>NC_092137.1:102450110-103088682 GCF_043159975.1 Macaca nemestrina
AATGCCTAGAAATCAGTTCATTCGCTTGATTCTATTTTATTCATGGATGCCATTATTAAATCTACTTTTTAAAAAATTCTCTAAAAATATACCTATTTACTCTTCTAGCATGACAAGTTTTAGAAAGGAGCAGTGGAAAAATTCCTTCCTGTGATACACTATAAATTGCAGTTGGGTACTTATTGGGGTATCTCAGACTGAAACAAAGACCATTTTTTTCCTGTTAAGTGGGGTGAAAATAATCTATGATTCTCTTTCTCTTTTTTTCCCAGAATTTTGATTCTGACATTAGCAGTGTGGGAATAGATGGCTGCTGGCAGGCAGACAGCCAAAGGCTTCTCAATGAGGTGATGGTGGAGCACTTCTTTCGACAAGGAATGCTGGATGTAGCCGAGGAGCTCTGTCAGGTAACAGTGTGCCCACTGGGAGGTTTTGAGAAAGAAGCAAGGGAACTCCTTAGAGTTTACAGTATTTGCAGGGTGGGGTTTTGAGTCTTCCTCTAGCTGTAGATAGATTTTTTAATATTTAAATTATCAGAGATGACCTCATTTTACTAGGAGTGTTTTTGGGAATTTTTTAAGTGGCAAAAATTATAGTTCTAGAACTTGTTATCCAAATCGTTTTTTTCTTGTTCCTGTCCCAGAATGTGAGTCTCAGTTCATGAATCAGAGGGCTCAGAAGTGATACTCTTTCTTCATTTCCCTTTTTGATAGAGAAGGTTAGTATAGCAGACAAGAGGAAAGGGACAAAAACATTGATGTTTGTTCTTCTGTTCTAGCCTAGCTTAAACAATTTTATCAAATGAATTTCCAACTAAAATTTTTTTACCTCACATTAGCAGCATTTGTCTTTTATTTCTATCACACATGAGTTAGGACTCTGGAACAGTTTACCAATGCCATGTAGTCATAATAGTAGCAGCTGCCATATATTGAGTGCTTACCTTAAGCCAAGCCCTGCCTTTATTCCTTGCTGCAATCCCATGAAGTACAAATTATTGTTTCCATTCTACAGATGAAAAATCTAAGGTCTGAATAAATAAGTTGCCTGAGGCCTTAACAGGTTCTTTGTGAAAGAACTGGGATTCAGTCCCTGATTCGTATGTCTTCACACTGCGTTCTAAGCCACCATGTGCTGTTGCATTTTTGTTTAGAAGCATGAAGGACTAAAAGAATTAAATAGTTTAAAAGCAGTCTGTAAACCAAACCTCTAAGCTAAGCCTTTTCTGTTTTAAACAATTCAGATAAGTGATAACTTGGTTTTTCTCTGTACCTTATAGGGATTTTGTATGTGTGTGTCCATGTAATTTCCTGCACCAAACTGTCATTGAGGATTGTTTGCTTTTAAGTAACAAAGACCCACAATCACAGTGGCTTAAGCAAAAGTGAAGTATTTTTCTTCGCAGAAATAGGTAGTAAGACGTCCACAGCATGTTTGGTAACTCTGCTTCGTGAAACTCTTAGGGACTTAGCACCTTGTGACTCGGTTATCCCCAGGGTGTCTCCTGTCTTCAGGGTCCAAAGATAGCAGCCAAAGCTCCAGCCATACCTTTGTATCCCAGGAAGGGGCAGAGTGCATATTTATATTTCATTGGTCAGAACTTAACGTCTTACAAAGCCATACCCAGCTTTATTCCATTTGCGTATGTACCCTGCTGAAATTTGGGAATTCTACTGTGGAACAGAGGGGAAGAATGGTACTAGAGGGCAGTCATCAGTCTCTACTATAGGGAATTATCTTTAATGGCTTGCCCCATATTTTACAATCTAGAATATACTTAATCACTAGCTCCTTAGCCTGATTAATGCTAACAAAAGTCCTTTCTGTTTTTTGTTTTTTGTTTTTTGTTTTTCAGGAATCTGGTCTTTCTGTAGACCCAAGTCAGAAAGAACCATTTGTGGAGTTAAATAGAATATTAGAGGCATTAAAGGTCAGAGTTCTGAGACCTGCTCTGGAGTGAGTATTGAATTTGCTTTCTTTTGAGTACTTTCAGAACTCTTTGTAAGAAAACTCAATCAGAAAACACATTAGAGATTTTTAGATATATTTATCTTACCTGTGGTAGACTTCAGAGAAATCAAAGGAGAATTATTTATTTTGGCTAAGTGAAATATGGGGGGTGTGCAATATGAGAAAATGATTAGAGCTTATTTCACTTATCAGTTGGTCTGAATTCCCATGAGAGAAAAGGGTTTTCTGTTTCCAGGCTACACCACCACTTTGTGTGGGCTGGCATTACAACAAGCTCTATTGTTCAGCCAGTGCAAGTTTGATATTTAAGCTTCCATAATATGCTGGGTTTTGCTGGGTTTTATGCTAGCATTCTAAGAAATTATTGGTTATTGGAACTAAGTGATGTGGATGAAGAGAATAAATACTTTTGTAAAGGTACTCTGTTCATAATTATTGTGGATTTTGATAATTGACCATGAACCTCTCATTGATAAGAATTATCTGAAATTGCTGAGTAAGCTCTAATAAATATTATTCTAGAGCAGAGTCAGCAAACTTTTCCGTAAAGGGCCAAGTAGGAAATATTTTAGGCTTTTCAGTCCACATAAGGTCTCTGTTGCATGTTCTTCATTTTATTTTACAACCGTTTAAAAATTTAAAAACCCATTTTTGGCCATCTGCTATACAAAACAGGCAGCAGGCTGAATTTGGCCTGTGCCATAGTTTATTGACCCCAGTCCTAAAATTTTTTAGTGTGAGGATTACCAGGTTATTTGTAATAAATAGTTCATAAACTAAAGGGAAGAAACTGGATTATAGAAGCAGTGATTTGTTGTGAGATTATAGCTTTAGAATCCTGGTATTTTAAAACCAGAAAAATTAACCATTAGTGTTACGGAAGCTGACTTTTATAAAATGTGCACTTTTTCCCTTAAAATTTAGTTCCACTAAGCCATTTAATTCTTCATAGCTTAGTTTTTTCTTTCTGATCATTTCTCAGTTCTTTTTTCTTTTTGAGACAGGGTCTCACTGTCACCCAGACTGGAGTGCAGTGGCGTAACCACGGCTCACTGCTGCCCCAACCCCCCAGGCTCAGGTGATCCTCCCACCTTAGCCTCCCGAGTAGTTGGGACTACAGGACTGTGCTGTTAGGCCCGGCTAATTTTTAAAAAAATTTTTTTGTAGCGACAGGATCTCACTATGTTACCCAGGCTGGTGTTGAACTCCTGGGCTCTAGCAATTCTCCCACCTCAGCTTCCCAAAGTGCTAGAATTACAGACTCGAGCCACTGTACTCGGCCATTTCTCAGTTCTGAGAAAATTTTGTATAGTTCTAAAACCAGCCCAGATGACTAGATAGAAATTCCTGTATAAATTTATGTAAAATTCCTGTATAAATTATAATAGATCTCACTTAAGAACTGTACTGCAGTGTAAGATGCATATTACCTTTGCAGAATTTGTTTAAGCAAATTTCAGATTGTGACACATCTGGGAGATAAATTCAACCAAATATCTGTAACACCTCTTAAACAAAATATGGCAACAACTACCTTTTTTTTTTTTTTTTCCCCAAAAAGACAGTCTTGCTCCGTGGCCCAGGCTGGAGTGCAGTGGGATGATCATAGCTCACTGTACCCTCTCAAACTCCTGGGCTTAAGTAATCCTCCTGCCCCGGCCTCGTGAGTAGCTAAGACAACAGGTGCGCACCACCACACCTGGCTAATTTTTAAATATTTTATAGAGACAGGGTTTCTCTATGTCGCTCAGGCTGGTCTCAAACTGCTGACCTCAAGTGATCCTCCTGAAGCTTCAGCTGCCCAAAGTACTGGGATTATAGGCATGGGCCAGTGTGCCCGAGAAAGCCTACATACATGTAAACATATAATGGGTTTCCCAATTGTTTTATAGTGATTAGCAAAATAATACTTGGGTTGTCATTCAAGGTAATATTCACTTATCTATGCGTTTCTTAGTTTGTTTTCATTAAACTTTGTTCATATGTGCTAGTCATGTACATACTATGACTATATCTATAGTCACTGGCACATAGTATTTGCTACTTCAGCCTTCAGAGTACTCCAGACTTTTCCTAAGACCCTTTTTAACTTTGTGCATATATAAGATATGTTTCTTATTGACAAGCATGTTATGTATATTGATTATTTCTGTAAACTTTGTCTATTATTTGTAGCCTTAAGACAATTCCTCAGGCAAATAGAGGACTTGTTCCATAAGTAAAAATTTTCTCATTTCATGTTTCTGGGAATAGTGTTTAATATCAGCATGAGGGAGTGTAGTGGTAATTATAGTTAACTCTTCTTGAGTGGTTATTATATGCCTAGCATTGTTCTAAGCATTTTACATGTCTTAACTTATTCAACCCTCATATTAACCTATGAGGTAAGTCATCTTACAGAGAAGCAATTAAGGCCTAGAAGATCCTCTGTGAAAAAAAGTCAAAATATTATATGAGAAATGCTTCACATAATAGTCCCCCAATATTCTCATTTGAGATTCACTTTAACTTATTAACTATATCATCAAGCCAGGTGCAGTAGCTCACACCTGTAAACCCAGCACTTTGGGAAGCTGAGGTGGGCAGATTGCTTGAGCCTAGGAGTTCGAGACCAGCCTGGGCAACATAGCAAAACCCTATCTCTACAAAAAAATACAAAAATTAGCTGGGCATGGTGGTGCACGTCTGCAGTCTAAGCTACTCGGGAGGCTGAGATGGGAGGATCACTTGAGCCCGGGAGGCAGAGTCTGCAGTAAACCGAGACCACACCACCACTCCAGAGCGGGATCCTCTCTCAAAAAATAAATAAATAGAAGTAAAAATGTACCATCAGTAATCCTACAGTAAAGAAACTCATTTAGCTTGGTATAACCCAGCGTTTTCTCCTCATATTTGACCAAACAATCTTGTTTTCCCTCCAGATAACAGATTTGAAACCCATAAAATTGGAGTTACACAAAACATAAGTTATAGAAAACATAAGATTTAATAGAAATTGTCATTACAACAACTCAGATTTTTCCAGTCCTTGCCTATTACTTGTGGATGCAGAGCAGATACTGACAAAGCATCTTTCATGAGCTAAGTACAGAAAATTCCCTTTATTCAACTTATAGCAAAAGTTGAATGATACGGGATACCAATTTGGGGAATTCTAGTTAAGGTACAAGTGGGAAGATATCTGCCAGTTATGTAGCATCCCATTTGTTCTTGCTGGGAAGGATATCATGGAGCTCACAAGGGAAAAGAGGAAGGAGAGGATGCAGCAATTCCTCCAGGCTGCCTAGGCGGTGAAAAGGCAGAAGCCAGCCAAAAAAATTGAGGTGGCTAGGCCGGGCACAGTGGCTCATGCCTGTAATCCCAGCACTTCGGGAGGCCGAAGTGGGCGAATCATATGAGGTCAGGAGTTCGAGACCAGCCTGACCAACATGGAGAAACCCCATCTCTACTGAAAATACAAAATTAGCCAGGTCTGGTGGCACATGCCTGTAATCCCAGCTACTCACGAAGGCTGAGGCAGGAGAATCGCTTGAACCCAGGAGGCAGAGGTTGCAGTGAGCCAAGATTGCGCCACCGCACTCCAGCCTGGGCAACAATGAAACTCGGTCTCAAAAAAAAAAAACCATTGAGGTGGCTAAAGGCCATTGACGGCCTAGAAGGGAAGGAAGCGTGAAGAATGTTAGCTGTTTAGTTGTAACAGTGGAAAGAAGGCCCAGGGGAATGGTGATATTGTGGAGAGAAGTGGCAGAACAACACCTAACTACATAGGTCTAATCAGGACCTTGCTTACTCCTGTGTTTGTGCCCTTGTACCTCTGAGTTTGTACAGATTTTCCCCCTCATCCAGATTTCTTTTATACTCACCCAGATTGTTTATTTGCTTTTTGAATTTCCCTTGGTGCCTAGGGTAGTGCTTACCTCATAATAGGCCCTCAATGAATAACAGTAATCTGAAGGAGAATTTAGAGCAAACGTCATCCTCTTTCATGGTGGCAGATAGAAAGCCAAAAATAGTGTTAACAAGAGAATAATAGTAACTTAATACAATGAGGTCAGAGAAATATTAGAAAAAATAGGAACTGTCCTTGTGGCTGTGCCATTATTAACATACATATTGAAAGAAAGCAGTATCTTTAGGGGAAGCTACTTGATTGCCTTCCTAAAGGTGTCTCAAAGAGTAATACTACCTTGCTGGATTTGCCACAGTCTAGTATCTGACTTTCAGCCTTGCAAACTTGAAAACTTGTTTTTGGTGTCCTTGTTTTGTTTTGTTTTGTTTTGTTTTCACTAAGAACAGGCCTTAAACGATAAAAACCTGAATTACTAAGCTGCGTGTATAGTTTGGATTATTAGGGGCTGTGAAACTAGCTCCTGGTAGGCAGGTCCATGTGGAAGGCACATGAGCTTGCTAAGCCTGGAGTTGGAACAAGAGGAGATTGTTCTAGAAAATGTTCAATGTTGGCCAGTTGCGGTGGCTCACGCCTGTAATCCCAGCACTTTGGGAGGCCGAGACGGGCGGATCACAAGGTCAGGAGATCGAGACCATCCTGACTAACACGGTGAAACCCTGTCTCTACTAAAAATACAAAAAAAAAAAATTAGCCGGCCATGGTGGCAGGCGCCTGTAGTCCCAGCTACTTGGGAGGCTGAAGCAGGAGAATGGTGTGAAACTGGGAGGCAGAGCTTGCAGTGAGCCGAGATCGCGCCACTGCTCTCCAGCCTGGGCGACAGAGCGAGACTCCACCTCAAAAAAAAAAAAAAAAAAAAAATGTTCAATGTTCTCAGGCTGAAATGTCCTGATGCCATTATCTCCACAATGGAGGTTTTGTTGCAGAGCCATTGGGCAGTTCATACTTCATTCACTGACTCCTTTTCTCAAAATTGTCCTTGGCTTGCCTGGGTCAAGTTTTGAGTCTGCATTAAGTATCCCAATAGGTAATAAATATAAGAGTACAAAATAAAAAGGCACAACAAAATAAAAATACAGTGAAAAGTAAATCTCCCCACCTTTGCCTTCTAATCACAGTTACTCTCCAAGCAGGCAGCCACCATTAACTTTTTTCTTGTGCATCCTTCTAGAGGTAGTCCATAAGTCCACAAGTTTATGTGGGTGGTAGTTCCCCACTTATCCTGAAGGGATATGTTCCAGCACCCCCAGTAGATGCCTGAAACCACAAACAGTACTGAACCCTATAAATGCTGTTTTTTTGTATATATGCATACCTTTGATAAAGTTTACCTTATAAATTAGGCATAGTAAAAGAGTAATCACAATAATAAGATAGAACAGTTATAACAATATACTGTAATAAAAGTTATATGAATGTAGTCTGTCTCAGAGTATCTTATTTTACTGTACCTCACCTATTTTCAGACCATGGTTGACTGTTGGTAACTGAAACCTCAAAAAGTTAAACCACAGATAAATTGAGACCCTGCTGTATTAAGTTTTATGTACATTTTTATGCACAAGTCGTTGCATACTATACACAGTGTTTACTTGAAAATGTTTGAAGTATTTACCTATATCAGAACATATAGAACTATCTTTTTTTTTTTTTTTTTTTTTGGTGGCTGCTTAGTGTTCTCTTTTAGGGATTATACCTTAATTTTATTTAACCAGTTCCTATGGATGGACATTTGTAGCTTCTGATCTTTTGCTTTATAAGTGATGCAGCATCGAATATCCATTGCACGTTATTTTGAGCATGCCCACTATATATGTAGGGAACATTTCTAGAATATTGGGTTAAGGTACATTTAAAATTTGGATTGTTCTTACCATATTTCTCTCTATAAAGGTTGCCCTGAAATACAACCCTAGCACAAAATACCAGAGATCATTTCACATCCTTGTTGTCACAGCTGATTTTCCTTCCATTTAAACAAACAAACAAACTTTGTGAGCCTGATACTGATAGGTATGTGTGGTAGGGGAAGAATGAGATGTCATATTTTCAGTTTGCATTTATCATATGAGTGAGTTGAGTTCAACCACATCTTTTCTAGATATTTTCACACCTTCATTGTGGCAAAGGCTAAGTCCACTAGACTTCTGGCCTGAACTGTCTTTGAGGGCAATCTTAAGGCAGAAGCGACCACTGCTGAGATATGTGACCACGTATACCACAAAATCATTTCCATGGGCCTGTGAGAGCATTTCATCACTGCCTCTAGGGAACCTCGTAACGCTTTTTTCAAAGAATTTGCTAACAGCAAAGCCTCAGTAAAATGCCATACAGAAAGCAGCTGGCCAGGCGTGGAGGCTCATGCCTGTAATCCCAGCACTTTAGGAGGCCTAGGCGTGTGGATCACCTGAGGTCAGGAGTTCAAGACCAGCCTGGCCAACATGGCAAAACCCGGTCTCTACTAAAAATATAAAATTAGCTGGGCTTGGTGGTGCGTGCCTGTAATCCCAGCTGCTTGGGAGGCTGAGGCAGGAGAATCCCTTGAACCTGGGAGGCGGAGGTTGCAGTGAGCTGAGATTGTGTCATTGCATTCCAGTCTGGGTGACAGAGTAAGACTCCATCTCAAAAGAAAAAAAAAAAAGCAACCGAATGGTTATGAGAAAGGGAAGAGAGACATTACAGCATTTTTCACAGAAGAGAGAAAAAAAATTACTTCAGACCACAGAAAAGGATTTAGATTGGACAGGCCATGAACAGTATCAGGTAGGCTGCTGAAACATGGGAGGACTCCATCTTCAAAGCCAGCAGATAGGTGGGTACAGAAAGAAGCCACAGGTTTCTTAGTGGTGTGTGTGACCAGTAGTCCTAAAGATGAGAAGATGCTTGACAGACTTAATAGAAATTCTAGTACCAATGGGTAAAACTGTTTATAAGCGGGAAATAGTTCTAGAAAATGAAATTGGAGGAAGCAAGCAGAGGTGCCTGATCACAGGGCCTTGACTATCACTGGAAATGAGGGTAACAGTGATTCAGCAATTTCTAGTGTTCTTCCCCCCCCACCACCACCCGGCTTTTTTTAGTTGAATAGAGATGGGGTCTCACTATGTTGTTGCTCAGGGTGGTCTTGAACTCCTGGGCTCAAGCGGTCCTTCCACCTTGGCCTTCTAAAGTGCTGGGATTACAGGCATGAGCCACAGTGCCCGGCCTGGTGTCTGTTTTCTTATTCCTACTCGTGGCTTCTTGTAGGTGAGTGGTCTCCCTGACTCAGGCACATTTTAATAGCCACATAGAACCACAGAGGAAACAAGGCTCTGATATATTTGCCAGTCCAACAGAAGGAACAATCAAGGCTTGAACAAGTTGGATTTTTTTCCAGAAGTTGATTTCTTTTTCTTCCCTCCCCCACCTTTTGGTCTTAATTTTGAAAAGGCAGAAGACGAAGGAGTTAATGGATACGTTTTAACTCACTCTCTATGCCCTAAGTCTGGTGGAGAAACCATACCTCTTAAAGAGAAGCTAATTGAAAGGTAGAAAGAGGTGCCGTTTTTCAGAAGGATACAGAAAAGAAGGAATAGAAAAGCCAGAAGAGAAAAAACATTGCATTGATAACACTGTTTTCTATTGTCTATTTTATATTCGTTGCTGGTGAAAGTTTATAGAAGTTCCAAGACTGTAGGTATTCCTTAGGAAGAAGAATAGACATTATCTGAATACATCCTCACCAAAGACTTGGGCAGTATTGGAAATGAGTGCGCAAGCCGTGACTAGAGAAATTGAGACTAGAGAAAGAGAAAATTTAAATGGTCCCTGAGAATAAATGTTTAAAAACATAAGAAGCTAAACTAACTGAGAGGCTAAACACGCATGATAGAAAAGAAAAAGGTGACCTGGGAAAGACACTGGACATGTGCTTGTAAAATGCAAGTCTAGTATTAGGTTTATAAAATACCTTGTTTTTTTTTTGTGCCGTAAATAAGGCAATGTCATATTAAGTATTTTAAAAAGATCATTGATCTGTAGAGTTATATTGTCCAATATGGTGACCACTCCTATTTGTAGCTCTTACTAATCGCTGCATTACTAAGAACCTTAAATAAAAGGGGGTGTGTGTGTGTGTTTTAAATAGAGTCAGATATGCAATACCATAGTTTGTGTGGTTTCTTAAATAGCATGTGAAAAGGACAGAGACTCACACCAACTGTGAGATGAGTTTAATGGTAGTAGTTCCAGCAATGGACTCAGCCCGTAGCTGAGAAATTACCATTTGAAAATATCTAAGAAATGAAACATTAAGTGTTCTTTTCAATCTCTAAAGCAAAGTTATGGAGTTCCTCACTTTTTTGACTGAATTTTTATTTTTGTCAGGTTTGCCATTCTCTGAATTTTTAAGCATTTGATTGATGTTACTAAGGACATTTCACGAGGTCCACACCTGTGGAGTAAAAATAAATGTCATTCATTCACCCTGAACTTCAGCTTTTACCCCCAAGAGTATAGCCTTAAAGGAAATTAGAAAAAGAGGTTTTTGTAAGGCTTTAAAATGCTGTGAAAGGTTATAGTGGAATGTGCTGTGGGATTGGCAGGAGGCTTTTTTTTTTTCCAGTATTACTAGAAATAGACACCCAACCAGGCCGGCAAAATTGTAAGATGAGAGAGATAAGCCCACTAATGCTGTGTGTTAGGTTCCTGAGGGAGAACCGCTAACTATGAAGGTGAAATCTTGTATTTATTTTTGGAATGATGTAGAAATGCTAAATATGGAGGCAACCGTGTGCCAAGTCTTTTCACAGGCCTGACAATTTGGATAATTAATGCTAATATTTCTGCTGGGTAATTGTATAGATGCGGATTGCTTCTGACTTAGTCTTCTCGTAAGTAATATTGTTTTGGGGTTTGTTGGTGGAAAGTCCCCAAAAGGCTCTTCATCAGAAGAATGTAGTGGCAGTGCACAGAGGGTGACACTGTTGATCTTACTGTCATTTTTGGGGTCTTCAGTGTTTCCGTAAATGGAGTAATTCCAAAGGTGACAGTGTTCTCGTGGTCCACGCTGGAAATTTGGGATCAGAATTTTTTTAAAAAAAATTATAGAGTTAATAATTTCACTGCATTTTTAGTTTGCTTGCCACCCCTCCGCCCCCACCATCTCTACTAAAAATACAAAATTAGCCAGGCGTGTTGGCACGCACCTGTAATCCCAGCTACTCGGGAGGCTGAGGCAGAAGAATCACTTGAACCTGGGAGGCAGAGGTTGCAGTGAGCGGAGATCACGCCACTGTACTCCAGCCCGGGCAATAGAGTGAGACTCTGTCTCAAAAAAAAAGAAAAGAAAAAAAAAAAGGTGGGGAGGAAGGAAGGGGTAGGGGCAGGGGCAGGAATCATTTTGGTGAGAAATAGAAAACTAATCTCATTTTCTTTGTAATTCTTTAAGATTTATGAGAATGAGCCATAGACACCCTGACCTGCTCAGTTTCTCAAACTTTATCTTTCCTCATTTTATCAATCTGGAACTTCCTTGTCTTTATAAAGTAACCTCTTACCACTGAGATCTCTGTGTTCTTTCTCTCCTGTTTTTTTTTTTTGTTTGTTTTTTTTTTAAGGCGGAATTTCACTCTTGTTGCCCAGGCTGGAGTGCAATGGCGCGATCTTGGCTCACCACAACCTCCACCTCCCAGGTTCAAGCGATTCTCCTGCCTCAGCCTCCTGAGTAGCTGGGATTACAGGCATGCGCCACCACACCCGACTAATTTTGTATTTTCAGTAGAGATGGGGTTTCTGCATGTCAGTCAGGCTGGTCTCGAACTCTCAGCCTCAGGTGATCGACCCACCTCGACCTCCCAAAGTTCTGGGATTACAGGCCTGAGCCACCGCACCCATCCCTTGTATTCTTTGCTGAACCTGTGGGCAGTCTTTGCAGGTTTCTAAGATACATAAATTCGTTTTTACCACAGTTTAGTTCAATAACACCTGGCTGCCAACAACACAGTTCAGATTTCAGTCACCATGATGTATTAGCTGTGAGCAATTGTATAAAATACAGACTTCTCTGCCAGCTCTTCAGTCTATACATCAGGACGTAACAGGCGCATCATGGTCATGACCAGTTCTGTCACTTCGCTCTTGATCACTGCGCATCTACTGTCAGTTACCCTCAGGCAACAAGTGTGTAGTTGTGTCACCTCCTTAACTCCCTTATCCATGTGACATTTTACAAAAAATGAATAATTGGAAGACGGACTCGGCAACAAGAAAAATCTTAGAAGTGAAATTGAATGTGATTAGAAAGATTTGAAAAGGATGACAGCAAGACGAAGCTAGGGCAAGACCTAAGCCTACAGGAAGCTAATGGTACAAAGCATATCGGAAAAGTCCTGTCACTATGAAGACCAGGGTAAAGTCGCTTCACCATCTTTTCACTTATATTGCACTAGAATAGCAAGATGCTTGTGGTTTAGATGGAACATTTACTTCGTGTGTGTGTGTGTGTGTGTGTGTGTGTGTGTGTGTGTGTGTCCCGGTTTGGCTACTATTCCCACCAAATTGATAATAGTTGCCTTATGGAAAGAAGATGGTAATTACCAGGATATTGAAGAAATTCACTGCCAGTAAAAGATGCTTCTATCATGTTCAGAAATTGTGAATTGACTAATATTAAGCTATCTGAGGAAGATGTTATTGTGAGTAAGAATGCTGCTGTGAAGTTTGTACTCAGATTTCAATGATTCATTAAGGCAGATGTTAACGATGATCATCACAGAAGGCAACTCTTGATACCAGAGCTTAGCAAAAGGCACAGAATAGTGAAGAATAGTGAACAGAGTTAAAAATAGATTCACTTTCTTACTAGGAGGCAGCTGTGGAGAGTGACTTTGAATAAAACCTATGCTTATTTGGCCACTTAACTGTGGCCAGGGAATTGAAGTCAACAAAATACAAATGTTGGTTTCTGGGTACGGTCCTGGAGGTATAAGAGAGAGGTCCTATCATGTCAGGTGAGGATTTCACCTTAATTGTTTACATGTGCTTAAATGTTTGGGAGAGTTAAAAATGGGTGTCTCATCCTTAGTTTAGACATTTTGCCAGGGAGGGAGAAGCTTGGAAGTCCTTTGCCTTGTATAATTTAGTCTTAGTATAATATTAAGAGGTTAAATGAGGATAGTACATTGTTTCAAAACGAATAGGATGAAAAGAAATACGACTTTTAAGAAATGTGAAATCTTGTGTTGTATGAGTTTGGGTTTTGTGTTGTCTTTTCCCTCCCAGTTCCTTTTTGTAAAGGTATCTACTTACTTTTCTAAATATTTCTTGGCAAGGAAAGGGGAGGAATTAAGCAATGCTAGTTTTTTTCTTATTTCATAGCCTTGTTTATAGGAAAATTTGAAACTGTGCAAACATAAATTTAAATAGTACATTAAAAATTATATTTGTCTAAATAAATGCATCTCCAGGTTAAGTGGAGTACAGGTGTTTCTAGCTTATAAAGCTAAAATTGATAATTCATAACTTTCAGGAAAAGTAATTTATAATTACTCTATAGGCCTGTTCGTTAAAAGGAAGTTAAGACATTTTACTTTTACATTAGCTTAAAAAGTTATTACCTTTTAAAGTATAAAATTAATACATGTTCATTACAGAAAACCTGGAAAATATAGGACAGCATAGACTGTTATCAGTGCTGTTCAGCTGGAATTGATTGGTGTGTCTTCCTGGTTGTTTCAGACCCCTGGTGCTGATCTAAGAGTTGGTGCCTTGTTCTGATTAGTCATAGCCCATGGTGTAGCAGTTGATAAAAAATACTTGAAATCCCAGAGTCATTGCTGTTAAACATTCTGGTGTCTAAAAGTTACTTTAAAAATATATCACACTTTTGGCCGGATGTGGTGGCTCATGCCTGTAATCCCAGCACTTTGGGAGGCCGAGGCGGATGGATCACCTGAGGCCAGGAGTTTGAGACCAGCCTAGCCAACACGGTGAGACCCTGTCTCTACTAAAAATGCAAACATTAGCTGGATGCAGTGGTGCATGCTTGTAGTCCCACCTATTCAGGAGGCTGAGGCAGGAGAATGGCTTGAACCTGGGAGGCAAAGGTTGCAGTGAGCTGAGATCGTGCCACTGCACTCCAGCCTGGGCAACAGAGTGAAACTCTGTCTCAAAAAAAAAATGTGTGTATGTCTATATCTCATCACATTTGTATATATCACACTTTCAAGTTGTTCACAGTGGCTGACACCTGTAATCCCATCACTTTGGTAGGACAAGGCGGGAGGATTGCTTGAGCCCAGGAGTTCGAGACCAGCCTGGGCAACATGGCGAAACCTTCTCTGTGCAAAAAATTACAAAAAATTAGCTGGGTGCGGTGGTGTGCGCCTATGGTGCCAGCTACTTGGGAGGCTGAGGTGAGAGAATCGCTTGAGCCTGGGAGGCAGAGGTTGCAGTGTTAAGCTGAGACCGCATCGTGTCTATGAACTTTTCCTTTTTTCTATCGACTTTTTTAAAATTAAAATTCGTAGTTACTCTATTAAATAGCTCCGGTATTTTGGCTCTACAAGCCCTTACACATACACCCCATATCAGAAACAGAAAAAAGAAAAATCTTACTGCCTTTCCTTATTTGCTAGTAGGAAAACAGACTTATGCTTTTATGAGTGAAGGGGTGTATAAACTTTTGGAAAGTGACTTAATTTAAATGCACTACTTGGAACTGGAAATCCATAAGGTGCCTGTCAGGCTTAGAGACTGGCAGGCTAGCGACTGCAAAAAGCACAGTGCTGTTGGTACTGTTGATTGATGTAGGGCATTCGCAAAAGACCACTGCCAGAAGTACTTTGCTGGTTGGCCAGGCTCACACCTGTAACTGCAGCACTTTGGGAAGCTGAGACAGTAGGATCACTTGAGCCCAGGAATTCAAACAAAGCCTGGGCAACATAATGTTTACAAAAACATTTTTTAAAAAAATTAGCCGGGAATGGCAGCATGCACCTGTGGTCCTAGCTACTTCAGAGACTGAGGTAGGAGGATCACTTGAACCCAAGAGGCTGAGGCTATAGTGAGCCGGGATTACGCTACTGCACTGCAGCCTGGGTGACAGAGTGAGACCCTGTCTCAAAAAAAAAAGTACCTTATTGTCAGCAGGTTTACCTCACTTGGTGTTACCACTTGACTGCATCATTTTAGTGCCAGGCAAGGAACCAAGGCTTACAAATTTAGGTAAGTATTTCCAAGATCCAGATGATTAATATTTTTAAAAATCACTGACTTTGAAGTCAGAGAAGCGTCATGATTTGACTGTAAGATGTGAATACATCAGCAAGTTAATTAGAATGTTTATCTACATGTGCAGCCCTTTCTGGGAAGGTTAGGACCCGGTAAAAGTGCAGCTCTGTGAAGTCCAATCCCAATCAGCAAATTCATTATAAATAACTTGAAAGGTTTTACTCTTGTAGTTGGTGGAGTTACTCAGATTTTATATTCTTACCCAGTTCAGATTCCAGTGGTCTTTGGTGAATTGGGTTAAGTGAGGAGTATTTGTCTTAACTGATGGTCAAATTAAATAATATAATGCTAACAGCTTCTATATGTTAATATATTTAGAGAAATAAAGTAATGTTTCCTTATTCCCTTATCGCAAAATTTGATTTTAACAGCTAACTATATACTTTCCTGCCTTTGCCCTCACCTGACCTGGTAGTACCAGTTCAAGATTGATTATTCCAACTGTTTGTTCTGTAGAAGCCTGAGGTGCTGTATTTTTGGCTCAGTTAAAATAGAATCTTGTTTTTTCCCTTACTAGAACTATGTTTGTACAAATCATTTTGCACAGTAAGATTTACTGTATGATATTTGTCTAGCTTTATCTTCCTGATCAGACTGAAAGCACCTTGGGGGGAAATAACGGTATTTACTGTTTTTAATCCCAAAGTGAATAACACAAAATCTTGCAACTATTGAAAGTTTAAAAGTATAGTTGCCTTTCAGGATCTTTGATTCATGCTTGTATATATCAGGCCAGTTTTACAGGAAAAGGGCAGTGGATCTAGGCAATCTAATTGTGAATCTCACGGCTGACACCGCTTCAAAGTGTGGTCCTGTGCAAGTTCAGATGCATCATGTGACACATCAGAGTCATTCTAGTGATTGTCATCTGCTTTAATGCTTTTTTCTTTCACTGGCTGAAGGGCCTCTGCAGGTGCAGTTATTGGTGGTTGTTCCTGACAAAAGTCTGGGCCCTAGGGATTGATGTTACCATAGACTTCCACAAGATGGCAGACCAAGCCCCTTTTTTGTTTTACTGCGTTTCAAATAGTTTTTAAGACACATTGCTTATGCTTTTGATTATTCTTAAAGTTTTTTTTTGCCTTTTCTTTAGGTGGGCAGTATCAAACCGGGAAATGCTTATAGCTCAAAACAGCTCCTTGGAATTTAAGCTACACAGACTGTACTTTATTAGCTTGTTAATGGGTGGAACCACAAATCAACGAGAGGCATTACAGTATGCTAAAAATTTTCAGCCATTTGCCCTGAATCATCAAAAAGGTGAGTCTGGAGTCAGATGTTATTAATGTTTGAAACAGGGCTATAGCCACCACTATAACTTAACGGTTCTTATTTGTTTGTTTTGTTTTTTGTTTTTGTTTTTTGTTTTTGAGACGCAGTCTCGCTCTGTCCCCGAGGCTGGAGTGCAGTGGCGCGATCTCGGCTCACTGCAAGCTCCACCTCCCGGGTTCACGCCATTCTCCTGCCTCAGCCTCCCGAGTAGCTGGGACTATAGGTGCCCGCCACCATGCCTGGCTAATTTTTTGTATTTTTAGTAGAGATGGGGTTTCACTGTGTCAGCCAGGATGGTCTGGATCTCCTGACCTCATGATCCACCCGCCTCAGCCTCCCAAAGTGCTGTGATTACAGGCGTGAGTCGCCGCGCCCAGCCCAACTTAATGGTTCTTATCTAGAGCTAATACATGTTTGCCAGTCAACAGTTGTAGTTGATAATCACAGGAAAAGCTCTGACTGGCTCTAGAACAAAAACAAAAATAGTAAAGCCTCTTAGAAGTCAGAGATGTTGCAGATTTTGGAATTCCATATTAAACTGAGAGGAGATCTGAGAAAGAGCAAGGTGTGCACTTGCTCTCGTCTACCCCAACCTGGCTGTGTGCTGCTTGTTTTGCCACAACAAAGTGTCAGAGAGCCAAGGCAGCAAATGTTAACCCCACGTATTTGTGTAGGAATACATTAACTCTGCAATCAGAGATAATGTGATGACATAATTGTTACTCCTGTAGGTAATGGTAATTATACTATGCTGTATATAAGAATTTAAATTATAAGTTCAGTATTTTCACTCCTTTCCTTTTCTCTCCATGCTGTTTAATTTAAGATGAAGGAAGAAACCAAGCTTAAGGACCAGAATTTTGAAGACCTGTTAATACATTATTTTAGGCTGTATCAGTATGGGTGGGGGTATTCTTGCTTTTCGCAGCTTATTACTGCAAGCAAACTAATGCTTTCTTGCTGGTACTTTTTTTAGACATTCAGGTTTTGATGGGAAGCCTTGTGTACCTGAGACAAGGGATTGAGAACTCACCATATGTTCACCTACTTGATGCAAACCAGTGGGCTGATATCTGTGACATCTTTACACGGGATGCTTGTGCCCTCCTGGGGCTCTCCGTGGAGTCCCCTCTCAGTGTCAGGTATGGAAATTGGCCCTGTCTGTTATTGAAGTATGCACTGCATTAGTCACCTCCCCTTAACTTGTTTGGTTCTTGATATTTAAAGCCAAAAGAACTTTTGTCTTTCTGAAGAAGAGTGCAATTGGTATTTCAAAAGATACCACAATTGGCAGTGACTCTGTTTTAGAGAAGCAGTTTTGAAAGTGTGGTGTGTGAACCTCACAGGATCCTGAGAGCCTTTTCCACTGTATTGATATTAGTACAGATGGTCCAGAAACAGTGGTGGATTAAACTGCTAGAGCCTTTACACAAGTCGGGGCGGTGGTACAAATTCCACAGATACTTGCTGGATTCCTCACCACCACACCCTTGCAGTTTAAGAAATGCTAGTTTTACTTAACCACACCTGTAATCCCAGCATTTTGGGAGGCCAAGGAGGGCAGATCACGAGGTCAGGAGTTCAAGACCAGCCTGACCAATAGAGTGAAACCCTGTCTCTACTAAAAACACAAAAAATTTGCCAGACGTGGTGGTAGGTGCCTTTAATCCCAGCTAGTTGGGAGACCGAGGCAGAAGAATTGCTTGAACCCAGGAGGCGGAGGTTGCTGTGAGCCGAGATTGCGCCAT
This sequence comes from Macaca nemestrina, assembly GCF_043159975.1. Lineage (NCBI taxonomy): Eukaryota > Metazoa > Chordata > Mammalia > Primates > Cercopithecidae > Macaca > Macaca nemestrina. The sequence continues at coordinate 102,468,279 of NC_092137.1, forward strand.
TGCATTCCAGCCCATGCAACAGTGCGAGACTGTGTCTCAATTAAAAAAAAGAAAGAAAGAAAGAAAGAATATTCTCGACCTGGTGTGGTAGCTCACATCTGTAATTCCAGCACTTTGGGAGGCTGAGGTGGAGGGAATCTCTTGAGGCCAGGAATTAGAGACCCACCTGGGCAACACAGCTAGACTCCATTTCTCCAAAATGCTTTTTAAAAAACGGATGTTCTTGATGAAACATTAAAATTATTAGTTTTACTACATCTTGACCTTTCGGTACACATCATCTTAATAATTTGACAAAATAGGAAATCCACATAAAGCACTTCAGTTTCTTGTCGAAGTATGGTAATTGTCTTGAGAAAAAGCATATTGTTTTGAGTTATAAGCTAGCTAGTCACTTTTTATCATGGAATACTTTTTTTGTTTCTTGTTTTTTTTCTTTTGTTCGTTTGTTTTTTTTTGAGACGGAGTCCCCTGGCTGGAGTGCAGTGGTGCAGTCTCAGCTCACTACAGCCTCCACCTCTTGGGTTCAAGCAATTGTCCTGCCTCAGCCTCTGGAGTAGCTGGGATTACAGGTACCTGCCACCATGCCCAACTAATTTTTGTATTTTTAGTAGAGACGAGGTTTCATCATGTTGGCCAGGCTGGTCTCGAATTCCTGACCTCAGGCGATCCACCGCCTCGGCCTCGGCCTCGGCCTCCCAAGGTACTGGGATTACAGGTGTGAGCCACCACGCCAGCCATGGAATAGGTTTTACTTGAAAGAATCATTAACAGTTACCCACACTCAGGTCTTTGGCAGTCTTTTTTTTTTTTCTTTTTTTAATCTTTTTTCTTAAATTTTTCAGAGACAGAGTCTTGCTGTGTTGTTCAGGTTGGACTCAAACTCCTGGGCTCAAGTGATTCTCCTGCCTCAGGCTCCTGAGTAGCTGGGACTACAGTTGTGTGCCACATCACCCAGCCATGTTTTTAAGTGAATGAAGCAAGCCTGTCACATTTGAAAGGTCTTAAGTATGATCCTACAAAAGCATGCATGAGTAAAAGAGTCATTCAAAGTACAAGACAGACAAATGGATTTTAATGTAGCAGGGTACAAAAAGTTTAATGGTAAAGTTTCAGATTTTGCTCTGCAACCAACCTTTAGAAAACTACTACCAGTTTTGGCCAGAACTGAAAAGTCAGTTTTGGTGTGGTATTGAGGAGGAGTTTCCACAGTGATCCAAAGCGATCAAAGTAGTGCTACACATATGTGTGAAACAAGGGTTTTTTTTTTTCATTTATCTCAACCAGAAGAACATACCACAATAGATGTAATGCAGAGTAAGCTATAATAATCTAGCTGTCTTCTGTCAAGGTAGGCATTCAGGAGATTTGTAAAAGTGTGAAACAGTGCCACTCTTCTCACAAATATATTTTTGTTTTGGAAACTAGTTTTTTTTTTTTTTTTTTACAAGAATGTTGTTTTTAATAATGGCATGGTATTTTATTTTTACATGGACTAATCGCAACTTTTATGTTTCTCATTTTAATTTCTAATGCATTAAAGATATAACCCACAAAAAGAAAAGCTCTTTGAGATCCTTAATATTTAAGCATATAAAGGGGTCCTGAAACCAAAACATTTTAAGAACCTGTTTTAAGAAAATAACTTTTTTAATTCCACAAATGTTTTGTATATTTGCTATGTGCGAGGCACTGTGGGCACTGTGTTGGATATAAGATGAATAAGGTGTATTCCGCAGGGTTCTCCATCCTAGCATAGGAGCAGACAGATGCAATTAGCTATAATGTGAGGCATTGTTGCCGTCAGTCTGTCTGAGGAAGACTCTGAAGTGGGAATGTACATGCAGAAAGTTTATTGACATCAGCACCTGTGGGAGAATGAAAACAGCAGGATTGGGCAGAGAGGAAAGTTGGACTGTGTTAGAGTGGCAACAAGGTCTCTCCCATTCCTGAGGAACTCTGGAGCTGCTATGGGCCTGTGGAGTTGTCCCAACTTGGGCCTACAGGGCTGGGCTTTTGTACCCTCACATGGAGCAACTTGCTGGATATGACTCTGGTCAGATGACTCTTTTCAACTGAGGATAGTCCTGAAGAGACAGACACAGCTGAGAGTTGGCTGCCAACACTTCCAGATCTGAGAAATGAGTGCTTCTACCCTGGACAGGGGTGATCTGGGGATAAGAGGAACTATGCAAAAAAATGTTTCAGGAGCAAGCATGTCATTTGACTGATAAGCTGAGCCCATTAAACTTTTTTTTTTTTTTTTTTTTTTTTTTTTTTGCTATTTTGTGCAATATAAAACCTTTTTTGGCATTAATGTAAGATTATTATGAAATTCTTTATTTTTTTTTTTTTGAAACAGGGTCTCATTCTGTTACCCAGGCTGGAGTGCAGTGGCACCATCATGGCTCACTGCAGCCTCAGCCTCCTGGCATCTTCCCACCTCAGCCTGCTCAGTAGCTGGGACTCTAGGCACATGCTACCATACCTGGCTAATGGCTAATTTTTATATATTTTGTAGAGACGGGGATCTCACTGTTTCCCAGGCTGGTCTCAAACTCCTGGACTCAAGTAATCCTCCCACTTTGGCCTCCCAAAGTGCTGCAATTACAGGAGTGAGCCAGCACCATCTACTGTTATGAAATTCTCTAAAAACCTTATTCTCAATTCTATACTTCTTTCCTATGGACCGAAAATGGTATATAAATCAGCACCATCCTGAGACCACATTTTGAGTATCATTATTCTAATTAGCATATACCTTGGAGCACATTTTGTAAGAAAAATAACTATGGTGGTATATAGTCTGTAAGGAAGGGAATAAGAAAGGAAGTTATGTCTTGTGTATTGCTGAATGAAGAATTTTGTGCAAGAACATCTCTTTTTCCTTCAAACTCAGATACTACAACTTCTGTATTTGGAAGAGTAGTAGTTCTTAATTCCTGCTCTTCATTTGAATTAATTGGTTCTCCAAAGCTGCCTTCTTTTTTAAAATGCATGTTTTAAAACTTTATTTTTCTATCTTCTGAGGAAGTAAGCTAAAGTTAAATTACCCTAGCAAATGAGTTTTTTTTTTTTAAACGTTTGCATTCTTTAACTGCATTTACCCGCATATTGGTGAGGTTTATTTAGTAAATTTAGAGTTTCATTTTTTTGTTTTGTTTTTTAACTGGGATTGGTTTTCAGTAACTTCAGGAAATATACCAGTGGGCCTGGGGAAGAAGGGGAGGGAAAACAAGTTATTTTTCTTCTAGTGCAAATGGCTGGATTTACTTTTAGCAGAACAGAAGGCTCTCACCCCGTCCAGGGGCCAGGGTCTGCGGTACACAGAGTCTGGAGAAATTGAGGTCTCCTTGGACCAAGCAGCCTGACACCTGGCCTGGCACTGACGTTTCCTCTTCTGCTCTCCCAGTTTCTCAGCAGGTTGTGTGGCGCTGCCAGCTTTAATTAACATCAAAGCCGTGATTGAACAGAGGCAGTGTACTGGAGTTTGGAACCAGAAAGATGAATTACCTGTGAGTTCCATTTTCTGTTGGCTATTTACTTTAACTGCCTTGAGAAGAATATGGCATCTTTAAATGTTCACCTTTTAACCAGGAAACATCATTGTAGCCATTCGACAGGAGTTCTTTTATATATATATAAAAGATTAAACAATACAAATGAGGAGCCTAGTACATTTTGGGGACCCTGGAGGAGGAGTATTACAATTTTGACTTGAAGTGCCTTTGAAAACTGGGGAAGGGAAACATCAGAAGTGGTGAGAGTTGTAGATGCAGTAGCATGCAGTGGGTTCTGCAGTGCAGTTCACAGACCACTCCTGTGATGGTTTTTCTAATACAAAAGCAAAGTTAATTGGATTTACTTTTGTCTTAACTATTGCTGTCAATAAGATCATGGGTTTTTGCTGGTTACATTTTCCTAATGCCAACAGAATAAGTACAGAGCTCTTAAAGGTCGTCCCTGTAACACCTGCAGTCATCAGCGGGCCTCTAGTACTGTATTTCTACTGCTCTCCTAGAAAGGACCATGGTTTTAAACATCAGCACAATCACTTGCCAACTCTAGAACTTCTCTAAGCAGTAGTGTATTCATCTCTAAGACAAGGACCAGCTTTCTCTTTATGGGGCTGCTGAAGGCTGCATAAGCATGCTTAGAACAAGATGGGACACATGGTAGGCACTCAGATTGTGGCTGCCATGGTGCACTTATGATGTGGAGTGGCGAAGGTCATTGTATGTGTGTTTCCACCAGGTCTCTGACAGGCACTAAGACTCTGGGCTGGAATTGTCATTCCTGTCATGATTGTGTCACAGACCCTGAAAAGCTGACATACGCATTTAGTTTTTTGCCCCTTTTATACCACACCTGTACACAGGTTTATTTGCAGTTACCTTGTTCTTCCAGCGGGTAACCCTGTCAGTTGGTTGCCCCAGCTTCTCAAAGATCTTTTCTGATTAAAGGCACAGGTGCAGTCCTGGTCTTGAGTGTGGTCAGGACACAAGCAGCACTCCTGCTCCACTGCCACTAACTTGAACAAGTGAAAAGAACTTGAGCCTTCACTTGTTTTGTGGAGGCAGGTGCCTGGCATCTGGCAGTTTCCCGTTTATGTTGTAAGCATCTCTGACATGCACTAAGAGCAGACTGAAATCTGAATTCACCTAAAGACTGTGTGTCAAGCCAGTAAAGCCATTAGAGGTGGTGATCTGCCCCTTAGAGGTGGTGATCTGGTCATTGTTTTTTGTCAGACTTGTTTTTACACTTTGTCAGCTTTCTTGAAAATAATCTTGAAGGCTAATTTATCGCTTTGAATCACTAAGACTGTTCATCTGAGTTAGAAGAGTGCTATAGAAAGTTACATTCAGGCGAATAGATATGATCAATGCTCTTTGCTGCACAGTATATATTACCATGTGGATGATTTTGTGAAATATGACTTCAGCTTTTTTACTTTTTTTTTCTAACAGATTGAAGTGGACCTTGGTAAAAAGTGCTGGTATCACTCTATATTTGCCTGCCCCATTCTTCGTCAGCAAACGACAGATAACAATCCACCCATGAAATTGGTCTGTGGTCATATTATATCAAGAGATGCCCTGAATAAAATGTTTAATGGTAGCAAGTAAGTGTATGACTTTTTAAAAATGTTAGTAAATAAATTTTGTTTTGGAACTTGGTAGGAGGATAAGAAGTGATGAGGATTAAAAAAATGTAGCTAGATTTAGAACTAAATAAATTTCTTAACTACTCATTTGGCAAAGTGGGTGGTATCTGATTTGAGTATTTTTAATTTATCTGTGGATTTGGTGATTAGATTTATAAGCATGTCTTTAATTTTTGGGGTAGGTGATAGATTTTCCCCTTTTTTATACAAATGGAGTTGCATACTAAAAAATGTTCTATACTTTGCTGTTTTCACTTAGTGATGTGTCTTGGAGATCTTTCTCTATACTGCAGAAACAGCCCTCATTATTTTTTTGTTAAAGCTGCAGTATATTCTAGTGTATAGAAATATGATGGGGTAGCCAGTTCCCTGTTGATGAACATTTGTTTCTCTAAACAGTGCTAAGTGAAGGCGACGGGCATGGTGGCTCATGTCTGTAATCCCAGCACTGTGGGAGGCTGAGACAGGTGGATCATGAGGTCAGGAGATTGAGACCATTCCTGGCTAACACGCTGAAATCCCGTCTCTACTAAAAATACAAAAACAAAAAATTAGCCAGGTGTGGTGGCGGGCACCTGTAGTCCCAGTTACTCAGGAGGCTGAGGTGGGAGAAGGGCGTGAACCCAGGAGGCGGAGCTTGCAGTGAGCCGAGAACGCGCCACTGCACTCCAGCCTGGGCAACAGAGCAAGATTCCATCTCAAAAAAAACAAAACAAAAAAATACAGTGCTAAGTGAATTATATACCTGATACATAAATTCCTAGAATTGAAATTACTGGTTCAAAGGATATATGCATTTGTAATTTATTTTAGATAGTGAGCCCAGCTTTTTTTTTTTTTTTTTTTTTTTTTTTTGAGATTGAGTCTCACTCCATCACTCCGGCTGGAGTGCAGTGGTGCAGTCTTAGCTCACTGCAACCACTGCCTCCCGGGTTCAAGCAATTTTCATTCCTCAGCTTCCTGAGTAGCTAGAATTACAGGTGCACACCACCACGCTTGGATGATTTTTGTATTTTTAGTAGAGACAGGGTTTCGCCATGTTGCTCAGGCTGGTCTCAAACTCCTGAGCTCAAGCGATCCACCCACCTCAGCCTCCCAGGTGTGAGATACCATGCCCAGCCAAAATTGTTGATCTTAGTTCAGGCTGTACTGATTTCATGTGCCACTGTGAGGCATGTGGGCCGTTCTTGGTGTGGGCTTGTAAAGCTGCCATCAGATTTGCTGCCCTTGAATGGATTGTGTGACCAGTACATTTGAAATTCATTTAAAGACTGATGCAAGCTAAACCTTTGGGAAGGAGAAATTGAATTTATTTTCAAAACCCCAAAAATGATATCCAGAAAAGTTATCTTTGTTTTGTTTAAGAAACAATTTTCAATGAAGAAAAGGCTTTCCGTTTAGGATCTGGCATGGGTGGTATGTATTTGTGACCCTTCAAATCTTCGTGGTTATATTAAGGGAAAGCGTAATTCATCCTTAAAGCAAAATACAAACAGACTTGTTGTTTTTGTGTGTTCTTATATGTGTGTGTGATTGTTAAAGATACTGTATAACAAGATAAAAATTGAATGCATAGTACTGAGTCTGCTCCTTCACTCAGTGTTTTCTTCTTTGTCTTTAGATTAAAATGTCCCTACTGTCCAATGGAACAAAGTCCAGGAGATGCCAAACAGATATTTTTCTGAAGAGATAACTTTAGTTTGCAATTTGTAAGTGAAACTGAGTCGTGGGCGCATTTCAGAAGAGAACGTTCCATATAATGCAGCTAACCAAGGACTCCTGTGTTTCTATAAGCTAATGCTCCAGAAACTTTGCCAACCTGTTAGTGTACACACACTGAGGGGAGTGCTCCCGGTGAATATTATCATAGGGCTTTATTATATTCTTGGTCTTCATTTCTGATCAAGTAAATACACCAGCAGTTGTCATTCAATGCAGGTTTTTGTACTTAATTATATGGTGATTTTTTTACTTTTTAAGAGCAGAAACAGAAATTGACCTCCCCACCATGTGTTTAATATTTCACTGCTTTTACTTTTGTCATTTTCTTGATAATCGTAAGCCTTGAGAGTGTTTGTGAAAAAGTTTTATTTCCTGTTATGTATACATAAGTAAATGAAAATTCTTCAGAAAAAGTTTGATAAATTGAATTGTGGTTATGAAACTAATTTGCATTTTTATTTGCTTAAGAAAGAAAGCTGTGATAGATTCCAGATTTGCTTTTTGATGTTTTCCTCTGCTCCAGCTCCAAGAAGTCAGCACACCTGCATTTTAGCTCTGCATGCAGCCCCAGCAGGCTGCGTGTTTAAGAATTTCATTGTTTAACCGGCTGGTGTGAGAAGTCTTCCGTTAGCATAGAGTGGAAGGAGTACTATTGTTTGGTTGGTTTTGGTTTTTTGTTTGTTTGTTTGTTTTTGCTTTTATTGCCAAGAGGTGCTTGTTTTAAAAGTATGTTTAATAAAATGAAATTCTAAAGTTAGAAGTGTTCTTAAGTTGATATTTGCTCTCTTGGTCTTGGTAGCCCTATTGTATCATTGCAGACACAGTGTTGTGCATGTGTGTATTATATATGTGCACCAGCATCAAACATTGTGTATCTGGAAGGAAAGCAGCATGTTCCAGTTCTAAAATGCAGTTACCAGACCCATCACTTTAAATCCTTAAAGTTAGAAGCTAGCAAATTTTCTGTAGTGCAGAATGTTTATTGCTGTTTTTGTGTTTGAATAGTATAATGTTTGATGCCTCTCTTCTGCAAAGTGTATCATCTCATTGACTGTGAATCTGTATATTATTCTAATGGATACAGATAATGATCTTTTCTCTTGTGAGGTATCTTCATTTAATGCACTGTCCAAAAATAGCCATGTGTAAGAGTCTCTCTGTATGATGAACTACATGGAAAAGACTTCTGTGGACATAATTCTGACTGAAACCCATGAAGTGACTTCAGTATGAGAATGTTACATGGAAATCACCAAATATTTTGCGACTTTATTTCATCTGACATGGAGTGAACATCAATAGGAATACTTTCAAAGAAAAAGAAAAAAAGAAAACACAGAAGCAAAAAGAAATGTGGCTCTTCACATTTTAAACTACAGATGGACTTGGTTCGAGGGAGGGGGAATCACAGATTTGGTGCTAAGTTACTTAGAAACTGGCAGCGTTTTACAGTAGTACACCAACCTGGATGTTTTTTTCTGAAATGTTTACCTGGGAGAGCTGGGGTTGGTTTGTGAAGGGAGAGAGTACTGTGGAAAAGCTCTGCTTGAGTGCCGTGTGGCCAGGCCTATGTGGATGGCTACTCCGCACTGTGCGGGTTCGCCAGCGGTTGCGATTGGCCCGGCTCGGAGTGCTTGTCTGGTCCAACCTCAGTCTGGCCCCATAGCGACTTTTGCCCCATGATTCTGCTTCACTGTTGGAGTCCTCTTTGAAGTTCCCCCTCTCGTTACTAAAGCAGTGAAGGAAGAGAACAGAGACAAACTCTTTGGACTGTGAAAGACAAGGTAGAGAATTCCAGGCAACAGTCTGACCAAGGGTGTAAACCAGTTTATTATGTATATTTTTTTGCCTTTGAATTAAAACCTAGAGTGTTGTTTTTTTGTTTTTATGTTTTACCCTTTTTCTCCTTAGGCCAAGTTTAGCTTATTCTCATCTTTCCACCCCAAACACCTACACAACATTTAGGTTTCACGTAAGGTTTGAACAAGACAGATGTACTCTGAAGGCTGGTGGTAAATGTGTTTGATGACCAGGCACTTGATATAGTCGGCTTGGGCCACTTTTAAGGACAAAAGCCAGAGCTCAGCTTTATCCCTCTCCCAGTGCTGGGAGCCAAAAAACTGTTGACAGTTTTTTGTGCAGCTCAAGACAACTTTAAAAAGAACATGCTTTAACTGAAGCATTGGACTCTGCAGCTTTCTGTGTAAGGTCCGTGTACTCCCACTGGGCAGGGTGAGGACTAAAATTCTGAAACTTACGAATCTGACATATTACATGGAAATTATATCTTGCCTTTAAGTGCATGGACTTAAAATTCATGAGAGACTAAATGTGAGGGAGAAGTGGATTTAAAGAGGCCAGACCTTAACCAAAGATGCTGAGGTACAGCATTCTGCCCTCCCTACCCTAGAAACTCCATAAATGCTGTCACGACCCTATCATCGCTGATACTTTCTGCACGTCAGCAGTCCAGGAGGATGCTTTTTGTCTCTTTATCTCTACTTTACAAAAGGTAATATGATAGAGGCAACGTTTATAACAGTCACATTTAATTATAATGTACATGAAAGACAGAATTTCAGAATGGTTTCTTAAATTTCCTTGGAAACCGTTTCCACATATCAGTTACAGTCAAAGGCCATGGGACTATGCTAAACCAATAAAACCTTTTTAGCAAATCTTTAAATTCTGACTTAGCCAGAGCATCTGAGTGTTCAAGTACAGTTTTACAGTGGCTAAGATTGTCTCTTGATCTTTTTCCTCCATTGTGTGATCATCACAGATGCTATTTCTGTTTTATTGGTGATTATATGAGACTTCTAATACATAAATGAACGGGTATTGGTGCCTCTTTATTTTAAAAATTTTGAAGAAAAGAGCCACCTCATATTCATAGAGTGTGTATTTTTTGAGTGTGTGAGCATTTAATTGAAAATAAAGTTATGAAGTAAATCTTAACTTTTCTGTAGCAGCTAATGTATACAGAGACACTAAAACCCACACCACGTTTTGTGGGAAATGAGGATCCTCTTTTTGTCCTCTCCAGGTAGTCCCACAGGTTATGCAGTTTCAGTTCAGTCTTCTTTATGCTGTGATCGATTTCCACCTCAGTGGCTTAGCCTTTGGGACAGTGGATACTGCAACAGCCAAGAACTCTTGGTTATCCGCACAAGACAAGCTGCTGGTAGACTATATTAGCCCTCTGGTTTTCCAGCTCAACCTCTGATAAAGTGGACTGACAGCCACGCTGCTCAGTCTGTTTAGTCAGCCGACTCAGGTGATTTTCAGGGAAGGCATGGAGGCATAGTTTGGTTAGTTTCATCACTAGGATGTATAAGGTGACGACACAAACCAAATACCTTTCTTTCATCACTTAACTATACGTACTTGATCTCTGGTAACACTAGAATGCTGTGGTCTTGAGGGAATGTTAGCAAGGGACACATAGAAGGTTTGGTGTTTTCGTAAGCCTGTCTAGCTGTGGCAGGTTTTGTGTGGTACACTGATGTTTACCATAAGCAGGTACAAGCTTCATGGACTGTTCTTAATGAACTATAATTGAATAGATACCAAAAATAGAATGGCAAATGTATTTTAATAGCAGATGAGGCAGTTAGTTTTCGGATGAATTTTCCACTGTTGATTTTACTTCAAGACATAGCAAGAGGAACAAAATTTTGTTTTCAAGACATTTCTGCTACAGTTTCAAGCTGTGGGCATATGCTTCATTTACTTCCAAAGAGGAAGAAGCAGCTGGAATTGGCTTACAGCACTTGCTTTGTTTCATGTTATGGGTGAAGACCTACATACACTCTTCTTGTAGCAGTCACTTAACCTTCAGCAAGGCAGTTGTGGGGTTCACTATGATTTAGTGCCTGATCTTTTTTTGGGGAAGGGGCGGGAATGAATGTGTTGGGACTGGGAGGGAAGCAGAAAATGGGAGCGTGAGTGAGTGTGCATGTGTCTGAAATTCACCATTGCCCCCACCTGCGCCTGGCAAGGAACAGGTGTTTGATGTATTTTGCTCATGACTGCAGTATGCATGTATTTTTTTCCTTCTCTGTGTTTTCTAAACTTACACTAAAGGATTCATTAAATCATCTTGTTCAGATGGCTCAGGATTGTATTTATTTTGCTTACCCCGTGCTCTTGGGTTCTATAGTATTTCTATAATTATGTAACGAGAATAGTGTTGCACTGTAATCTATCATATAGAGCTATATGTATGGAAAATTTTGATCAATTTTTTAAGAAATGTATCCTGTTTGCAAAGGCACAATAAAGTTCCATCTTATAGACTATAGGCAATAAAGCTAACAATAAACCTTATTTAACACAAACCACATCCATATCCTCTGTTCATTTGATTTTGGAAAAAGTCTAGCATATCCAGTAGTTTCAGGGAATTCATTTTAACTTTTAAGAATTCTGATATATTTAATTTATAAATATCAGACTGATAGAATTTTGGAAAACTATAAGAAATGCTTTGTTAATGTGTGTATTCCTATGTAAAACACATGACTTCTCCTGTGTATATTTTTAAAAATTAAAGAAATGCACATTGAAAAAGTATTTTGTGGAACCGGTCTGTATGAATGTGCCAGGTGACAAAGGTATGAGGGAGGGAGTAGGGAGGTGCTGATTGCGAGAAGAGAAAATTGCAGTCTGCATTTGCTAAGGGTCTGCATGTCAAGAATTTAAGAAAGTATCTGTCCCCATCTTACTCTGTTTCTGTGCCACCAACAGTGAGAAGAGAAGGTGACTGGGCACTGTCCCGAGTTGTTTGTTGTTGTTGTTGTTTTGAGACAGACTCTCACTCTGTTGCCTGAGCTGGAGTGCAGTAGCCCAATCTCGGCTCACTGCAACCTCCACCTCTTGGGTTCAAGCAATTCTCATGCCTCAGCCTCCCGGGTAGCTGGGATTACAGGCATGTGCCATCTAATTTTTTTTTATTTTATTTTTAGTAGAGACGGTGTTTCACCATGTTTGCCAGGCTGGTCTCGAACTTTTGACCCTGAAGTGATCTGCCCACCTCAGCCTCCCAAAGTGCTGGGATTACAGGCGTGAGCCACTGCGCCCGGCTGAGTCCCGAGTTTCTGAGTAGGAAATTGTTTTAATGTTTCCAAGCTTCTGCCCCCTCTAGCCCCTCCTGTGCACAGTGGGGACCCTGCCCTATGTACTGACCAGAGTGGCAGTGAGTGCATGGCTGGTAAAGTGGAGCCCGGAAACAGCTCGATGAACAGGCTGCTGGAGGGACTGGAACTTGTGCTGTCAGCATTACCAGGGAAGACCAGAAACTGAATTGCCTTGTCTTCTATGGCAGGCCAAGGTTGTAGAGACCAAGCATTTATCTGTACTGCTTTTGTATATTTTTTAAGAGAAATGGTGTTACCTGAGATTTTAGGATGTTTCTTACCTATGGAAACCCTTGTGGTCCCACCGAGTCAGGTTGGAGCTAGTGGCCCAGGTAATAGAAGAAGAGGCCTGGCAGGCCAGTCCAAGCTCTCACCACCTTTCCCTCCAGCATTTGGGCTCCTCAGGACTCAAAAAGTGTGGTCCATGGACCAGCAGCATCAGCATCACCTGGGAGCCTGTGAGAAATGCAGAATCTCAGGCCTCAGCTCAACCCTGCTGAACCAAAATCGGCATGGTCATGAGAAAACGGGCTTCCCTTACAAGGAGTGTCCTGGATGCTTCCTGTTTCAGGAAGTATCCTCCCTCTCAAATGTGGCGGGTCAAGATCACACCTACTGAACAGAATTTCCCTTGAGGACTAAGGGCAAATCTGTTAGCCATCAAGAAAATTTATATTTAGTGTGCTTTGAACTCTAGTTATTGAAAAAATCAGTGTTTCTTTAAGCATCTAGGTAATTGAGGGAGTGCTGTATTTGCAGTATGGTAAAATGCATTCATTTTCTACCCCCTCCACCAAAACAGGGAAGGTGAGCATCAAAGATGAAAAACAATTTTGGTAATGACAAAATAAGGACTAAAAATGCATCTTTAAACAAAACAGCTTGATGCTTCTCACCCCCCAGCAGAGAAACTTGATAATAAACAATATCCCAGCAGAAGACAGCCTTTCTTAACTTTCCTTTTTCCTTAGCATCCAGTAAGAAGCTTAACCACATAACCCTGTGTACACAAAATTTAGAATTCTGAAACATTTTACAAAACAATAGTGCTACAAATGTGTGATGTGCTATTTTATTTTTAATGCTCCCCAAGACTAATTTGATTTCGTGACCTGCTAATGAGGCAGTTTTTTTGTTGTTGTTTTTGGTTTTTAATAAAGTATACTTTTTTTTTATAAAGTATATTATACTTTAAGTTCTAGGGTACGTGTGCACAACATGCAGGTTTGTTACATATGTATACTTGTGCCATGTTGGTGTGCTGCACCCATTAACTCGTCAGCACCCATCAACTCGTCATTTACATCAGGTATAACTCCCAGTGCCATCCCTCCCCGCTCCCTCCTCCCCATAATAGGCCCTGGTGTGTGATGTTCCCCTTCCAGAGTCCAAGTGATCTCATTGTTCAATTCCCACCTATGAGTGAGAACATGCGGTGTTTGGTTTTCTGTTCTTGCGATAGTTTGCTCAGAATGATGGTTTCCAGCTGCATCCATGTTCCTACAAAGGACACGAACTCATCCTTTTTTATGGCTGCATAGTATTCCATGGTGTGTATGTGCCACATTTTCTTAATCCAGTCTGTCACTGATGGACATTTGGGTTGATTCCAAGTCTTTGCTATTGTGAATAGTGCCGCAATAAACATATGTGTGCATGTGTCTTTCTTTATAGCAGCATGATTTATAATCCTTTGGGTATATACCCAGTAATGGGATGGCTGGGTCATATGGTATTTCTAGTTCTAGATCCTTGAGGAATCGTCATACTGTTTTCCACAATGGTTGAACCAACAGTGTAAAAGTGTTGCTATTTATGAGCCAGCTTTTAAAACCTTGCGTGATGGGACAGTGATGCAGTGGTCCACTTATCCACCATACTTCTTTGAAATCTGTCAATATATCTATGATAGAAAGTACTTAAAAACAACAGCAACAAAAAACACTTTCCTTGTAGCAGTAGGGTATTTCGTATCCTTGTGTGAGCCTTCTATGCTAGCAAATGTGGCAATACATCTCAATGTTAGAAGGCTTGTATAATCCAGAACTACTAATTACTGAGCTCGCGTGTGTCAGGCAATGTTGCATTTATTTAGCTATACTTCCTTTCAGCTTAGAAAAGTACAAAGTGCTTCATGCTAAACATTGGCATGTAGAATCCTTTAATAAAAAGACATGTATTTTAGCATGTGGTATGACGTCTTAGCAGTCACTCATCTAACAGATTTTTAAAATTCCACTCTGCTGGGCACTGAGATGAAAGCCTACAATCTGCTGGAAAATACAGAAAAGTAGAGCCAAGGTCCTGTAATGAGGTTAATAACAAGAGGGTGCTGGAAAAGAAAGGAGAGCTGTAATCGTTTTGTGTTTTTAAGGCCCACTCTAGCTATAATGGGAAGAAGGGTAGTTGGGGAGGGGACAAGGCCAGAGCCAGGGAGGACAGTAGGTAATTAAGGTCAATGTGAGTATTTATTGAGTATTGGTCTCGGGTACTCTTGGAGGTCTCGGATAGAGTGGTGAACCAGGCAGACTTGTTCTCTAAGTGAGAATCAAGGTCATGAAGGAAATACAGGAAGGCAATGTGCTCCTCACACAGTGCTCTGAACCTCCCATTATTTAGAGAAGCAGTATTAGGTTCTTGTCTCAAGTGATAGTGGGCTTCCTTGCTCTAGCATTTTAACTGTATTCCCACTTCTCTCTATTATCTATGTTTTCTAGAAGGGTGAATTTCTAACTTTGCCAGTCTCTATATCGGGCTCCTACACTGTGTGAGTTGTGTAAAATTCTCCCAAATTCCACTTGGGGCTGGCCTTTTTACTCTCTTTAAAGACATTTAGTGGCTGGTCATGGTGGCTCATGCCTGTAATCCCAGCACTTTGGGAGGCTGAGGTAGGGGGATCACTTGAAGTCAGGAGTTCGAGACTAGCCTGGCCAACATGGCGAAACCCTATCTCTACTGAAAAATACAAAACTTAGCTGGGCACAGTGGTGTGCACCTGTAGTCCCAGCTACTTGGGACTGGGACTGAGGCAGGAGAATTGCATGAACCCGGGAGGTGGACGTTGCAGTGAGCTGAAATTGGGCTACTGCACTCCAGCCTGGGCAACAGAGCAAGACTCTGTCTCAAAATAAATAAATAAATAAATAAACAGTAAATAAATAGGACGTTTAGCCACCACGCAAGTGTTGGATCCATTCAAATGAAGGATTCTGGTGTGTCATTTCCCCTCTGAAGTAAAAATATTTCTTAGAAGACATGTCCTCAGCATTCAAGACTAAGCTCTCCCCTTCAGAACAGATTAGAAAAGCATTTTAGGTTTTCTTTCATTCTTAAGTACAAGACTATGTTGCCTTTAGTTATTTCAGATATTTCGGATTAGTGAGCTAATCTGCCCTAAAGAGGAATTTCACGGGAAATTATTAAATTGTCTTGAAAACTTTCAAGGATGACTCAGGAAATGTGGGGCTGAGGGCCTCTGTCCTTCCTAGGTTGTGCTGTTAGGACTAGGCTTAGTGGCAGGTGTGGAGTAGGTAGCATGGGGTTTGTATGGTGGCTTCATGACCATCAGGGTCCCAGACTCCTTTCTGCTCCATGGCCTTAACATACGACCTCAAATTTACCCTTGTCTAATCCTAGCTGTGTTCTAGGCAGGAAGGAAGAGGAAAGTGGGTGGGGAAAGAGCGAACTTCCCCGTTGAGAGAGCCCCTCTAGGAGGCCTTCCTGAAAGTCCCATGTGGCAACTTACTCACTGTGTATGGCTGCAGGGTTGTCTGGGAAATGTGGTCTTTTAGGTGGCCGCATTACCACCTTTTCAGATTCTAATTGTGTGGTCTTGGGCAAGTGATAGAAACTTCCTACACTTTTGCTTCCTCAACTGCAAAGTAGAATGATAGTAGTTCCTATATCATAGTTTCGATGAGACCTAAATGAGATACTGACCTATGGTGAATGTTGAATAAACTCGTAGTTTTATTAAGTCAATAAAACATAAATGACATTTGCAGACCATGGTCAGCTAAGGGGGAACAGAAAAGGGGGAAATAGTAACTGGCACTCAGAAGTGAGATGTGTCTGAAGGGATGGAGGGGCCTTCAGTAGGTGCCGAGATGGCAAAATGGTACAGCACACTTCTTTTCCTCCTCTGCCCTTCCTCAGCTGCCCAGAGGATGACAGAGCTCCCTTGTGGAATGAATGGCCACAGCCATCAACAGCAGAAGTCAGGTGGTGGCACTCAGGATTCAAGGCTGAGGGGAATGTCAAATGACACAGTGCTGTCAGGGGCTGAGTCTATCTGGGACGGAGGTTTCCTGAGATGTTGCCCTGCCGTGCACTGGGTGCTGAGATCCTGGGGTATATGTAATAACATATATATCGATCAGAAAGGGCTACTGTTTACCCTTTTGGGGAAAGAATAGAAATGAGAAGAATCAGACTCAAGTAGCTGCATTCAGAGTATAATCAATACGACACCGGTTTAGAAAAATTCAGTGCAAGTTCATTTTTTCAGCATATATTTATTATTTGCTTACCATGTTCCATGAGCTGTTCTAGGCAACTGAGAAAACATGTATAAACTCATGTACTTCAAGGTAGGGACTATTATTAGTTCCATTTTATAAGTGGGGAAACTGAGGGATCAAGACATTAAGTCGCTTGCCAGAGAACTCATAGTTAATAAGTAGCAGAGCCAGGAGGCTGGTTTATTTTGGTTTTGTTTGAGACGGTTGTGCTCCATCGCGCCGGCTGAAGTGCGGTGGCACAGTCTTGGCTCACTGAAGCCTCAAACGTCTGGGCTCAAGAGATCCTCCTGAGTAGCTGAGACGACAGGTGTGCACCACCATACCTGGCTAATTTTTTTGTATTTTTTGTAGAGATGGGGTTTCACCATGTTTCCCAGGCTGGTCTCGAACTCTTGGACTCGGTCGATCTGCCTGTTGTGGCCTCCCAAAGTGCTGGGATTACAGACCTGAGCCGCTGTGCCCGGTGTTAGGAGGCTGGTTTGGAGCCTCTGCATTTAACCACTATGCTACTGAGGCCTCTTTTAGTTCCCTTTGGTGGAGAAATGCTGCTCAACCCTGCTTTTAGGAGCAGCTTAAGTGGGGCTGCCCCCAGGTATTTATAAAATTGTGTGCAGAGAAGTATTTGCACACAGACCCAGGACAGGAATGGGGGCAGCTTCTGGCTGACAGAAAAGGGAGATTTCTCCCCAACCCACTTGGATAAAGATTCATGGGGAATTTTCTAAGGTAGAGTGGGCTCTCTTAAAACCAACTGAAAGCTGGAGAAGGAAAATGACAGATTTCTCTCTGGCTTTTCTCTTCCACGAATAGGATATGTTTTTATTAAATGAATGAATGTTAAATGAACTACACTGAGGCTGGATTCCAGCAGCTGATACCAAGTTTACAGCATAACAGAGGAGTCACTTCTCTCCTTTGTGTTTTTCAGGGTCAAAAAAAAAACCTGTTATGGGCATCTTCCACATACATGGTAAGAGGGTTTGTAGAACCAATGTCTCAGGCTAGCAATTGGCAAATGAAACATTGTTGCACCGGAGGCTGGCAGCTCTGAACTGTGGGTGCTCCTTCTGCATGTGTAGAATGAACAGGTTGGAGGTCTGTGGTTGTCAGTGATTCCTAAGCCTGAATTCACAGCCCACCATGAGCGTGCTTTAGGCCTGCATGGCTTGCAGATTTGTTTTCTGTTTTCTTCCCGGTCCAGAGGGCCAGCTCTAATGAATGGATGTTCCTATATTGATATTTTTAATGTCCAAATTATTGTTTACCATTTTACTTGTGGCAAGTGAAATCCTGGTTGTTTTGAGGGTATAAAAAATAGTAAGTATTTGGCCCTTTCCGGAGCCTCCGAAGCGTGGCCCCTCCACCACTCACCACCACCAACTTTGAGCTCAAGGTTGAAGAGGAAATGCTGATTGTGGCAGAAATGCCCTTTTCCTGTTTTTGCCCTGGCACAGATTCTTTGACATTCATTGGTGCTCCGGGGTCAACTTCACAAGTTTCTCCCATGAGAAGGGGAGCGACGTGTTGTGAGATGCTCATCCTTCCCCAGAGAATCCGGAGATAGCCTAGAGCCCAGGCCCTGCTTCCACAGGAGGCCTCAAAACCTGGCACCTGCCCTGACTGGGCCCTCAGTATGCCGGGCACCTCCTGGCTCTGATCAGCTGGGCTCAGGGAGGAGCGACATGGGGAATTTGTCTCATGGGTAATATCTCAGCTTTCTCTTCTGCTTTAACAGACACAGGCTACTTCACTTAGGGAACGGAAAGCCACTCTTGCTTTCTGTTCTCTAAAAGTATCTTGGTTTTAAAACTTACAACAGACTTCTGGAGGGCTGATTACATGGGTGTGTTTGCTTTATGATGTCATTGAGCTGTACATTTACAACTTAAGCAATTTTCAGTACGTATATTTTACCTGAACAACAAGACGACTTTGTGATGTATCATGAAAGGAGCATCGTCTCATCTGTTACCAAGAAAGAACAAAAGGAAGAAGGGTGATGCAGGATGAAGCTAATCTATTTTGATTGATGTGAAAATGGCAGGCTCAGGTGAAGGTGAGGACTGATTCAATAATTTTAGGTCTTTATCCTAAAGAAACAAAGATATATGCAACATTTTAGTAGTGTTATAGTAGGAAAAGTTTGGAAACAACTAAATACCAGGTAATAGTTAAATAAATGATGGCACAACCAAAATAGGATGCTATTTATCCATTAAAGAGGATACTACAAATGTTTATTCATTAAAGCCACTTATAACAACATAGTACAATCCCATTTTAAAAAGAAAGACATATTTTACACGTATGCATAGAAAATAATCAGGAAGAAAGTATACCATATTAACAGATTATTTCTAAGGTGAAGAATTATGAGTGGTTCTTACTTCCTTATCTACTTAAGTTTTTTCTCTCCAGTGGGCAGGCATTGCTTGTACCATACTGTATGCAAGGAAGCGCGTGTTTGGGACAGCAGTTTGGGCTCTCAGCCTCCTTAAGAGAGTCAGGTCTGCCTCATCCCCGTATCTGCTAGTTGAGCAGAGGCCAGGGCTGTGCGAGCGGCTCTCCAACAATTGTCTTGACAAAGTATAAAAAGTCATTAGTGATCCCAGGAGCATGTTTGTATCTCAAATTCAGAGATTCAAGAGGGCCTTAGTTTAACCTCACTGATGCTCAAATTCTATTTGTAAAGGAGTGGCCTCTCCTCTTTCAGCGGCCCCTCTGCAATGCAAGGGCTGGGAGAGCAATTCCGCCTCCATGTACAGGTTTCACAGAGATTTTCTTTAGAGACAGAGGGATTAGATTTCAAGGGTTAAGCTCACCGCTTCATTTTATTTTAGGTCTACAGAATTTTAGACTTGATTATATTAAAAAAAAGAGTCTGATGTTTACATTATATAACTATAGATTTCAAGGGTTAAGCTCACCCCTTCATTTTATTTTAGGTCTACAGAATTTTAGACTTGATTATATTAAAAAGAGTCTGATGTTTACATTATATAACTATACATTATATAACTCTGCCAAAGGCAGAGTTCATTACCTCCTCGAGACTCTGGGCACAATATCCCAGGTATCAAGAAGTACTTGTTCCCTTGCAGTTGGAGACTCAAGCAACTCGCCCTGAGACAGGGTCCTTGGAAAGAAAGACCTGAATGGTGTGGAGGAAAGAGCCCTGAGCTGGGAGATAAGGTCCCTCCAGCTACTGCTCCAACCCTGACTCGCTGTGTGCCTTTGATCAAGCTGTCTCTGGGCTTTAGCCTCCCGCTTTGTAAAATGGGTGGGGAAGAGGTTGAGATAGCACAGGTGCCTCCAGCTCTGTCAGCATGATTCTGAGAACTCTGCGGGTAGCTCTGACTTGCCCCTTTCCACACCCTACCCCGATGTGTGCACAACAGTATTGTGACCCTTGCGGTGTACTGTAGATTTTACCTAGTTTTGTTTCCCGTCAAACACAGAAAGAAAAAGTAATCTTTCCCACCCCACCCCCACTAAAATAATAATCATGAGAATGAATACATAGGGAGGAAGACTGGAAAAAACGAAAGGGAAGGACTTGCTCCCTCAAAAGGAAGGATCTCAGTTTGAAGTAACGTAGTGGCTGTCGCACAGGGTTAGACGTATCTGTCCGAAAGGCTGGGCTTGCCTCCCGATTTGACCACAGGCCTGAAAGAAAGGAAAGCGACCATCATTGTAGCGAGAACCCCATCAGTGCAGCTTCCATCCAGCCATGTCCAGCCTCCCAATCCCCCAGCCTTTGAAAAGTCTGAGAACCTGCTCCTGGGGCACCAGCATGGGATTGGCTGAATGACCTCAGCACAGCACCCCTGCTAAATGCCTTACTTGCGGCATCTCATGTAATCCTCACCGCAGCCTTAAGGGTGGGCGCTGAGCTTGAGAAGTTAAACTTGCCCAAGGTCACACATCTAGGTGGTGGTTGAGCCAGGATTAAACGGAGTTAGTGTAGCTTCCTGGAGCCCTTGTCAAGGTCTCCACAGAGGTGTGAGAGTGAGACTGATAACCAAAGTCATTAGCTGACCTGATTCTCAGCCCTGGAGGATCACAGGGAGAGAGGAGGATGTGAGCAAATCACCATCATCAGCCAAATGATGTTACGCTAAAAACGTGTTAGTGGCCGGGTGCGGTGGCTCAAGCCTGTAATCCCAGCACTTTGGGAGGCCAAGGCGGGCGGATCACGAGGTCAAGAGATCGAGACCATCCTGGTCAACATGGTGAAACCCCATCTCTATTAAAAATATAAAAATTAGCTGGGTGTGGTGGCGGGTGCATGTAGTCCCAGTTTACTCAGGAGGCTAAGGCAGGAGAATCACTTGAACCCAGGAGGCAGAGGTTGCAGTGAGCCAAGATCACACCATTGCACTCCAGCCTGGGCAACAGAGCCAGACGCCATCTCAAAAAAAAAAAAAAAAAAGAAAGAAAGAAAAAAAAAGTGTGAATTCAGCACCAGGCTAGCACCTCGTAGACATGCTAATTCATCATGAGTGTCATGTCTGCACTCTCAGCCCTCTAAAATCTCTCTGTTGAAGCGGAGCGGCCCACCATCATCACTGAGTATATTAACTCAGGTGTTGGAATTCCCCAGATGTGTTTAATCTGTATAGCTTTGTATTTTAAGGCAGAACTTTATTCTCAGTTATTCATCTCAAAATCAGAGTTTTGGGAAAAGGGATGATTCTCCTACAAAAGTTCCCAAGTGTACCCTGAATAATTAAAATGCTAAAACTTTTCTCCTTTTTTTTTTTTTTTTTTTTTTTTGAGATGGAATCTTGCTGTTACCCAGGCTGGAGTGCAGTGGTACGATCTCAGCTCACTGCAACCTCTGCCTCCTGGGTTCAAGAGATTCTCCTGCCTCAGCCTCCTGAGTAGCTTGGATTATAGGTATGCACCACAATACCCGGCTGATTTTTAAAGAGTCTTTATCCCCTTAGCATATCACCTATAACATATGCATTGGAAATTCATTGCTTTTTTTTTTTTTTTTTTTTTTTTTTTTTTTGAGACGGAGTCTTGCTCTGTCACCCAGGCTGGAGTGCAGTGGCCAGATCTCAGCTCACTGCAAGCTCCGCCTCCCGGGTTTACGCCGTTCTCCTGCCTCAGCCTCCCGAGTAGCTGGGACTACAGGCGCCCGCCACCTCGCCCGGCTAGTTTTTTTTGTATTTTTTAGTAGAGACGGGGTTTCACCGTGTTAGCCGGGATCGTCTCTCGATCTCCTGGCCTCGTGATCCGCCCGTCTCGGCCTCCCAAAGTGCTGGGATTACAGGCTTGAGCCACCGCGCCCGGCCGAAATTCATTGCATTTTTATTGGTAAAAATAACAATGTGTAAAGTCCTGAATTTGGATTTCCTCAGAAAAATGTAAAGGCGTATAAAATGCAAACTCCAGGTATAAAATGTAAAATATTTCATCTACTGAATAGAACTGGTGTACATATTCGGTTATCCTTAACACTTCAGCCTGCAACCATGGGGAAGGTGTCTGAGCTTTGGATGGAAGTTGCAGCTCCCCGGCAGTATGACCTTGGACAAATCACTAAATGTTCTAAGCCTCAGTTTCCTTATTTGTACAATGCAGGTAATCGTGACTACTTTAAAGGTTGTTATAAAACTTTAAAAAAGTCTATCTATAAAGCAAGTAACATGCATTAGAGGCTTTCATCAAATGGTTATTATTATTGATAATCTGAGTTTAATTGTGCCTTTGCCACTTTACTAATCCCTGAGCCATGAGATGGGGCAAGGTTGCTGTGAGGATTAAGAGAGATGGGGTGTATTACCCCTATCACAGGTCTGACTAGAGCAGGAACTTGTTAGATGCTACCACAGGGATGCCTCAGCCAACGGGTGGAGAGGAGGTTTATAACAATGAGTGTGTGTGTGTGTTTTAATCATTTCAGAATGATCATGGGCTGAAACTGGATGGGGCACTCACTTGAGCTGCCAGGGAGCTAATTGTCCCTGCATCTCATTCCCCTTTTTTCTACTCCAGTCCTTGACAGCAAAACAAGGTCCTACATGACACAGAGAAATTAGGAAGCAAAGCCATTATTTTTTTGGTTCAGCTGATAAAAGATTGGCTCTCCCTCAAAAAACTAGACCAGCCAAGTAGAAAAAAAAAAAAGATTTTCTTAAGAAAACAACAAAACCCAGATGGAATAATCACAATAAAGAGGAGGTCAGGTCCTCCAAGGAGCTCGGATGAATTGGGGGAATCCCTCAGGTATTTTTTTTTTTTTTTAAGTGCCAGGCCAAATAAGATGGAGATTTACTGGAGTCACACTGTGTGGACACCAGCCTAACCTGGGCCTACTTTTTCTCAAGGATGCAGGCCAGATGCCAGCCTTGGCCTCTCTTTGCTCAGAAACTACCTGACTCCCTGCCCCAGGACTCCACGGCCATGACCTCTCTCTGGGAAAAGTTGTTACTATTTGCTACTGGGGAAACCAGGAGCCCACCCCAGGGCTGGCCAAGGTGAGCAGGCTGAGCGTTCCAAGAGACTCACCTGGGACATTTGCAAACACGTCTTCGGTTCCCTGGATAAGGAAAAAGAAGGGAAAAAGTGAGTGCCCCCATCCACCAATAGTCCCCAAAGACAGTGTTTTTGTTTTGTTTTGTTGTTGTTGTTGTTGTTGCTGCTGCTGTTTTTTGGTTTTACAAAAAATCATTTCAGAACGATCATGGGCTGAAATTGGATGAGGCAAATAGGCAATGGCCCCTACGAATTCTCCTTCCTTTCCCCTATTTCTTTGAGGATTATAACTCTTGAGAGCCGGGTAAGGGCTTCTTACCCATCCTTCGTCTCAAGCATCCATTTTTTTAAAATTGCAACTACAGACGCGGACGGAAGCAGGGAGCCTGTAGACCTGACCCGGTACCTCCCTTGCATGGGACCCAAAGCAGAGTAGGCGGTTCGCGGGAAGAGGGCCAAGGATGAACCTCAAACTGGTCGTGGTTTTGACTTAACCCCCCTGGGCACTTGACCCAGGGGCACAGCGGCCCCCTCCTGGCGGGCGTTTGTAGTGTGTGCCGACATGTGCGCGCGCTGCGGGCTTCGCTGACCGAACACACCCGCTGCAGCGGCTCTGGGAACAGGGCTTTGTCTCCCAAAACCTCTCTGAGAGCGCAAGGAGCGGGAAGGGCTTTCGCGCATTCTATCTCCAGGAAAGAAGTGCCTGTACCTGCGGGGCAGCTCGGGAGTCCCAGAAATCTCAACCCCACACCCCGCAAGGTCCGCCTGGAGCTAGCAGCGCCAAAGGCAGGAGCAGAGCCGTCTCCTCCCGGCCGCGATTCCTCGGGACTTACTGTGGTTGCAGTAAAGGGTGATGACCAGTGACAGGAGAAGGACCCCGCAGGCCCCGGCCAAGGGCGCCCAGATGTAGATATCACAGGCGAAGTCCAGCCCTCTTGTGTTCACTGACGACACCAAAGACGCCGACATTTAGGAGCGGGCCCGGGACCTCTCAACCGCCCCACCATCCCAGGCACGTCTCTCCACCTCAGGACTCGGTTTCCCACCACTTGGATAGCCCTTGACCTACAGTATCAGGGCTCCCCTTGGCATGGGCTCTCCCCGCGGTCCGTGCCGCCCCCACCCCGAGCCCCCGCACGCCTCACCTGAGCCCCCCGCCGCTGGCCGGCACGCCTCTGGGCGCAGGGACAGGGGCTGCGACGCGGTGGTGGGCGCCGGTGTGGGTGGTCGCGGCGCTGGCGTAGTGGTGGGCTTCGCTGCAGGGGCAACAGAGCGTGGTTGGGGGCCAGTCTGGGATTATGGACGCGCCCCCGCCCCGGCCCCAGCCTCGCGCGCCTTTCCCCACGGGAACACCTCCCCCCGGTTTTCCTGGGAGAAGGGATGGCAGAGGAGACGGGATGGGTACCCCGGAATGCGCGCGGACCCCTGTGCTCGGGCCTTGGCTTAGCCAAGCGCACGCGGCGCCCGGCCCGAGCGTAGGAGCCCGCTCCCCTGCACCTGTCCTCTCTCCCGGGCAACCAGCAACCCTGGAGCGCGGGTTGATTGCTGTCCGCATTTTACCCACGAACAAACGGAGGCGTAGAGAATTTAAGTCATTTGCCCAAAACCACACAAGCATCCGAACTCGAGCCCAGATCGGCCGGACGTAAAACACTATTCCTAGTCCCTACTCAGCCGCACGTTAGCCTCAGTTTGCTGTGTCTGTGAAATGGGAACAATATCTAAGTCTCTTCCAGGTGCCCTAAGAGGCTTGAAAGCAGGACCTGTGTGTGGAAAACAGGTTGAGGTGAACCCCAAGCCCCACGCGGAGAGGTGCCGCACCCCGCGCCCGGACCTGGCAGGAAGACCGGCACGAAGTGGCTGAAGTACATGATGGAGTTGCTCAAGGCCGAGCAGAAATAGTAGCCCTCGTTCTCTTGGCGGAAGTCACGTAGGGTGAGGACGAAGGTGTCCCCCAACCTCTTGCCCGAGAACCGCTGGGTGTCCAGCCCCTCCGCCGCCTTGGGCTTGTTTTGGGAGAGGTATAGGAGGAAGGTGGGGCGGGCGGCGGTGCCGCGCGGCTGGAAGAGCCACGAGCAGCCCGACGTCGGGTTGGACAGCAGCACCTGGCACTTCAGCTCCACCGTCTCTCCCAGGTTCCAGGTCCGACCCAGCGGCGACACTCGGAACTGGTTTGGCCTGGCGGCGTCTGCAGGCAGCAGGAAGCGAGGCTGAGCCCCGAGTCCCGCGCCCCCCGCCCACCCCATCCCCTGCCTTTCCGGGGGTCGCAAACTCACGGAGCAGCAAGACCAGCGGCAGGAGCAAGGCGGTCACGGGTGGGGCCATGACGCGCTCCCCAGGACGCGGCTCGGCTCGAAGCTCGGGCGCCACGGGAGGCGCGCGGGAGCCGGTGGGGAGCGGAGGGGGGGAAGTTGCGCCCTTCGGCCGGCCTGGAGCCTGATTTCGCATTTGGAGGATGTGATGTCACCCGAAGCCCCCGCCGAGGAAAGTCACCCTCCTTTTCGCGGTTGTCGCCTTCCAGCCCGGTGAGGAGGCTGGAGCCTGTGAATGGGGCCGTCGAGGCAGCCTGGTCAGGCAACTGGGGGCAGCTGAAAACTGCAGGTTCGGGGATGAGGAAAAGGGCTTGGAAATAGTCCCTGGAAATGGTTGTGTTAGGAGAGTGACAGAGTGGGTGAAGGGAGATCAAAGATTTCAAGAAGTGAGGGCGAGAGTCGGCAGGAAAGGAGGGGAGTGTCCCTTCCTTTGCCTTCACTAAAGGCGTCTCTTATACTGTCACCCTTTTTGTTGGCAAAATGGGCACTGAGGGCTGAAAAGGAAGAGGAGCTAGCCACCTGCCCGCTTCTCAGGAACTCGCGCAGAGCAGCCCCAGTGTTCACCGAGGAAGGGCCCTCTCCCTTCCCCCAGGAAATTTCCATGAGGGCGGCAGCAGCCGAAGCTTTGGGTGGCGGTGTCAGTGCGCTGCTGACCTCATCCTTCCGGCCTTTCATCCAGCGGCTAAACTCACCAAACAGTCGCATCTCTTCTTGGAGTCTTTGCAACAGCCCCCACACTAGTCTCTCTCCTGACCAGTCCTCCAGCCACGTTGTTATAAAAATTATTATTCTCATAAAGGGGATCTAACAGCGTCACTCCTGCAGCCTCCCATGGCCTGCATTGCTGGATGGAAACTCAACCCTCAGCTTGGTTGACCAGCCCTTGGGTGCTGGCTCCTCCCAGCCTCCTCACAGCCCCCTGCCCTGCCTTTCCCAAACACCTGCAGCTGCAGCTGCAGCTTCACAGGCTTGAGGTTATTCAACCCCTGCGCTCTGTGCTTTCACGCCCTTGCACTTGCTGTAGATCTGCCTGGAATGCTGGTCTGTGAAAGTCCTGGAGGCAGCTCCTGTGCAGTCTCATTTGGACCTCATTTCTTTCACCCCCAGCTCTGGGCGCTCGGCGGGGAGGTGTGGGTGAGGGTGGGTGAATGCTTGGGTAGAGGCAGTTTTCTCTCTTCTGTCCCTAGCACACATGTGTCCCCTTCCTTTCTGTTTTCTTTCTTTCTTTCTTTCTTTCTTTCTTTCTTTCTTTCTTTCTTTCTTTCTTTCTTTCTTTCTTTCTTTCTTTCTTTCTTTCTTTCTTTCTTTCTTTCTTTCTTTCTTTCTTTCTTTCTTTCTTTCTTTCTTTCTTTCTTTCAAGACTGGAGTCTCGCTGTTTTGCTCAGGCTGGCCTTGGGACTCCTGGGCTCCAGTGATCCTCCTGCCCCAGCCTCCTGAGTAGCTGCGACTACAGGCTCATCCTTCCTTTTTGCCTGTTTCTGTCCTGAAACCTTCTAACCCCAGTGGCATGCCCTCTTCCCATTTCTTCCGGGCTTCTGAATCTTTCCACTTTGAATCCCACTGTGGCTGCACCTCACATTACTACTGCTTGATCCTAGAGACAAGACACCTGGCATTCTGTGTTCCACATGTCTGTCTGCCCCACCTATGAGTTCTGCTGGGTGAGGACCATGCCCCAGACTTCATGATGTGTCCTCCATCCCCAGAAACACAGCATGGGCTGAGCTGTGCTTGTTGAACTACACTCTCCTTATCCTTGTGAGGCCCAAACTTAAGTGTTGGATGGTTTTCTGTTGTTGTTGTTGTTGCTGTTGGTTGGTTGTTTTTTTGAGATGGAGTCTGGCTTTGTTGCCCAGGCTGGAGTGCAGTGGCACGATCTCGGCTCACTGCAGCCTCTACCTCCCAGGCTCGAGTGATCCTTCCACCTCAGCCTCCCAAGTAGCTGGGACCACAGGAGCGCACCACCATGCCGGGCTGAGTTTTTGCATTTTTGGTAGAGATGGGGTTTCACCATGTTGCCCAGGCTGGTCTCCAATACCTGAGGTCAAGTACTCTGCCCCGCCTTGGCCTCCAAAGTGTTGAGATTACAGGTGTGAGCCACCATATCGGGGCCTGGATGGGCTTTTTTTTCTTTTTTTAATTATTTGGATTTCAGTACCTCCTTCCAGCTCCCTCAAAGCATCCAAGATGCTTATTCTAACATGGAACATGTAACGTTTTATATTCTGAAATTTAAAAAAATGTCTTTTAAGTGACAACAGTGCAATATATTATTGTACAAAAACAAACACAAAGTCCCCTGTCTCAACTCTCATCACTGTCATCTGCTCCCCACAGAAAACCACTGTTACAGTTGAATGTGTCCCTCAGATATTATCTGTACCTAAACAGATGTTTATACATCATCTTAGACACGTGGGATTGTATAAGATATGTATTTTTGCAAGATATCTTGTTTCACAGTGGAAGGAGAACTTTCAGTAGATGTAGATCCACCTCATTCTTATAAATGGGGGCATTTTATGTGGGTGTTCCATAATGTAATTCTGCTGTTAGTGGACATTTAGGCAATTTCTCATTATTGCAACACTAGCAAGGCTATAGTAGATATAATGTATCTATATTACTGAGGGCTTGCACCAGTACCTGCAGCTTTTTCAGATGGAAGATGAGGTAGCTGGGAAAGAAAACACCTTTGCAATGATGGTTATAACTGGCATATCGATGTATGCATGTGTGTGTGTGTATGTGTGTGTGTGTGTGCATGGTATGTGGGTCCCTCGCTGTGTAGACGCAGTGCTGTCCCTCAACTCACATGAATGAGGGAGACAAGGAAGCAATCAAGTCCAGACAGGCCACCAACACATCAATCCTTGCTGTAGATGGTAGTTTGCCATTTTGCTCAGTACCACCAGCACTGTATCAGGAGTGTCAAATGGCCCTGCTGGCCAAAGGCTACAATCAAGAGGGTGGTAAGGAAGATGACTAGATACGAAACTGCACTTGCCCAGTGGTGGAAGCGTGGAGGGGGCCAGAGTCAACCTCCACATATTTGGATCTTGGGAATCAGGACCCTGAGTATGATGATGACCAGATTTGGGGGTGTACTGCTTTAAAATAGAGTAGTTCCATCTTAGTCTTGCGGAAATCAGCTTGGGGGCCTTCTAGCCCTGCAGCTCAGAAAAGTGTCAGCCGGGGGGTGGCAGCCCCTTTGTACAGAGCACCATGGGGGTTGGAGGGGAGAGGACAAGGCAACATGTCAAACCCATCAAGGAGGCTTTGTGACCCCAATGATATTTTTTGCAGAACGTGGTGGATTTTCGATGTAACCACAATGACATCCGCCTTGCAGTAAGCAGAACAGATGCAATTGCACGAGTTCTGGAGACACTTTCTGTAGACCAGGTGTGCAGAGGGCTGGGTTGGGCCTATCCATCACTTCCAGGTAAACTGCTAAACCCCACACTGCAGCACTCACTTGGGATGGCATGAAGAAATGTGAATGACTGCACTCCTTTAAGCAAGCTCCTTATTTTAAAAAATATCCAGAAGTAAATAGGGTAAGATAGTAACCAGTTTCTATGCTGATTTAAACTGGTCCATGGAAATGGAAAATTTTAATGTAGACTAAAGACATATTCAAAATGCATAAGCGGGCAGAACAGTGGTAGGAAATTCATCAGGGTTCTGTGCCACTGCTCCTAAGACATGGACTGCAGGGACAAGCTGGAATCATAGCTGGAAAATTGCCTGCTGTGTCCCCATTGCCAATTCAGGTCTATGGAGATGTTACTGTTCTTGGAAGGAGTTAACTCGTCCAGGGCTAGAAACTCTA
Organism: Macaca nemestrina; assembly: GCF_043159975.1. Taxonomy (NCBI): domain Eukaryota; kingdom Metazoa; phylum Chordata; class Mammalia; order Primates; family Cercopithecidae; genus Macaca; species Macaca nemestrina. Next base: position 102,497,456 of record NC_092137.1, read on the forward strand.
GAGTTATTAGGGCTTTGTTTTATCTCAATTAGAAATACCAATCAATTTGGCTTCACTTCTGTCACCCTTCTTTTCCTCCACCCCGAGTTCCCCAAGTTCATCTAGGCTGCTGTCCTTCTTTCCTGAACTTTTGCAATGGCCTCTTAACTGGACACTCCCATTTCTACTCTGGTCCCTTCTAGTGAAAATCTCATCATGCCAACCTCCTGCTTCAACCTGAGAGGGCTTCCTGGTATCCCTAGTAGAATGTCAGGGATCCCTAATGTTGCCTGTGAGGCCCTGAGCACTTGGTTTCATAGTCTCTGTCCTCTCACCCGTCACCTTCTTCACTATTCCTAGGCTCAGCATCTCTCATTTCTCAACGGGGCCCTAGTCCTTTACACTTCAGAGCCCTTAAACATGCTATTCCCTCAGCCAAGAATGTTCTCACCTCTGCTCTCTGCTTACCAAACTCCTCTCCCTTGAGACCCAGCTCAAGCATCTCCTTCCTGTGGGGTTCAGCTCCTTCCCCTCCCACTCCCAGACAGTACAGACCACATCCTTCTCTTCTCTGTGTCACCCGGACCTTGGGTATCTGCAGACTGGAGTACAATGGTTTGTTTGCCTGTCCAGCTTGACAACCAAACCCTTGGTCCCTTGAGGAAGGAGACTTGTCCCTCTCATGTTTACACCAGGGTGCCAAACAAAGGGCTTGGCACACACTTGAGTGGCACACACTCAAGAAATTCTTGCTCAGTAAAAGCTAAAGGAAGGTAGAAGTAGGGTACTGCAGACCAGAGGAGGCCGAGATAGTTTATTCCAAATAAGAGTGGCCAGGAAAGGCTTCACACATAGCTGGGTTTGAAGATAAAGGAAGAATTAGGAGAGAGGTTGTTTAGAATGAGGCATTTGATATGTCTGATCAAGATCAGCTGATACCATGCTTTAACACATAGTAATGGTATAGTTAAAAACAAAAGGAAGAGGAGGAAGGGGAGAAGGCAGATGTACTCAAAAGCAAGATAAACATCTTCAAGGACGTAGCTGCCGGGCAATGACTGGAATCAGGGGCTGGCTTGCTGGGATCTGTTCTTAGCAAACCATTCTTGGGCCTGGGTCTTGAGTGTCTGTTCTTAGTGTAGAGGCACCAAGAATTTGACTCCTTCAGCTAACAGAGTTTCACAGTGCTTTGCCTATAGAGGAAGGCTGGAGCCAGGCTCTCTGCTTGAAACAGGAATTTGGATCTGGGTTTCTCTTGATTGAAAGACAGCCCACAGCCATCCATGAAAGGCCTAGTTCTGACTGTGGGCCCTGGAAAGTCAGAGGCTACTAAAAAAAAACTCAGGAAAAGAGAGAGTAAAGAGAGGAAGAGATTTTCAAAAATTTCTATTCAAGATAATCCTGCACACACACTCAAAATTCAAAGTATACATAAAAAAGACTCAACAAGTGGAATGTGAACTCACTTCCAAAAAGATGCAAATTATCAAACAATTTGAAAAAAATTTAAAACAAAGAGAACAACAAATGTAGAAAATGCAGAAATTGAAGAAGAACAGTTGAAGATGGTAAATACTGAGCATACTGGAAATGAACACTCTACATATTAAACTAGGATATACTCTAGGTTGGACATGGTTGAAGGGATAATTACTGAATTGGAAGCTAGTCTGGGGCAATTCACAGAGAATGCAACACAGGAAGATGAAGATTGAACCAGTTTGAAAAAGCTGTTGAGATATATTAGCACCGTGAAGTGTGTAATAGGATTTCAGAAAGGGGAGAACAAAGGGACTGTGGAGAAGAAATATGGCAAGAAAGCATGGCTGAAAAATGTTCACAATTAAAGACAAACATTCTCAGATCAAAAATACTCTTAGTGCCAAGTATAAAAATATATACATCTTTGCACATATCAAAGTGAATTATAAGAAATCAAGAGTAAAGAGAAGAGGGCATCCCAGGAAGCTAGGATATTTGAAATATAATTGGGAGAATGCTTAGTTGCAGTTTGGATTGAGCAGAGAGGGTAAGAAGCTGAACTGTAATGGGGAAAAATTTTGGTTATACCTTGCATTGACTCTCTGTCAGCCCCCTCCCTTGGTGCTGACACATGCTTACTATAAAACTGATCCAATGGTCTCACAATGTTTGTGGTTTCTTTGAATAAACATAGAAATTGATCCTTGCAGTCTTAAAACCTGAGAAAGTTATATTTGCCTCATCTGAGTTCCTTTCTAGGGAAACCAACCATTGGGGCTCCCAGATAGTAGCAATGAGCTGAAACTCACCAGATCACTTATTATAAACAATAAGACATCAGCCTCTTCACCTGGCATGACGGCCTAACCAACCTCTTGTTTCCTGTTGTCCAACTCCTTTTCCTTACTCCTCCCGACTTCCTGTTTTCCCACACATGGTTACATGTCTTCCCTGCTATATAAACCCCTTAATTTTAGTCAGTCAGAGGGATAGATTTGAGACTGATCTCCCATCTCCTTGGATGCAGCACCTGACTAAACTCTTCTTCCTTGGCAATACGCTCTCTCAGTGATTGGCTTTCTGTGAGGTGAGCAGAAGGACCTAGATGGATCCCCTGGTGTTTCGGTAACAAAATTGTTGCAGATCTTTAATCTCAAGAACACTGAAACAGAAGTGTTCTGAATGCAACTGGAGAGCCAGGATTTGAGTTCAGGAGAGGGGCCAGGGCTGGGGATGCAGCCTTGGGAAGGAGGTGATAAGTTGTGAGAGTGGGTGTCATTGCAAAGGAAGGTGGTGTGGAAAGAAACATACAGAAGAGGATATGAAACCTTCAGGAAAGGCTCAGATTGAAGAGCAAGAAATAAAACATTGGCAAGGAATCCAGGTAGTGCAGAAAATTCAGAATGAGGCTTGAGAAAAACTTCACAGGGGAGGTTAGGGTGATAAGAGAGGCACAGAGAGGACATCAAAGCCTGTGGCAGGTAGAGATTGTAAGCTCATGTCTGCCCCTGGCCCACATGAGGACATCCCACATGTTTGCCATTGGTGGATGATAAGATGAGGAGGACTTACAGGAGAAAGGCCAAGAAGGGCAGGTAGGGGCAGCGTGGGGAATTGTGGAGGGTAATGTCAGATGAAGTGACATTGACTTCCAAACTTCATTCATTATTCACTCATTTAAATATTTCTGCTATTCACTTTTTTTAAAAGAAAAGTTTTGAAAACATTTTAACATAGAGCAATACACCAAATAATATAAAATGCCCACTCTTTATAACTTATAAGTGTTAGCATTTTGTTCATATAATGTTCATATGAACCTTATAGATAAAATGGTACCCTTCCAAATACCACCCCACCCACCTTCTCACCAAAAGCTAAATTTGGAGTTTTGTTCATTATGACAGAAAGATGGTAAGTGTTTTAATTTTTAATGTTTTTACCTTTCCTATAGAGCTGAGAGAGAAGGATGCCAAATTTTCAATGAGTGTAGATTTATCTATTTCTCCTTTTAATTCGGTCTGTATTTTGTCTCCTGTATTTTGAAGCTTTGTTATTAGGTGTATACACATTTAGAATTGTTGTGTCTTCTGGATGAATCGACTCTTTTATCATTATGAAATGTCCTTCTTTACCTCTGGTAATACTTTGTTTTGAAGTCTACCTTTTATTCATAAGCAACACAGCTTTCTTTCTTTTTTTTTTTTTTTTTTTTTTTTGAGATGGAGTTTCACTCTTGTTGCTCAGGCTGGAGTGCAATGGCACGATCTCGGCTCATTACAACCTCCACCTCCCAGGTTCAAGCAATTCTCCTGCCTCAGCCCCCAGAGTAGCTGGGATTACAGGCATGCACCACCACGCTTGGCTAATTTTGTATTTTTAGGAGAGACGGCATTTCTCCTTGCTGGTCAGGCAGGTCTCAAACTCCCAACCTCAAGTGATCCACCTGCCTCGGCCTTCCAAAGTGCTGGGATTATACGCATGAAGCACTGCACCCAGCCTGCATAATGTATATTTTTCTATCCATTTACTTTCAACTTTCCCATCTCTGTTTTGAAATTTTTACTACATATGTATATGTGTATAAGTGTATATATATAAAAATGCTATATAATTTTATTTTCTGAGATTTTCAAAATACAGATATGTCATCATATTGTGTGTCTTTGAGCTACGCTGATACATATAGATTTATTTTAAATACTGTGTGGTGTATTATCTTGTGAATGTGCCACAGTTTTATGTTCAGTGGTTCTTGAACCACAGTGTTCATCTCTCTGGAAGTACATGGAAGCTGTCCTTGGGGATACACATAATTTTAAGGAAATTGTTTTCCAGATTCTCAACTCCCATTGGTTCTCTCTTCATAAAATGGATCTGCCCAAGAACAACTTCCTGTGTTTAGGCTTTGTGCTGGTTCTCCTTTCTGGCCTATTCGTTCATGATTGTTTTATTTTCCACTTTAAAACTGAAAGGCAAACTTCCCACCCTCCTGGTCTTTACTATGCCCCAGAGGTGGGTGCATAATCCTCTGGGCCACCAATAAAAAGACAAATCTAAACATTTTTCGTGTAATTTCCATCCGTTAGAAATTGCTGGCCGGGTGCGGTGGCTCAATCCTGTAATCCCAGCACTTTGGGAGGCCGAGACGGGCGGATCACGAGGTCAGGAGATCGAGACCATCCTGGCTAACCTGGTGAAACCCCGTCTCTACTAAAAAATACAAAAAACTAGCCGGGCGAGGTGGCGGGCGCCTGTAGTCGCAGCTACTCGGGAGGCTGAGGCAGGAGAATGGCGTAAACCCGGGAGGCGGAGCTTGCAGTGAGCTGAGATCCCGCCACTGCACTCCAGCCTGGGCGACGGAGCAACACTCCGTCTAGGAAAAAAAAAAAAGAAAAAAAAGAAATTGCCAAAGAATGCATTTCTCCTGAGAAGAGTCCCCAGTATTCAGGTAAAGAGTCATCTGGGGGCTGGGCGCCATGGCCCATGCTTGTAATCCCAGCACTTTGGGAGGCCTAGGTGGGCAGATCAGGAAGTCAGGAGATGAAGACCATCCAGGCTAACACAGTGAAACCCTGTCTCTACTAAATATACCAAAAATTAGCCGGGCATGGTGGCAGGCGCCTGTAGTCCCAGCTACTCGAGAGGCTGAGGCAGGAGAATGGCATGAACCTGGGAGGCTGAGCTTGCGGGGAGCCGAGATCGCCACTGCACTCCAGCTTGGGCGACAGAGCGAGATTCTGTCTCAAAAAAAAAAAAAAAAAGGGGGTCATCTGGGAGGAATGCAGGAGGCAGAGTGCCTCACAGCAGACTTTGGGGCTTCATCACTCTACTCAGCTCTCTATCGTTGAGCTAGAATTCAGAGGTGAGACAGTCATTATAAGGATGCATAGTAACATGTTCATTATAATTACAGAAGGAATCAGACTTTTTTTTTTTTTTTTAACAGAATGTAAGTCTGATTTGTTAATTGGTTTGACATTGAAGACCACTTCGCCAATGAGGTTAACGGCAGTATTTTAATTTTCCTTGAATCCAATGAACTACATCTTTAGCTCCAAGGTTTTGATGAAAATCAAGTTTAGCGCTTAAGAAACAGCTGAGAAAAAGAAAAAAAAAGAAGAAAACAATTTTAACAAGTTTAAAATATATGATAAGATAAAAGCATTTTGACCAGGTGCAGTGGCTCATGCCTGTAATCCCAGCACTGTGGGAGGCCGAAGTGGGCAGATCACGAGGTCAGGAGTTTGAGACCAGCCTGGCCAACATGGTGAAACCTCGTCTCTACTAAAAATACAAAAAAACTTAGCTGAGCATGGTGGCAAGTGCCTGTAATCCCAGCTACTCAGGAGGCTGAGTTAGGAGAATTGCTTGAACCCAGGAGGTGGAGGTTGCAGTGAGCCGAGATCACACTACTGCACTCCAGCCTGGGTGATAGGGTGAGACTCCATCTCAAAAAAAAAAAAAAGAAAAGAAAAGAAAGAAAGAAAGAAAAAAAGACAAAAGCATTGTATCACAATATTGTTTGTATTGGAATTTGTCTTGAAATTACATTAAAATATTTCTAATACCCCAACTCTTTCCAAGTTAATCAATTTCAACAATCAATTTTAAGTGAAAGAAGAATGGTGTCATTGATGGCTACTTGGTAGGCTTCAGTACAACCTAGTTTAGGGCTTCCAAAACCTGAGAAAGTGAATAAATCTAAAGATGGTAACAAACCCATGTGCAGGTCAATGGTTCCCAAGTCTTTGCCTTCAACAAAATTGGAAGAAGGCCTTCTAGATTTGGCAACTAACATGGGCTGAATTGTGTCCCCCCAAGTACATTTGTTGAAGTCTTATACTCTCGCATCTCAGAATATGACCTTATTTGGAGATAGGGTCCTTACAGAGGTAATCAAGTTCAAGTGAGGCCATTAGGATGGGTTCTAATCCAATATAACTGGTGTCCTTATGGAAAGGGGCAATCAGGACACACACACAGAGAACATCATCTGAAAACAAGGCAGAGATGGGGTGACGTTTCTACAAGCCAAGGAATGCCAAAGATTGCCAGCAACTGACTAGAAGCTAGGTGAGAGGCACGGAACAAATTCCTTCTCTAGCTCTCAGAAGGAACACACCCAGCTGACACCTTGATCCTGGACTTCTAGCTTCTGGAAATGTGAGGCAATAAATTTCTTTTGTTGAAGCCACCTAGTTTGTGGTACTTTGTTAAAACAGCCCTAGCAAACTAATACAGCAACTAATAGATCACTAAAATTAATTTTTGATGATAGATAACATTGTGTTTGTTGCCTCTTTCTCTCTCTCTCTCTCTTTCTTTCTTTCTTTTTTTTTTTTTTTTTTTTTTTTTTTTTTTTTTTTTTTTTTTGAGACGGAGTCTCGCTCTGTCGCCCAGGCTGGAGTACAGTGGCCGGATCTCAGCTCACTGCAAGCTCCGCCTCCCGGGTTTACACCATTCTCCTGCCTCAGCCTCCCGAGTAGCTGGAACTACAGGCGCCCGCCACCTCGCCCGGCTAGTTTTTTGTATTTTTTTAGTAGAGACGGGGTTTCACCGTGTTAGCCAGGATGGTCTCGATCTCCTGACCTCGTGATCCGCCCGTCTCGGCCTCCCAAAGTGCTGGGATTACAGGCTTGAGCCACCGCGCCCGGCCTCTCTCTTTCTTTCTTTCTTTTTCTTTTTTGGAGAGAGGGTCTTGCACTTTTGCCCAGGCTGGAGTGCAGCGGAGTCACTGCAGCCTCAACCTCCTGGGTTCAAGCAATCCTCCTACCTCAGCCTCCCAAGTAGCTGGGACTACAGCTGTGCACCATCACACCTGGCTACTTTTTGTAGAGATGGGGTTTCACCATATTGCCCAGGCTGGTCTTGAACTCCTGGACTCAAGGCATCCATCCATCCACCTTGGCTTCCCAAAATGCTGGGATTATAGACATGAGCCACTGCACCTGGCTCATGCTTTTGTCTTTTTGCAAAAAAAAAAAAAAAAGGAAAAAGTTAGAAGATTTAATGATTCTGCTGTAACAAGGCCAACTATGTATTTACGGAAACAAAATGTCTCAGTACTTGCATTGTACAACAAACAAAAACAAAACCAAATTAATGCTGAACTCTGTCTCATTCTAGCAATCAATAAGTCCTGTTACTTTATGGATTTATTAATTAAATGGACCCCAAAATTCATTTGTGCGGGAGTCCATTTCATTAAGAGCTGAATTTTCTCCCAAAATTATTTTTTTTTAAACTTTTTTTTGAGATAATTGTAGATTGACATGCAGATACAAGAAAGAGTACAGAGAATTCCATACCCTTCACCCAGTTTCCCCTAAAAAAGGTTATTTATTTATTTATTTGTAGAAACAGTCGTCTTCTGTTGCCCAGGCTGGAGTGCAGTGGTGCAATCTTGGCTCACTGCAACCTCCGCTTCCTGGGTTCAAGTGAGTCTCCTGCCTCAGCCTCCTGAGTAGCTGGGATTACAGGCACCCACCATCATGCCTGGCTAATTTTTGTATTTTTAGTAGAGACGGGATCTTGCCATGTTAGCCAGGCTGGTCTCGAACTCCTGACCTCTAGTGATCTGCCTGCCTCAGCCTCCCAAAGTGCTGGGATTACAGGTGTGAGACACCATGCCCGGCCAAAGGTTACTTTTAATATTCATTAATTTTGAAGACTTATAGTTTATTTATGCTATAAAGAACAATTGTGCACTATTAATACTCACAATGATGACATAATCTAAAACTTTTAATATTTAGAAACTTATGGTTACAAGAAATTAAAAATTCATCTCATGTGCTTTTTTGGAAGAGAAGTATGAAATATTAATCAATATAAGGTCCTTAAGCATATGCACCTATTATATTAAACTTTTATGGAGGAAGTAGAATAGAATTCATAAATTCATTTGTTTTTATTTTTTATTTTTTTGAGACAGTCTCACTCTGCCGCCCAGGCTGTACTGCAGTGGCACAATCTCCACTCACTGCAACCTCCGCCTCCTTGGTTCAAGTGATTCCTGTGTCTCAGCCACCCGAGTAGCTGGGATTACAGGTGTGTACCACTACACCCGACTAAATTTTGTATTTTTAATTTTTGTATTTTTAGTAGAGACGGGATTTTACCCCGTTAGCCAGGTTGGTCTTGAACTCCTGGCCTCAAGTGATCTGCCTGCCTTGGCTTCCCAAAATGCTGGGATTACAGGTGTGAACCATTGCACCTGGCCTAGAACTCATAAGTTTAAGGAGAAGAAGGAGTGATGAAAATTTCCAAAAGTCAAGAATTTTTTCTTATATTTTAAAAATGAGTGATGGTTGAAATAAAATAGATATTTATGTGCTATTATAAATAATTTAAAAGAATAAGGTTTTATTTTAAAAATCAACATTTACTTTGGAAATGATATCCTTTATAGTGATGAAAAATGTTTGATGTCAAGTTAAAACTGAGTAAAGAAGTACATTCATTTTGTAACAGCATTTTTCACAGTAGCTAAAATGTGGTAGCAAACCAATTGTTTATTACTGGATGAATAAACAAAATGTGGACTCAGGAATCTCTCTTCTGGGCTCATACCCAAAGGAAATGAAACCACCACCTCACCAAGGTATCTGTACTCCTGTGTTTTTTGTAGCATTATTCATAATAACCAAGATATGGAGACAACCTGGACAACCATCAATGGATGAATGGTTAAAGAAATTGTGGTATGGATATATACAAAGGAATTCAGCCTTAAAACAGGAGGAGATCTCCACAAGATGGCGGCGGTGGGGGCCGAGGCGTGAGGAGGTGAGGCTGGAGCGCCACCCCCTCACCCTCCCCATTCCCAGCTTGGTGTGTGCCTTGCCTAGTTTCACTTGATACTCTTCAGGAATTATGTAGAAAAGAAAAGCTCACATGTAAATTGATTGGAATCACCAAAAGGAATCTAAATAATTATGAGGTGGAATACTTGTGTGACTACAAGGTAGTAAAGGATATGGAATATTATCTTGTAAAATGGAAAGTATGGCCAGATTCTACAAATACTTGGGAACCTTTGCAAAATCTGAAGTGCCCGTTACTGCTTCAGCAGTTCTCTAATGACAAGCATAATTATTTATCTCAGGTAAAGAAAGGCAAAGCAATAACTCCGAAAGACAATAACAAAACTTTGAAACCTGCCATCACCGAGTACATTGTGAAGAAGGCTCAACAAAGGATAGCTCTGCAGAGATGCAGAAATCAACAGAAGGAAGAATCATAAAGGAATGATATTTGTTGAAAATACTGCTAATTTAGAGGGCCCACCTTCAGACTTCTATTACATTAACGAATATAAACCAGCTCCTAGAATCAGCTTAGTCAATGAAGCTACCTTTGGCCGTTCATGCACAGATTGCTTCTTTCAAAAATGTTGTCCTGCTGAAGCTGGAGTTCTTTTGGCTTATAATAAAAACCAACAAATTAAAATCCCACCTGGTACTCCCATCTACGAATGCAACTCAAGGTGTCAATGTGAACCTGACTGTCCCAATAGGATTGTACAAAAGGGCACACAGTATTCGCTCTGCATCTTTCAAACTAGCAATGGACATGGCAGGGGTATAAAAGACCCTTGTGAAGATTAAAAGAATGAGTTTTGTCATGGAATACGTTGGAGAGGTAATCACAAGTGAAGAAGCTGAAAGACGGAGACAGTTCTATGACAACAAGGGAATCACATATCTCTTTGATCTGCACTATGAATCTAATGAATTCACAGTGGATGCAGCTCGATACGGCAATGTGTCTCATTTTGTGAATCACAGTTGTGACCCAAATCTTCAGGTGTTCAATGTTTTCATTGATAACCTCAATACTCGTCTTTCCCAAAGAGCACTGTTTTCCATGAGAACCATACATGCTGGAGAAGAGCTGACTTTTGATTATCAAATGAAAGGTTCTGGAGATATATCTTCAGATTCTATTGACCACAGCCCAGTCAAAAAGAGGGTCAGAAGAGTATGGAAATGTGGAGCTGTGACTTGCAGAAATTACCTCAACTGAACTTTTTCAGGAAATAGAGCTGATGATAATTATAATTTTTTTCCTAATGTTAACATTTTTAAAAATACATATTTGGGACTCTTATTATCAAGATTGTGTATGTTTCAAGACATTTGCCAAATGTATTACCGATGCCTCTGAAGAGAGGGTCACTGGGTCTCACAGACTGATTTGAAGTCTACATATTTATGGTGCTTAGAGACCAAACTAATGGAAGGCAGACTACAGCTTAGCATAGGTGTACTTAAGTCTATGTGAACAGAGAAATGCCTCCCGTAGTGTTTGAAAGTGTTAAGCTGATAATGTAATTAACAACACAGCATTCAGCTTGCCATACACCTCAAATTCGAAGAAACACTTAATTTGGGCAAATCTACCAGTTCTGTTTTTGCTACTTTATTGTCATTCCTGTTAATACTCACTGTACTTGTATTTGAGACAAATAGGTGATACTGAATTTTTAAAAAATAATAAAAATAAAAAATAAAAAAGGAAGCGATCCCACCATTTGCCATAACCTAGACGGGCCTGGAGGACGTTATACTAAATGAAATAAGCCAGACACAGAAATGCATGATCTTCCTTATATGTGGAATCTTTTATTTACCTATTTTATTTATTTTAGATGGAGTCTCACTCCGCTGCCCAGCCTGGAGTGCAGTGGCGCAATTTTGGCTCACTGCAACCTCTGCCTCCTGGGTTCAAGTAATTCTCCTGCCTCAGCCTCCCGAGTAGCTGGGACTACAGGCACCCGCCACCACACCTGGCTAATGGTTGTACATTTACTAGAGACAGGGTTTTGCCATTTTGGCTGGGCTGGTCTCGAACTCCTGACCTCAGATGATCCACCTTGACCTCTCAAAGTGCTGAGATTACAGGTGTGAGCTACCACACCTGGCCTGTGGAATCTTTGAAAAGGGTCAAATATATAGAGAATAAAACAGTGGTTATCAAGATTGCAGTAGGAGAGAGGAAACGGGTCTAAGGATACAAAGTGGCAAACATATAGGATGAACAAGTCAAATAAAGTACAACATGAAGACTATAGTTAATAATAGTGTATTATTTCAGGATTTTTGCTAGATGAGCACAGTTGCTTTTGCTACAGGAGGAAATAAATGGGTAACTAAGTGAGATGATGGATATATCAACTTGTTTCACTATAGTGTCCATTTTACTAAATATGTGTGTCTTATACCATTATGTTGTATAAACTTATATATACACAATAAGATTTATTTAAACAAACAAAATGTGGTATATACTTAGAGTGGAATATTATTCAGCTTAAAAAGGAAGTCTGACACGTGCCACAATATGGATGAATCTTGAGGATATTATGCTAAGTGAATTAAGCCAGTCACAAAAAAACAAGTACTGTATGATTCTGTGTATTTGAGGTATTTAGAGTAGTCAAAATAATAGAGACAGAAAGTAGCACGGTGGTTGGGACAGGCTGGGGAGAGGGAGGAATGGGAGTTATTGTTTAACGGTTATAGAGTTTCAGTTTTTCTAGGTGAAAAGAGTTACAGAGAAGTATGGTGAAGGTTGCACAACAATATGCATGTACTCAATACCACTGAACTGTACACTTAAAATGTTAAAATGGTAAGATTGTTATGTGTATTTTGCCACAATTAATTATTATTATTTTTAGAGACAGAGTCTAGCTCTGTCAACAGGGGCAAGCCCCCCACTCTGTGATTTTCCAAGGTTGAGTGCATTGGTGTGATAACAGCTCACTGCAGCCTCCAACTCCTGAGCCTCCAACTCCTGGACTCAAGCAGTCCTCCTGCCTCAGCCTCCCAAAGTGCTGAGATTACAGGCATGAGCCACTGTTCCTTGCTAAATCTTTTTTTTTGTTTGTTTTTTCTAGACAGAGTCTCTCTCTGTCGCCCAGGCTGGAGTGCAGTGGTGCGATCTCGGCTCACTGCAACCTCCACCTCCTGGGCTTAAGCGATTTTCCTGCTTCAACTTCGTGAGTAGCTGGGATTACAGGCACGCACCACCATGCCTGGCTAATTTTTGTATTTGTAGTAGAGACAGAGTTTTGCCATGTTGGCCAGACTGGTCTTGAACTCCTGATCTCAAGTGATCCACCTGCCTATGTCTTCCTAAGTGTTGGGATTACAGGCATGAGCCACCACACCTGGCCTAATTTTTTTTTTTTTTAAATGAGTGAAGGAGTTCATAGTCTTTCATACTTTGGGGTGATACAAGAAAAGGAAAAAGGTTTAATGACAACTACCACTTTTATTTATTTGTTGATGTACTTTTGGGCTATTTCTGGGTTTTGCTGTTATAAGCTAACCTACAATGGACATCCTTGTATACATTCCCTAGAGTCCAAGTACGAGATTTTCTCTAGGGTGTTTTCCTGGAAAAGGAATGACTGAGGAGTATGGCAATCTTGTGAGAAATGACCAGTTTGAAAGATGTGCCCCATAGCTTTTGATACACTTTTCTCCAAAGTCATGGTTCCAGTCCACACTGACACCAGCTGTGGAGGAGTTTTCATTTACCCACGAGCTTTGTTATTCCTGGTTTTGTCAGTCTTTTTAATTCTGCCAATCTGATAAGGTGTGATGGTATCTCGTTGTTTAAACTTGCACCTCTCTTATTAAGGTTGAGACTGAGCATCTGGGCCCATGTTTGCTGGCTATTCAGCTTTTCTCTTCTGCAGACTGCCCATTTGTCCACTGCTCTGTTTCAGTAACTTCCATATACCAAGTACTCTCTGCCCTCCATAACTCACATCACTTAAACTACAAATTTTGTTGATGCTTACAGAACCTGATTTCCTTCCAACCAATTGTGCTCTCCTAATTCCAACAACCGAACAAGGCTTCAACTCTTCTTTTTGTTCAGAGGCCTCCTGAGTCCTGTCCTACTCACAGTAAAGGCTCTGCAAAAAAAAAAAAAAAAAAAAAAAAAAAGGGGAAAAATACACTGCATCCAAAAAAGGCTCATTTCTTTCTTTCTCTCTCTTTTATGTGTATGTGACAATTTGCTACCTTAAAACAGTTTACCCAAAACAAACTTTGCAAAGCCAGTGGAAATTTTTCTTTTTGCATAAGATGGTTAATTCTTTTGAGTGCTGGCCTGGGATCCATGAAATAACCTCAACTCGACCATAAAGCTTTTTACTCCCACGTTATGTAAACGGTGACAACCTTGTTGGTTGCAAGCCCCCCGTGTGACTTTCCGAGGGGATCTGAGTGGTGCAAGCTGGAGGATGCAGTGATGGAAACGTTGCGAGAGGGAAGGCGACTGTTTCCACCCACTCATCCTCAGAGCATGAGGGCTAGGGGAAGGCTCTGACTCCTGTAGGGGGTGACCCATTTCTAGGACTACAGAAGGGGACGTGTGGACTGGAGAGAGGAAGGAAAGGCCACGGCAAGGAAAGTCAAGAAGTGGGACAAGTCAAGGGCTCTCTCCTCCCTTTATCCTTGTCCTTGGCCTGCAGCAACTCCTCTCTCTTTCTCTTTTTGTGGGGACAGACTGAAGAGGATTGCTTAGCCTGGTTTGTACCTTCCAAGTAGAGCAGGAAAAAGGAACAAGCTGCTCCCTCCACACCTCAGACGCTGAGGTCAACTGCCCTTTGGGCGGGGCACGTTGGCTCACACATGTAATCCCAGCACTTTGGGAGGCCATGACGGGAGCATCACTTGAGTCCAGGAGTTGGAGATCAGCCTGGACAACATAGTGAGGCCCCATCCTCCGGCTCGCACCACTCAAATTCCCTCGGAAAGTCACACGGGGGGCTTGTTGCCAGCAAGGTCATCAGTTTGCAAAACATGGGAGTGAAAAGTTTTATGGTCGAGTGTAGGTTATTTCATGGATCCCAGGCCAGCACCCAAAAGAATTAGCCATCTTGTGCAAAGAGAAAAATTTCCACTGTTTTTTTTAAAGTTTCCATTTTGGGTAAACCGTTTCAAGACAACAAATGGGAAGGAGAGAGAAAGAGAGAAATAGGCCTTTTTAAGATGCAGTTTATTTTGCCCCATGATGTTTTTGATTTTGGTGGTGATGGTTTTTTTGTTTTTGTCAGAGCCTTTACTGTGAGTAGGACAGGACTCAAGAGGCCTCTGAACAAAAAGAAGCGTTGAAGCTTCATTTGGTTGTTGGAATTAGGAGAGCACAATTGGTTGGAAGGAAATCAGGTTCTCTCTCAAAAAAAAAAAAAAAAAAAAAAAAAAAGCCAGCGTGCTGGCGCAGGTCTGTGGTCCAAGCTACTTGGGAAACTGAGGTGGGGGGGGATCGCCTGAGCCCGGAAGTCGAGGCTGGAGTGAGCCGTGATTGGACCACTGTACTCCAGCCTGGGCGACACAGCAAGACCCTGTACCTTAAACAAGAAACAAAACAAACGACAACAACAAAAAACTCATTTGGGAATGTTTCTGCGCGTGCCCAGAAGCACAGCCATGCTATAGGATCTCCTCTGTGCCCCACAGTCAGCTTTTTACTTGGAGGGTAGAGAACGGTGCTTTCCCACGCTGCTGTGCAATGGAGAGAAGCTATGTGAAGCTGGCCTATGTGTGGGGTTTGCAGGCTTCGTCCGGTTTCATTGCCGGCTGCTGACCCGGCACCAATTCCTGTTCTGCAGGTCCCACCGCAGAGAGACACGCCAGCCATGAGGACAGATGAGGGAACATGTGATGCCACGATGGGGGTGCCAGGATGCGGTGGGTGCGGTCGCGGACAGGCGCACGAGGAGCCCAGCGGAGCGCCACCCGGAGCAGGCGCATAGGAGGGCTGGGGAGGGCCACCAGGGCGACGAGAGCCGGTGAGCCTGAATCAGCCTAAAGGAGGCGGAGGAGGAGTGTGGTGGGCGCAGGGCCAGGGAGCTGGGGGAAGGGCGGGGGGCTAGCCCAGGCTGAAGGCAGGCAGGAGCAGGGCCGCGATGTCAGACCAGAAACAGCAACACTGTGTTTGGGAACCTAGCAGCAACCGCACCGGTGGAGACAGGGTCGGCTGGAGTGGAGGTGGGGCCGGGTCCTAGCTAAGTAAGGCGGTGGACCTTGCAGCCCTTCCACCCTCAGCAGCTGGCTCTGGGCAAATCTCGGGGCCAGTCTTGGCAGGGCTGTAAAGCGTCCACCAGAGCCTGGATCCCTCCGCCACCTTGCCCATGAATTCATCTTTCTGTGCACAGCGAGCCCCTAAGCCGAGACGGCCGACAAGTTTCCCACTGTTACCCCAGGGAACAGCGGCCCCTGAGGAGGTCAGGTCCTGGGGAGGGGCAGAGCTCAGCGCGCAGTACTGAGGCAGAAACGGGGTCCAGAGAGGGTGGGGTGGGGGGACAGCGAAGGGTCGCCTGAGGCTCCCTGGTGCGGGGAGGCCAGAGGACGGATCTAGAAACCGTAGCGAGACGAGAACTCAGAAAAGATCCGGCCCAGCGCATTTATTTTACGGAGGAAGAAAAACTGAGTCCCAGGGAGGGTGAGCACTCCAGATAACTAGGGACTAGCAGCAGGGACACTGCCCGTCACCCGCGTCCAGCAAAATCTGACGCCCCTTCGGCCCAGCAGGGGGCGGTGCTGTTTTGGTTTTGGCCTGGTTGGGGTGAGCGGAGGAGGGAGCGACTTCGAATTCAGTCTGCATCTTACTGACCGCGAGCAAAAACTAAGCGGGTGCACGTTCCTTGCGTCTGGGGGCCCAGCAGCCTCTATCTTCGCCCCAGCCCTTACAGCCTAGCCCCTGGCTGGGGCTCCAGCTCCCCGCCTTCTCACCCCCACCACCAGGAGATACCTATCTTATCACAGGCCCACTTAGATTACCACTAGGAAATTACCACTCGGGTGGGGCGGAGGTGCAGCGGGAACTGCAGTTTACAAGGGATCAAAAGAGCGAGCGGCTAATTATGGCATTTCTAGCCCAAGACACTGCCCAGAGATATTGCGAGTAGGCGCCCTAACCTCTCAGCATCTGGCAGTATCTACCAATTAGTGCTGTGAGCCTCCTGTGCAATGCATCCGTCTGTAGAAATGGCCAAAATGGGCCGGGCGTGGTGCGCAGGGGCTCACGCCTGTAATCCCAACACTTTAGGAGACCGAGGCGGGCGGATCACCTGAGGTCAGGAGTTCGAGACCAGACTGGCCAACATGGCGAAATCCTGTCTCTACTACTAAAAAATAAAAAATAAATAAATAAAATAAATTAGCCGGGCGTGATGGCGCAAGCCTGTAGTCCCAGCTACTCGGGAGGCTGAGGCAGAAGAATCGTTTGAGCCCTGCAGGCGGAGGTTGCAGCGAGCGGAGATCAAGCCACTGCGCTCCAGGCTGGGCGACAGAGCGAGACTCCTATCTCAAAAAAAAAAAAAAAAAAAAAGAGAAAAAAGAAATGGACAAAATGTCAAAGCTTTAATGGTGGGTAGAAGTCCCCATACTTGAGAGTCTCGTTCTCCCAACTCTCCGTCTCTGTCAGAAAATGCGAAGGGACTGGAATGGAGATCCTGAGCGGTTCTGGGTGCCGAGGCCCTGCCCGGGTCTGAGCTGGCTGCGTCTGCTGGTCCCCTTGTCGGGGCCGCTGGGCAGAGATGCCTAGGGGCCGCGGGCGGGGATCCCCTCCCTGGCTCATTCGCATCCGCAGCCCCTCAAGAAGGCCGTGGGCCCGCGGGGAGGAGGAGGTGAGCACCCGGCAGGAAGGAGATGGGCTTGGAGGCTTTGGGCGTGCCCTGGGGCAGGTGGAGCGTCCGGCCTCTGATTTCCCGCGCAGGACACTGAGGTCGTGGTGCAGAGAAGGGTCGGCGCAAGGATCTGACATCCTTGCGCGCGCTGGGAGCGGGCGCTGTGGAGACAGGGAACAACTCGGAGCACTAAGGTGGGAGGGTGCGGGAGCCAAGGTCCCTCTGAGGTTCTTTTGACTTATTCACCAACTTCATCTCTCTCTTGGTTTTAGTTTACCTGGAAGGTCCTCTCCTGCGCTGGCTCTGGGGGTGCTTGGAACCAGAGCTCCTTAGTCGAAGCGTGTCCTGCTGTCAGCCAACACCAAGTCCTTAGGCCGAGCGGGTTTCTCTCCTGGTGATGTGAATCCTGGTTTTTTTGTTGTTGTTGTTTACCGAAGTCCCGGGCTGATTAGACATAGCAATGGCAGCTGGGGGTGGCCTGGGCCGTGCATTGAATTTGTGACTTTAGCAAGTCCCTAAAATTCCTCTCTGCCTCACTTTTACTGCCTTTTTTAGGTTAAAAGTGTTTTGGAGAATAGAAAACAAAACAAAAATAATGGCTTATAGTGCCAATATGGAATTATAATCACTCCTAACATTTTGGTATATTGTTTGTATTTGCTTTGTTTTTATCTTATGCTTATGTATTAATTTTTTTCCATCACTGTCATCATATTTCCTATTCAGGTCTTCAGCCTGCTTTAAAAATTTTTTAATCGTGAAGTTCCGTAAAAATTTTATTTCAGCCAATTTCTTTTATAACACGTTCTTCATGAATCTTATCTGATATCTGCATAATATTCCACTCATACTTTGCCCAATTAGACATTTAGGTCGTGCGTACTTTTTAAATTATAATACAGTAATTTCTAAATAGTGTATAATTTCAATTTTTGTTTCTTAGTTATCATAAGAGTTCTTAAAAGGTGATAACAATTTTTTAAGTGGATAGATTATTTTCCCCCTTCCTTGGTTTATAATTTTATTGCTCTGTGGTCTGAGAATGTGGCTGTCTTTACGCTTTTTGAAATTTAAGTTTTTGATTGATGGTTGATTTCATAAATAAGTGTAGGCACAGTTTTGTATACTTGATTGGGCACAAAATTCTTTTATATTAGATCAAGCTTTGTAAAATGTATTACCCATAGCTGCTATGTCTTTTTAAAATTTTTATCTACTTGATCTAATTTCTGAAAGAACTGTAAGTTTTTCAAATGTATTTGTGGATTTACTCTTTCCTCTTTATATTTCTAACAGTTTGTACATTATATATTTTAAAGTGATGTTATGGAGTATAAAAACCACATAGCTGTTAAAAAGTAATAAACAAAGATACATTTTGGCATATATATCTTTTTGTGCATTTGAATTATTTTCTTGGTTTGAATTTTTAGAAGGAAATGGCTGTAAAGGCAAGTTGGCCTTTCAAAGATTTGACAGATGTACACTGTTGGCCACATCAGAGTTCTTCTTTCACTAACTCTTGGTCAGCCCCAGGAATTAAAAAAAATTACACACACACACATACACGGACACGCACACACACACATATGCTTATAGTAAGTCTTCACTGTCATCTGTAGGTTCTGGGAAACTGCAACTTTAAGCTAAACAACATCTAGTAAAACCAATTTTTCAATCGACATTGTAAAAAAAACCGCATTGAATGAAAAAATACTTTTTGAGGATCTGCTTGCTGTACGTTATTTTACTTAAAATAACAGTTTCCAGGAACCTATACATGATGTTAAGTGAGGACTTAGTATGTGTGGTGTGTGTGTGTGTGTGTGTGTGTGTGTGTGTGTGTGTGTATGCATCAATATTATTTTGAGAAAAGCAAGAAGTGGGATAATTTTTGCTATTTCCTTTGATTTTTATTGTGGTTGACGGTTTTTCTGTAGATCTGTAATCACTTGAATTTTCTTTGTTGTGTGTGGATTGTCTGTTCTTGTCCTTTTGTGCTTTTGTTTTCTGACTTTTAACTCAAGGAGGTTAATGTCTTTCAGCTCTTACACTGTAGGAATTACATTGCTATTTCTTCTACCACAAAACACCTTATTGAAAAAGAAAAACTCTGGTGCACCAAACCGATGTCTCAAATTCACCCTGACCGCCCCTGCTCCCCCTGAATCTTAGCAGAAATTTCAGTATGGCAAACAAAGCAGATAGAGTTCCTGTGGGGCCTAAAGCTTATGCAATTTGGGAATCTTCTTTAACCATTTTTTTTTTTTGAGTGGTGAGATTTTAGCATATTTTGGCTGAAATATGGGAAAAAATAATGCCCAGTGAGATTACATGATATTCCTGGGATTGATGGCTTCATGTCCCAATTTCCCTCTGAGAAAGAGAGTGGGGTGGTGAGAAAGGGAAGGTAGTACGGAGAGCTAGGACCCTTTGCCTTCTTTCAGGATGAGAAAGAAAAGGAATAGCCAAGCTTGCCATACACAAGTGGCCCCATCCATTTATAATATTCTTTCGGTATCCTTTTATTGTCTGTGAGATCCGTAGTAATGATCTCTCTATTGTTTCTGATATTAGTAATTTTTGTCTTCTCTTTTTTTTTCTTGGTTAGGTTGACTAGAGTTTTACCAATTTTATTGATCTTTTCTAAGAAGGAGCTTTTGTTTTATTTTCTCTATTGTTTCCTGTTTTCAATTTCATTGATTTCTCTAATTTTTATTATTTTTATTCTTCTGCTTGCTTTAGGCTTGTATTGCCCTTCCTTCTGTTGTTTCCTAAGGTGGAATTTTAGATGATCAATTTTAGATCTCTTTTTAAAATATATGTATTTAATGCTATAAGTTTCCCTTGAAGTACTGCATTGCTGCATCCCATGAATTTTGAGAAGTTGCATTTTCATTTAGTTCAGTGTTTTAAAATTTCTCTTGAGATGTCTTCTTTGACCCATGTGTTATTTAGAAGCACTTTGTTTAATCTTCAAGTATTTGGAGACTTTTCGGCTCTCTTTGTGTTATTAATTTCTAGTTTAATTCTATTGTGGTCTGAGAGCATACTTTACATGATTTCTGTTCATTTCACTTTGTTAAAGAATGCTTTTTGGGACAGAATGCAATCTCTTTTGGTAAATGTTCCATGTGAACTTGGAAGAATATGTATTTTGTTGTTGGATAGAGTATTCTATAAATGTCAATTAGCTCAAACTGGTTGAGAGTGCTGTTGAGGTCAATTAAATCATTACTGACTTCTTACCTGCTAGATTTGATTTATCAATTATTGAGAGAGAAGTATTGAAATATCCAACTATAATACTGACTTTGTGTATTTTTCCTTGCATACCTATCATTTTTTGTCTCAGGTATTTTGATGCTTTGCTGATGCATGCATGTTGAGGATTGTTTTGTCTTCTTGGAGAATTGACCCCTTTAATATTACATAATGCCCTTCTTTATCCCTGATGATTTTCCTTGCCATAAAGTCTGCTTCATCTGAAATTAGCTCCTCCAGCTTTCTTTCCATAGTGCTAACATGATATATCTTTTTCTATTCCTTATAACCCATCTGAGTCTTATATTTAAGGTGGGTTTCTTGTAGACAGCATATGGTTAGGCCTTGCTTTTTTGCTGCTCTGACAATCTCTGTCTTTTACTCGGTGTATTTAGACCATTCACATTGAAAATGATTATTGATACAGTTGGATTAATATCTACTATGTTTGTAACTGTTTTCTGTTGGTTACAGTTGTTTCTTGTCTCTTTTTTCCCTTGTCCCATCCATTTTAATGACTATTTATCAGTGTTTTCCCAGAGATTGCCTGAGTTCTCAACCAATATCATGTCTAGCTCCGTGTGCAGCAAAATATATTTCCTCATACCTCTGTATAATAAGGCAGGTGCGAAGGTGTTTGTGCAGTATTGCCTTTAAAGTGGGCTAACCCAGTCTTCATCAATGGGGCAACAGGAATTTAAATTATGGTTCACTGACCTACAGGAATACCAGGTGGCAGTTAAACGTAAGCCAATACATCTATATGTCCTGGAATATAGCAAATTCTGACACATATTGTTAAGTAAAAGAAGTGAGTTGCAGACCAATATATGTATTATAATTCTTTTAGGTAAAAATTGTGTGTGTGTGTGTGAATGTCTAAATGCACAGAAAAGTGTGTGTCTAAATGCACAGAAAAATCTCTAGGTTTATACAAATTGTGTTGATGGCAGGTTTGGGAAAGCAAAGAAATATTAATTATATTTTTTCTGACAAAACTTATATTCATGTATTCGTAAGCTTTAAACACACACACACACACACACACACACACACACACACACAAACTTATTTCAGACCAGACTGGCCAACATGATGAAACCCTATCTCTACAAAAATACAAAATTTAGCCAGGCATGATGGCAGTCTCCTGTAATGCCAGCTAATGGGGAGGCTGAGGTGGGAGAATTGCTTGAACCCGGGAAGGTGGAGGTTGCAGTGAGCTGAGATCACACCACTGCACTCCAGCCTGGGCAACAGAGTGAGACTCTGACTCAAAAAGAGAAAAAGGAAAGAAAGAAAGAAAAGGAAGGAGGGAGGGAGGGAAGGAAGGAAGGGAGGGAGGGAGGGAGGGAGGGCATGGTGGCTCACGGCTGTAATCCCAACATTTTGGGAGGCTGAGGCAGGTAGGTTGCTTGAGCCCAGGACCTTAAGTGCAGCCTGGGCAACATAGGGAGACCCTGTCTCTACAATAAATACAAAAATTTGCCAGGTGTGGTGGTGCCCACCTATAGTCTCAGCTACCCAGGAGGCTGAGGTAGAAGAGTCACCTGAGCCTGGGAGGTCAAGGCTAGAGTGAATTGTGATTGTACCACTGCACTCCAGCCTGGGTGACAGAGTGAGACCTTGTCTCAAAAATAAAAAATAAATTAAAAGTAGGCTGGGCATGGGTGGCTCACACCTCTAATTCCAACACTTTGGGAGGCGGAGGTGGGTGAATCACCTGAGGTCAAGAGTTCGAGACCAGCCTGGCCAAACATGGTGAAACCCTGTCTCTACTGAAAATACAAAAATTAGCCATGTGTGGTGGCATGTGCCTGTAGTCCCAGCAGGCAGAGGTAGGAGAATTGTTTGAACCCAGGAGGCAGAGATTGTAGTGAGCTGAGATCGAGTCCCGGCACTCGAGCCTGGGTGACAGAGCGAGACTCTGTCTCAAAAATATATAAATAAATAAATAAAAATAAAATTTAAAAAATCAAAGAAGCTTAAAAATGTTTTACCTCACAAGGAGAGAACATCTGCCTGACATAAGTAACCCTCTCTAACCTCAGCATTTGGTGGTTCTTCTGAAATGGGTGGTTCATACTCATGGTGATCTGGTGCTAGAGATGCAGGAAGCAAAGACGTTCCCCAGTACTTAACAAGCTCAATGGTTCCCTTTTCCCAGTCTTTAGGATTTGGGGCAAATTTATTCAAGATGGATACATTTAGTTCCACAAGGTGGACACTTTGGGGGTTCACAAGGATGGGGACCACAGCTCACCAGGGCAGAACTTGAGCCCCCTATGACTTGGGGGGTTGATGGTGGCAGAGAAGTCTCTGCTGGGTGTGTGGGATGATCCCTCAGCAGGAGGGAGGAATCTGGTAAAAGTGGTAAAGATCCACTCATCGGGACCTGTGCTTCTTGCCTATGGTTTTCAGGGTCCATGGGCTAAGCAGCTTCTTTAAGGTTGCAGTATTGCTGTAGTTTCCGTGCAGGCATCGGGGGACAAGGATTCCTGAAATACCTTCCCCTTGAGGCCTTGCCAAAAGAAAAACAAGAGAGTCTCAATACATGCACCAAGTCAAGGTGTTGGTTACTTATTAAGTAATGACTGATTTTTTTTTCTGTGACTTAGTCGAGTGAGATGTTGTGTCAAATTAAACACAGAAAGAGCTGGTGTATAACACTCGATAGGCCTAGGGTTACCACAGGATCCAAACACATTTGATTCAGGATCTCAAAGTCAGAAAACTCTGTTTCTGTTGATTTCTTCTCAGAAAGAGGAAACCACACACAGAGAATTACCTACTCAGTTATTCCCCAAAGTTCATCTCATTTGGGAAAGCAGGTGAGGGTTTTATCCTCCCTCTTAGGCGTCACTCTCAATTTTATTGCCATGGTTAATCAGGGTGAATTTCATTAGTGTCTGACCTGCAAATTAGTTTTCTGCCATTTGGAATCAAGGATGTGCGGGTCTACAGCTGCAAGAGACTTAGAGATATCCCCATGCTTTAAAAATTCCTCTCAGGAGAGTGGTAAGGTAGGGTGGCTATTGTCACCACAGGTTGGAAGACAAGACGGTCACAAATGTCAGAGAATTTATTCTGATGGAAACTTATCCTCTGGGGTGCATTATAATGGACATAAAGACTCAACTTCAGGAAGATGTCAGTTTTCACCAGTTAATCTACAGATCCAGTGCGTTCAAACTGCCAACCAGATTCTCCTGACAAGCTGATTATCAAATTCATGTGGAAGTATAAAGGACCAAAAATAGCTGAATAATTTTGCTGAAGGGTAAGGGGGAACCCATTATTCCAAATATTATTACTTATAAACTCTAGTAACTTCAACACGAATAGAACAATGAAAGAGAGTAGGGGGGCCTAGAAAATACAGATGTGAAAATGTTGGAGATGGCTGGGCACTCTAGTGGGTAAAGGATTCGATCATTGGTGCTGTGACATTGGCTTCCCATGTGGGAAAAATGTAAAACTTGAACTTTATCTCAAACCATTCACAAATGTATACTCCAGATAGAATAAATATGAAAAGCAAAGTTTCAAAACTTTTTTAAAAATGTGTTTTTAAGACAGAGACATGATAAGGACAGAATTTCTTGGTCAAAATATAAAAGCACAAGCCATAAAAGTATGATGTTACCATTCAAACATTTGTTTAAAGTATGCAGGGCAAAAACCAATACAAAATTTAAGTCTCAAATTAGTAGAAGATATTTGCAGTGCATAAAAGCAACAGAAGATTTTCATCCATAACATATCAGATTCTCACAAAGTAATAAGTTAAAGACAGCAGAATTAAAACTGGGCAAAGTACGTGACCAAGCCAATATCCAAATAAAAAGATGCCAAACCTTACTTGAATCAGTGAGATGCAAATGAAAACAACTGATACCATTTTATACTCAAATTAGCAAAATGAACAAGACCAATAACATCAAGCACGGGAAAGGATATGGCCAAATAACTGTTATGCAATGCTGATGGGGATGTAAACTGTTACAACTGCTGTGGAGATAATTTGGGATATCTAGGAAAAATATCTATTAAAAATGAAGATGCTCTGGCCCCAGAACTTCCACTTCCAGGTTCATTGCTCAGAGAAGCTTTGATGTATAAGAGTGTTCACAGAAGCACAAACAACAGAAATTGGAAAATTATAATAATTACAAACTAATATCTAATAATAGGGGAATGAATAAAATTGTAATACATTAATAAAATATGACACAAATAAATGAACTAGATCCACAGGCATCAAACACAGGTAAATCTCAAAAATATGTTGAATGTGGCCGGGCGCGGTGGCTCACGCCTGTAATCCTAGCACTTTGGGAGGCCGAGGCAGGCAGATCACAAGGTCAGGAGATCGAGACCATCCTGGCTAACACGGTGAAACCCCCTCTCTACTAAACGAAATACAAAAAATTAGCCGGATATAGTGGCAGGTGCCTGTAGTCCCAGCTACTCGGGAGGCTGAGGCAGGAGAATGGCGTGAACCGGGAGGCAGAGCTTGCAGTGAGCCCGAGATCGCGCCACTGCACTCTAGCCTGGGCAACAGAGTGCGACTCTGTCTCAAAATAAATAAATAAATATATATATATATATATGTTGAATGAAATAAGCAAATTTTAAAAGTGCATGTGCAGTCTGACATTTATAAAGAATAAAAGCACATGCCACATATTATTCATTATTATGTCATTGTTTATAGATACTTACATAATAAGAGAATCACAAGTATAAACAAAGCCTCAAGGCAGAACCCACAAATTTCAAGATAGGGCATGCAGTATTGAGGATGGAATAGGGGTGAAGAAGGGGTCTCAACACAAACATTTTATTGCTTGAAATAAAAGATTGAAGCAAATTTGGCAAAAGTTAAATTTGCTAAATCTGACAGATTTATTTAGCAAATCTGCTAATTTGCTAAATAAACTTGCAGCTAGTATATTACCTTCAGTAGTTTTCTTTATATTTGGCATAAATCATAATTCATGGGAAGAGGTAATTACATATTAAAGATGTATATTCACTGGCTGGGTGCAGTGGTTCATGCCTGTAATCCCAGCACTTTGGGAGGCCAAGACGGGTAGATCACCTCAGGTCAGGAGTTTGCGACCAGCCTGGCCAACATGGTGAAACCTCGTTTCTACTAAAAATACAAAAATAGCCGGGTGTGGTGGCAGGCACTTGTGGTCCCAGCTACTCAGGAGGCTAAGGGAGGAGAATTGCTTGAACCTGGGAGGTGGAGGTTGCTGTGAGCTGAGACCATACCACTGCATTTCAGTCTGGGTGACAGAGCGAGACTCCATCTCAAAATAAATAAATAAATATAAAAAATAAAAGCATATATTCATAATTAACAGAATAACTGTATGTAATGAGTACCTGCTCTGTTCCAGGCACTGTTTAAAGTATAGGCATACTTCATTTTGTGCTGCACGGATGTTCTATTTTTAGCAAATGGAAAGTGTGTGGCAACCATGCATGAAGCAAATCTGTCAATACCATTTTTTAATAGCGTGTGTTGACTTTGTGCCTCTGTGTCACCTTTTAATAATTCTTGCAATACTTCAAACTTTTTCGTTATTATTGTATCTGTTCCGGTGACTGTAATCAGTTATTTCTGATGTTACTATTTGAATTGTTTTGGGGCACCGTGAACCATGCCCATGTAAGACAGTGAACCTGTTGAGTGTGTTCTGAGTGCTCCACCACTAGCCATTCTGTCTCCTCCTTAGACCTCCCTATGCCCTGAGGCATAATATGAAAATTTGGCCAATTAATATTAAAATTAGGCCAATTAATAACCCTACAATGGCTTCTAAGCGTTCAAGGGAAAGGAAGAATTGCACATCTCTCACTTTAAATCAAAAGTTAGAAATGATTAAGTTTAGTGAGGAAGGAATGTTGAAAGTGGAGATAGGCTGAAAGCTAAGTCTCGTGTGTCAAAATAATTAGCCAAGTTAAGAAGGCAGAGAAAAAGTTATTGAAGGAAATTAAAAGTACTAATCCAGTGAACACATGAATGATAAGAAAATGAAATAGCCTTATTGCTGATAATGGAGAGAGTTTTAGTGGTCTGGGTAAATCAGAACTGCCACAAAATTCCCATAAGAGAAAGCTTAATCCAGAGCGAAGTCCCAACTCTCTAAAATTTTATGAAAGCAGAAGTGGTGAGGAAGCTGCAGAAGAAAAGTTTGAAGCTAGGAGAGGTTGGTTGATTCAAGTGGTTTAAGGGAAGATACCATCTCCTTAACATCAAAATGCAACATGAAGAAGCCGGTGCTAATATAGAAACTAATAGGTGCTGCAGCACACCAAGTTATCCAAAAGATCTTTCTAAGATTATTGACAAAGGTGGCTACACTAAACAACAGATTTTCAATGTAGACAAAACAGCCTTTTATTGGAAGAAGATGCTACTAGGTCTTTCACAGCTAGAGAGAAGTCAATGCCTGACTTCAAAGGACAGCCTGCCTCTCTTGTTAGTGGCTAATGCAGCTGGTGACTTTACGTTGAAGCCAGTGCTCATTTACCATCCTAAAAACCCTAGGGCCCTTAAGAATTATGCTAAATCTACTCTACTTATACTCTATAAATGGAATAGCAAAGCCTGGATGACAGCACATCTGTTTAGAGCACGGTTTACTGAATATTTAAAGCCCACTGTTGAGACTCACTCAGGAAAAAAGATTCCTTTCAAAATATTACTGCTCTTTGAAAATGTACCTGGTCACCCAAGAGATCTGATGGAGATGTACAAGGAGATTAATATTGTTTTTCATGACTGGTAAAACAACATTGCTTTTACAGTCCATGGACCAAGGAGTAATTTTGACTTTCAAGTCTTGTTATTTAAGAAATACATTTTGTAAGGCTAGGGCTGCCATAGATGATGATGCCTCTGATAGATCTGGGCGAAACCTTCTGGAAAGGATTCACCATTCTAGATGCAACAAAGAACATTTGTGATTCATGGGAGGAGGTAAAAATACCAACATTAAGAGGAGTTTGGAAGCAGGTGATTCCAATTCTCCTGGATGAGTTGGAGGGAGGGGTTCAAGACTTCAGTGGAGGAAGTAATTGCAGGTATGGTAGAAATAGCAAGAGAACTAGAATTAGAAGTGGAGCCTGAAGACGTGGCTGAATTGTTGCAATCCCATGATCAAACTTGAACACATGAGGAGTTTATTCTCTCTGATAAGCGAAGAAAGTGGTTTCTTGAAATGGAATTTACTCCTGGTGAAGATGGTGTGAACATTGTTGAAATGACAACAAAAGATGTAGAATATTACATAAACTTAGTTGATAAAGAGACGTCAATATTTGAGAGGCGTGACTCCAATTTTGAATGCTGTTCTACTGTAGGTAAAATGCTATTAAACAGCATTGCATGCTACAGATAAATCTTTTGTGAAAGGAAGAGTCAATCAATGTGGCAAGCTTTGTTGTTGTCTTATTTTACGAAATTGGCACAGCCACGCCAACTTTTGGCAATCACCGTTCTGATCAGTTAGCAGCCATCGACATCAAGGCAAGATACCCACCATCGGCAAAAAAATTACGACTCACTGAAAAGCTCAGGTGATTTTAGCATATGTTTGGTAATAAGTTATTTTTGATTCAGATATATACATTGGTTTTTTCAGACATAATGTCTTTGTACACTTAGTAGACTACCTTATAGGGTAAACATAACTTTTATGTACCCTGGGAAACCAAAAAATGTATGTAACTGGCTTTATTGTGATATTCGCTTTATTGTGGTGGTCTGGAACTGAACCTGAGATCTCTCTGAGGTACTGTACTGGAATTTCCAAGGTTAGTGAAACATCCTTTCTGTAGCCTGAGTGGTGAGATTTAGGCTAGTCTCCAAAATATCAAAACTAACTAGAATATAATGTAATAACAGTGATCATTAAGATAACAATGCTAGCAGCTACCATTCACTGAGTACTATGTGCCATGCACTCTGCAAGCGCTATTTTATTAATGCTCGTGTGTGAGGTAGATATTATTATTATTCTTGTTTTATATTCAAGGTTCAGAGAGGTTAATTCACTTGCTCAGAGTCACACAGGTAGCCCAGATCTGCTATGTGCCAGCCCTAATTACTGAGCCATCCTGTCTGTCCCACCTTTTCTGAGCCAACTCCCGGCTTCTCCTGCACCACGGGTCGTGTAGCTGGCTTTGAATATAGGGTCGTGTAGCTGGCTTTGAATATAGGTGCTCTTTTTATATAAATGCTCTTGAAAGGATCAACTTTCCTTTTTTTTTCAAATAATTCAGTAACTTTGACTTTTTATTAGGTTACACTGGCCTTCTCCCAGGTTTTTCATTAAATTCATGAAGACTGCTGCTCCTTAAATTCTCAAGGCGTTGGAGTCAGGCCGCCTGGGGTGAATCCTAGCTTTCAGATTTATCAAATGTGGTGTGATTTCTAGGATGCCATTGAGCCCTGCTAAAGGAGTTGCTAATATCCACCTCTTTCTGCCCAAAGAACCCGCAACTCCCAGCACAGTGCTGGTGCCTGTGAGGCACTCAGCAGATGGGAGCTTTGTTCCTAGTTGTGTTGTGATGGGGAAGCAACATGGCGCCTTGTCCTGCGGGCACACTTGAGTTAAGATCACACTGGGGCTCCTTTAGGCCCTGGGCCGAGTTGGGGCATAGGCCGAGTTCGGGTATTGCTGCAGCCTCAGAACTGCCCAGAGTTGACTGAAGACACTCAGGGACCTCCATAACTGAGAGCAGGCAGAGGCATTGTTTTTAACCCAGTGTGGACCCCCGAATGGAACATTTTCCTTCCCTAGGTGAACGCCTTCAGAACCCTCCGAAAATCACAGTTTCACTTTTAGCAAGGCCCCGCTGCAGCAGGGGAAAGCCCCCACAAACCCAGTCCTCTCCAAAGGGAGCGTTCTGAGCCCCCTGCTTCCTCCGCCCTTCTCTTCCCCCCGGTTAATTCCTTCGCTGCAGCTCCTTCTGCCTTCTTTCTTTGCCTTTTCAAGCCCCGCTCCTCTCTGATTTTGGAGGGCTGGCGCAGGCTTGGGCACTTCTTTCAAGGTTCTGTATTGTCTGTCTGCCCTGTGGCTTCTCCTTCTGCAACTCCGAGCAACTTTGTGCTTGGATTGCAGCTCCCAATAGTCCTGCCCTGACTTGCCCCAGGCACAGGGCAGAGATGAACCAGGGACTGTACCCAGGGTTTTGAGTTCCGCCATGTTTATAGCATCAACTCTCCTTTAGCTCTTGGGAAAAAGAGTTTTAAAGTGCTGCAATCTTCTAACACAAAATTATATCAATGCTGAAAATGTGTTTTCCACTTATACCCCAGCAGGAAAAAAAAAAAAAAAAAAGAGGATATCTATTTCAGGTGAGAGTCATGATGACCTCAGAAAGCAATATCAAAAGCTATCAAAATGTTTATACGGGTAGATTCAGTAATCCAATCTGGAACGTTTCTCCAATGGATGTAAACTTAGGCTTGGCACAATACAGCATGAACAGAGATGTTAAATGTTAAAAGCAATGGAAATGTTCAGAAATAAAGGAATACTTAAGTAAACAGTGATAATGCATTCAGTATATTTTTAGGGATTAACATGATGTTTTAGAATTACGAAACCTGTGGAAAGATTGACAAGGAAAACGCAGACAGCATGCTTGATACAAACATACATTCAGCATGATTATAACCACATAAAATGTAAAAAATGTTTTTAAAACATGAGAAGAAATTACACCAAGATGTGTTTCCCTTGCTGTTGTTTCTAGTGGCTAATTTTTGCAATGTGTATTACTGCAGTTATAATACCTTTACAAATGGAAAGCTTAAAAATAACTCACTTCCCTTCCCAGAGAGCAATGCTCAGTGCAAAGCCACACTCCACTCCAGAGATGGCCTTCAGCACTGGACTTTTTGGGGCCAGAATCAAGCAGTATGTGTCACTTCTTGTCTTATGTTGTTGGTGCCACTTATTCATATGTTGTCTCATAATTCTGCAGTTGTTTAATGTGTTTATATCTTTCTCCACAACCATTTTTTAAAAGCTATTTTTAAAATTGTGGCAAAACACATGCATAACACAAATTTACCATTTTAGTCATTTCTAAGTATACACTCCAGTGGCATTAAGTATATTTATATTTTTGTGCAATCATTACCACCATTCATCCACAGAACTTTTTCATCTTCCTAAGCTAAAACTGTACCCATTAAGCACCAACCCCCTATGCCCCATCCCCCAGTTCCAGGTAACCGCTATGCTATTTTCAGTTTCTCTGACAAATTCAGAGACACCACTCTTGGTACCTCCTACAAGTAGAATCATACTGTATTTACCTTTTTGCACAATCATTTTTTAAAACTTTAAAAAACATTAATTAATTTGACAGTCTCACTCGGTCACCCAGGCTGGTTGGTGTTTGCAGTGGCATGATCATGGCTCACTGTAGCCTTGACCTCCTGGACTCAAGTGATCCTCACATCTCAGACTCCCGAGTATCTGGGACTAAGGCACCCACCACAGTGCCTGGCTAATTTTTTAATTTTTAGTAGAGATGAGGTCTCACTATGTTGCCCAGGCTGATCTCAAACTCCTAGGCTCAAGGGATCCTGCTACTTCAGCCTTTCAAAGTGCTGAGATTACAGTGTGAGCCACTAGGCTCGGCCTGCAGAATCTTTTTAAAAAGCTGTGGTCTCTCAAGGGGACGGTGTAGTGGACAGAGATAATGAAGAAAAACACAGGGAAGAAAGAATGACAGAGAGTGAGAAGTGCTGTAAGTGCAGTGACGGAGACCACCCCAGGGCCTCCTGGATAGGCTGCATGTTTGTAGGATGATGGGGAGTGGTCCTGGAGAAGACTGAGGAGGAGCCCTAGGGGGTCCAGGCAGAGAGAGGAGGGGCACAGAGCTGGAGGAGGGAAGGGCGTTTGTACAGTGTGTGTGTGTGTGTGTGTGTGTGTGTATGCTGGGGGACATGCAGGGAGATGGCAGGCCTCAGCACTGGGGAGAGCTGGAGTGCATTCTAGATGCAGCCGGGAGCTAGAGCAGGGACCTTCTTCTCCCTGCTCGGCCTGGCAGCAGGGAAGGAGGCCTTGGGCTGTGGCTGATTGCAGTCAACACTGAGGAACAAGTGCCAATGCTTCGTGCAGGGCACAACCTCTGCCACACTTTTACCTATCCTATGTGACCTTCTGGGCCAGGTGCTGTGTGAGGTGCTCCATTTCTCAGATAGGAAGGCTGAGGCTCAGATCAATGCTGCCTTGCGCACAGCTGGAAATGGCCAAATCAGTCCCAAAGCCCCACTTTGTTCAGCGTCTTTGTGAAGGGCCGGGTGGCTGTGTGTGCAGTGTCTGTTGTGCTGGACATACAACAGGAAAGCAATTGTTACCTCTGATTTTTAGGAGGCCAAAGGACAAGAAGCCACGTGCTGTAGGCCAAAGAGCAACTGAGGCATTGAAGAGTAAATCTGTGATTGAATGAGCAGATGAAAAGAGGAAAAGCCTCCCCCAGCACAAACCCGCAACCCATTCCCTTCCCAGCGTCCTGGGGGCAGGGGGTTTCATCACTGTCCTGGGTCAGGGAAGAAAGAGGGAGGCCTTGTGGTGGAGGGGAGGGGAGGAGAGCTCACCATCAAAGGTGTAAAGAAGGTTCTAGTCCCTCCAGAGCACACTCAGGGATGCTTTCTTGTGCTTCTGTCGCAAGGCCTGGTCTCAATCTTGCTTACTATAAATGCAGTGCTACGTCCTGCTTTTCCTTTACTTCATTGCATAAAGCTTCCCTGAATCACTTACAGAATCTTTAGAACCACCATTTTTAAGGTTTGAATAGTTGCGTACCAAGTAAATGACCACAGCTTATTGAAACTCCTCTTTGTAGTCAACCACTTAGATTGTTCTGTTGTTATTTCTAGAACACATAACTAATGCTAATAAATAATGATGATAACACAGATTAGTATTTCCTGAGGATGGATCTGTTGCGCGAGTTCCAAAGCTCTAAGCAATTTCTATGGGCCCTGGAGTTTCCTCCACAGCTCCTAAGGCGGCTCTGGCACATGAGGAAGCTGGGAAAAGAACAGGGGTGATGGACACATCTGCCTTGCAGGGGTGATGGGCGCATCTGCCTTGGTAAGTGAATTGTTGGTTCTGTCCCACGCAGCTTGGGTGTCTGCACGGCGGTGTGCTGCTGGGGTTGGAGAGGGGCCGCCCTACATAACGTCCCCACATAAAAGGGGCAGGTGTGCAGGTGGTCCCGGGGATGGTGGCAGCTTTGTCTGACTCCCCTCTACTGGGGGCTGTGGGGGATGTGGGAGTGGAGGGTGCGGATCGCCCTCCTCCGGGGTCCTCCAACCTCTCCTTGGCCATTCTCTTTGACTTCCTTGGGAAAGAGTCCAGGCTTCAGAGGATTCTTTGCCCATTTCAATCTGACCCCATTTGAATCCCCAACGGTCGCAGTAAACCCCAGGCACACAAAGACAGAGACTTGTGGCTGGCTTGCGGTTGCTGTGATCACGTTGGAATCAGACAACGGCTGCCCTGGCAGGCGGCACCCAGGCACCTCTCAGGTGGGAAAAGACTGAACCAGGTGAATGTCCCGGAGCTCCAGCCAGCTCAGGCTCCTATGGGTGATAACTGCACCTCTCGGAGGAAGCCAACAGAAAGTGCATGCAGCGGCAACATGAGCAAAGAGAAGTGCTGGGACCCGTTCTTTGCTGCCACCTCCAAGTCTGAACAGCAGGCTCTAAGGGGGGCATGGGAGCCCCTCAGGAAGGGCCACTGCCCGTGCCTCACCTCCTGCCCGCCACTCCACTCTTTATTGCCCTACCTGACTGTAACAGGCTGCGTCTTCAACGTGGTGTCAGCTGCCCCAGAGACACACCTGAAGAACACCAGGAGACAGGGGTGCCATTCGGACACGAACAGGAGCTCCTACCTGAATGTGCAGACCTCCACCACTGGAGCTCTCGGGGGAAAACATCCACGACAGCCTCGCTGAGCCTTGAAACATTTGCAGACCAAGCAGGCTCAGGTGCCCGTGTTTGCAGGCGGTTTTGTAGAACGTGTCATTTATCTTATATTGATGTACCCTTGAAAGCCCGGGAGGAAGTGTGGTCGTGTGGGGAGCTCTGTGCAGGCAACATGAGAGTCTGTATTGTCTTCCTAGCTCTGCCCCGGTTGTCAGAGGAGTGCATCTGGGCCACAGGGGTGAGGGGCCGTCACCCCTGCCTTTTGGTTAGCCAGTGACACCTCCCCAGTTGTGTGGCAGGGGATGCAGCACTAATGCCCATGAGCTCCTCTCAACATTCAAAACAAAACAGAGAGCCACTCTAAAACAGTGGCTTTCTTGCAAATGGAATATGCTGAGAATCTGTGACATGTGCAGGTCGGTAAGTGAGAAGGAAACAGGAACTACCGATCTATTCTGACAATGTAGAAAGCAGTGGAGGTTTGGGGCCAGGAGAACAAAAGACCTATGGGAGAGGAGGTGACCCAGCAAGGGTGGCCATGGACTTGGGTGAATCACCTGAGCCCTGTCACTTGGAAAGAACCCTAACAACCATCTTAATCCTTTCTGCATAGATACCTTACTGTGCTGCTGCTGGGTGTGAAGCATGGCTACTAAAAATGTTCACTTCATTTTTAAAAAGTAGAGCAGGTTCAAGGTTATTGCTGTAGAAGACAGTGTCACTCTCACTCATGTGCATTGTGGGAGGTTTCCTTAGCAGGATCGAAAGAGGTGGAATTACAGTGGGCACAGGAATTGGCTATGGTTCACACATGTAGACATGATTGAATTTTTTTTGTTGTTTTGTTTTGTTTTGTTTTGTTTTGTTTTGAGACAGAGTCTCATTCTGTTGCCCAGGCTGGAGTGTAGTGGCACGATCTCGGCTCACTGCAACCTCTGCCTCTTGGGTTCAAGCGATTCTCCTGTCTCAGTCTCCCAAGTAGCTGGGATTATAGGTGCCCGCCACCACACCCAGCTAATTTTTGTATTTTTAGCAGAGGCAGTGTTTCACCATGTTGGCCAGACTGGTCTCCAACTCCTGACCTCAGGTGATCTACCCACCTCAGCCTCCCAGAGCGTGGGGATTACAGGTGTGAGCCACCGTGCCCGGCCGACTGTGGATTTTATCGCAGCAAAAAGTTCATCTTGGTACATCAGCTAAGACTGTGGTCAAGTGTAAGCCATTGAGTAGACTGGTTTTTGAGTGATTCTTGGAAGCTTGCAAGGACTTCTTCTGAGGAAAAAAAATAAAACTCTCTGGTAGAGTTTAACATGAATCGGCTTGCCCTGAGAGTTCGGGTTCTATGTCGCGAGAGGTAGTTAAATGTGGATTGGGGGCCTGGTGCGGTGGCTAATGCCTGTAATCCCAACACATTGGTAGACTGAGGTGGGGGGATTGCTTGAGCCCAGATTGAGACTAGCCTGGCCAACATAGTGAAACCCCATCTCTACAAAAATACAAAAAATTAGCCAGGCGTGGTGGCATGTGCCTGTGGTCCCAGCTACTCAGGAGGCTGAGGTGGGAAGATCACTGGAGCCCAGGAGGCAGAGGTTGCAGTGAGCCGAGATGGCACCACTGCACTCCAGCCTGGGTCACAGAGCAAGACCCCATTTCAAAAAAAAAAAAAATTGTGGAGTAGACAAATATGGGGCAGGGTTGCTGTTTGCTGTAAAGGGTGTTCACGTTTTATTTTGGAAGCTGAATTAGGTGAACTTTAAATTCTTTTTGCAACATAGAGTTCTACAGCTCTGGATCAGATTTTGCTAGTTGCAAAGATTTTTGAATTTTAATTGCAGTTTGCTGCTGTTTCACCCACAACAAAAGTAGATGAAGAACTCATAGCTTATATGCACTGATCACGAACTCTGGGACTTTATAGAGCAGACGAGGAAAACTTGTGCAGGACCTGAACTTGAACTGCCTTGACTCTTGTTCCCATGTGCTGGGGGATGGGGCAAGGACATCTCACTAGGTATCAGTGGGTGGTATACACTATCTGAGTAAAGTCCTATCCTTATAGTGTTATTTTCTTGCCTGGTGACTTGACTGAGTTTAGGCTTAGTGACCTGCTTGTAAAATGGCAAGAGTGTGTACATGCATAAGTGATTAATTGACATAATGCAGGTAAATAGTACAGTACCAAACGCATAATAAACACTTAATAAATGAAGATGGTGGCCGGCAAGTGGGGGTGAATGTCAATAAACAACATGTGAAGATATGGATCATCTGGTCACTTTAAACTTTTAGCCAGATCAATGCGGGCAAAATTTCTCTAAAAATAACTAGAATTGTGT
Source organism: Macaca nemestrina (assembly GCF_043159975.1). Taxonomy (NCBI): domain Eukaryota; kingdom Metazoa; phylum Chordata; class Mammalia; order Primates; family Cercopithecidae; genus Macaca; species Macaca nemestrina. The sequence goes on from NC_092137.1 coordinate 102,533,145, forward strand.
GTGTGTGTGTGTGTGTCTGGACCCACAGAGAAGTTTTTTAACACAGATATATAAAGTAGATAATCTCATTTATATTTTGGAAAATTTTAATTTTTAAAAATTTTTGTTATTTGATGATGATGATTTGTTTCCCCTCACGTTGGTGAGGATGGTCTCGATCTCCTGACCTCGTGATCTGCCTGCCTCGGCCTCCCAAAGTGCTGGAATTACAGGCATGAGCCACCGTGCCTGGCTGGCATATGCTCTTTCTGAATATTTTTTTTTACTTTGGATTCCTAATTGGATTCCTAATATTGTTTACTGTGGATTCCTAATTAGGGAAAAAGTAGTCAGGCTGGTGGGAGTCAGGCGAGTGGGAGCAAGGGAAAATAAAAAGAGAAAGCAGATAAGCAACAAGTCTGCCTTTCTTTATGGTCCAGGACACACAGTCCTTCCAAGCAAGTAACTCTCACCAGACACCTGCAAGTTAGTTCACTGCAACCTTGGCATTATTAATACTACACAAAGCCCTCTTCAACAGATGGTATAAACACTACCCTGTAGCCGGGCGCGGTGGCTCACGCCTGTAATCCCAGCACTTTGGGAGGCCGAGGCGGGCGGATCACAAGGTCAGGAGATCGAGACCACGGTGAAACCCCGTCTCTACTAAAAATACAAAAAATTAGCCGGCGCGGTGGCGGGCGCCTGTAGTCCCAGCTACTCAGGAGGCTGAGGCAGGAGAATGGCGTAAACCCAGGAGGCGGAGCTTGCAGTGAGCCGAGATCGCGCCACTGCACTCCAGCCTGGGCGACAGAGCGAGACTCCGTCTCAAAAAAAAAAATAAATAAATAAAATAAAATAAAAATAAAAATAAACACTACCCTGTAAAATCTCCAGCAAGCCTTTGTCTCCTTGCTGTCAGTTTCTCTCTGCTGCCTGCCCGTTGTCACTCTGGCAACGTATTTTCTAATAAATCTTCTGCCTTTCTTTACCTGCAACTGTCTCGGTAAATCTTTTACCTCCACACCACCGGCTGTCATTCCCCCACGACATTTAACACGTTTCTCACACAGGTAATTTCTTTCCTCTTCTGCCCAGGGCTGGGTTCATAGAATATCTAATATTTGATAATCTGCTTTTTACATTTAATAATGCATTGTGAATATCTTTCCATTTATTAAACATTCTTGTACAGCATTATTTTAATGTCATTTATTACCTTGCATGGATGTATTCAGAGGAGGTTTTCCAACTCTAGGAGATGCTGTTGACAATCTCATTTATTTCTCTCTCTCCCTCCCTCTCTCTCTCACCCTTTCCTCTCCACCCTTCCTCTTGCTGCAGCCTCCTCACAGGGTCATAGGCACAGGCACACAGCTACAGACATGAAGATGCTTTCCTGCATTACAAAAAAGGATAGTTTAAATACTTCCCTGCATCCTGCTTTTCCTCCTTAATAGTACACTCTGGCAGTCATTCCAAGTTAATATATCTTTTTTTTTTTTTTTTTTGAGATGGAGTCTCACTCTATCACCAGGGCTAGAGTGCAGTGGCATAATCTCGGCTCACTGCAACCTCTGCCTCTGGAGTTCAAGTGATTCTCCTGCCTCAGCCTCCCGAGTAGCTGGGATTACAGGCATACACCACCATGCTCAGCTAATTTTTGTATTTTTAGTAGAGACAGAATTTTGCCATGTTGACCAGGCTGGTCTCAAGCTCCTGACCTCAGGTGATCGCCTGCCTTGGCCTCCGAAAGTGCTGAAATTACAGGTGTTAGGCACCACACCTGGCCCTTCCCTCTCCTCTCCTCTCCTCTCCTCTCCTCTCCTCTCCTCTCCTCTCCCTCCCTCTTCTCTCTCTCTCCTGCTCTCTCTCACCCTTTCCCCTCCACCCTTCCTCCCTCTTTTTCTTTTCCTTCCTTTCTCCCTTCCTTCCTTCCTCCTTTCCTTTCCTTTTTCCTTCCTTCCTTCCTTCCTTCCTTCCTTCCTTCCTTCCTTCCTTCCTTCCTTCCTTCCTTCCTTCCTTCCTTCTTTCCTTCCTTCCTTTTCTTGGGGGGCAGTGGGGACAGAGCCTTGCTCTGTTGCCCAGGCTGGAATGCAGTGGCTTGCTGTAACCTCAAACTTCTGGACTAAAGTGACCCTACGGCCTCAGCCTTCCAAGTAGCTGGGACTGTAGGCATGTACCACCATGCCTGGCTATTTCTTTTGTAGAGACAGGGTCTTGCTTTGTTGCCCAGGCTGGCAAACCATTCTTTTTTTTTTTTTTTTTGAGACCGAGTCTTGCTCTGTTGCCCAGGCTGGAGTGCAATGGCACAATCTCGGCACACTGCAACCTCCACCTCCTGAGTTCAAGCAGTTCTCCTGCCTCAGCCTCCTGAGTATCTGGGATTACAGGCACCCGCCACCATGCCTGACTAACTTGTGTATTTTTAGTAGAGATGGGGTTTCACCATATTGGCCAGGCTGGTCTGTAACTCCCGACCTCGTGATCTGCCCACCTCGGCCTCCTAAAGTGCTGGGATTACAGGTGTGAGCCACCGTGCCTGGCCAAATCATTCTTTTTAAGTCATTCTTTTGATGGCTACATGATATTTTTGGGTGTAGATAGACAGCAACTTATTAAATGATTCCCTATTGATTAACCTGGGATTGTTTCCCATTTTTATTTTTCCCAAACGATATTGATAGAATCATCTTTGTGTATTATTCTGATGCAATGATGCTTCTACTTTCCCGGGGGCCTGTTCCCAGGAGTGCTGAGTGACAGTCCCTGATTCACGTTAAATGCTACTAGATGGTGCCCCCCTGTTTTCCATGAGGCTGCAGCGCTTATCACAGGATCAGCAACACCTGCGTGCCCTTGGCCCCAAGCTTTCCACAGTGAGCAGCATCGCTGTTTTACATTTTCACTTACTCAGTGACATTTGTATGCAAATGACAGATTATTATTTTTCTGGAAGATGTATGCTTAACCATGTCAGGGTCATAACTCATGCTATGAAAAAGATTTTGGTGTAGAGGTCATAGCAGAAGAAATGAGAACATGTGAATCAGCCTTCCTCTCTTAGACGCAGACACACACAAAGGTCTTAACTGAGCTTGGATATTAAAAGCAGTGCAGGGGAGAGGGTGGGGAGGTTTGGAGTTACCATCAGAAGCGTCTGACCAGGCTCAAATGTGGGATAGTTGTCCACTGAAGAGCCTTGTGTGTCACAATGTCTAGGAAAAAATGTATAAGACAAATGTTCCAGGCCAGGCATGGTGGCTCACGCCTGAAATCTCAGCACTTTGGGAGGCCGAGGCGGGAGGATCATGAGGTCAGGAGTTCGAGACCAGCCTGACCAACATGGTGAAACCCTATCTCTACTAAAAAATACAAAAATTAGGGAGGCATGATGGCGCATGCCTGTAATCCCAGCTACTCAGGAGACTGAGGCAGGAGAATCGCTTGAACCCGGGAGGCGGAGGTTGCAGTGAGCCAAGATCATGCCACTGCACTCCAACCTGGGCAACAGAGCGAGATTCTGTCTCAAAAAAAAAGAAAAAAAGACAAATGTTCCCCTGCACCCTCCCCACTAAATTGATTGCCTGCCACACAGAAGCACACACAGGCGCACTCCGAAATTACGCAGATAAACGCTCGAGAGTATTCTTCCGTCTCCCATTGATAAGCTCTTTTCTGTGCTGGGCGGGGCTGGAGGACTTCCTGAGGGAGGAAGCTGGAACTGCCAGAGTGAGCACTGGCTCTTGTCTGAGTCCCTGTGACCCTTTCTTCTCTCCTCCCTCTTCCCCTACACCACAAGGTAGACCACCCGACGTGGCTTTCCGAGTTTCTAGGGAGGTGGGCTTTGAGCAGAGCCCACAAAAGAACTTCAACCAAAGTCTGCTTGTCTTGTGGAAGCTGCCCTACCTTCCTGTTCCCAAACCAGCAGCATCAGTGTGGCTGCAGTGTAGGTACTTGGATAGAAGGGGGTCAACCCAAGTTCCATCTTCTGCCCTGGTCCAGCTAGAGCCTTCGTGATCTGAAGTCAGGCCCACTTTTTGTGCTGATCACGTTTACTGTTGCTCTCCCTTCCCCATGTCCCCCAAACTTGGCTGAGGCTGAGGAGAGGGTGGAGGGGTGGGAGTCATGGCCTCCCTTTTACCTGGCCTGGTCTTGCCCAGATAGCAGGCCTGGCCCAGCAGGCAGCTTCAGGCTCTCAGGATGCTGCAGGGGTGCTGGGGAGGGGTGTGTGGGGAAGAGGGGCCTCCACCCCTCTGCCAACACCACCTCACATCTTCCCCTCGTAACTTTGCCCTCACTCAACCGCAGAGACCTCCACAAAATCTGCGAGAGGCTGTGAACTCCACTCCCAGACAAACATAACCTTTTTGAGAAGGCAATCCATGCCCTCTGCTTGTGTTGGCATCACCTGGATCTTTCTCTGGTCTGTGCAGGGCTGGCACGAGGCTGCAGCCAGTGAGGCACTGAGGCCACTCACTCTCGGAGCCATGCAAGTGCCAGCCTTGGGCCTGTGTCCCCCTGGCCATGAGAATGAAAGCCCGTGGGGTTAGGGACAGCTTCTGAGCCAAATCTTTAGTGCCTGAAACACGTGCCTGATTGAGATCTGAGTTGTTGACCTTGGTTCTCTAAGGGGATTGTCCATTGTACTTGGCAGAGTAAACATCCTGAGTGGTCCTCACAGCCTTAAGGAGCACAGAAAGGTGGATGGGTGGGCGGGGGAGCCAGCAGGGGAGGTGCTGGGCTGTGCTCCCAGCTTGTGGGGGCCTAAGGACCTTCTATCTGAGCCTTTTGCTTTGTTCATTCATTCATTTCAATTCTGGCCTCAGGCTTAGGACTGACTTGTACAGGTAGCAGGAAAGAACCAGAGGACCCCCCACAGGCCTTGTCCCTGAGCTAGTAGGGAGCGAACTGAGGCCTACGGGCTCTAAGCAAGACTGCAAGCCCTGGGGACCCAACTATGTCTATCCTGGCTACGCTGCACCCCTAGTCTCAGCACAGGGCTGGCTGAGCCCACAGAAGTTTCCCCAAATAGATTTGAACTGGCATCAAGAAATTTAAGGAATTGGGCATGGTGGCTCACGCCTGTAATCCCAACACTTTGGGAGGCTAAGGTGGGAGGATCGCTTGAGCTCAGGAATTTGGACCAGCCTAGGCAACATAGCGAGACCTCATCTCTACTAACAATAAAAAAATAAAAAAATAAAAAAATTAGTGGGCATGCTGGTGCACACCTGTAGTCCCAGCTACTCACTTGAGTCAGGGAGGTCAAGGTTGCAGTGAGCCATGACAGCGCCACTGCACACTAGCCTGGGCAACAGAGCACTGTACACACACATACACCCCACCCCCCAAGGAAGAGGAGAATTGAGTGTAGAGTTGTGGGTATTAGTTCAGTCATAAACGGGCACAGGAGTAGAAATGGTCTACAGTTAAAAATGCATGAAAAGGCCAGGTGCTGTGGCTCATTCCTGTAATCCCAGCACTTCGGGAGGCCGAGGCGGATGGATTGCTTGAGCCCAGGAGTTCAAGACCAGCCTGGGTGACATGGGGAAACCCCATCTCCACCAGAAATATAAAAAATTAGCCAGGTGTGGTAGTGCATGCCCATAGTCCCAGGTACTCAGGAGGCCAAGGTGGGAGGATCGCTTGAGCCCAGGAGACAGAGGTTGCAGTGAGCCATGAGTGCGCCACTGCACTCCACCCTGGGTGACAGAGCAAGACCCCGTCTCAAACAACAACAACAAAATTACCTAAAGGAATGGACATGGTTTCCTCTCAAATTTAGAAGTCTAAGCAAAGCTCTTAAAAGGGTACTCGCATGTGAAAGGCAGTAAACTAACAGGAAAAACAGGATCCAGGAGAGCCAACAGTACTGTGCAGGATGTAAGTGCCTTTTTCAGTGCCTCTGCTTTCAGCTTTACAGGAATCACATGTGTCATGCATATTTCTGTGAATCTCAAACTGATGCGGGGCTGGGGAATATGGTTTCCTTCTGTCTGAGTTATGCAACTGGAAGGCCTCCAGGAACCGGTGACTCACGGTGCCCCAGGAGTGTCAGTGACGCATTGAAGGAGGTTTCCCAAGAAGCGACAGAGGAAATATCTTTTGCCCTCCACAACCTTGGAAGGCCTCTGAAGACAAGGCTCTTTCTGTCTTTCCCTTTGACTGGGTGATAGATTCGGATCAGCGTTGCAGCCCGCGTGGGGTCGGGGATCACTTTCTGAAAACAAGTTGCCCACTTCCTACAGGTAGAGACACAAACTGCGGGGCGGGGGCGGGGATGAGTAAGGATGAAAGGGATGGGGTGGTGTAGGACCCCCTTCTTCTTTTGAACAGGCCCTGGTGGGCTCCACACCTGCAGGCTACTTCCCACTGAGAGGAAGGGGATGGGGGGAGGGGGGAACACCAGTGCTGCTCCCAGACCCATTAAGGTCCACAGAAAAACACACCAAGGGAAGTACTATAGATGTTCTCCTTCAGGGCAGAGAACCCAGGCTCACCTAAGGTTGCTGGAGTGCAGACCACCCCCACCACTAGCCTAGCCCCATATGAACTTCCAGACAAGTAAATGCAATTGGAAATGTAGCTTGCCCAAAGTCTGCAGCTGGTAAAGACCCAGACTGTGCTGTTTGGCCACCTCAGACCTGCCTCACCGTCATTTCCATGGTTCAGATTTTTAAAATTTATGAATAAATCTTTCATTGGTGGATATTTGTGTTGATTCCAATTTCTTATTATAACAATGGCCAGAGGTTCTTTTTTCCAAACTTTTAATTGCTTTTTCCCCAACTACGAAAGTAATACATGATGTAAAAATTCACACAAGGAACTGTAGAAAGCAGAAGTGAAAATTCCCCAGAGTAACTGCCATTAACAGCTGAGAGTAAATCCTTACAGACCTTTTCCTGTACATATCCAAACAAATATACCCAGAGGCCTTGATTTATTATGAGAGAAGATCAAATCTGCAGAACAATATTAGAAGATTTAATTTTCTATATTCTCTATGTTATGTATTATATTTGCAAGATTTCAATTTTATGTTTTAAAATATATGGGAAGAAAAAAAAACAGGAAACTTTTTTTAGAAAAAAATTTATTTTTGAGACAAGGTCTCACTCTGTTGCCCAGGCTGGAGTGCAGTGGCATGATCACAGCTCACTGCAGTCTCAAACTCCTGGGCTCAGGATATCCTCCCACCTCATCCTCCCTAATAGCTGGGACTACAGGCAAGCACCACTGTGCCCTGGAAAATTTTTAAATTTTCTTGTAGAGTCAAGGTCTCAAACTCCTGAGCTCAAGTGATCATTCGGTGTGGGCCTCCCAAAGTACTGGGATTACGGGCGTGAGCTATCATCCCATGTGCTGGCTGAAGAAACTTCCAAATACCAAGTTTGCACATTTCTACAACGTTCTGTACTTGGATTTTAAAAACTCTCTTTCTTGAAGTAGAATTTACATCTATATCCATAGCTATAAAGTCAACATGTCCTAGTGTACAGCTTGATGACTTTTTCTAACGAAACACACTCATGCAAGTGACTCCCAGATTGAGAAGCAGAAACGCTCACCTTCAAACCTCATGCTCCCTCTTAATGACCCACCACTGGACTGAGGATAACTGTATCCTAACTTCTAACAACATATATTTGTTTTGCTTGTTTTCTTCTGTGCTTGAATTTTAACAGTGACCACATATTGCACCATGTATTGTATTAAGAATAATCTATACAGATGTTTTAAAAATACACGCATTTGCCATAACCATCATTTGATATCAGCATATATGGATCTAGCTCATTCCTTAGTAGCTGCCTAAACCCCCTTATTAGACTGTATCTGAATTTATCTGACCAGTCCCTTTTGATGAACATTTGGATTATTTCCCATTTTTAGCTAGTAAGCAGCGCTAGAAGGAACAATCCGATGCATATTTCTTTGTGCATACCACTTTTTGATGTGTTTCTTTTAGATAAATGCCAACAGTGGAATTGGTAGTCAAAAGACAGCTGGATGGAGTTTGGGGGGCATATTTCATCATAACGGCCCTATAGAATGTAGTAGCAGCTCAGTTCCTTCTTCAAAACAAAAGTCAGGTGCTGGGTGCAGACCTTCTCACCGCAGCCCCCGCCATTGGCAGCCTAGCCTGCTCTAGCTCCCTGGGCAGCCGGAGTTGAACCCGCCTTGGCAGGTGCCTGCTGCACAGAAAACTGACAGAGGAGCGCAAACCACCCCTGCCCCCAGCCCAGCCCCATGAGAACTTGCAAGCAAGTACGTGCAATTGCAAAGACAGCAGCAGGGAGACGGTCAAATTTCAAAGCCTGCAGTGGGACAAGGGACCTTGCGGCCTGTTCTTACTTCCGCTGCGCACTGGGTGTGAGCCTTCAAGAGGGCAGACCGCGTGCACTGCAGGCCTCAGTCTCTTATTTATTTGTGATGGCCCGGATGAGGAGCCCACCTGAAACATGAACCCTAGAGGAGTCTGGTCCAGCTGACCCCAGTTCTTTCACCCCTCGCCTCAGCCTTGGAAGGCAGCCTGTCCCTTGTCCTCAGAGCTGATAGGCAGAGCTTTGGCTTCTTTTGAGCACCTCCTGCTGAGGCAGGAGACTAGGTTCTGGGGGCAGGGAATCTAAGGCCAATTCGTGCTGACTCAAGGAGAAACACCTACGTCTGGGGGCAGGGAATCTTGAGGCCAATTTGTGCTGATTTCTCAAAGCTGGATCAAAAGAAAAACACCTGGGTCTGGGGGCAGGCCATCTAAGACCAATTAACGTAAACCAAAAGGAAAAACCCCATCTCCCCACACTGAGTAACCAAGGATCAAAGGCTACTCTCTCTACAACCCTCCCGCTTCCACCTTATCTCACACGGAAAGGGAGACTGTCCTGGATTGACCCCAGGCCAAGCACGAGCCATCCCTTCATCCACATAGGGCATCAATTCACCTCAGCCTTTCATTAGCCACGGACCAAATCCTTCATCTAGTTAAGGGGTAGCCGACAGGGATCTCAAAAGGGTACTTAAAACCCAGAAAACCTTGCAATTGGGACCATGGGCCGCCTGCTTAGGGCCCACTTCCACCCTGGGGAGTGCTTTCTCACTTCAATAAATTCCTGCTTTTGCTGCTTTTATTTCTTTATGACTTTGTGTGTTTTGTCCAATTCTTTGTTCAAAATGCCAAGGACCTGGACAACTTACACTCAAGGCCCTCCTTCCGGTAACACTGCATCTATGCCCTTCTAACTCCACCCACCACACCTCGTGCTGCTGCGACCGCACTCCAGATGCCCGGAGAAGGCCACACTACCCCCTCCCCAGGTTGTCTTTCCTTTCCTGTTTTTTTGGTAACATTTCTTACATTCTGTGGCTGCCACAGGTCTCTGAACATAACCTGATTTGTCAATGCCCTTCTTTGAGCTGGCCAGGAAAAGCAGGTGAGGCGGGATTCTCCTTGGTCCTGGACATGGTACTTCTGTTAATGCAGCCTCAGGTTGCAGTGTTTTATGGTGCAATAGCTCCTAGGCTGCTAAAGCTCAGGCAGGGGGCGGCTAAGATGGGACTCAGGCACTTTTTCAAACCCAGGAACGAGGTCCTGCTCTCCACTCTCCACTCCTGCTCATCACCTTCTCCTTGCTTTTTCCTTGTCCAACAGTTAAGGCCAAGAATCAATAAGAAAATGAAGGGACATGTGACAGAACCCCTCATGCCTCCTACCGTCTCTTTGATGCTTGACTTGAGGCCAGGGATCCCTGGGGTTCATCCCACAGTAGAAATGAACAAGTGCTAGTTCAGCTTGGGAGTGGGCCGGGAGATGGGCCCGAGGCACCTGAAGCCCGGCTCTGGTGCCCTGGGCACTTCCTAGCCTCTTTGGGACTCTCTACACCTACAATGTTGGGCAAATGAGGATCTCAGGTGTAACAGGAGGATGTACAAATTTTATCCTTACGGTTTCTGTTCCACTGAGCATTGATGTCTTGGCTGTAGATGGGCTTCTACACATTTATGCCACAGGAGCCATTTGTTATCTTTAACCTGGGACTTTATTTGTACAACTAAGACATTTGTATAAAAAGAGCAGAAAATGAAAGAAGAATTAAGCCATGGGAGAGTAGAAATGGGAGCTGAGAAACTGACAAGTGGAAGACGAAGTGAACTTCTATCCTCAAACCCGCAAGTTCCCAGCCCCAAAGGAAGCCCTCAGAGACTGACATGGCTTCTGGGAACTGGACAGCCCCTCTCAGCAAGCTTCATTCCCAACCTGCGCCTGGCCTCTCTGTGAGGAAGGTCAGCCCCAGCCTGGGAAGACCAAGACGGAGCCAGTCCAGTATCACCCCATGAAAGACCCAGGACCCAATGTTACTGCCCTACCAGGGCAAAGCAACTTGCAAAGATGGTGGCTAAACAGCCACCACTAAAGGTCCCAGCTCAGGGAAGGCACAGGAGCTGGAAGCGGTGGCATGGGCGGCATTTCTTACGCAGTCCTCCAGCACACTCTGTGAAGTGCCCTGGGGGCAACGAAGCCTTCTCCCCAGTATTCCCAATGGCCCACGAACAAGTTGCTCCCATGCACGTCACACACAGAGAGGCCTTGCAGCAGTGAAAAGCAAGCAGCTTTAGCAGCCAGTGAACTCTCCAGGGTCGAATGTGTCCCCTCTCTCCTTTTTCCACATCGTGCTCGTTACTGACCAATGTCTTTTTGTAGCAGGACACCAAAACCGTATTCTCTGCTCATTTGTAAAACCTGAAAACAACAGCAAGTTGTGAAACCACGTATTTTCAGGCAAACGATATTGAATTTCCTGTAACAGAGACAAATGGCAAATGAGAAAGCAGAGTTCTACTCCAAGTGGCCTGGGGCCGAGAGTTTTTTGTGAGTATGTTTCTAGGGCCCATGTTAGTCACTAAAAAGATTGTTAAGGCTAAAAAACAAACAAAACAAAACAAAACTGCAGCTCAAAGAACCGTGGCTTTGAATTGCGTTACTTCCTGTAGTACCTCTAAGATAATCTAAGAGAATCACAAATTTATATCAAGGGGCCAGAAGAAATTACCCTGCGGATGGGATGATTTTCTAAGGACAGTTAGAGGCTGGGGAACAAGGACCTCAAATCGCAACTCAGATCTGTGAGCACCAGGGGTTATTTCCTCCGCACCTGGATCATGAGAGGATAACCAGAGGTGCTTTTCAAACTTTTTAAAAGTCACAAACCCTTTTGTTCAAATGACATGTTACAGGTAAGTGTAAACCCAGACAATAGAAAAGAGTATCTGTTTGAAATGAAGAGAGTGAAGAGGGCTCAGGGTCCCCCCATGACCACCCAGTGCCCCTTCCCTGCCTCAAGCTGATCCTGGGCTTGCGAAAGCATGAGGTCCTGCATCTAGCACCCCAAAAACTGGCATCAGATCACTGGGGAGCAAGTTAAAATGAAGGGATGGGGACAGACCCAGACCACAGTTAGTACCCAGAGAGGGGCTTATTTTACATGAAAGGTCACCATGGGAGAGATTTTGAGTGGAACTTTCTCTTTTTGAGATAGAGTTTCACTCTCATTGCCCAGGCTGCAGCGGAATGGCGCGATCTCTTCTCATTGCAACCTCTGCCTCCTGGGTTCAAGTGATTCTCTTGCCTCAGCCTCCCAAGTAGCTGGGATTACAGGTGCCTGCCACCATGCCCAGTTAATTTTTTGTATTTTTAGTAGAGATGGGGGTTTCACCATGTTGGCTAGGCTGGTCTCAAACTCCTGACTTCAGGCGATCTGCCTGCCTTGGCCTCCCAAAGTGCTGGGATTACAGGCGTGAGCCACTGCAAGCGGCCTTGAGTGGCACTTTCTAGAGGTCTGGCCTGAGACAGCTATACTCAAGTTATTATCTCTTGGGTAGGGGGCAGCTTCTAAATCCAACACACAAGGTGAAAATTGTACACAATTAAAATATCATTGAAAATTGCCCATAAAATCCAGCAGGCATGTTTCAGCAACTCTCGATATAAATATAATGTATACGACAATGCAGAGCATATCATAATATGAATGTATGTGGCTATTTACCATTTTAGAGTATTTAAAAATACATTTTGTTTGTCCGTTGTTGCACTTGCAGAATTGAAGTCAATGAAGTGACCTGAGTTTGTGCTCTGACTCCAGGGGCCTGGGGCCACATGCTTTAAGGATAGTACCCCAGAGAGTCCTCACACTGACCGTGAGATTGGCACTGTTAGCTCATTTTACAGACGAGAAATCCGAGGCTTGCCGAGGTAAAGTGACTCGCTGACTGTCACATGGTTGGTGACTGGCAGATGGGATTCAAACCCAGCTCCGTCTCCGCCTAAAGCCAGAGCTCTCGAGCAAGAGACCCTGTTGCTCTCTTCAATTTAGAGGTGTGTACTTTTGCTCCCCCAAACATTTCTATATAGAGAGGGTTGCTCTGAGGAGCAAATGTAATTAACTGGATAGGCAGATGTGAAACAGTCTCTGTTTTGAGGAACAAAAATCAAATGCAGGAATGCTGCCCCCGGCCCACGATGGCTTCCAACAGCCTCATGAAAGACCAAGTACATAATGTCGCTGCCCTACCAGGGCAAAGCAACTTGCAAAGGTGGTGGTTAAATGGCCACCACTAAAGGTCCCAGCCCACCCCAGGGAAAGTATCGGAGCTTTCTCAGCTCAGTGGGTCCCAAGAGTGTAATGTGACTCTGCCAACCCCTGGGACCCAGATGGGGTCGAGGGCGGCAGGTGGGACAAAGGCAGCTCCTAAGGAAGGAAAGCAATGGCTGGTGGAAGAGGCTAGTCTTCAAATCCGATTCCAGTAGTCTCTCCATTTATCTGTAAAATGAGGGTGATAACCCCTTATCTCACACAGAACCGAGGGGATGAAATAATAGGGGGAATGAAATAGTAGGTGGGATGAAATAACAGATGGGATGAGTTTGGGATACCCTGTGGTATTCTGTGCATGCAAAGCCTGATTGCTCTCCTCAGGAGAGCTAAGAATGTTCTTGAAATACATTTAAGTTATTGGTCAGGTTTTTGTTTGTTTGTTTGTTTGTTTGTTTAGGTTATCTCTTCGGTTCCTGAATTCTATTATCTCATCTATTTATACAGTGTGTGACTTTTTTTTTAGATGGGGTCTCGCTCTGTTGCCCAGGCTGGAGTGCAGTGGTACCATCATAGCTCACTGCAGCCTTGAGCTCCCGGGCTCAAGTGATCCTCCTGCTTCAGCCTCCTGAGTAGCTGGGACTACAGGTGTGCGCTACCATGTCTGGCCGAGTCTATGATCTTTGGAAGATGAGGTCTGACTTTGGGTCCTTGCTGCAGATAGAGGCTGCAAGCTGCAGCTGGGGCTGAGGAACCCAGGGCCACGCGCAGGTCACACACTTACTGTTTGATGAAACGAAGCCGGGCTCTCCTCCGCCGGCCTGGAAGAGGAAAGCAAGGGCGCCAGTCAGTGTGGGCTGTGGGTCACTGCACTGAGCCCCAGAGGCCAAGTAGGATGGTCACAGGGGCAGCTGACACCTCAGCCCACCTCCCTGGTCCCAGACCCTGGCCCAAACACTTTACACATTTCAATCCCCTTAATGCTTACTGAAAACCTGAGTTGGATACTACTTTTAAGATCTCCATTTAATTTGTGGAGAAACTGAAACACAGAGTGAGTTACCGGATAACATGCCCAAAGTCATGCAGCTAGTAAGTGGGAAAGCTGGAATTCAAACTCAATTAATCAGCCGCAGAGTCTGTGTCCTTAAACACACCTGCTCGCCCTTTACAGCAGGTCAGACACGAAAGTTCCCACACACAGGCAGTCTCAGGCCTGGGCAAGTGCACTCACAGGGCGAGATTTCCCACTGGGAGTAGGAGGAAAATAAAAGCATATCTATTTACATTTGTATCTCAGCCTTTATTACTTTTGATTTTTATTTATTTTTTTAGAAATGCGGTCTTACTATGTTGTCTAGGCTAGACTTGAGCTCCTGGGCTCAAGTGATCGTCCCTCCTCAGCCTCTCGAGTATGGGCACTTGCCCCTATATCCAGCTTACTTTTTATTTTTGAAACATATTTAATAACATAACACACACAAAATATGAAATAAGTAAATCCAGCCAACTGCTGCTGTATTCGCTTATTTAATATTTTATGCATGTCACTAAATGTGCTTCAAAATATTTTACCAATGAGGTCCTTCCCTGATCAAAAGAGTTTGCAAGCCACTGAAATTTATGGGGTTCTTAGAATGGGGTACATTGACCCCTTTGTGGGGAAGAATTTGTAGGCAAAAGTATGCACCTGGGTGCATTTCTGTGCGGAGAGGTCCATTATTTTCATCGTATGTTCAAAGGGGTCTGTGACCTACAAAAGTTAAGAGCCACTGATCTAGTTCATGCCCCTGCTGTCCCACCTGCCCATTTTATAGAAGCGCAGAGAGGGGAAGGGGCTTGCTCGAGGTGGCACAGGTGAGCTGAAGAACCGGGGTAGACTGTGGGCTCTGGGCTCTAGGGCAGCCATGCGCCTCTCCTCCGGCTCCCCGTCTTTCTTGTGAACCCAGTGCTGTGCAGAGCTTGGGGTGGGGGCCATAGAAGGAGACAGTCCCGTCTCTGGGGTGGCTGGGAGCAGCAGTCATTTCTGAGTTTGCGACAGCCTCATCAATATTGGTGGCGTAGAGAGGATTTCTAGCTTTTAGCAATGCAACACAAACCCCACAGGCAATCTTTTTTTTTTTTTTTTGAGACGGAGTCTTGCTCTGTCGCCCAGGCTGGAGTGCAGTGGCGTGATCTCGGCTCACTGCAAGCTCCGCCTCCTGGGTTTACGCCCACAGGCAATCTTTTCTGGGCACTGGGCTTTGGTCTCAACTGCTCACATGAGTTCCCACTTACTGACACGTGCCGGGTGCCAGGCATTTGGGGCAGGAATTTACAAGCAGCAACTCTGGGAGGTAGGTAATGTCCTACGCCCATCTGAGGCAGCCAAGGCTCAGAGAGACCAGGGTACTGGATCGGGAAACAGCCACATTGCACTCAAACCCAGGTTTGTCTGACTCCAGGGACAGGGTGGTCTTTGGTTTTGGCTGCGTAGCCCCAGATCAAGAACGACCTCCAGAAATACCATAGGTTCTCTGAGGCACATTCCCACCAGGCTGCCAACTGCTCTGCTCCACTAGAGAAGTAAGTATCCCAGGAGCACTTCAAACAGCAAACAGGGACACCCGATGACCCAAGAGGAGACAACTCACAGTACAGGTGGATGGCCACTCCCAGGGAAACCAGCAAAACCAGAACGCCAGCCACCAGCAGGCCGAGGGTGATGGGGCTACAAAGTGGGCCTGGAAAAAACACACGTGACATGTGTTCAACACTGAACATTTTTCTGCATAAGACACGCAGAAAAATATAAGGAGGAAAAAAAAATCAAGTGGAAGTCCCACCTCCCAGAGAATACCACTATTTGCATTTTGATATAATGTATTTTTCCTCAAGTTTTTTTTTTTGTTTTTTTTTTGTTTGTTTGTTTTTGTTTTTGAGACAGAGTTTTGCTCCGTCACCCAGGCTGGAGTGCAGTGGCGTGTTCTCAGCTCACTGCAACCTCCGCCTCCTGGGTTCAAGCGATTCTCGTTCTTAGCCTCCCAAGTAGGTGGGATTACAGGTGTGTGCCACCATGCCCGGCTAATTTTTGTATCTTTAGAAGAGACAGGGTTTTACCATGTTGGCCAGGCTGGTCTCAAACTCCTGGCCTCAAGCAATCCACCTACCTTGGCCTCCCAAAGTGATGGAATTACAGGCGTGAGCTACCATGTCCGGTCATCGTCTAGTCTTTGTAAGCACTTTAAACATCATTGAAATCATTTTATATATAAAATTTCATGTCCCACATCCAAATTTTGGAGAGGTAGACAATTTTTATTCCTGGTAATGAGTCCTTTACTATTTATGTTTAAAACTTTTAATTTCACAAGAAATAGCTGAATATATTTTCATCGTAAGAGATTTAAATATAGGATTAGAGTGCTTGCTGACATCTTTGCTCCTTCACAGAATTAATCACCATTGATAATTTAGTAACTTTCTCTTTCCATGCCTATGTAATTTTTATAGATACATATACGGTGTATTTGTTTGTTTCTTTCTTTGTTTTGACACAGAATCTCACTCTGTCGCCCAGGCTGGAGTGCAGTGGCGCAATCTTGGCTCACTGCAACCTCCGCCTTCTGGGGATTCAAGCGATTCTCCTGCCTCAGCCTTCCAAGTAGCTGGGATTACAGGCGCTCACCATCATGCCCGGCTAATTTTTGTATTTTTAGTTGAGATGGGGTTTCACCATGTTGGCCAGGATGGTCTTGATCTCCTGGCCTCAAGTGATCCACCCGCCTTGGCCTCCCAAAGTGCTGGGATTACAGGTGTGAGCTACCATGCCCGGCCTTAAATACATATAGTATTTTAAAATATATACAGCAGATTATACTGTACAAATTGTTCTTTTGTATCTTCACTGTTTCAACGTGCCTTTTTTCCTTCACTTAATCAATGTGTTCTTTTTTCCAGCAGAGTAACGTCTGACAGTATGGATGTATCATGAGTTACTCGTCATCAGTGGGCATTTTTTGTCGTTTCCTGTGTTTTACTTTTACAAATAACTCTGCAGAAAACATCATGTGTATTTCCTTACAAAGATGCCTTCCTGAGGTAAATACTGAGAACGGGAGCTACTAAACCACAGACTTTGCCCATTTTAAATTGTGACAGATGCTGTCAAATGCCTCTCTAAAAGGTGGCACTGACTTCTGTCCCCACCCACCAATAGTGCACCCTGCTGACCATTGATATCATCAGAATGTTTTAGTTTTTGCCAGTCAAGTGGGGGAAAATGTTATTTCACTTAAATTCCCTCATTACTTACAAGCTTTGGCCTATTTTCATGTATTGGGAACTTGTATGATTTTTCTTCTACGAGTTGACTATCTGTTCCTTTGTCCATTTTGTGTGCTAAACAGCACACTTTACACTATCAATGCCCCAAATCCTTCTCTGACACCCTTCAGGCCCCTGTGGCTGGTCCCTCGAGTAGCTGAGGGGCAGAGCCAGGGCCCATGAGTGAAAGGGCAAGGCTGCAGATTTGGGCTTGAGGTTCAGAAAATCGGAAAGCATTGTGGATGTCAAGGAAGAGAGAATTTTTACTGAATACGTATGTGCTAAGTACATACTAAATGCAAACTCCCATCTTGTGAGGAAGGAAGGTATTGGCATTTTTTTATTTGCATTTATTTATTTATTTTATTTTTTTGAGACAGAGTTTTGTTCTTGTTGCCCAGGCTGGAATGCAATGGCGAGATCTGGGCTCACTAAAACCTCCACCTCCTGGGTTCAAGCGATTCTCCTGCCTCAGCCTCCTTAGTAGCTGGGATTACAGGCACCCGCCACCATGCCCGGCTAATCTTTGTATTTTTAGTAGAGACGGGGGTCTCACCATGTTGGCCAGGCTGGTCTCGAACTCCTGACCTTACGTGATCTGCCTGCCTTGGCCTCCCAAAGTGCTGGGATTACAGGCATGAGTCACTGTGCCCGGCTTGCCATTATTTTTATCTCTCATTTCACAGTTCAAAAAAAAAAACAACATTCAAAAAGGTTAAATTATATGCCCAAGGTTACCCAGCTACTAAAATGCAGGACCAGGATGTGGACACAGATCCTTCGAGTTCCAAGCCCCTGTGGGTCCCACCTCAGTTGCATGAGGGCATGAAAGGTATGGGAGGGAAGAGAGGTGGCTGCTACACGGGAGGTAGCCCACTGTCACTGGAGGGGAACCAGCCAAGGCTGGATCGCTGGGATGTGGAGAAGAGATTCACACACTGGGTGAGTGGCCCCTCTGAGATGCTGAGGGCATCTGCTGGGCTCCCTCTCACCTCCTTTTTGTTCCCCCAACCTGGATGAACCTCAAAACACGGTGCTAAGTGAAAGAAGTCAAGCAGGAAAGAGCCATGGTGTGCGATTTCACTTCTACGAAATGTCCCTGAGAGGCAAATCTGCAAAGGCAGATGGTAGATTAGTGGCTGCCAGGGGCTGGGAACAGGGATGAGCTGTGAACAAGCACTGGGAATCTTACGGGGCTGATGGAAACCTTCTAAAACTAGATTATGGTAATGATTGCACAGCTTGGTAAATTTACCCAAAATCATTGAGTTTGTATGCTTAAAGTAGGTGAATTTTGCAGTGTGCAAATTATATCTCAACTAAGGTTTTGTTTTTGTTTTTTGTTTTTTTGAGATGGAGTCTTGCTCTGTCACCCAGGCTGGAGTGCAATGACTTGATCTTGGCTCACTGCAACCTCTGCCTCCTGGGTTCAAGCAATTCTCCCGCCTCAGCCTCCTGAGTGGCTGGGATTACAGGCACCCACCACAATGCCTGGCTAATTTTTGTATTTTTAGTAGAGACAGGGTTTCGCCATATTGGTCAGGTTGGTCTCGAACTCCTGACCTCAGGTGATCCGCACCCCTCCCCTACCGCCTCCCAAAGTGCTGGGATTACAGGAGTGAGCCACCGCACCCGACTTAACTAAGTTTTTAAAAACTGTAATGGAGGTGGGTGCAGGTCACAGGGATGTACAGGGCAGCTGGGCTTCTTCCTGAGAAGAGGTCATGGTTAAGACCACTGTGGAGGCCAGCGATGTAGCTATAGGTCTCCTCTGAAGCATGGTCTCCCATCCAAAATGTGACTCTCCAGGAAAAGCTGCTG
Source organism: Macaca nemestrina (assembly GCF_043159975.1). Classification (NCBI taxonomy): domain Eukaryota; kingdom Metazoa; phylum Chordata; class Mammalia; order Primates; family Cercopithecidae; genus Macaca; species Macaca nemestrina. Next base: position 102,551,846 of record NC_092137.1, read on the forward strand.
CCACAAATAACGTGCTTGGGTAAGGGGCTGTTCGACAGATCCACACCAGCGACACCCCCAGCCCAGCCTTCCTCATCTTGCTGGGGCCTCAGGGTCTCCTGAGCTCTGGATTCGCACTCCGCTCCTGAGTCCGTGGTTTAGAAATGGTCCCCCAGCACCTAAGGGTGTTGTCTCAGAAACAGCCCTAAGCCTCATGGGCAACCCCTTCTTAGTGGCCCTATGGGTTTCATTCATGATAATAGGCTTTGAGGTCTGTGTGAATGCCCCCACAAGCTCTTAGTGCCTGGTGTATAATTACATCTCATTTAATCCTGCATCCCCATTTTACAGACGAGGAAACAGAGGTTCATAGAGGCTGAATCATCTATTCAATGTCTCATAGTACAGGTAGTGGTAGACAGAGATTCAGACCTAGGCCTGTCTGACTTGCCACTAGGCTACACTGACCCAGGGCCGCTCTCCTCAGTGTAACATCCACCTACTTTCCCCACACCCAACCTCAGCCCCACTCCACTTGGCCACCTTCACACACATCCGGGTTATTCTTAATAACTTATTAATGTTTGGTATGCGTTTTGCCATGGGATTTTACTGAGGGTTGGTACAAGAAACGATGCAAGAGGCCAGGCACAGTGGCTCACGCCTGTAATCCCAGCACTTTGGGAGGCCAAGGCAGGTGGATCACCTGAAGTCAGGAGTTCAAGACCAGCTTGGCCAACATGGTGAAACCCTGCCGCTACTAAAAATACAAAAATTAGCCAAGCTTGGTGGTGGGCACCTGTAATCCCACCTACTCCAGAGGCTGAGGCGGGAGAATCACTTAAATCTGGGAGGTGGAGGTTGTAATGAGCTGAGATCACACCACTGCACTCCAGCCTGGGCAACAGAGTGAGACTCTGTTTCAAAAAAAAAAGAAAAGAAAGAAAGAAAAGAAATTATGCAAGAAATCTGAAGCGCTTTGTTTTTGCCATCATTTATAAAAGTATGACTGAGTGCGCCGTCATTCAGCTGTCCTTACATGAAGATGAAGGGGGCAGATTGCTCCTAGAATTTAGCACTAGGATGGAAGTTTCTTCTTTTGGTGCCAGGTTGTTTCTTTCTATCACCGGGGTTGGGGTGCCATACAACTCGGGGTCTTCCCTTTGTTTAAACTGATGTTGCTGGGTTCTCCAGAGCCGTAGTACACAACCAGTTCTTGCACCCTCATCTTAGTGGCTCTATTGTATTTGCATTTTATATCCTTTTTATTGTAGTCTGCCTGAAATCATTTAGGTGAAGGGGTCAGGGCATGGGACTTTATAAAATAAGGTCACTCTTAAGCTCCTTAAGACTTTACTCTTCTGTACATTGGTTCTGATTTTCTTTTTACTGTGACCTCATGTGATGGCAGCTTGCCACCCCGGTCTCCCAGATCCTATTCAGTACCCTCCTCGATAATTTCTGGTACAAAGACAGAGCGAACTGAGCAGTGCGAGGCAGTGCTCCTGGGGCTGCTTGTGGTTTGTTCTCTGGGTAGCAGCAGATGGCACTTTCTGTTTGTCATCAGTGGCTTTTGCTGGGCTGAGGTCAGTATTTTTCCAGAAACACGTTTGGGCTGATGGGTTTAAGGAAAGCGTGTGCGTGGGCATGTGTGTCTGTGTGTGTGTGTATGTGCATACACTCCAGCTGAGGTGTCTGGTGTAGCATAGGGAAGCAAATGTGTTCATTTGCAAACAAGCATGTATTCATGAACAAGCACATACTGTGTATTAGGTCCTCTGTTAGGTATTAAAACTGGAAACATTTTTTTTTTGAAACAGGGTCTGGCTCTATCACCCAGGCTGGAGTGCAGTGGCAGGATCTTGGCTCACTTCAATCTCCACCTCCCAGGCTCAAGGCATCCACCTCAGCCTCCTGAGTAGCTGGGACTACAGGCATGTGTCACCACGCCCAGCTAATTTTTAAATATTTTCATAGAGACAGAGTTTCACCATGTTGCCCAGGCTGGCCTCTAACTCCTGAGCTCAAGGTGATTCTCCCATCTTGGCCTCCCAAAGTGCTAGGATTACAGGTGTGAGCCACCACATCTGGCCAAAACTGGAAAAGTTTAAAGTGCTGGTCCTTTGAGTAGATTTTTTGTTTGTTAACAGCTTTATTGAGTTATAATTTAGATATAAAGTCTCCTTGTTTAAAGTGTACAATGTCATGATTTTTAGTGTATTCATGGAGTTGTGCAACCATTTCCATAATGTAATTTTAGAACATTTAAATTCCCTTAAAAAGAAACCTTATATCCATTAGGAATCACTCCCCATTTCTTTCCCAAGCCCCCAGCCTTAGGCAGCCACCAATCTACATTCTGTCTCTACAGAGGGTCATATGTTGAATATTCCATAATCATGGAATCATATAGTATATGGATTTTTGTGACTGGCTTCTTTCACTTTATTCTTTATTATGGCCAAACAATATTCCACGATAATAAATATACCATATTTTGTTAATCTATTCATTAGCTGGTGGATGTTTGGGTAGTTTCTACTTTTGGCTAGTATGAATAATGAAGCTGTGGGCATTTGTGTGCAGGTGTGTGGGTGGATTTTGCCTCCATTAAGCTTTGTCCAGTAACAGTTTACGAGTCTGTCTCCCATGAGACTGTGAGTTGCTGTCACACTCAGCATCCTTTCTGACCCTAGCTTGGGCCAGGGAGATAGGCTCTAGAGTTAACACTTGGAAAGTGCCTGGGGAAGGAAGGAGGGGAGGGAGGGAGGGCGAGAGGATGTCTGCCTTGTTTCTGAGGGTGCAGAGGGGTAGGGAACTCACCTTTCTGGGTCGCTGGCCTGGGTAACCGGCACACTCTCTTCTTGGGGGTGGACTTCTTGGTGGGCTGGGCAGTGGTGGGAAGGAAATCAACTACAGAAAGAAAGCAAGACACATATCTTAGCCAGGTGAACACCAGGTGGACTCAAAGATAAAACTTTGACTTGTGGCCGGGCGCGGTGGCTCATGCCTGGAATCCCAGCACTTCCAGAGGCCAAGGCAGGAGATCATTTGAGCCCGGGAGGTTGAGACCAGCTTGGGCAACATGGTGAAACCCCCTCTCTACAAAAAATAAAAAGTTTAGCCAGGCTTGGTGGCACATGCCGATAGTCCCAGCTACCCAGGAGGCTGAAGTGAGAGGATCACCTGAGCCTGGGAAGTCAAGGCTGAAGTGAGCTGTGATCACGCAACTGCACTCTGGCCTGGGTGATGGAGCAAGACCCTGTCTCAAGAACAAACGAATGAACAAATGAACAAAATTGTCTTACATCCAAGTACTGAAGTCCTTATGACTGTTCCCCAGGCTGCTACAAGGCCTGAAGGACACATAGCAGTAGAATATTTGATCTGCTTTCTCAGTTCTCAGATGTTGGGAAAGGGGTGGGGGCCTAGGGATGGGGTTCAGTTTGGTGTCCTGGAGAGAGGAAGCCACACAGACCTGAGCAGAGCCTACATGTTTGATTTTTTTTTTTTTTTTTTTTTTTTTTGAGATGAAGTCTCATTCTGTAGCCCAGGTGGAACACCGTGGCACGATCTTGGCTCACTGCAACCTTTGCCTCTTGGGTTCAAGTGATTCTCCTGCCTCAGCCTCCATAGTAGCTGGGATTACAGGCACGTGCCACTGCACTCGGCTAATTTTCTGTATTTTTAGTAGAGATGGGGTTTCACCATGTTGGCCAAGCCAGTCTTGAACTCCTGACCTCAGGTGATCCACCCGCCTTGGCCTCCTGAAGTGCTAGTATTACAGGCACGAGCCACTGCTCCCAGCTGACCTACACCCCTGATTAACCACTGTGTGATTTGGGACAAGTCATAGTACTTTTCTGTGCCTTGATTTCCTCATTTGCTGAAATAATGATAATTGCCACCTCCTTCTTAGGATTATCTGAGAATTAAAGGGACAGTGTGTCCAAAAAAAAAGGTTCAGTAGACGTGGCTCCACCTGGCCGAAGACCTTGCGCCCCAGGGCTGGATAGCCCAGCCTTTGGCACAACCAGACCCTCCGCCCAACTCGGCAATCTCTAAGCACGTGGAGGAAGCTCATGGAAGAGAGGGTTGCCCTTTTCTGCATGTACAGTACCAAGCAGGTGTCATATCTGGGGATTTGTTTTCCTTCTCAGGTGACCCTAAAATATATATATAATATCAGAGCTAGGAGAACTTCAGTCTCCAACTTTAATTTCAAAGGTGAATGCCAGAGACAAGGGGAGCTGGCCCCTGCAGCCCCAAGTGGTGAGTGCTGTGTTGGGACCCCAAGCCCCTGTCCTGACTCCTGGATGGGTCACCCCTCTCCTTCATTCTAACCCACTGACCCCTGCTGAAGTGTTGGGAGAGAGCAGCAAGCTGGCACCCAGAACAAAGGAAGACAGCTGTGGCTCTGACGCCTGCGGGGGATGAAAGGGGCGCTGCTGGCCACGGAGTCCAACCCTTGCCTGTGTGGGTTGAGGAAACAGACCCCTCTGCACTGATTTTCTCCAAAATGGTAGAAGAGGGAGTAAGAAGACACCTAAGCTCTAGGTTCAGGGGGACAGAAAAAAAAAAAAAAGAAAAGAAAAGAAATATTAAAGCTGGGTGCGGTGACTCACACCTATAATCACAGCACTTTGGGAGGCCTAGGCGGGTGGATCACCTGAGGTCAGGAGTCCAAGACCAGCCTGGCCAACATGGCAAAACCCCGTCTCTACTAAAAATACAAAAATTAGCTGGATGTGGTGGCACGTGCCTGTAATCCCAGCTACTTGGGAGGCTGAGGCAGGAGAGTCACTTGAACCAGCGAGGCAGAGCTTGCAGTGAGCCGAGATCATGCCACTGCACTACAGCCTGGGTGACAGAGTGACTCCGTCTCAAAAAAAAGGTTGAGGGGTGGGGAGACAGGCAGGGGAAGCCCACAGATCAGTCATTTTTGGGCTGGCATCTTCTATATAAAAGTAGACATTTTAGCCCCTCACCTCTCTGAGCCTCCTCTGAAAAGTGGAGAAAACACGCTGTTTGCTTCAAGACATTGACGGGAAGAAGCAACTAGAATGAACGTGCACTAAGCTCCAACCATGTGCAGGGAGCAGGGCTGAGCTTTTCCACGTAAGTTTACTGAACACAACAACTTTTGGGGCAGGCACTATTGTCCCCATTTTATCCAGGAGGAAGCCTAGGCTCAGAGAGCTGAAATGATGTGCCCAAAGTTAGACAGCCACAGGCTGCTGAGCCAGGATCTGCACCAAAAGACCTTGATTCTGGAACCTGTGCTTCTCATTCTGCCACACTACCTCACGTACAAAGGTTTTCTGACAAAAAGTTGAACACTTTAGGTCCACCCAAGGCCCTGGGTCATCAGAGTGTCAAGGGCAACTGTTGTAAGAGGAAAACTGTCATCAGCAGGGTCTTGGAGAGCATGCAAGGAGCCTGGCCTTCTGTTGGGAGTGTTGCCTCCTTTATTCCTCATGGCCCTAGAAGTAGTGCTGTTTGACTTATTTTCTATTCGACTTATTTTCTATTCGAGGAAGCAGGGATGTCTCTCAGATGGTCTGTAGTGAGCCGAGAGCGGAACCAGCTCTTTAGGCCCTCAGTGCCTTGGCTGGGTACCACAGCCTGGGTCTGGTGGGAGACTCAGGTTGGGGGACTGTTCTATTTTACATTCATCTTGCCTAGAGCCTGGTCACCCTGGATTCCTCCTGAGCCCCCAGTTTAATCTCTCCCTCTCCGTCCTTAAAAGGAATATAACTTTGAGCCCATGATATACTTAAGGGCCTGAAAAAGGCCCTGTCTTTCCCCAAACACTTTCTCAACCATCCCAGCTTTGTCCTCTAAAAGGCCTTTCTTGGGGGAGAAGCTGGGTTTTGGCTCTGAAGAAGGTCTCGTTGCAAGCCCTGGGGAGAAGCAGGTTTGGTTGCAAGCCAGCGCTGTAAGGAGGCATTGACATTCCTGCAGTGCTGGGAGGTGTTTGGGGTTTGGAAACACAGAAGTAAGGAGTGAGTGGGGTTGGGGTGGAGGCGGTGGGAAGCTCTGGAAACTAGCTGTGCTTATTCCACCCTCCACCTTCTCAGACCCTGAAATCTCATGAGTGGAAAGGTGTGGGGCTTACAGAGGCAAAAACAATAAGCCAACATCAAAACCCAAACCCCAAACCCCAAACCCCAAACTCCCAAACTCCCAAAGTCCATTTTTCAATACGAAAATCAGTGGACCCCACGCAAAGGGATGCCTCAGCTTCTTGCCTGCAATAGTCCCTCCAGGCTAGCAAGAGGTGGCGGGGCATCACTTTGGTTTGTGTCTTCCTAATCGTGCTGCTGTCCCCAGCTGCCCCTGCACTTCCTCATGCTGGGTGGTCTAATTTCTGGGTCTCCTTGTGGCTTTTAGTGCCCTCAGGTGAGCAGGAAGCAGGGCAGTGGGAGCCCTGGAGGGGGTTGGCTCCAGCCTTGGGCCAAGCTGGAGGTGGGGCTAGAGCCAGAGCCAGGTGGTGCGGGTTACCACACAATCCCTCTCCACCCGTAGCTAAATGCCTTCTTTCCAATATGGTGGCCACTCACTGCAGGTGCTGCTGAGCACGTGAAATGTGGCCAGTCTGAATCGAGAGGAGCCGTACGTTTTATGTAAAATGCTCACTGAACACTTCGTATGAAAAATGAATGTAAAATATTTCAGCAATAACAGATGAAAATACAGTTAATAAATTGAGTTAAATATATTATTTAAATTAGTTTTACTTGCTTTTTGCTTTTTTAAACATGACTAAAAATTTAGAATTTCATCTGTGGCTTGAAATGTGTGTCTGCTAGACTTGCTGACTTAAGTCAGAGGTCTGCAGCTTCTCTGGGATTAAGTGGGTCATGCAGGCCATCAGCAGCCCCATGACACCGAAGAGAACATTGAGGCCCAGGGGAGAAAGCGTGGCAAGTTTGCAAGCAGAGCTGGGCCTGGCTGTCTCCTTACTACCTTCGACTCAGGTATGAGTTCGAGCCATAGACCCTCACAGAGAACATAAGGGTACCTGTCCCTCCACTGCCCCTAGAAATGCCCTCACTGGGTAGGTAAGTCAGGGCAATGAGGGCTTCTTCTCCCTGTGTGCACACTCTGTGGGGATTTCTAATACCACTATAGGGCCAAGGGACTCCGCCCAATCCAGCCGTAGCTTCGGATGTCCCTGATGTGGCCTGAAGGACAGCACTGCCCTGTCCACATAAGAAGCATAATGCCTGGCCAGGCATGGTGGCACACGCCTGTAATCCCAGCACTTTGGGAGGCTAAGGCGGGTGGATCATTTGAGGTCAGGAGTTCGAGACAAGCCTGGCCAACGTGGTGAAATCTCGTCTCCACTAAAAATACAAAAAATTAGCTAGGCATGGTGGCTCATGCCTGTAATCGCAGCTACTCGGGAAGCTGGGGCAAGAGAATCACTTGAACCCGGGAAGCAGAGGCTGCAGTGAGCCAAGATTGCACCACTGCACCCCAGCCTGGGCAACAGAGTGAGGCTCTGTCTCAAAAACAAAAAAACAACAAAAAAGAGAAGCTTAATGCTCATCTCTGACTCTGATCCATCTCTTCCAGTTTCACCTTATTCCCATCTAAAGTGGTTAGGTAATAGACCTACCTTCCAGGGTGGTTGGCAGCATTAAGCGAGCTAGCTATGGAAACACTTGGAGGGGCTTGGCCTGGGTAAGTCTCCCCATGTACTTTCTGTCATTATCAGCAGCAGTGCCGTTAGTCACCGCTGCAGAGTGGGGCACACTGAAGCATGGTGGCCCCAGTGCCTGGCACGTGCCTGGTACACAATCGATGCTCAGTGCTCATTGATAGCATTGGGCCTGCTTCTTACCCACACTCAGCTGAGTTCCCTTTCCGAAGGTCAGCTCGGGGCTCCCGATGATCATGCAGAAGTAGATGCCACTGTCTTCCGGCTTCACGCTTGTGAGATTGAGAATGAACCGGCTTGCATCCCGAAACACAGCTATCTTCTCCTGTTCCACCTCTTCACCATGGACAGTCCCTTTTGTGGAATCCCAGAGGGCCAGGAACTCATGGTGACTGTCACTGCTCGGGGCCTGGCGCTGTCTCAGCCAGTAGATGCGTATGTTACCGAGGGAGATTTTAGCCTCGCAGGACAGCATCGCCATTTTGTTGGTTTGCACCTGTATGTATGCAGGGGTCTGCTGGAGGACTGAGCTGCCACGGACAACTAGGAAAAGCCAAGAACAGAGACATCACACATTTTCCTAGCCACAGTTGTGGGACCTCGCAGTCACACTGAGTCAGGTGTCAAAGAAAAAGCCGTGGAAGAACCTGCCCAGTTACTGGGTCCAGGGACTGTACTGAGTGCAGCTATTGGCTCCTGGACTCAGAGCTCACAGACCCCACCTTCCAGGAGATCATCTGGAAGGCAGGTGTTTGCTAAGTTCAGCTTTACAAAGGTACAGGGGAGAGAGCTGCCATTTGTTTATTGAGTACTTAGATGCCTGGCCCTTTAAGACATGGGGTCTTGTTATGTTGCCTAGGTTGGAGTGGAGTGGCTATTCACGGGCACTATCATAGCGCACTTCAACCTTGACTTCCTGGGTTCAATCTCTTCTCCCACCTCAGCCTCCCAAGTAGCTGTGACTATAGGCATGCACCACCACACAAGGATGGATTCAGGATTTTTAGTCCTCATTACACAGATGAGGAAACGGAGGCATGAAGTTATTTGTTCAGCCTAGGAGTGAAACTCAAGGATTCAAAGTCTGAAGCCAAAGCTGGTTGCCTTTTACCTCCCCTGACTGCCACTGGACGTATAGCCCTTCGGTGGGCTCCAAACTGCCGAAGGAGACCCAGGACAGGCTGGGAGAGGAGCCCAGAATCACAGCAGAGCATGTGGCTAGCCTGTCCGTTGCTGGACAGCAAGGGCAGACAGCAAAAAAGCTCACTGTCCCCTGGTAGGTACAATTATAGCCCATGACCCCCGAGCCCAGCTACCGATGGGTCACTGGATCCCTATTCCCCAGTGGAAGGACAGACACCCCAGAAGCAGGGCTGGGAGTTCATCTTAGACTCTGATGAGAAGCACCCGGCAAGCAGGGGCTTGTTCATGAGGAGCTAGAGCAGGACTCACAGACCCGGCCCTGAACCCAGCCTCTGGCCGTGCCAGCTGTGAGACCTCAGGCCAGTCACCGAGCCTCTGTCTTATGAAAGGAGGGCAGCTTGGTGCTGTTGTCCTGCCTGTCTCTGAGGGTTGGAAAGAAATGAAATGCTGTCCAAAAAAGCACACTGCAAACTGTATGGCCACGTACACAGGTAAATACTGTCCTGATGTCTCATATCACAGGGCTGTTACTGGAAGTCAATTAAATCTCAAGGAGAAGGATCAGAATGGGTTCCATTCACACCAAGGCTGCACAGCTTCCAACGAACACAATCTGACCTGGTGAGCCCTTCATTTTGGCTGTGGAGCAAAGGGAGACATTGCAGGCCAGGGCCGAGATGCAGGAGTGGGGAGGCACAGAGAGGACACAGACCTCGGTAGGCAGAAGAGGCCAGAGGGCAGGCGTGTGTGCCCAGGAGGAGCCGGCTTACTGAGCACCTCATGTTTAAAATCCTGCCTGCACTTGCGGCTCAGGCCCCGTGGCCCCATAATGGCCTTCTCCAACACTGACGAAATGAACTTTGAGTTTTTGACTTTGCTCCTGGACCACCCTTAGCTTTCGCTTGCATCAAGAATGAAATGATGGGGCCGGGTGTGGTGGCTCATGTTTGTAATCCCAGCACTTTCGGAGATCGAGGCAGGAGGATCACTTGGGCTCAGGATATTGAGACCAGCCTGGGCAATACAGTGAGACTCTGTCTCTACTAAGAATACAAAAATTTTCCAGGCATGGTGGCATGTGCCTCTAATCCCAACTACTCGGGAGGCTGAGGCAGGAGAATTGCTTGAGGAGGTAGAGGTTGCAGTGAGCCGAGATCGCACCACTGCACTCCAGCCTGGACGACAGAGCAAGACTCTGTCTTGGAAAAAAAAAATTATTAAAAAATAAAAAAAATAAAAACAAGACGGAAATGATGCCTGGGGCACAAGTGGCTGCTGGGCTTCCTCTTGTCTGCCCAAACACCACAGTGCTGTTCCAGCACAACAGAGGTTTTTCCTTGTTTCGGGTCGCTGACTTCTTGGGGGAGTTAATAAGAATCAGTAATGCCAGTTTATTGAGCTGTGCCTGGCATGGCACATACATTGCCTCATTTGATCCTCACCAAATCCTGTGGGGGAGATACTGTTTTGCACCCACTTTACCCGTGAGGAAAGCGAGGCTCTCACGAAGTTTAAAGACCGCTCAAGGTCACACAGTGATCCAGATTCAAACCCAGCTTGTGGGACCCTAGAAACTGACTTGGAACCACTGAACTGAAGAAACCTCCAGTCCTCTCCCCAATGGCAGTTATGTGCTCATGAGCACACAGTGGGGCTGCAGGTTCACAGGTGCCTGAAGCCCTTCCAGGAAAACCCAGAAGCGACTCCTCTAACAGCAAGGCCTGGGCTGTGAGTGTGCATTTCCTCTCCTGGCTGAGACACACCCTGGCTCTTCCCGGGACCCACTTGCTTCTCGTTCTCTAGGAACTGAATACTCAGGGCTGTGGCCAAGTCCCTGCTGTGTGCTGGACACGGAGCCAGGCCTCACTGCCTGTTCCCCTGCATAACCCAGGGATTCCATTATCAGAGGGACCTGATGTTTCTAGATCCATCAGTAATGACTTTAGTGCGCTGAATGGCCTGGGCTCTTTCTATTTATGATATTGCACTCACTGGGCCAGAGCCCCGGGCTGCCAGACCTTGTCACCCTCTGGCGGGATGACCAGCTTTGGGCTTTTTGGGCACCAGAGTAAATCGACCGGTTTGGGCAGCTTTCCGGGTGTGCAGAGGCTTCTTCCAAAAGGCAGTCTGGCTGGACTTATTCAGAAGGACAGTCTAGACGCCCCATCCAACTCCAACAACCCAACCTCCAGGCTGCTTCCTAGGGAGTCACGCTACCCATGACACCTAACACTGGGGACACCAGGGAGAACGGGAGCCAGAGGGATCACCCTGCCCTAGCCCTCCCAGAACTGGGAGCGCCTGATGTTTGTCTGATTGTACGACAAACATTTCCCCGGAAGTAATAAAAATGTGTCCGCAGGACCCTCGGCCTGGCCAACCTTCCTCGGAGCACATCCTGCGGGGACCCTGGGCAGGGACCTGTTTCCTTCCCCTTGTGACCTCCGGCGCCCCTCTCTTTCCTTCCCTCACTCGCTCCCCTTTTCACTGCCTCCCCTTCTCCTGGGTCCAGGCTTTTGCGGGGAGGTGGCCTCAGTCCAGGGGCTCTCCGGCTCCCCGGGGTAATGCGGTCCCGGGGTATTTTATTTCCACCCTTAGGGACGGTGCCTGCCAAGCTGCCTCCCGGGCGCCCTGCTGCCGCGGCCTCTACGCTGCACCCTGCCAGGACCAAGGCCAGGACAGCCACTTCTCACCTCCCAGCTCAGGCCCCAGGAGCGCAGACCCTCGGGCAGCCCGCGCTCCGCCCGCCTTACCTGCCAGCTGTGCAGCCAGGAGGAGCCACAGCCGCGGCTGCATCGTGGCGCGCCCGGTACACCTGGCCCCGGGGGCTCGGCGAAGACAGTCGCGGCTGAGGTGGGTGAGGAGCCGGGCCGGGCGGGGCGCCCCGGGTCGGGGAGCTGGGGGGAGCAGTGGGGAGGGCGGGACCGGGCAAGGCGGGGGCGGGAGTCTTGTGTTGGGGACCGCTAGGTCTCCGCCCTCATCCTCCTCGCATTGCAAAGGTCTGGGCTGCATTTCCAGAGCCCACCAGGACCCTCCGCTTTCCAGAAAGGAAGTGACACCGCCGGCTTCCCCCAGGCAGCTGCATGTGTGTCATCGCCCCCTGCCCCGGGAGATGCTCAGGACAGGGTTGTGACCCCGAGTGACAGTCGAGGCTCAGAGAGGTCAGGATGTGTAGTGCATGGTGGAGCTGGCCACTAACTCCGGCCATTTCTTGTCTGTTTGAGTAGTTATTGAGGGGCTCCTGCGTGCCCCGGGCTGGGCTGGGCCTGGAGTCGGCAAGCCCCAAGCCTTGCCCTCCCTTGCCAGGGAGGAAGGAAAGGTAACCAGCTGTGACACTGACGGAGGTGAGCTGGGAACTGGAGGTGCAGAGAAGGCCCCGACCCTGTTTGTAGGTTGTGGGGGTGCAGCAAGACCTAGATCTTAAGAATTTCGAAGGACTGTGACAATCACTGGCTGCGCCCTGCCGGCGAGTGCCCTGGGGCCGGTTCTATTTGTTGTGTGATCCAGCCCTGGTGGGGAGATTTGTGAGGGGAGACCTGGCTCAGGCTGCATCTTCCTGTTGAAACGGGGGTTAGCAGAAAGGGGGTTGGGGAGGTCCAGGGAGAACTGGGCATGCGGCCTGGAGGGGAGAGGGAGCCCTTGGAGGGCTGTGAGAGAGACCACTTGTAAATGTCAACGAAGACCCAGCCAGGCAGGCCCATGGGTTACCCTAACAGCTTAGAGTTTATCAGAGAGGAAATGGCGTGTCCCCTGACATCTAAAGCAGGCAGCGGGGCAAGGACACTGTCACATTTGGTCTCCACATCCAGTATTCTTTCCATCCCACTCTTGCCCCAGCCCCTCTGCCTATTGCTGGTGACAGAGAGTTCAAAGGCATCGCGGAGCTGGGTGCAGAGAGTTCAAAGGCACTGGGGGAAAAGAAGTCACTCAACCCAGCCAGCGGCCAGAGTTTCCCTGGATACTGCCTTTGCTCCCAGGCTGAACTGGTGAGGTCTGGATGGACAGAGACCTGGGGAGACCACACATTAGTGTGAGCTTTTTCAAAAAATTGATGTGAATTTCACATAACACAAAATTAACCATTCAAAAGCATACAGTCCAGTGATATTTAGTACATTTACAATGTTGTACAACCACCACATCTATCTAGTTCTGAAGTATTTTTATTTCCTCAAAAGAAATCCCTGCACTCACTAAGCAGTCATTCCCTATTGTCACCTCCCTCCAGATCCTAGCAACAACTAATCTTCCTTCTGTTCTTGGATTTACCTGTTCTAGATACTTCCTGTAATGGACCCATACAATCTGTGGTCTTTAGTGAATGGCTTCTTTTACTTAGTGCAATGTTTTTCAGGTTCATCCCCATTGTGGCACCATTCCTTCTTATTGTTGAGCAACATTTTGTTGTATGTACCTGTATATGCCACGTTTTCTTTATCTGTTCATCTAACGATGGGCATCTGAGTGGGCTATTATATCTACTTTTTGACTTTTGTGACTAATGCTACTGTGAACATTCTTGTACAAATATATGGTTGGGTGCCTGTTTTCAATTCTTTCAGGTATATCTCAGGGAGTGCAATTCCTGAGTCATACAATAATTCTATGTTTAACTTTTTGAGGGACTACCCAACTGTTTTCCATAGCAGCTGTGACCATTAACATTTCTGCCAACAATGAAAGGGTTCCAATTTCCCCACATCATCGCCAACACTTGTTATTTTCTGCTTTTGTTTTGTTCCATCCTAGTGGGTGTGAAGTGGTATCTCATTGTGATTTGGATTTGCATTTCCTGAATGAGAAATGATGTTAAGCATCTATTCATGTGCTTGTTGGTCATTTGTATTTCTTCTTTGATGTGTATTGGAAGTATTTGTTTTTTAGAAAACACAAGCTACCTCTTTCTATCCACTCTCTCATGCAATTGCACAGCATTGCAAAGGGAACAACTTTCTCAGTAAAGGATTAAAAGTTACTCACTGCTTTGTCAGGTATTGTCTAAAATCATAGACAGGGAACCCCTGGATGCATTAGTTATGGAAACTTTTGCGTTTGTGATAAATTAACCTCTAAATATTAGTGGTTTAACTTAATACAAATCCCCTGTATTGTTCTGTGATATTCAAGTGCAGCTGTGCCGGGGAGTAAGGAGTATTTTCTCCACTCAGTCCTGCAGGGGACCAGGGTCTTTCCCCCATCTTCAACTCATGGCTCCAGGGATCACTGTGCAAAGGGAAAAGAGGATGATTGCCTTCACCAGGGTGGTGTAGGGGGTGCTGGGGCTGGGGACCAGGCCTGGAAGCATCAACATAACTCTGTCTACTTTCCACTGGCCAAACCTCAGTCACATGGACTCAATCATACTGTAAGGGGGCTGGAAAATGGAGTTTACTTGAGTGCGCAAGAGGAAAGGGGAAATGGAATCAGTAACTATATAATCAGCATGGATCGCACTGGTATAGCAGAAAGAGCACTGGTTAGCATCGCTTCTCTGCTACTTACGGACTCTCAGGCCTCAGTTTCTACATGGATAAATGAGGAAAATAACACCAACCATGCCATCTCACTGGGTTATCTTCAGGGCTAAATAAAATTCGGGATCTGCTTGCCCATTGAACTTGGAGGAGGTAAGTCAGCAGGTCTCTTGGAAAAACATTGAGGGCATGGAGATGGTCATATTAATTGAGGTGGGCTGTGGGCGCTTAATGGGTGGTGTCAGGGAAGCCAGATGTACTGAAGGACCCTTCCTTTGATGTTCACGTGTGCCATTGGATATTCATTCAGGTGAATAACCTGTTTGTAATTAACTATCCGAACCTGGAACAAAACTCAGTTTTGCCTTTCAACATAAAGTACCTTTCTCTCTCAGGTTTTGCCTTCCCTGAATGTAGCGGTTTTTAGTCCACCATTCACTTGTGCCTTTGCTCTTCCATGTTTCTGGTCTTAGCTACAGATCAGTTCATGATCTGACTTATCTTCAGTTGACGTTTGTTCAGTACAGGTTGGTATAAGTATTTGGGGACCTCACTATATTGTCTCCTGCAGCTGTGCCTGAGTTTTGGCTGATTAAAATAGTCATCTGTTTATTATAAAGCAATCTCCTTTTTTATATAGTTCAGGATTTTTGTTGACTTGTGTTGAAATTACGTGTGTAGGTAGAGCCTATTATCTGTGAAATTCATTTCAGGGCAGTAAAAGTATCATTACAAAGAGTCATTTTGGTGAAGGAGGGCTGGTCTGATGGGTTGAGAACTGCTAAATTGGGTCATCACAATTGACCCACTGCCACTGTGGTGCCTGGTCAGAACTCAGTCACATGGACTCAACCAAACTGTAAGGCAGCTGGAAAATGGAGTTCAGTTGGGTACCCAAGAGAAAAGGGAAATGGAATCAGAGAGTATATAACCTGCCTGGACCGCACTGGTATAGCAGAAAGAGTGCCCATTAGCATCGCTTCTCTGCTACTTACCCACTCTCAGGCCTCAGTTCCTATATTCATAAATGAGGGCTGCTCTTTACCTGAGGTTAAGAGTTCAAGACCAACCTGGCCAATATGGCAAAACCCATCTCTACTAAAAATACAAAAATTAGCCGGCCGTGGTGGGGTGCCTGTAATCTCAAGCTATTCAGGAGGCTGAAGGCAGAAGAATCGCTTGAACTCAGGGGGCAGAGGTTGCAGTGAGCCAAGATCGCGCCATTGCACTCCAGCCTGGGCGACAGAGCAACACTCCATCTCAAAAAAAAAAAAAAAAAAAAAAAATTAAGATAGTGCAGTAAGAAAATTCCAGATTACAAGCAGATTTTTAGATCAGTTTTACAGAGACATTTTGAACCAGGTAGAATAAAAGCTTATTGGGTTGATGTTCACTTTCCACTTGGAAATCTCACACTTAGTTCTAACCCAAATCAAAAAGAAGCAATCTAGATTGCTTTTTCTAGTCTCCTTAGGAAAAAGTCGCAAATATCAAACTAACCACCATCAAAGGGAGCCCAAATCAAACAAAAATATATTGAATAAGCCTCTTTTAGTAGGGAGTTAATGATTCCACTGTTACCGTTAAAAGAATTGAAAGCAGAATCCCTCCTACTCAGAGAAGTCACATGAGGTGCAAAGCAAAGAAAAGAATGTCTTTAGAGAGTTTATTTCCAAGTTGGAGACCAGGCCCATGGAATGCTCCCCTATTAGAGGTCAAAGTGCAGTTCTATATCCTAAAGTCAAGTCCATACAAACACTTTACCAGTACTACCTCCCCCGAAGGACACCAAGGACACATTTCACTTTTTTTTTTTTTTTAGAGATGGGATCTTGCTCTGTTGCCCAGGCTAGAGTGCAGTGGCTGTATCTCAGCTCACTGCAACATCTGCCTCCCGGGTTCAAGCAATTCTCCTGCCTCAGCCTCCTGAGTAGCTGGGATTACAGGCATGTGCCACCATGCCCAACTAATTCATTTTGTATTTTAGTAGAGATGGGGTTTCACTGTGTTGCCCAGGCTGGTCTCGAACTCCTGAGCTTAGGCAATATACCCACCTCAGCCTCCCAAAGTGCTAGGATTACAGACGTGAGCCACCGCACCCGGCCTCCCACTTTTTTTTTTTTTTTTTTTTTGCCACATTAATTTTCTTATTTTAGTGATTTTATTTTAAAATATTGAAACACTAGGTTCATATTGTACTGTCAATCAAAAATAAAAATAAAAAATGTTAAAAAACATAATAAAGAATATCCAGGATTTTAAAAATCACATAAAGAAATGGAAGTCTCTTTTTCTGCTCCTACCAATTCCAGACTCTAGGGTGAGCCTCTTATCAAAAAGAAATTTATTCAAATAAGAGAAAGAGGGCCAGGTGCAGTAGCTTGCACTTGTAATCCCGGCTACTCAGAAGGCTGATGTGGGAGGATTGATTGAGATCAGGAGTTGGAGACCAGCCCAGGCAATATGGTGAAACCCTGTCTCTACCAAAAAAATAAAATAAAAGTAAAAAATTACCCAGAGGTGGCCGGGCGCGGTGGCTCAAGCCTGTAATCCCAGCACTTTGGGAGGCCGAGGCGGGCGGATCACGAGGTCAGGAGATCGAGACCATCCTGGCTAACACAATGAAACCCCGTCTCCACTAAAAAAATACAAAAAAATTAGCCGGGCGTGGTGGCGGCGCCTGTAGTCCCAGCTACTCGGGAGGCTGAGGCAGGAGAATGGCGGGAACCCGGGAGGCGGAGCTTGCAGTGAGCCGAGATCGCGCCACTGCACTCCAGCCTGGGCGACAGAGCGAGACTCCGCCTCAAAAAAAAAAAAAAAAAATTACCCAGAGGTGGTGGCGTGTGCCTATAGTACCAGCTACTTGGGAAGCTGAGGTGGGAGGATCACCTGAACCCAGGAGGTTGAGGCTGCAGTGAGCCGTGATTGTGCCACTGCACTCCAGCCTGAGAAACAGAGTGGAAACCTTGTCTCAAAATAAAAAGGGATTTTTTTTTTTTCCAGGAGATCAAAAATGTTGATCCAGTAGAAAAGTTAATCTCTGGCCAAGAATAGTGGCTCATGCCTGTAACTTTGGGAGGCTGAGCTGTGAGGATCACTTGGGGCCAGGAGTTCAAGATCAGCCTGGACAACATAGCAAGACCCCCATCTCAATTTAAAAAAAGAAAAAAAAAGAAAGAAAAGCTAATTTAAAAGTTATGACTGCCCAGAGGACATCAAGCATTTCTGTATCTAAATTAGCAAACTTATTGCAACATAAATCTCTGTTCCTTAAATACTTTTCAGACTAAGCGTGTCATGCTTCTTGGTCTTTTACTTCTTTGTGCACAAATGCAAAAGTAGAAGGAAGAAAATGAGAGGGTGAAGAAGGGCTGGGATACTTACTGTCAACTGGCTTTGCTCAGGATCTGGCTTTGCTCAGGACCTTGGCCAATGAGAAATCTATCGGTTCTAACTACATCTATAGCTATATACGCATGTGCATATGCATTTATATTATTTTACATAGTTCAAAACATTCTCTGACAGATTGATCTAAAATCAGCTTGTGTTTGGAAAATTTTCTTATTGTTTGGCAGTCTTAGCTCAAACCTGGTGAGCAGAGTGGTCTAGATTCTAGCCCCTACTCACCTCCTTCGTTGAGCATCTGTATCTTGTGGCCCTGGGCCTATCAGCAAGACAGAAATTGGAACTGGGCTGGACACTAACTGGTGCCCTACCTTGGGGGAATGGCTCTCCTGTCTGGGTCCCACAGTTCTCATATGAATCACACCTACTTCACAGCACGTTTTGTGCGATCAGACTCAGCGTGTAATGCAGTGTGTTCTATGCCCACCACCCCACACATGCTGACTGAACACAAGCTCTGCTATTCCAGGCCTTGTGCATTCCAGGCATTGTGCATATATTAATAAGCTAAACAGATAAGATTTATGTCCACGGGGAGCATACAGTCTTGTGAGATAGACAAATAATAGGCCAGGCGTGGTGGCTCACACCTGTAATCCCAGCACTTTGGGAGGCTGAGATGGGAGGATCACTTGAGGCCAGGAGTTTGAGACCAGCCTGGTTAATGTAGTGAAAATTCATATCTATTTTTTTAAAAAAGCAAATAATAAATAAATGCTATAAAAATGTGCAATTAATGAGCCTGGTAAAGAAATAGAGGCCCAGATGAGACTTGGAAAAAAATTTTTTTTGAGGCGGAGTCTCACTCTGTCACCAGGCTGGAGTGCAGTGGTGCTATCTTGGCTCACTGCAAGCTCCACCTCCACTGTGCCCAGGTTCACGCCATTCTCCTGCCTTAGCCTCCAGAGTAGCTGGATTACAGGCACCCGCCACCACGCTCCGCTAATTTTTTGTATTTTTAGTAGAGATGGGGTTTCAGCGTGTTAGCCAGGATGGTCTCATTCTCCTGACCTCGTGATCTGCCCCCCTCGACCTCCCAAAGTGCTGGGATTACAGGCGTGAGAGGATTACAGGCGTGTACAGGATTACAGGCCCGGCCGAAAAATAAATAATTTAAATAAATTGTTGCAACCTTATTCTGTGGCTTGACGAAAATGTGATTGTGGAACCTGAGCAACATAGCTAACAGCTGCAACTTTTGCTTATCTGATTATAGATTCATCCTTTTAAAATTTTTTTTTCTTTGTAAAATGTTGTGAAAGACTGAATGGCACCGAGATAAGACCCCTTCCCTTCTTAGTCACTGATCTTTTGTTATAGATTAACTTCTTTTCTTGTACCAGATGGCACAAAATACTCCATGACTATTAAATTACTCAAGATGCAGCTGTGCATGGCAGCTCACGCCTGTAATCCCAGCACTTTGGGAGGCTGAGGTGGGAGGATCTCTTGAGTTCAGGAGTTTGAGACTAGCCTGGGCAACATAGTGAAACCCCATCTCTTAAAAAAAGGGGGGGATATCTTTGGGAGGAGTCATTTTTACCACACGTAACAATCAAGTTTCCTCAAACATAATTCCAAAATTAAAAACAAAGCAGAGAAAGAATGGAGAAGAAACTATAGATTAAAAGGGATTTAAGAGCCAGTCATGGTGACTCATGCCTGTAATCCAATTATTCTGGGAGGCTGAAGTGGGAGGATCACTTGAGGCCAGGAGTTCAAGGTTACAGTGAGCTATGATCATGTCACTACACTCCAGACTGGGCAACAGAGTGAGACCTGTCTCTATAAATAAATAAATAAATAAATAAATGATAAAATATTAAGTATCTCTTTCCAAAAAGGAACAAGTTAAACCAATCAGCTTGCTGTAGTCATGAACCACCTTTGTATGGAAGATGCTGTAATCCCGCTAAACTTCTTTGTTTCTGCCTAGATAGTGAGATCTTAACTTCTTCACTTTGCAGGACTGACCGCCTTCCTTTAGAGTCTGGACTTCCCAGGTAGATATCCTCAAACTGTGTGCTTAAATAAGCCTTCAAAGTTCTATGTTAATCCCTTTGATTATTTCAGGCTGACAGACTGGAGGTTGCTGTGTGTGTATGTGTATCACTGTGTTGTCACCTGACAAATGAGGAGGTTCCTAAGTTTAGAAAGGAGAGCTTTATTTCTCACAAAAGGTTGCAGCCTGCAAGTGGCCATTCTGACAGGTCAGGAAGCTTGGACTCCAGCCAGCAGCACTTCAAGGTAGGGGTTAAGGAAACAGGAATTTATGCTGAGTGGGTTGGCCACGTATATATATTCAACAGGTTACAGGAGAAGCTATGAATATTCATGAAAAGGAAGCACAGGCATAGTAGGCTAATGATTGCAACATGCATCCTAAGTTCAACTTTAGATTAGTCAGGGCTCTCCGGAGGGACAGAACTAATAGGATATATGTATATATGAAAGGGAGTTTATCTGGGGGAACTGGCTCACATGGTCACAAGGTGAAGTCCCATGATAGGCCATCTGCAAGCTGAGGAAGAAGGAAGCCAGCAGTGACTCAGTCCGAGTCCAAAAGCCTCAAAAGCAGGGCAGCCAACAGTGCAGTTTTCAGTCTGTGGCCAAAGGCCCAAGAGCCCCCGGCAAACCACTTGTGCAAGCTCAAGAGTCCAAAGGCCAAGGAACCTGGAGTCTGATGTCCAAGGGCAGGAGGAGGGGAAGGAAGCATCCAGCTTGGGAGGAAGGTGAAAGCTAGAAGGCGCAGCAAGCCAGTTTAGCCCACCTTCTTCCACCTGCTTCCTTCTAGCTGAGCTGGCAGCCAATTGAATGGTGCCCACCCACACTGAGGGTGGGTCTCCCTCTCCCAGTCCACTGTCTCAAATGTTAATCTCCTCTGGCAACACAGAAACAGCGAGAAACAAGACTTTACCAGCCATCTAGGTATCCTTCAATCCAATCAAGTTGACACCTAATATTAACTATCACAGATGGTTAACCTAATTTATGACAATTAGGCCCTATACCTCAAAAGGTGAAGCAGAAGACATGAAGTCCCTCTGGGTACAACCTCTGTAGACTGGCCAGAACCACTCCTGTGGGCAGTGGTTTCTTATCAGGAAGGAATGCTGGTCAATGTTGAAATTGCAAAACGGAGAGCCAGTCAAATGGTTGGTTGAAGTCAGCGGTGGAGCAAATCTTTTTTTTTTTTTTTTTTTTTTGGTGGTTGGGGGTACAGAGTCTCTTTTTGTTGCCCAGGCTGGAGTGCAGTGGTGCAATGACCACTCTGCAGCCTCGGCCTCTACCTCCCGAGCTCAAGCAATCCTCCCACTTCGACCTCTCGAGTAGTTGAGACTACAGGCATGTACCACCATGCCTGGCTAATTTTTTTTTTTTGAGATGGAGTTTCGCTCTTGTTGCCCAGGCTGGAGTGCAATGGCGTGATCTTGGCTCACTGCAATCTCTGCCTCCCGGGTTCAAATGATTCTCCTGTCTCAGTCTCCTGAGTAGCTGGGATTACAGGCACATGCCACCATGCCTGGCTAATTTTTGTATTTTTAGTAGAGACGGGGGTTTCTTAATATTGGTCAGGCTGGTCTTGAACTCCTGACCTCAGGTGATCCACAGGCCTCGGCCTCCCAAAGTGCTGGGATTACAGGCATGAGCCACTGTGCCTGGTCTTGCCTGGTTAATTTTTTAAAAATTGTTTTGTAGAGATGGGGTCTCACTATGCTGCCCAGGCTGGTTTCAAACTCCTGGACTCAAGCAATGCTTCCCTGTCTCAGCCTCCCCAAGTGCTGGGATTACAGGCATGAGCCACTGAGCCTAGCCAGATAATCTTTTTTCTGGTTTCTGGTTTTAGTTTAACCTTTAGGAAAGACAGCCTAGTGGCAGTTAGCGAGGTGGGACAGGGTGGTATAATGAGGTGTGTCCAAAGTCCCATCCTGTCTTGGCTAGAAACTTAGTTTTTATGTTTTCTCTGGGGTTCCCTTGGCCAAGATGGCATCTTTTCAGTTGGTTGGGGAGCTTAGTAATTTATTTTTATTTCCAAGTGTTCACGTCTGTGATTGTGAATGGGAGCTGCACATCAATGTGTTTGCACACACATTGTTGCATGTTTGCATGACACACAAGTTTGCAGGTCTATTTAACGTTCTACACGTTCACACCCTGATTAATACTCATGGCTCAGCATTCACAGTGCAGAAGGAGCTTTCCTAACACTGGGGAAAGTAAAATTACAAGTTTGTTTACCCTGATAACAAAACCACTCTGAGTTTTTGCTTGAACCATGAATAAAACTGCACCAGGGTGAAATTTTACACATGGCTACTCCTTCTAGTCTCTTTTCCTTAGGACCCTGCAGGCTAGAGTGTTCATTCTTCAGAGGGACCTTCAGTTCTAGAATGATCAACAAGTATTAATAAACCTTTGAATGGCCTGGACTAGCTTCCACTTAGGATGTTACAAAGCTCATTGGGTCAGAGCCCTGGGGCTGGCAGGCCTGGTCACCTATTGGGGAAATGACCAGTTCTGAGCTTTTCAGGTTCAAGGGCAAGAACCTTTCAGGTTCAAGGGCAAATCAGCCACTTGGTGGTGGGAAGTTAAGGGGTACGAGGGGGTATGATTTGTGAAATATATATTTGGTCTTCATCCTGTTTCCTGAGATATAGCTTCTAAAATCTTTGGAATCTCCAAAGCGATAAGTCTTTTTGTATACTACTAAGTTGACTGATGCCTGGGGGTTCCTGGATACCTTCTGAATGGTGCCGGTCACAGAAAGACCAAGATAGGATGAGAGGGTTGGGATTAAAAATTTAAGCCCCACCCTCCAACCTCTAGGGAGGGAGAGGGGCAGAAGGTTGAGTTGATCACCGAATGGCCAATGATCTAATCAATCACGCCTATGTAGTAAAGCCTCCATAAAAACCCAAAAGCAGGCGTGGTGGTTCACGCCTATAATCCTAGCACTTTGGGAGTCTGAGGCAGGCAGATCACAAGGTCAGGAGCTTGAGACCAGCCTGGCCAAAATAGTGAAACCCCATCTCTACTAAAAACACAAAAATTAGCCTGGCATGGTGGCGTGTGCCTGTAGTCCCAGCTACTAGGGAGGCTGAGGCACGAGAATCACTTGAACCTGGGAGGCGGTGGTTGCGGTGAGCCAAGAAGGCACCACTGCACTCCAGCCTGGGCAACAGAGCGAGACTCCAAACAAAACAACAAAACAAAACAAAAAAACCCAAAAGGACAGGGCTTGGAGAGCTTCTGGACAGCTGAACACGTGGAGGTTCCTGGAAGGTGGCACGCCAGGGAGGGTATGGAAGCTCTAAGCCTCTTCCCCCAAACCTCACCCCATGCATCTCTTCATCTATATCCTTTGTAATATCCTTTATAATAAAGCAGTAAATGTAAGTAAGTTTTTCCCTGAGTTCTGTGAGCCACTCTAGCAAATTAATTAAACCCAAGGAGGTGGGCTTAAGAACCCTAATTTCTAGCCATTTTGTCAGAAGCACAGGTAAAACAACATGGGGCTTGTGATTGGCATCAGCAATGGGAAACAATCTTGTGGGACTGAGCCCTCCACCTGTGGGATCTGACAATTTCTCAGGTAAGTAGCGTCAGAATTGAATTTAAGGCAGGGCGCGTTAGCTCATGCCTGTAATCCCAGCACTCTGGGAGGCTGACGTGTGTGGATCACTTGAGGTCAGGAGTTCAAGACCAGCATGACCACCATAGTGAAACCCCATCTCTACTAAAAATACAAAAATTAGCCAGGCATGGTGGCAGGCACCTGTAATCCCAGCTACTCAGGAGGCTGAGGCATGAGAATCACTTGAACCCAGGAGGTGGAGGTTGCAGTGAGCCAAGATCGCGCCACTGCACTCCAGCCTGGGTGATAAAGGGAGAGTCAGTATCAAAAACAAACAAACAAAAGCAAAACAAAACAAAAACCCCAAAGAATTGAATGTAATTAGCGAACACCCAGCTGGTGTCACCTCCTGGAGGACTGGCATGTGGGGAAAAACTCCCACACATCTGAGGTCACAGAAGTATTTCATGCTGTGAGAGTA
The DNA here is from genome assembly GCF_043159975.1 of Macaca nemestrina. NCBI lineage: Eukaryota > Metazoa > Chordata > Mammalia > Primates > Cercopithecidae > Macaca > Macaca nemestrina. The sequence continues at coordinate 102,575,572 of NC_092137.1, forward strand.
CAGGAAAAACAGAGTTAGTTTTTTTCTCTATGTTCTCAGAGCCTACTTCCAAAAGGTAGGCAGAGCATCTCCCCACCCCCTACCTCCTTATTCCAGCTCCAGGGCTGCGTCTCACCATTCCTGCCTTGAGGACAACCCAAGCAGAGGCATCCTGCCACCGTTTAGCCACCTTATACCCAATGTACACAGACATTTGTATCTGTATCCTGTGAATCAGGGGACCAGGAGGTGGGTCCCGCTCTACCTGAATCAGAACTAGCAGCAACACTCTGGCCGGTTCTGCTCTAGACACCTACCTGGGAGGAAGAGAACTCTGTCAGCAGGTCAGGCAGCTTGAGACTTGTGGGACAAGGAAGCCAAAACTCAGCCCAGACGCATGCCTGCCCAGCTCCCTGGACAAGGGCAGGAGCCATTCTTCCCTCCAGACCCTCCTTTTTCCACTGCACTTTAGCCTGGGCAACAGGCTAAATACTCCTTCTCAAAAAAAAAAAAAAAATTATTAATGTTGTTGGGTGTGGAGCCTCATGCCTGTAATCCCAGCACTTTGGGAAGCCAAGGCAGGAGGATTGCTTGAGGACCGGAGTTCAGCACCAGCCTGGGCAACATGGTGACACCCCATCTTTACAAAAAATGTTTAAAAATTAGTTGGGGGTGATGCTCTGTACCTGTAGTCCTAGCTACCTGGGAGGCTGAGGTGGAAGGATGACTTGAGGCCATGAGCTGGAGGCTGCAGTGAACTATGATTTCAACACTGCACTCCAGTCTGGGCAACAGAGGGAGACCCTGTCTCAGACAAAACAGAAAATAATTCTTTTTTCTTTTCTTTTTTTTTTTTTTTTTTGAGTTAGATTCTTGATCTGTCACCCGGGCTGGAGTGCAGTGGAGCGATCTCAGCTCACTGCAACCTCTGCTTCCCTGGTTCAAGCGATTCTCATGCCTCAGCCTCTTGAATAGCTGGGATTACAGGAGTGCGCCACCATGCTTGGCTGATTTTTGTATTTTTAGTAGAGATGGGGTTTCACCATGTTGGCCAGGCTGGTCTTGAACTCCTGACCTCAAGTGATCTGCCCGCCTTGGCCTCCCAAAGTACTGGGATTACAGGCATGAGCCACCGTGCCCAGCCTGGAAAATAATTTTTTTTTTGAGATGGAGTCTCACTGTGTCACCCAGCCTAGAGTGCAATGGTGCGATCGTGGCTCGCTGCAACCTCTGCCTCCTGGTTTCAAGCCATTCTCCTGCCTCAGCTTCCTGAGAAGCTGGGATTACAGGTACCCGCCACCACACCCGGCTATTTTTTTTTTTTTTTTAATGTGTTTTCAGTAGAGACGGGGTTTCACCATGTTGGCCAGGCTGGTCTCTAATTCCCGACCTCAGGTGATCTGCCTGCCTCGGCCTCCCAAAATGTTAGGATTACAGGTGTGAGCCACTGCGCCCAGCCAAGAATTCTTAACTGATAAAAGATGGTTAACTATAGTAAGTGGTTCAAGAGGACTACAAGGCAGGAGCTGACAAACTTTTTCTGTAAAGGGCCAGATAGGCAATATTTTAGGCTTTGTAGGCAAGAGGCACAATTAAAGACATTAGGTAGGTCCTCATATAACAACACAGAAGGAAATGTCCACATTTTTTTATAGATGAAATTCGAAATAAAGTAATGAGTACACGTTTTGGAATAATGTTCTATTAATGAAAAGAATGGGATCCATTTTGCTGGGATAACATTTTGCCTAGTTGAGGTTCCCATGTAAAATCGTCTCAGATCCGGCAGTACAAAAGCTGGATTTAATCTGCAGGTGGTACTGTGCCGGCGCTCTAAGCCCTGTCTATGGGGTGGAGGGATGGTGAACAAGGAACTGAGAAACTTGGAAGAGGGTCTGTCCCCCACAACTGAGATTCAGACCTCTGCAGGGAGAACCAGGTCATACAGCCCACCGGGGACAAAGAAATTTGTTAGAGGACATAGGACACGGACACAGATGAGAACGGATGGACACACACACCCCCAGAGAAAAGTGCCAACTTGGGCAAAGTACCTTTTTCCACCTGCCACTTCACAATGACCCTCCAGCGCCCTCTACTGGCAGAGACTAGCATCAAGCCAACTGGCAAACCAGAGGCGTCCTCTAAGGTCGTTTTGCAGAGTAAAGACTGCTTGGAGCTCAGAGGCAATAATTCCGTAACTTGCACAGGGATACTCAGTGAGGCAAATAAATTTTTCCCCAACTTCTTGCTTGTCTTTAAAAGTGTTTACTAGAAGGTCGGGCGCAGTGGCTCACGTCTGTAATCCCAGCACTTTGGGAGGCTGAGGCGGGCGGATCACGAGGTCAGGAGTTCGAGACCAGCAGGACCAACAGGGTGAAACCCCGTCTCTACTAAAAATACAAAAATTAACCGGGCATGGTGGCGCGCACCTGTAATCCCAGCTACTCAGGAGGCTGAGGTAGGAGAATCACTTGAAACCGGGAGGCAGAGGTTGCAGTGAGTCGAGATTGCACCATTGCACGCCAGCCTGGGCGACAGAGTGAAACTCCGTCTCAACAACAACAAGAACAAAAAAAAAGTTAGTCAGCTGGAACCTGTTCCCCACCCACTTAGTTCTCTGATCATAGAACCCATAGTTATCAGTGTATTGTGTATCCTTCAGACCTGTTCGATGCTCACATACAATGCTTTATTTTTAAAATTTCCATTTTACAAATTTTACAACAAAATCTTCTACTTTACACAAATTTAAACTATTTCGGCAGTTACATCTATTACTTTTTCTTTGATGGTTTCTGGTTTGTATCTTATTTAGGAAGGTCATCCATACTTCAAGATTAAAAACACTTTTCCCATATTTTCTTCGAATACTTTTATATTTTAGTTTTGACACATGTATCTGTAAACCATCTGGGTTTTAATATTTGAATAGAGTGTGAGGTGACGATTAGATTTTATTTTCTTCCAAGTGGGTGGCCATTTAACTGCTTCAGTGTTATCTAATCCATCCTTTCCAGCAGATTCAAATGATTTAATACTGGGGACCCCAGTCCCCAATCATCAGTAACAACTGCCAAGGATGGCTTCATCCCACAGGTCCCTCTCCTCCTCGGGGCCTTCCCTGCCTGGCCCCTTCTTCTCTCTCCCGGACCTTCTCGCATCTTTTGTGGTGTCCCGACCCTGGTGATTCTTCTTGCTGCGTCTGGGCCTCTCTGCACTGCCTGGGGCACCCTCGGCCTTTCTCCTGCCCCTGTTCCCTTTGTGTGAGTCTCCCTTCGCACGGTGCTTCCTCTTGAGCTCCTCCCCGTGCCTCCTCCTCAGGCCTCGGTCCTCACATTCTCTGTCCCCATGGCCCGCCTGCTGGGCGCTGCTGCGGGACTCCCAGAAGAAGCAACAGGAATCTTCCCTGCCCTGCGTCCCGCGGACGCCTGTGTTCTCTCCCTGCCCAGATGGGCTTAGAAGCCACCGGTGTTTGAAGAAACGGTCCTGATTCTCCTGACTGTGGTTTACAGATTCCAGTCTTCGTGGAGCATAAGGAATTTGAGGCCAGGGAGGTACCCAGCTTTCCACGGTCCTCAGTCTTTCCAAGGAAGCGGGGAACAGGTGGGGTCTCCAGCAGGGGAGTCCCTGCTGCTCCGGCCCCCGAGGCTCAGTGGGACCCCTTTCTTGGTACACGGAGTCCTCCTTCACCTTTGTAAAGCAAAGTGTTGGTTGCAATCCTCTGGCTTTCTGCTTTCTAATATAATCCTCCAGTTCATGTTGAAAAGAGTCAGAAGTCTTAGAATTTTCCATTATATTGATTACGGATCAATCTGTTAGGGAAAATGGGGGGAAGCTTTCTGTTAAATGTATTATTTTGCTATGATTTTTGTGTGTGTCCTAAAGATGAGACTCCAAATTCTAGGGGAGATTATGTTATGTAATATGCTGTAAGTACTACATAGTCACTGATGTTGAAAATATTTTTGACATAGACTGAAAATGATGAAATATAATGGACTAAGAAAATGAGCCTTAAAACACTGTGCAAATTTGAGGATCTATAACTATATAATAAATATAACACATATAGATAGGCATAAGATTTATCAGTGGTTACCCCAGGTTTAGGGGGAATTTAGATAATTTTAGTCTTAATTGTTCTGAATTTTTGCCAAAAATACTATCACTTGTGTGATAAAAAAAAAAGAAAATTAAGTTGTTTCAAGAAAACAGACAATCAACTAATCTAAAATCATTCATAAATTCTACAAAAACAGAACAAGCTAGTCCTGTGCTTATTATATGCCAAGAAAGAAATAATAGAGAGATAATTAAATTAAACATATTCCCAGGTCACTCACATTCTATCTATTTTAAATCTAATAGCTGGTGAAAAAAGAGAGGAAGATGCTATTCTTTTTTTTTTTTAACAAATGAAGAAACTGAGTCACAGAGAGTTTGGGTTGCTTACTTAGGGTCACACACAGCTGAAAAGTACAGGCAGGATTTAAACCCAGGGAGCGAGGGTTCAGAGCCTGCTGGCTCAGTCATACTCTGTAGCTCAGAATGCTTTTCATCTCTGAGATTTGTACCAACCTTATAGGTGTTTTGGGGACTAAGACAGTGATTACAACTGAAGGACTGGGGACAGCGCTGGGGATGCAGCAAGTGGCCAGTGACTGGTAGCTATTAATATTCTCATTAAGATGCAGGAATGAGGACCAGCAGTATTAAATGTTTTACTAGCAGTCTATTCGGAGAACTTGCCTCCATTTTATTTTACTAATTTTTTTTTTTTTTTTTTTTTTTTGAGTCAGGGTCACTCAGGCTGGAGTGCAATGGCACGATCATGGCTCACTGAAGCCTCGAACTCCTGGGAGACACCCGCTGCTCCACAACACAGCCAGCAACATCAACAGGTCCTGCCAACTGCTGTTTTCAAAACTTGTCCAGAATCTGACCAATTCTACCTAAACTGCTCTTGCCTGGGCCAGGGTGCCACATGTCCCCTGGATCAGGGCAGTCACCCTTCTCTGGTCTTCCAGCATCTATTCAATGAGCCTATTTCCAAACCAGCTGCCAGGATAACCATTTTAATGTGATGTCATCCTGGCTATCTCAAAACCATTAGAGAGCTCAAAATCCTCTGCTCAAAACCATCAGTGGGCCGGGCGCGGTGGCTCATGCCTGTTATCTTAGCATTTTGGGAGGCCAAGGTGGGTGGATCATCTGAGGTCAGGAGTTCAAGACCAGCCTGGCCAACATGGTGAAACCCCATCTCTACTAAAAATACAAAAATTAGCCAGGCGTGATGGCAGGCGCCTGTAATCCCAGCTACTCAGGAGGCTGAGGCAGAAGAATCGCTTGAACCCAGGAGGTAGAGGCGACAGAACGAGACTCCATCCCAAAACAAACAACAACAACAACAAAACCATTAGAGAGCTCCTCCATCTCTCCCTCAGAAGGAAGCTGATTCCCACGGTGCCTACAAGGCACCTGTGGGTCACTCCCTGTCGTGAGGCCTCCAGTTTCTCTCTGACTACCGTCCTCCTGCTCCTCCTCTTCAGTCACACTCCTCTCCCAGCTGGAAGGCAGCAGAGAGGCACACCCTGGCCTCAGGTCCTCCCTGTCCCTAACTCTGCAAAGCTCTTTACCTCTGCACGCACACCGGAAGCCCCCTTGCCTCCCTGGTCTTAGCTGGAAATGTCAACTTCTCAGAGTTTTGACGACCCTCCCCATGGGACACCCTCTGCCCCTTCTCTGCTTGATTTTCCTCCATGACATCACCATTCCCTAATAGAGTGCTTTAAGATACTGAGATACCTTGGGGGATTTGAGACAGGGTCTTGCGCTGTTGCTCAGGCCGGAGTGCAGTGGCACAATCACAGCTCACTGCAGCCTCCTGGGCTGAAGTAATCGATTACTCAATTACTCCCACCTCAGCCACCTGACTATCTGGGACCACAGGCGCACGTGACTACGCCCAGTTCATTTTTTGTATTTTTAGTAGAGATGGGGTTTTGCTGTGTTGCCCAGGCTGGTCTGGATCTGCTGGACTCAAGCAATCCATACATCTTGGCTTCCCAAAGTGTTGGGATTACAGGCGTGAGCCACTGCTCCCAGCTGAGATGTCAAGATGCTGGTTCTCTTGGCTGGGTGGAGTGGCTCACGCCTGAAATACTGGCACTTTGGGAGGCCGAGGTGGGCGGATCACTGGAGGTCGGAGTTCAAGACCAGCTTGGCCAACATGGTGAAACCTCCTCTCTACTAAAATACAAAAATTAGCTGGGCATGGTGGTGTGCCTGTAGTCCCAGCCACTTGGGAGGCTCAGGCAGGAGAATCGCTTGAACCTGGGAGGCGGAGGTTGCAGTGAGCCAAAATGGCGACACTACACTCCAACCTGGGCAACAGGAGACTCCGTCTCAAAGAAAAAAAAGACCCTGATTCTCATTCTGCATTTCTACCGAGCTCCCTAGCAATGCTGATACTGCTCATACCCAGACTACACTTTGAGTAGCAAGAACCTCACAATTTAACGTTTACATTTGTTTTTTGTTTTTGTTTTTGTTTTTTTTTGAGACAGAGTCTCACTCTGTCACCCAGGCTGGAGTGCAGTGGCGCCATCTTGGCTCACTGCAAGCTCCGCCTCCCGGGCTCAAGCGATTCTCCTGCCTCAGCCTCCCAAGTAGCTGGCACTACAGGCGCCCGCCACCACGCCTGGCTAATTTTTTGTATTTTTAGTAGAGACGGGGTTTCACCGTGTTAGCCAGGATGGTCTCGATCTCCTGACCTCACGATCCACACGCCTCGGCCTCCCAAAGTGCTGGGATTTACAGGCGTGAGTCACCGTGCCCGGCCATTTTACATTTGGTCTGTTTTCTATCTTACTACACACTTGGATGTAAGCTCCTCATGGGTAGAGATTCCTTGACTGCTGTTTCCTCAACATGTCAAATTGTGCTTAACTTAGATGCTTAATAAATACTCGCTGAGTGAATACATGAGTGAAGAAACGCCGTGACCTCTCCCAACATGTTCGGGTCCACTAAGAACCCCAGATCTAAGGAGTCCTACCCACTTCAGCTGTGCTTCCCACACAGCCTCCTCTCATTTGCCCCTCAGCCGTCTTCCTTAACAACTAGCCATCCAAACATCGCCAAACGTCTGGTTCACCTCTTACCTGGAATCACTGCCATGCATTAGTTTACTGAGAGAAATTTCCACAAAACAGATGGAACCTTCACCTCCTTTAGACTACAGTCGTTGGGGTCGTGTAAGTAGAGGTCCTGGGGGCCTCACAGAGTGCAGAGGCCCACCTGCTTAGAACTCAGAAGCAAGTTAGGAGCCCTAGCACGGCGGGGGTAGCTTTACTGTGAGCTCCAGGAGAATTCCAGCTTGCTCGCTGCTCGCCCGTCCAAGAAAGCAGGAAGCCACACCCCCTCCTTCGCCCCCGCCTCTTTGGTTTCAGGCCTCCCCATCCCATAGCTCCACTCTCAGGAGAAACAAATTCAATTACAGACACTAAAGTGATTTAGGAACGCCCAAGTTTATCGCTTTGGAACCAATCAGCCTATAATCTAATCAGTATTATTAAATCCTGTCTGAAGAGTTTATCTTGAAAAAAATTTAATAAAACACTATTACTTTGTGAAATATAGCATACATGCAGAAATGTGCACGAAACAAAAATCTACAGCCCAATGGTTTATCACTAAGACAAAGTCCATCCAAACACTATTCAGGTCAGCAAACAGAACCGAGCCACGTGCCAGATGCGTCTCCTTTCCCTCCTAACCTTAACTGTCCCTTTGTCCCGCACTAGCCTGTGTTTTTTGGGGGGAGTCTCATCGTTGCTTTTCTGGATAGTTTATTACTTACATGCAAGTCTCGAAATGCTATAGTTTTGCCTGTTTTTTGGAATGTACTTTATGTAAATACACTTGTACACTGCACTTCTTCGTACAGTGTATTTCTGAATTTTACCACATGTTCATTTTCATAGCTGTATGGTATTCCATTATTGAAAAAAGTATATATATTTCATAGAATATATATCTGTGCATTATATATGTATGGGTGTGTATATAGATAGTTAGAGGGATATTAACAGATTATTGATCTGTTCTAGGCCATTGTGATTGTCCCCAGTCCAGGCCATTTTAAACAACACTGTCATGAATATTCTTGTATATACTTCCTGATATACATAAACTTGCATTACTACAGAGTGTTTACCTAGAAGTGGGATTTCTGTGCTACACAGCATGGTATATTCAGCTTTACCAGACATAGTAATACCAAAGGTTTTTCTAAAGGGGTTAATACCAATTTTTGTTATTGAGACGGAATTTCACTCTTGTTGCCCAGGCTGGAGTGCAGTGGTGTGATCTTGGTTCCTGAAGGGGTGGCCTGCCCCTCCACACCTGTGGGTGTTTCTCGTTAGGTGGAACGAGAGACTTGAGAAAAGAAATAAGACACAGAGACAAAGTATAAAGAAAGAAAAGCGGGGGCCCAGGGGACCGGCGCTCAGCTTACAGAGGACCCACGCCGGCACCGGTCTCTGAGTTCCCTTAGTATTTATAGATAATTATCTTTACCATCTTAAAGATAAGGGAGTGGCAGGACAATAGGATCGTTTTTAGGGAGGAAATCAGCAGTAAGACATAAGAACAAGGATCTCTGTGACATGAATAAGTTTAAAGGAAAATCCTGTGCCTTGAGATAAACCTTTTAGCAGCATTGTTTCATCCTATCACATGGGGATAAACCTTGGACAAAACCTAGCTTTTCTAGGAACAAAGACACACCCTGCACGCCCAAAATCCATTAAACCTTGAGTTACCACAGCACATGTCTCTTGCAAGGACAAGGTTGGGGGTAGGGTCACAGATTAACAGCATCTCAAATACAGAACAAAATGGAGTCTCTTACGTCTACTTCTTTCTATATAGACACAGTAACAGGCTGATCTCTTTCTTTTCCCCACAGTTCCCTGCGGCCTCCGCCTCCTGGGTTCAAGCAATTCTCCTGACTCAGCCTCCTGAGTAGCTGGGATTACAGGTACCCACCGCCATGCCTGGCTTATTTTTTGTATTTTTTTTTTTTTTTTTGAGACGCAGCCTTGCTGTGTTGCCCAGGCTGGAGTACAGTGGCATGATCTTGGCTCACTGCAACCTCTGCCTCCCAGGTTAAACCGATTCTTCTGCCTCAGCCTCCTGAGTAGCTGGGACTACAGGCGACTGCCACCACACCCGGCTAATTTTTGTATTTTTAGTAGAGATGGGGTTTCACCATGTTGGCCAGGCTGGTCTCGATCTCCTGACCTCGTGATCCGCCTGCCTCGGCCTCCCAAAGTGCTGGGATTACAGGCATGAGCCACGGCACCCAGCCAGTTATTACCAATTCACATCCTTCCCCCAGGAGTGTTTGGGGGCTTCACATTCTTTCCAACACTTGGAATTGTCAAACCTTGAATTCTGTATCTAACTGTGATTTTAATCAACATTTCCTGTTTACAATGGTACTGAGTATCTTCTTTATGTCTATCGGCCAGTGTTTTTCTCTTTTGTGCCATGGGGGTCCAGGTCTCTAGAACATTCTTCTGTTGGGTCGTTTGCATTTTACTTATCTATCTTCTAAGAATGAGCCCTCTGCTGGCTCTGTGTGTTGTGGAGTCTCCCACTGTTTGTCTTGTATTTTCATTCCCTGGGTGGTGGTATCTTTTGGTGGACACTCTTAATTTTAATGTTGTCCAACATAGGAATCAAACTTAACAGGGATAATGGTTTTTGTTGTTGTTGTTGTTGTTGTTGTTTTAGAGACAGAGTCTCCCTCTGTCGCCCAGGCTGGAGTGTGCGGTGGTGCTATCTCGGCTCACTGCAAGCTCTGCCTCCCGAGTGGGATAGTGCTTTTTAATGTCATGTTTAAGATATATTTTCCTAATGCTAGACCAGGGTTTCTCTACCTGGCACTGATGACATTTTGGGTCAGATAATTCTTTGTTGAGAGGGGCTGTCCTGTGCATTATAGGATGTTTAGCAGCATCCCTGGCCTCCACCCACTATATAACAGTAGCAACTCCCTTCCAACCTAGTTGTAACGACCAAAAATGTCTTCAGACATTGCCAGAAGTCCCCATGTTTCAGAAACATTGCCATAGATCATAAACATATTCTCATATGATGCCTTATGAAAGCTTCATAGTGGGCCAGTGCGGTGGCTCACGCCTCTAATCCCAGCACTTTGGGAGGCCGAGGTGGGTGGATCACTTGAGGTCAGGAGTTCAAGACCAGCCTGGCCAGCATGGCTAAGCCCTGTCTTTACTAAAAATACAAAAAGTTAGCTGGGCATGGTGGCGCACGCCTGTAGTCCCAGCTACTCAGAAGGCTGAGGCAGGATAATCGCTTGAGCCCAGGAGACGGAGGTTGCGTTGAGACGAGATCATGCCACTGCAGGCCAGCCTGGATGACAGAGCGAGACTCCAACTCAAAAAAAAAAAATAAAAAAGCTTCATGGTGGCTGGGTGAGGTGGCTCACACCTGTAATCCTAACACTTTGGCAGGCTGAGGAGGGTGGATTGCTTGAGGCCAGGAGTTCCAGACCAGCCTTGCCAACATGGCAAAACCCTGTTGTTTCTACTAAAAATATAAAAATTAGCTGAGCATGATAGTGCGCACCTGTGATTCCAGCTACATGGGAGGCTGAGGCAGGAGAATCGCTTGAACCCAGGAGGCAGAGGTTGCAGTGAGCTGAGATTGTACCACTGAACTCCAGCCTGGGTGACAGAGCAAGACTCTGTCTCAAAATAAATAAATAAATAAATAATAAAAGCTTCATAGATATATAATTCAACTGGAATTGATTTTTGTGCAAGCCGTGAGGCAGGCATCCTACTTCATTTGTTTGAAGATATGGTGGGGGGAACGCAAAGGGTTTGTGTTTTTTTCTGTTCTCTCACTCAACAATCAACACGGAAGACTTCTGTGACCAAATGTATGGGGTTTCCCCCCACACACCAAGCGAACAGTCAATTCTGCAGCTGACACCAGCGGGTGTGCTCTAATCTAATTCAGTTCTCACACTCTCAACCTGGAGATGGCATCAGGTCCCACAGGTTGAGGACTCAGTCCCCAAGACTGCCCCTGCCCCCAACTTTGGAGGCCAGTTGCAAGTCCCAGCCTGTTTCACTTGTGCTTCTGATCAACCAGCTATGAATTAGAGTTCCCAGGACCTCCTCCTTAGGTTCAGTTAATTTGCTAGAGTGGCTCACAGAACTCGGGGAAACACTTACTTATGGTTGCTAGTTTATTATAGAGCATATTAGAAAGGATACCAAAGAACACTAGATGAAAAGATGCAGAGGGTGAGATATGGGGGAAGGGGGCGGAGCTTCCTGGTCCTCCCCAAGCTCCTCCCCGGTGTTCCACCCTCCAGGAACCACCATGTGTTCAGCTGTCCACAAGCTCATCTGAACTCTGCCCTTTTGGGTTTTTTATGGAGGCTTCACTACACAGGCATGATTGATTAAACCACCGGCCATTGATCAACGTAGCCTTCAGCCCCTCTCCCCTCCCTGGAGGTTGGGGGGCAGAGCCGAAAATCACACCCTTCTAATCCTGCCTTTGTCTTTCTGGTAATCAGCCCCCTTCTGAAGCTACCTAGTGGCTGCCAGCCATCAGTCAACTCATTAGCACACAAAAATATATCACTTTGGAGAGTCTAAGGATTTTAGCAGTTGTATGCCAGGAAATGGGAAGAAGACCAAATGTGTATCTCACAATATCACATACCATACTTTTCCAACGCCATTTATTGAAGTTTATCTTCCACACTGCTCTGAAGTTCTTTGTTATTTTACTTTTTTCTCACGTCAGACTGGTAACAGGCAGACCTTACCAGGTTTGAGAAAGGCACGTCCCACACATGAGTGTGAAAACCCAACCATCATGCTTATGAACTGCAAACAGATCTGCCTTTGTTATTCAACAAATGTCCATTTGTTCATGGTTCTGCTGCTGGTTTCTGTACTCTGTCATATCTTTGCACCAGTACTCCTCTGTCTTCATTATTTAGTTTCATGAGAAGTCTTTATATTTGCTAGAGTAAGTCATCTCCCTATTCCTGTCTTTCCATATTCAAGTATGTGTTGATTTATCTTGGCATTTTGTTTATATATAAACTTTAAATCTGGCTCATCAATTTCTGTAAACACTTGCAGTTTTGCTTGGGGCTACACTGAATCTGTAGGTTAATTTGAGGAGAACTGACATCTTTCCAGCGTTAGAACTTTCAGTATATGAACATGGCTTATGCCTCCATTTATATGAGCATTCTTTATTCTTTTATGTTCCCAGATGATGGACTTTGTTCACCAAACTCCTCCTAGAATCCTGAAAGGCCACACGTTTTAAGCCCTAGGCCCAATGTCACATATAATGCCTGTGCAATTCATGGGTTTATTTATGTCAGATGTAATTTCATTTTTTACATTTTTATTTATTTATTTATTTTTTTGGGACAGGGTCTCACTCTTACCCAGGCTGGAGTGCAGTAGCGTGATCATGGCTCTCTGAAGCCTCGACTTCCCAGGCTCCATTGATCCTCCCACCTCAGCCTCCTCAGTAGCTGGGACCACAGGCGTGTGCCACAGGCATTCACACATGCACAGGTGTGTGCAGTAGAGACAGGCTTTCACCATGTTGCCCAGGCTGGACTCGAAACTCCTGAGCTCAAGTGATCCTCCCGCCTTGGCTTCCCAAAGTACTAGGATTACAGGTATGAGCCATGGCACCCAGGCAGGCGTAATTTCAAGTACTGAAGAAGCTTACAAAGATAAGGACTTTATTAAAAGAATATTTGCAGGCTGGGTGCAGTGGCTCACTCCTGTAATTCCAGCACTTTGGGAAGCCCAAGGTGGGCGGATCACCTGAGATCAGGAGTTTGAGACCAGCCTGGAAACATGGTGAAACCCCATCTCAACTAAAACTACAAAAATTAGCCAGGCGTGGTGGCGCGCGCCTGTAATCCCAGCTACTTGAGAGATTAAGGCAAGTGATTCGTTTGCATCCGGGAGGTGGAGGTTGCAATTAGCCGAGATCATGCCACTGCACTCCAGCCTGGGCGACAGAGTGAGACTCTGTCTCAAAAAAAAAAAAAAAAAAAAAGCCGGGCGCGGTGGCTCACATCTGTAATTCCAGCACTTTGGGAGGCCGAGGTGGGCAGATCACGAGGTCAGGAGATCCAGACCATGCTGACTGACACGGTGAAATTCCATCTCTACTAAAAATGCAAAAAAATTAGCTGGGCGTGGTGGCGGGCGCCTGTAGTCTCAGCTACTCGGGAGGCTGTGGCAGGAGAATGGCCTGAACCTGGGAGGCGGAGCTTGCAGTGAGCCGAGATCTTGTCACTGGACTCCAGCCTGGGCGACAGAGCGAGACTCCGTCTCAAAATAAATAAATAAATAAATAAATAAATAAATAAATAAATATTGCAATGTGAAGAAATTTGGGAGAAAGGAAAATAAAGTGGGAGAAGAAACAAAATGGAGGCCCCTGCAAGTCCAGGCTGTGTAGCTGCCCGGTCTGGGTGAGAGATTATTGTCACCATTTAGCAGGCAGGCACAGATTTCACCTTTGGGCAGCCCTGAATGTCAGGCTCAGCACCATGAAATTTCACACTTTATTGTGGGCTCCCATTGTTGCGCTCTGATTATTTGATTCAGCTAACATGGTACTGGCACATTTCATCTTCAAATAACCCTTGCTGAGGCAAATTTTTTTTTTAATTCCATTTTAAGATGAAAAGTAAGGTTAAAGAGGTTAAGTGATCTGCCCTTAGCCACGTATAGAAGTTAGCATGTTCAAGTCCATCTTCTGATTCCAAGGCCAATGCCTGCCCTCCTTCCATTCTACCTCCCCACAGTGTGTGGGATTTCTGCTCTTGCTGTTTCATAAGCTCTGGACACTTGAAAGATATCTAATATACAGAAGGCAGATGCTAGTTATTATCGGACAAGCTGAAGTGAAAGCACGAAAGGGCTCAGGAATCACTTCTTTTCTTTTTGTTTTTTTTTCCTTTTTTGAGATGAAGTCTCACTCTGTAGCCCAGGCTGGGCTGCAGTGGTGCAATCTCCGCTCATTGCAACCTCTGCCTCCAGGGTTCAAGCGATTCTCCTGCCTCACCCTCTCGAGTAGCTAGGACTACAGGCATGCATCACCATGCCCCGCTAATTTTTGTATTTTCAGTAGAGACATGATTTCACCATGTTGGCCAGGCTAGTCTTGAACTCCTGATCTCAGGTGATGCAGCCGCCTCTGCCTCCCAAAGTGCTGGCATTACAGGCCTGAGCCACTGAGCTGGGCCAGGAATCACTTCATGATGGCATTACCAAGGGCTGTAGATGCTGAAATTTATCAGAAAGGGATATTCTTGTTTCTGTGACGGACAAGCGCTGCCCCACCCAGACTCCTTAAGGCTCTTCCAACCCTGAAATAAACCGTGGTGTAGAGCATTTATATGCTAAAGAGATCACTTTCTTGCTTACTTTATCCATTATTTCCATGGCTCTCTCTTGTCCCTAAGCTGCTCCTGTGTCTACGGTTTCACCCTGGAGGGCCAAAAGTTCCAACAGGCAAGTAAAGCTCATGCTTGCTTAGCCCACAAAGGGGGAACAAGTACTGCATACTTCGCATTTCAACATCTCTTTTGGGGGTACCAGGGTATACAACTCCCTTGTCCTGGTTTTATTATTTATTTATTTTTGAGACAAGGTCTGCCTCTATCACCCAGGCTGGAGTTCAGTGGAGCTATAATGGCTCACTGCAGCCTTGACCTCCCTAGGCTCAAGTGATCCTCCTACCTCAGCCTCCCAAAGAGTTGGGACTACAGGCATACAACATCATACCCGGCTAAGTTTTTGTATTTCTTTCTAGAGACAGGGTTTTGCCACTGTCCAGGCTGGTTTCCAACTCCTGGGCTCAAGTGATCTATCCACCTCAGCCTCCCAAAATGCTAGGATTACAGGCTTGAGCCACCATGCCTGTCCTGTCCTGGTTTATAACAGATGAGGTGAGGCTGCTATGCAGCTTTTATTTTGAAAAAGAACTATGCAGTTAGATTTCCCTGACTGTTCTTTCCTCAAAGAGCAACTCATTTCTCCATCTTCCTTTAATCTTGTCATAATGTATCCAAGGATGATATAAGCCCACCTCCACCAACAGTAGAAGAAAGACGCAAAAACACCACACCTTTACCAATCAATGGCTATGTCCTCATCCTCAAGCCCTCAGGAGTAAATAAGTTTTGCAAATGAAATTTTATTTTACCTATAGAAAGACTAAAGATTTTTAATCAAAAATGCAATTTATTGCTTCTACCCAAGATCAAGGGTAATATCTGTGCTTATTATGTAATATCTGACACATCCACTAGCTGAGAACAAAATAATAAGTGGGTTTTAGGAGCAGAAGATAGTGTAATCTTGCTTCATCCACTAGGTGTGCGGGTTCAACAATGCAGTAACAACCAGAACAACGGTGCTCCAGATAAGTGATGACTCCAGTACGGCTCTGGCCCTCATGCTCTCAGTTTTAATACAAAACCTGCCTTTTTCCCTTTTATTTTTAATTTTTTTTTACTTTTATTTTTTGAGGCGGAGTCTTCCTTTGTCGCCCTGGCTGGAGTGCAGTGGTGGATCTCTGCTCAGTGCAACCTCTGCTTCCAGGGTTCAAGTGATTCTCCTGCCTCAGCCTCCGGTTTAACTGTGATTACAGGCGTGCACCACCACGCCCCAGCTAATTGTATTTTCAGTAGAGACAGGGTTTCAACATGTTGGCCAGGCTGGTCTCGAATTCCTGACCTCAGGGTATCTGCCCACCTCTGCCTCCCAAAGTGCTGGCATTACAGGCGTGAGCCACTGCACCTGGCCTTTCCTTATTTATTTTTTTGAGACAAGGTCTCTCTGTCACCCAGGCTGGAGTGCAGTGGCTCCATCTCAGCTCACTGAAATCTCCGCCTCCCAGGTTCAAGCAATTCTCCCACCTCAGCCTCCCGAGTAGCTGGGATTACAGGCGCCCGCCACCAAACCCAGCTAATTTTTGTATTTTTAGTACAGATGGGGTTTCACCATGTTGGCTAGGCTGCTATTTTTATTTTTTTATTGAGACAGAGTCTCGCTCTGTTGCCCAGGCTACAGTGCAGTCGCGGGATCTTGGATCACTGCAACCTCCACACCCCGCCCACCCCCCACGGGTTCAAATGATTCGTCTTTGCTGGGATTAGAAGCGCCCACCACCACGCCCAGCTAATTTTTGTATTTTTGGTAGAGACAGGGTTTCACCATGTTGGCCAGGCTGGTCTCAAACGCCTGACCTCAGGCCATCCTCCCGACTTGGCCTCCCAAAGTGCTGGGATTACAGGCGTGAGCCACCATGCTTGGCCTCCTTTTTATCTTTGTTATTTTTTGGGACAGGGTCTTGCTCTCTCATCCAGGCTGGAGTGCAGTGGCACAATCACGGCTCCTTGACCTCTTGAGTTCATGCAACAATCCTCCCACCTCAGCTTCTTAGGTAGCTGGGACTAAAGGCATGAGCCACCACACCCAGCTAATTAAAAACTTCTTTTTATTTTTTTGTAGAGTGCCAGGTGCAGTGGCTCATACCTGTAATCCCAGCACTTTGGGGTTGGGTGCGAGGATCGCTTGATCCCTGAGCCCAGATCCCAGGAGTTTGAGACTAGCCTGGGTAACGCGGGGGAAACACCTCTACAAAAAACAAAAACAAAAAAACCATATATACATATGAAAACAAAAAACTTCACACTTGCCCATTGTTATGGCACGCGCCTGCTATTTCCAGGGGCTGATGTGGATGAACCCAGGAGTCCAAGGATGCATTGAGGGAGCCAGAATCACGCTGTCTCAGAAAACTCAGTCTTGCCATATTTGCTCACGCTGATCTTGAACTCCCAGGCTCAATCTTCCTTCAAAAGAGCTGGGATTGCTGTGCGTCAGCCACCTCATCGTGGAAAATTTAATCGAAACGGTAGACCTATGTCTTCTAAATTGCTAGCATGCCTGTCTTTTCTTTTTAGCCATACTGTTATAAAGTCATACGCAACCACAAAAACTCGACATTAATGAAGGCACGAACAACTCTGTCTTTATTAGTATTTAAGAGACGAAGCGCACTATCGTTCCTGGAAATACTACCATACCAGGTCTATGAGTGCAAAAGATAGAGCAAGCTCCCATTACCAACTCCTGCTTCCAAAAAATGCCTTTAATATTTACCAGAACAGATACAGATATTAAGCTGATAAGAACACACACTACCGGTCTTCCTAGCCAAAAAGCCCAAAAACAATAGCAGAAGTATGGCCCCCTCCCAGAGCCTCCCTTCTTGCACTCACCTTAAGGTCACGGTGAGAAACCACATTTTCGGTAAACATTTCACTCGTTTTCTGATGTAAACATTACATTGAAAACATACCCTCTTTGAGACATTTTGTCTGCTTCTTGACTTAGTGACTTCGATCTTTGTCGCCCCTTTTCCTTGGTCGCGAGGGCCGTCATTTGCATGTCCCGCCCTCCCTGCACCCAGGAGGCGTGGCCACCAAGGGGCCCGGTCCTGCACAGCGCCCCGAGGAAGCTGGTTTGGAAGCTCTGGAGCGACCCCACTGCCGGGTAAAGGACAATATTTGCCCCGAACGGAAGGGAATTTGGGATGAAGTTGCCGTAAGAGTGTGGGACGAAACTGTTTCGGGCAGAGCAGTCGGAACTCAGACCTGAGGAAAGCATGGGGGCAGGAGTCACTAATATGAATGAGTGGCACGGACAGGGCGGCCTTGCAGCGCCCTCGGTGTTGGAAGGGAAGATCGTGCAGCGCCATGGGGACCAGGGCGGCGGGCCGCAGCTGGGGTGGGGGTGAACGCCGGTCAGGGTGCCTTGGAGCGGATTCTGTCCTCGGGAGCTGCGGTTCTTACTCCTCTGCCGTCACCGGCGGGCGACCTTAGGCAGGGAGTGAAATGCAACGGGAGCCCTGGAGGGAGGGTGAAGCCGCGCATGCAGGAGGAACCTACTATTGGCGAGTTCAGGCCCCGCAGCTGCGGAGGTGGGGGACCACTGTGTGGCGGCCTGCTGAGCGGCTGCGTGCTCCGCGGTTGGAGGGGGGAACCTCCAGCCCACCTCCTTTTTTCAGCCTAGAAACCGCTAGTTACCCCCTTTCTTATGCGACCAAGACAGTAATAACTTTCACCGCCCTCCGGGTCTGCGCCCATTCTCCTCTGAGGATTTGCTCATCCACCGGGAGGCCTGTTTTCCTCACCTGTTGTCCCTCTGGCAGACCCTAGGCCTCTTGGAGTCCAGCCAGCATCTATCTGCCCGCTGTTTCTGAGGTGACAGCATGCTGGCAGCCCTCGCTCTGGGCGCCTCCTTGGCCTGGGCGCCCACTCTGGCCGCGCTTGAGGAGCCCTGCAGTCCGCCACGGCACTGTGGGAGCCCCTCTCTGGGCTGGACGAGGCCGGAGCCAGCTCCCTCTGCTTGCGGGGAGGTGTGAAGGGAGAGGCGCGGGCGGGAACCGGGGCTGTGGCGCTCACAGGCCAGCGGGAGTTCCGGCGGGCGCGGGCTCGGCGGGCCCAGCACTCGGAGCGGCCTGCCGGCGCCGCAGGCCCAGGGCAGTGAGGAGCTTAGCACCTGGGCCAGCAGCTGCAGAGGGTGCGCCGCGTCCCCCAGCAGTGCCGGCCTGCCGGCGCTGCGCTGGAGTTCTTGCCGGGCCTCAGCTGCCTCCCCGCGGGGCCATGCCCGCACCCGCCACCCCGAGGTTGGCTCCCGCGGGGAGCCTCCCCGACGAGCACCGCCCCCTGCTCCGCGGCACTCCGTCCCATCAAACGCCCAGGGGCTGAGAAGTGTGGGTGTAACCCGCAGAACCGGCAGGCAGCTCCGCTCAAGGCTCCCGTGTGGAATCCACTAGGTGAAACCAGTTGGGCTCCTCAGTCTAGTGGGGACTTGGAGAACTTTTATGTCTAGCCAAGAGATCATAAATGCACCAATCAGCACTCTGTGTCTAGCTCAGGGATTGTAAATTTACCAATCAGCACTCTGTCAAAACGGACCAATCAGCTCTCTGCAAAATAGACCAATCAACTCTATGTAAAATGGACCAATCAGCAGGATGTGGGTGGGGGCTTGATAAGGGAATAAAAGCAGGCTGCCAGCGCCAATCAGCGTTTTTCTGAAGGGTGGGAGTGTTGTTGTTTTGCTCTTTGCAATAAATCTGGCTGCTGCTCGCTCTTTGGAGCCAGGTCACCTTTATGAGCTGTAACACTCACTGCAAAGGTCGGTAGCTTCACACTTGAAACCAGCAAAACCATGAACCCACCGGGAAGAATGAACAACTCCAGATGCACTACCATTAAGAGCTGTAACATTAGCTGCGAAGGTCTGCAGCGTCACTCCTGAAGTCAGAGAGACCGTGAATCCACCAGAAAGAAAAAACTGGACACATCTGAACATCTGAAGGAACAAACTTCGGACTACCATCTTTAAGAACTGTAACACTCGGCCGGGCGCGGTGGCTCAAGCCTGTAATCCCAGCACTTTGGGAGGCCGAGACTGGCGGATCACGAGGTCAGGAGATCGAGACCATCCTGGCTAACACGGTGAAACCCCGTCTCTACTAAAAAGTACAAAAAACTAGCCGGGCGAGGTGGCCCAGCTACTCGGGAGGCTGAGGCAGGAGAATGGCGTGAACCCGGGAGGCGGAGCTTGCAGTGAGCCGAGATCCAGCCACTGCACTCCAGCCTGGGCGACAGAGCAAGACTCCCGTCTCAAAAAAAGAAAAAAAAAAAAAAAAAAACTGTAACACTCACCGGGAAGGTCTGCAACTTCATTCTTGAAGTCAGCTAGACCAAGAACCCCCCAATTCCGGACACAGTTCCCACCCACCACACTCTCTCCCTAGTTCTATCCCAGCTCTAAACAGTTGGAGTTCAAACCTCAGACCATGACAGCACATGAGCCTGAACTCCAGTATGGCCCTGGACAAGTTCCTTAATCTCTCTGAGCCTCGGCTTTCTTGAAGCAGCGGTAACATTATTAGTAGCCTCCTGGCCCCAGTACACCGACATACATATATGTGGATATCCTGTGAGGGGTCGTTTCTTGTCCGCAGAGGTCCATACTTTGTGCCTGAGTCACTGATGCATTCCTGCATCCAGCATGTTTAAGGGAGACAGTCTGGGGAGGGCAGGGAAGAGCCTAGCGGGTCCCTTAGTGATTAGGGCTGTGATGGGGGTGTTACTGGAAAAGGGTCCCTATCCAGACCCCAAGAGAGGGTTCTTGGACCTCTTGGAAGAAGGAATTTGGGGCAAGTCCATAAAGTGAAAGGAAGTTTATTAAGAAAGTAAAGGAATAAAAGAATGGTTACTCCATAGGCAGAGCAGCAGCATGAGCTACTTGACTGACTATATTTACAATTTTTCTTGATCCTCTGCTAAACAAAGGGTGGATTATTCATGGGTTTTCTGGGAAAGGGGTGGGTAATTCCTGGAACTGAGGGTTCCTACCCTTTTTAGACCGTATAGGGTAACTTCCTGATGTTGCCATGGCATTTGTAAACTGTCATGGCACTGGCAGGAGTGTCATTTAGCATGGGAATGCATTATAATTACCATATAGTGAGCAGTGAGGATGACCAGAGGTCACCTTCGTCACCCCCTTGGTTTTGGCTGGCTCCTTTACTGCATCGTGTTTTATCAGCAAAGTCTTTGTGACCTGTGTCTTATGCGGACTTTCTATCTCATCCTGATTTAGAATGCCTAAGCTAGTGGGAATGCAGCCCCGCAGGTCTCAGCCTTATTTTACCCAGCCCCTATTCAAGATGGAATTGCTCTGGTTCGATTGCCTCTCACGGGGCAGTGCACAGTCACATCTTGGTCTCCGCTGCCTCATCCTTCCAGATCTTTCAGATGTTTGCCCTCTGGCATTCTAGGATAGGAAGACTGCTTCCAAAGTGATGTAGGATTTTTCTCGGACACTTTTCCAACTGCAGACTTCTGGCCTTCGATGCTCCAGCCCATGCCTAGCTCTGCCCCAGGCAGGAGGTGCCCTGCACACTTGGGCTTGCACTCTGGTGGGGTTCCTGCAGCCACCAAGACTACATGCTCAACCCCAGTAGGAGGGGGTGTGTGAGCAAGTGAGTGCCTCATCTTGCCAGCCACTCCAAGTGCCCTTTGGGGCTTGCAGCTGGATCAGGCCTGTTGGAAGCAACTCCCAGGGTGAACTCTGACATCCAAATGAAGTGAACTTGGTGGCGCCCAAACAGGAAAGCACTGACTCTGAAGCCTCAGAGGGGGTGTTACAGCCATGCTAACAGTTTTTAGTCCCACCGTCAGCAGCCTGACAAACAGGGGCATGTTAACAACGATTGGGGGGGTGTGTTAACAACTCTGTCAGTCCTGTTGTCTGCTCCTGCTGGAGGCTCCCTGGCTGGCCTGGCCCTGCACTGCTTCTCGTGGCAAGTGGCTGCTACTGGTCGCAGACAGTGGGGGAGGTGTGGAGGGCTATGGTGTTACTGTCTTCTTCGTACCCTTTGCTGACAATGGTAGGGTGAAAAGGGCGGAGAAGACTTTTCTGAAGCGATGAAACGGCTCTCAGTGGAGAGGGGATGCGAAAGGTAGTCCCTGACCTGAAGTCGGGTGGTCTCTCAGTGTGGCTGAGTCTGGGGTTTTTATGGGCTCAGAAGTGGGGACTGCATGCTGATTGGTTTATGAGTATGCAAAAAAGGCTAAAACAAAGGCACCATTTGAAGGTGGCATGACAGTGTAGAAAACCAATTAGGGAAGGGTAGATATATGTAAAGTAAGTGAAGGGTTGGGATCAGTCAGTGGAAAGTGCACCAACAGGAAGAGAGGTTCTCAGTTCAGTCCGTGGATTTATCCAAGACTTGTAGCTTAGCTTTCAGACTTTTAAACTGCCTTTGGTTTGAAAGTTGGGTTTCACTGGGGACATGCTGCTATCTGCCTAGGTGTTTGTCTGCCTCCTACCACTATTAAAATTACTAAATCAGTGCATCTAGCCTGAGGGGTCCCCTAGTCTGGCCAGCAGAGGTTTTTGTTTTTTCTTTTGTTTTAATTAAAATTTTAATTAAAAGGGACTAATATAGAGGGTTTTTAAAAAAATTACCATATGTGTTGAGTATTTATGCTATGCCAAGCACTTCCCATATATTTTCTCATTTAATCCTCAGAATAGCAAGGGTGATTGCCTTATCTCCATCCTATAGATGAGAAAGCTGAGACTCAGAGAAATTAAGAAACTCACGAGGTCATGTTGTATATAAGTTAGTTTTTGCTGTGTCATAAACCACCCAACTGTTTATGATTTCAAACAGGTAATACTTGTTTCTTAACAACTGGATGGGGGCTGGATGGCCAAGGGGCCTCATATTTTAGGGACAGGAAGAACTCATCGTCAGCTGGGTGTTGGGGATGTGACCACAAGTCTCATTATTCAGGAGAGTTTGAACATAGGGGTTGAGTTCCAAAAGCAGCATAAGGGCAGCAACACAAGAACTTTCTATGTCTCACTTATGTCATATTTGCTATTCTCCCATTGGCCAAAGCAGGTCACAAGGGCATGGCCAGCCAATATGGAAGGGGACAACCAAAAGGGGTGGACACAGGGGGTGAGAATTGCTGCCACAGGGAAAAATCTGGCAGGTGTCACCTTAAGTAACCAAAATGAACATAATCAGTAATAGGACAAATTGCAATCGTGTGCCCCCTGATAGTCTAGCAAGAAGAACACAGCATCACTTCTGTGATGTTCCTGCCAATAATACGTAATTGGAATCTAATGCTAAAGCAACAAATTCAAATTAAGGAAAATTCTACAAAATAATTGGCCTGTAATAGAAGTGTAAAAGTCATGAAAGTTAAGGAAAGACTAAAGAACTATTCCAGACTGAAGATGAAAGAGACAGAAATAAGTGCAGTGGTGTTCTGAACTGGATCCTGACTTGGCAAAACTTGAATAGGAACTGTTGGTTGGATGGTAGAAATATATTAATGTTGATTTTCTGATTTTGCTAGCTATATTACAATTTTAAGAAGACACACAGTATTTAGGGGTTATAAGGAGTCAGGTCAGGAACTTTCAAGTCATTTAGTAAAATAAAAGTTCTTTGTACTTTAATTCTAAGACTTCTATAAATTTGAGGTTATTTTTAAAATACTTAAAAAAACTCCTTTAAAGTCTCTTAAAATGTTGTCCTATTAATAATAGATTTTTAAATTTGTTTTTATTTTTAGCAAGGTTTTGTGTGCCCATAGTTTGAAGTATTGTTTTTATTTATTAAAACATTGTTTAATGTCATTCCATTCAGAGGTAATGAACTGTTAGTTTGTTGATGATGTTGTTGTTGTTTGAAACAGAGTCTCGCTCTGTCACCCAGGCTGGAGTGCAATGGTGCAATCTCAGCTCACTGCAACCTCTGCCTCCTGGGTTCAAGCAATTCTCCTGCCTCAACCTCCTGAGTAGCTGGGATTACAGGCACCCGCCACCATTCCCAGCTAATTTTTGTATTTTTAGTAGAGACAGGGTTTCACCATGTTAGTCAGGCTGGTCTGGAACCCCTGACCTCAGGTGATCCATCCGCCTTGGCCTCCCAAAGTGCTGGGATTACAGGTGTGAGCCACTTTGCCTGACCTGAAGTGTTAGTTTTATGTCTTTTTTTTTTTTTTTTTAAGACCAGTAGTTCCCTTATCTCCACTTTCCCCCTTTCGTGCACCTCAGAGGCAACTACTTTCAGCTGATTACTTTAACAGGTATGACCTTATTTCCACATAATTGCTTATGTCATGATTTTTTATTTTTGAGATAGGGTCTTGCTATGTTGCCCAGGAGGGAGTGCAGTGGCGCTCTTGTAGCTCACCACAACCTTGAACTCCTGGGCTCAAATGATCCTCTGGCCTCAGTCTCCTGAGTAGCTGGGACTACAGGTACATGCCACCGTGCCTGGCTAATTTATTTTCACAGAGACAAGGTCTCACTGTGTTGCTTGGGCTGATCTCTAACTCCTAGGCTCAAGTGATCCTCCCACCTCGGCCTCCCGAAGTGTTGGAATACAGGTGTTAAATCAAGTTTAGCCTAAAGCTGCCTTCTCACATATATAAGTGTGGCCTAAAGGTTTGTCTGTATATCATGACAAGTGGAGTAACAGACTACACTTGTGTCAATCACTGAGTTTTGGCCAAATGTAGCCAACTGTTCAAACCATGTTCAGATAAGGCAAATGCCAAGCTGTAGCCAAATTCAGCTGTCTCTGTACCTCACTTCCATTTTCTGTCCATAAACCTTCCACTGCGTGACTGCGCTGGAGTGTCCGAGCCTACTCTGGCTGGGAAGGCTACCCGATTCTTGAACTGTTTATTGCTCAATTAAACTCCTTTAAATTTAATTTGGCTGAAGTCCTTCCTTCCTTCCTCCCTCCCTCCCTCCTTCCTTTTTTTTTTTTTTTAAGATGGAATCTTGCTCTGTTTCCCAGACGGGAGTGCAATGGCACGATCCCGGCTCACTGCAAGCTCTGCCTCCCTGGCTCATGCCATTCTCCTGCCTCAGCCTCCCCAGTAGCTGGGACTACAGGCGCCCACCACCACGCCTGGCTAATTTTTTTGTATTTTTAGTAGAGATGGGGTTTCACCGTGTAGCCAGGATGGTCTCGATCTCCTGACCTCATGATCTGCCCGCCTTGGCCTCCCAAAGTGCTGAGATTACAGGCGTGAGCCACTGCGCCTGGCCTGAAGTTTTTCTTTTTTTTTTTTTTTTTTTTGTTTTTGTTTTTGTTTTTTGAGACGGAGTCTCGCTCTGTCGCCCAGGCTGGAGTGCAGTGGCGCGATCTCGGCTCACTGCAAGCTCCGCCTCCTGGGTTTTATGCCATTCTCCTGCCTCAGCCTCCTGAGTAGCTGGGACTACAGGTGCCCGCCACCGCGCCCGGCTAATTTTTTGTATTTTTAGTAGAGACGGGGTTTCACCGTGGTCTCGATCTCCTGACCTTGTGATCCGCCCGCCTCGGCCTCCCAAAGTGCTGGGATTACAGGCGTGAGCCACCGCGCCCGGCCTGAAGTTTTTCTTTTATCACAGGTGTGAATCATTGTACCTGGCTGTCCTACATTTTTAAAAACTATCATGCAAGTCATAGTGACTTCCTCAAGACTGTCATTATCACATACTTGTAGTGTGCCCTTGCTCAATTTTTATGGTTTTAATTTAAAAATTGGAAAAAGGATCTGCCTGCTCTACTAAGTGTAGTTCAGTTGTGTGTGCTAACTACTGAACCATGGCATCTATTTTGAAACCATTTTGAAGAAATCACAGTACTTGGGTATCTTACTGAATATTCTTAGGTAGTTGGCTCCTGAACAATGTGGGGTTAGAGGCTCTGAACCCTGTGCAGTAGAAAAGCCGAGTATAACTTGTGACTCTCCCAAAACTTTACTAATGGCCTGCTGTTGACTGGAAGACTTACCATATCATAAACAGTGGATTAACACCTATTTTGCATGTTACATCTAGTGCATGCTGTATTCTTACAATAAAGTAAGCTAGAGAACAAAATGTTACTAAAAATCATAAGGAAGAGAACATAGATTTACTATTAAGTAGAAGTGGATCATCATAAAGATCTTTATCCTCAACATTAATTGAGTAGGCTCAGGAGGAGAAGAGGAGGGGTTGGTCTTGCTGTCTTTCTTTTTTTTTTTTTTTTTTTTTGAGATGGAGTTTAGCTCTAGTGGCCCATGCTGGAGTGCAATGGCGTGATCTCAGCTCACTGCAACCTCTGCCTCCTGGGTTCAAATGATTTTCCTGCCTCGGCCTCCCAAGTAGCTGGAATAACATGCGTCACCGTGCCCGGCTAATTTTGTATTTTTAGTAGAGACAGGGTTTCTCCATGTTGATCAGGCTGGTCTCGAACTCCCGACCTCAGGTGATCCGTCGGCCTTGAACTCCCAAAGTGCTGAGATTATAGGCGTGAGCCCCACCACACCTGGCCTTGGTCTTGCTGTCTTAAGTGTGGCAGAGGCAGGAGAAAATCTGCGTGTAAGTGGACCTGTGCAATTCAAGGCCATGTTGTTCAAGGGTCAACGGTAGTTTTGAACTTCCCCCAAGCATTAGACTCAAAATAACCTGTGAAAAAGAATTTTGTCAACTCTAAAAATGCTGATAATTCAGCTGACCTTGTTTGTAATACCTGTCAATAAAGACTATACTATCTTGGGGTTTTCAGAGAAGAAGGTATCTTTTAGGACTGATAACTCACAGCCTACTTGTGCTCTACTTTGGTTCTCTTTTGACCAGTAGACCAGACATGTTAAAAACAGGCAGTAAAACTGCACAAAATAATCTTACTCTGTCAATGCCATGGAAGAACAGTTAATTTGGGGATCTACTTAGTCACTCTAAGACTAGTCACATAGTCAGTTATAAATCTACCTAATAATACAGTTTTTTAGCCTATATTATTTTGTCCCAACCAAAAAAAAAAAAAAGTTATATTCCTTACCTATAGACAAATATATCACTAAGTGTATTTCCTTATTGTTAGGATTAAGTCATCAAGGAACGGGAATGTCTACTTTTTCTATTCTTGGTGATTTTGATACAGCTGCGATGACTGGAGGAACACCAGGGTCTTTGGTCTCACGCTGACAGGATTGACATGGACACACACGGATTGGTTTTAAGAAGCAAAAAGTTTAATAGGCTGGAAAGAAGGAAAGAAGAAAACAGCTCCCCTGTACCGAGATAAAGGGAGGGGGGATTCAAACAAAGAGAAAACCCTGTGTGCCACAGAAAAGTGGCTGCTTATATTGGGATGCTGGAGGAGGCGGTGTCTGGTTTCCATAGGGCCCAGGGGATTGGTTTGACAGGTATGTCATTCACGTAGCCCGTGAAAAAACTGGCCCTCCCATCCTAGCCTTTTAACATGCAAATACAGGGTGTCTTGCCGTTCTACACACGTGGGGATATGCTGGGGCAAGGGAGAAGGCTCAGGGAATCGCCATGTTTGGGTGGACCAAGTTTCTAATGGCCGGATTTGCATAGCAAAGCTTGGCAGCCCTGCTCTAAGAGCAGGGGCTTTCCTGCTAGATAAGACGTTTCTGGAACTGCTTTAAAAGAAACAAAAACTTCCCAAGGATCCCCTTTTCCTCTCTAGCTGCCTAAAATAATTTCTTAATAACTCCTATAACAATTGATGTTGGGTTCTAATGGTCGCCTCTTCCCCTTCTAGGCTACCGTCTAAGATGAATTTTTTTTTTTTTTTTTGAGATGGAGTTTTACTCTTTTTTCCCCAGGCTGGAATGCAATGGTATGATCTTGGCTCACTGCAACCTACGCCTCCCAGGTTCAAACGACTCTCCTGCTTCAGCCTCCCGAGTAGCTGGGATTATAGGCGCACACCACCACACCTAGCTAATTTTGTATTTTTAGTAGAGACAAGGTTTCGCCATGTTGGCCAGGCTGGTCTCAAACTCCTGACCTCTGATGGCCTCTCAAAGTGCTGGCATTACAGGCATGAGCCACCGTGCCTGGCCTGTGTGTTTGAAATTTATTATGGGAACTGGCTCATGTGAAATGATTATGGAGGCTGAGAAGACCTACAATCTGCCATCTGTAAGATGCATAACTAGGAAACCCTGTGGTTTAATTCAGTCAGTGTGAAGGCCTGAGAACTTGGGGGTTAGGGTGGGATTAGGTTAGGGTGTAAGTTCTAGCTGAATGTGAAACCCTGAGAACCAGGAGCAGCAATGTCCAAGGAAAGGAGAAGATGGATGTCTCAACAAAAAAAGAGTAGGCAAATTTGCCCTTTTTCCTCCTTTTTATTCTGCTTGGGGCCTCAACAGATTGGATGATCACATTGGGAAGGCCATCTGCTTTACTAATTCACCAATTCAAATGTTATTAATCTCTTCTGGAAACACCTTCACAGACACACCCAGAAACAATGTTTACCAGATACTCAGACATCCCTTAGCCCAGTCAAGGTGACACACACAATTAAAAATCACAGATGATTAAAAAAATAACAGATGGGAAGAGTTAGAGTATAGGCATGCTAATAAAAGTTTAAGTAATAATGATTTTATCCAGTGTTTATTTTTTCAGGCTAAAAGTTGTATTTTAGAATACAAAATGGGAAGGGCAGTTAACTTTTGTTTGTGAATTTCCATCTCCCTACCATGGTAAAAATAATTTTAGCAAAACAACTTTAATGTTAATATTATAATAGACATGTAAGCACAACATTGCAGAATACAAAGAGAATTTTTTTCTGTTTTCTTTTTTTAAGTGGGGCTTGGGATTTTCATTTCACAGTCTCCTTGTTATCCAAGGCATTTTTAGAGGCCAGTCTTTCTAGTCATATTTGATAATGAGGAAGATGAACTAATTGACTTCCTCAAAGTCACATAACAACTTCATGGCATAGCTGAGACTAGACTCCTGGGATTCAGATTCTCAGGCCATCAGTCTCTCTACAACAAAACAGTGATGCTTAAATACTTTAGATGCATATCACAAAAAAGGGGATTATTATAATGAAAACACTGATTAGGACAAGATAATTTAATGGCATTTTATTTCCGATAAACCCTTCTCTCTTCAGTTTTAACTATTTGAAAAAATTGTGGGCACGTCAGAGGCATGTAAACTAGAGTAACTCCATCTTGAATAGCAGCTGGGTAAAATGAGGCTGAAACCTATTGGGCTGCATTCCCAGATGGTTAAGGCACTGTAAGCCACAGGATGACATAGGAGGTCAGCACAAAATACAGATCATAAAAACCTTGCTGATAAAACAGGTTGCAGAAAAGAAGCCGGACAAAACCCACCAAAACCAAGATGGCCACCGAGAGTGACCACTGGTCGTCCTCACTGCTAAACTCCCAGGAGGGCCATGCCAGTTTACAAATGCCATGGCAACGTCAAAAATTACCCTATATGGCCTAAAAGGGGGATGCGTATCAAGAAATTACCATAAAAATGGGCAACCAGCAGCCCTCTGGGCTGCTCTGTCTGTGGAATAGCCATTCTTCTATTCCTTTACTTTCCTAATAAACTTGCTTTCACTTTATTCTATGGGCTTGCCTTGAATTCTTTCTTGTGTGAGATCCAAGAACCCTCTCTTGGGGTCTATATTCAGACCTCTTTCCTGTAACATCGTTCTGGCGACCAGTGAAGGGACTATAGTGAGGAAACCCCCGACCCAAAAGCTAACTTTGGGTAAGTGGTGGGGTCCTGTAATACTCAGTCATAGATTTCCACCTTAAAAACCAGGTTCACATGTGAGTAAGCAAGGAACTTTTACAACTTTAAAGTGTGACCTACCCAAAAGATCTTGCCTCTTAAGTATGAACTGCCAAGTTATTCTCTCCTCCTCCCAAAAGAAAAATCATTGTTAAATAGACACACAACAACATGTAGAAATTAGAATACTTTATTATAAATATTTCCAGAATATAAACTGATTTTGTATCAAGATTATTTGAAACTTTAGAAACTTTATGTAACCTAAGATTATAATGTATTTCATTTTCCACTTTCCAGCCTAGAAAATATACTGCAAGTTAGATCTAATACAGGAGAAAAAAATTGCTTCATAGAGAAAAACCAATGAACATAAAATACCCAACTCAAAACTGTAACAAACCCAATCAAGAAACAGATTGTGCAAAGTCCATTAATCCTCCAAATTAAAATAAATAACCTCCCAAGAGAAAATAATTCTACCATCAAAGCAATTTGATGAATAAAAGCAGAGTGACTTTCATTAAAGGAAATTACACTATATGTCAAAAAAATGTAATAATGCTTTTAGAAAATGAGGAAAAGTAATTTCTGTGTTGGAGAGCAAGCATGCTAAACACTTTCTGTTCACTTGGCCTTTGTTAGAAGTTAACCTATTCACATAAGAAAAGTGGTATGAACATGGACATCATAAAACCAAGCTCTCACCTATTTTTTCAACTTAACTTTGGAAGAACCAACTTTGAAAGCTTCAAAATCCAAGAATAGACTGGTCCCAAAGCATTTCCTCCTCTGTCCTTTCTTGGCCTTGTTCCTTTTTCTTTTTTGTACGCTTACGTTCCTCTTTCTTAGAGACTACATCTCGGCTTTTTTTCTCCTTTCGACTCTTAAGCTTTTCTGTACTGACATGTACGGTTTCTATTTCTACCTCTGTCTTCTTTCTTTGGATGCTCTTGTGTTTGTCTAAATCAATTTCCTCACAACTTTTTTTTCTCTTATGCTTGGACTGCTCCTCCTCTGATTTTTCTCTGCCTTCCTCTGGGCGCCTTTTCCTCTTCTGATATATCTGTCTGTGACTGGCTTGATGAGTACTGATACTGTTATCTGAGGAGAAGTGCTTGTAAACTCTAGATTCTACACCATGTGAGCCACAAATATATTCTTGCTGATTAAAGTTCAGGGGTACTGGTTTTTCTGAGAAACAGTCCCTGGTGAACTGACAGTAGCTCAGAGAGTCTAGTCTCAATCTGCTGTCATGGGCTGGTAACCACTGAGGCAACGGATTTTCCACTGTTTGTGAAATATTGCATGATCTTGGGTAGGTCTGGATGGTTTCAGATGGGAGTCTCTGGTCAAACATTCTATATGTGGGTCTGGAATTAACCTCTCCTTTGTACCCACAGGTTTCCAAATAGTCCCCTCTCATCTTTCTGAAACAAGTCTTTGGCTCTAAGCCTCTGGCTTTCTGTACTTTAATATAATCTTCAAGTTCATCTTGAAAAGAGTCATATGTCTTCTTTGAATGCTTCATTAGGTTGACAAAATGGGATTTTCTGCAAAGAAGGGAGAAAATTCTTACCAGATTATCTTGTCCAGAGCATTTCCTTTGCTCTTTTTTTTTTTTTTTTTTTTTCCCGAGATGGAGTCTCGCTCTCTCACCCAGACTGGAGTGCAGTGGGGGTGCTCTTGGGTCACTGCAACCTCCGCCTCCTGGGTTCAAGCGATTCTCCTGCCTCAGACTCCCGAGTAGCTGGGATTACAGGCACATGCCACCACGTCCAGCTAATTTTTGTATTTTTAGTAGACACAGGGTTTCACCATGTTGACCAGGCTGGTCTCAAAGTGCTGGCCTCAAGCGATCCACCCACCTCGGCCTCCCAAACTGCTAGGATTACAGGCATGAGCCACTGCACCCGGCCTCCTTTGCTCTTGGTAAGAGCTTTGAAAAACAAAGCAGCTCAAACAAATTACAACTTAGTTCAGCATAAAAGTTGAGTATCTTGACATTATATGCCAAAGGGTAGCATCAGGATGGTCAGATACCTCCCAGGTCATGTACCAGTAACTTTAACCTTCTCAGAAGTGAGAGGAAAAGGGCAGAAGGGAACTGATACACATGTTGCTGTCATAGGGACAAAATGTGAGACAAGCAGGGATGTGTGGATAGGAACCACACAACCACGGTGGGTGTCTTGGTATTAATGTTCAAATAACTTCTGAAGTTCTCATGAATTGGTTTCCTATATATTAGGTTTCTAAGACAAGTAAAAGAATCACAGATATAGAATTTGATTTTTAAAATCTTCAGTTTACTCAAGATAAAATAAACATACTCACCTGACGAGAGTACTGTAAGACTTAACAATAAAAGGATGTTTATAAAATGGATTGGGAATGCTGAAAATTGGAAATTCAGTTATACGATGAAAACTACTTTTAGGTATCAGGTATGAGGGAAGATGAAGGAACAGAGTTCTGTATCTTCTGTGTAGGCTTGGATTTCATTCCACTACTTCTGATTGGTGAAAAAAGCATTCTAGAATGTCTTCTGGTTTGTTCTCTCTTAAAGTACTGGTGAGAGGCATAAGGGAAGAAACAGGGTGAAAACTGAAAGGGGATAGGGCTGATGTGGAGAAAAGTTTCAGAAGAAACTTACAGTAGATACACCGTTTTTGTTTACTTGATTCTTTTTTTGGGGGAGGGGCAAGACTGTTCCTGATTCTTTCCTTTCCTCACCTCAAATCCTGAATAAATACAAATACAGCAGAAAATGTACTTACTATGAAATTATAATGCCATATATATGTGTGTGTGTGTGTGTGTGTGTGTGTGTGTGTATATATATATATATATATATATTTTTTTTTTTTTTTTTTGAGACAGAGTCTTGCCCTATCGCCCTGGCTGGAGTTCAATGGCACGATCTCGTCTCACTGCAACCTCCACCTCTGGGGTTCGAGTGATTCTCTTGCCTCAGCCTCCTGAGTAGCTAGGACTACAGGTGCGCACCACCACGCCTGGCTAATTTTTGTATTTTTAGTAGAGATGGGGTTTCACCATGTTGGCTAGGCTGGTCTCCAACTCCTGACCTCAGGTGATCTGCCTGCCTCGGCCTCCCAAAGTGCCGGGATTACAGGTGGGAGCCACTGTGTCCCACCTGCCCTTTATATTTTTGGTGATACAGTTTATCTCAAAAAATTAGGAGGGCGTATATCCCATATAGAACTGAATATTTCTTCAGCTCTCAGAAACAAGGCTTGTTTCTGCTAAAGGGAAAAAATGTTCAATTCTACATGGGATATACTCCCTCCTAATTTTTTGAGGCTAATGATCAGCCAGTTTTTCAAATTTGGAAATTTGAGGTTAAAAAGAAAATCTAAATGAAGCTTAGTTTGTCAAGTTAGAAAACATAGTTCCTGTTCAACTTAAAATAGTATAAAAATTCTGACTAGAAAATAAAAAATAATGTAACAAATACTTGCTTAAATATGGGCAAATTATTTTAACCTATACTTCAGAAAAGAATATATGCAAATAGCCAATAAGCACAGGAACAGATGTTTAAAAGCACTGATCAGCAAGTAAATATGAATTAAAACCACAATGAGATACCACTACGCACTTACTAGAATGACTAAAATGAAAAAGACTGACAATACCAGTGCTGATAAGGATCTGAAACTCTCATACATTGTTGATAGGAATGTAAAATGGTACAACCACTTGAAAAACAGTTTGGCAATTTCTTAAGAAGTTAAACATACATTTACCATATGAATGCAGTTATTCTATTTCTAGGTATTTACTTAAAGGAAAAGGAGATACAGTCATGCACTGCATAACAATGTTTTGGTCAACAATGGACTAAATGAATATATGATGGTGGTCCCATAAAATTATAGTGGAGCTGAAAAATTCACAATAATGTGAATAACGCACAATGCATTATTCATGTGTTTGTAGTGACGCTGGTATAAACAAATCTACTATACTGCCATATAAAAGTATAGCATATACTATGTACAGTACATAAGATTTGATAACTATATTACTAGTTTATGATTTATTTACTATACTATATTTTAAATTGTTATTTTAGAGTATATTCTTTCTCCTATTGAAAAAAAGTTAACTGTAAAACAGCCTCAGGTAGGTCCTTCAGAGGGTATTGCAGAAGATGGCACCATAGGAGATGACAGCTCCATGCATGTTACTGCCCCTGAAGACCCTCCAGTGGCACAAGATGTGGAGGCAGAAGACAGGGATGATGATCCTGACCCCTGTGTAGGCTTAGGCCGATGTGTGTTGTTTGTGTCTTAGCTTTTCATAAAACAGTTTACCAAGTGAAAAAAAAATATATAGGGCCAGGTGTGGTGGTCCATACCTGTAATCCCAGAACTTTGGGAGGCCAAGTGGGTGGATCACTTGAAGTCAGGAGTTCGAGACCAGCCTGGTCAATATTGTGAAACCCCGACTCTACTAAAAGTACAAAAATTAGCTGGGCATGGTGGCACATGCCTGTAATCCCAGCTCCTGGGGAGGCTGAGGCTGGAGAATCGCCTGAATCTAGGAGGCAGAGGTTGCAGTGAGCTGGGATCGTGCCTCTGCACTCCAGCCTGGGCAACAGAGTGAGACTCCATCTCAAAAAAATAAAAAAATTAAAAATTTAAGAATAGGAAAAGGCTAGGATAAAGACATAAAGAAATAAAATATTTTTGTGCAGCTGGACAATGTGTTTTAACCTAAGTGTGATTACAAAAGAGTCAAAAAGTTAAAAAATACTAAAAGTTTATAAAGTGAAAAAATTACAGTAAGCTAGGGTTAATTCATTACTAAAACAAGAAAAATATTTAAAAAATAAATTTAGTGGGCTGGGTGTGGTGGCTCACGTCTGTAATCCCAGCACTTTGGGAGGCTGAAATAGGCAGATCACCTCAGGTTAGGAGTTTGAGACCAGCCTGGCCAACATGGTGAAACCCCATCTCTAGTAATAATACAAAAATTAGCTGAGTGTGGTGTGGGCACCTGTAATCCCAGCTACTTGGGAGGCTGAGGCAGGAGAATTGCTTGAACCTGGGAGGCAGAGGGTGCAGTGAGCCGAGATCACGCCACTGCACTGTAGCCTGGGTGACAGAGCGAGACTTTGTCTCTAAATAAATAAATAAGTGTAGCCTAAGTGTACAGTATTTACAGTCTACAGCAGTGTACAGTAGTATCTTATGTCTTCCCATTAACTCACAACTCACTGACTCAGAACAACTTGCAGTCCTGCAAGCTCCTCCATTCATGGTAAATGCCCCATATCGGTGTACTATTTTTTTAATCTTTCATATCATATTTTTACTGTTTCTTTTTGTTTAGATAGGTTTAGATACACAAACACTTACTGTTGTGCTACAACTGCCTACAGTACTCAGTATAGTAACATGCTGTACAGATTTGTAGCCTAGGAGCAACAGGCTGTATCATATAGCCTAGGTGTGTAGTAAGTTATACCATCACTCTATGATGTTTGCACAATGAGAAAATGATGACACATTTCTCAGAATGTATCCTGGTCGTTAAGTGACACATGACTGTGTGCCTATACAAAGACCTGCACATGAATGTTCATATAGTTTTATTTGTGATAGCCCCTGAAAGAAAAGAAACTCAAATGTCAATCAACAGGGGAATGGATTAAATCAAACAGTGGTATAACGATACAATGAAATACTATCAGTCATAAAAAGGAATAAACTATACTGATACACATGACGTGAGTGAATCTCAAAATAATGAAAATAATTATAATTCTTTTTTACTATTCAAAACAGTGACACACTAGGCATAGTGGCTCACGCCTGTAATCCCAGCACTTTGGGAGGCTGAAGTGGCAGAATTGCTTGAGTCCAGAAGTTCAAGACCAACCTGGCCAACACAGGGAGAACCCATTTCTAAAAATAAATAAATAAATAAAAAGTAATAGAAGGCTGACAAAAGAGTACATACGATATGATTCCATTTATATAAAACTCTAGAAAATGGAAACTCTAACAGTGGTTGCTTGGGGAGAGGTGGGAGGAAAAGATTCTAAAGGGGCGTTTTTTGGGGGATGATGGATATGTCCATTATCTTGATTGTGGTGATTATTTCATGGCTATATACATGTGCCAAAACCTACCAAATTGTATACCTTAAATACATACAGTTTACTGTATGCTAACTATGCCTCAATAATGCTGTTTTTAAAAAGTCACTAACGGCCAGGCGCAGTGGCTCAGGCCTGTAATCCCAGCACTTTGGGAGGCTGACGCAGGCAGATCACCTGAGGTCAGGAGTTCGAGACCAGCCTGGCCAACATGATGAAACCCCCATCTCTACTAAAAATACAAAAAATTAGCTGGGTGTGGTGGCACATGACTGTAGTCCCAGCTACTCAGGAGCCTGAGGCAAGAGAATTGCTTGAACCCGGGAGGTGGAGGTTGCAGTGAGCCGAGATCGTGCCATTGCACTCCAGCCTGGGTGACAGAGAGAGACTCTCTCAAAAAAAAAAAAGTCACTAATGAGATTTAAAAGATGTTGATAATTGTTGAAACTGGATGATGGATACATGAGGGTTCATTATACAATTTTCTCTATTTTTGAGTATATATATATATATATATATTTTTTTTTTGAGACGGAGTCTCGCTGTGTCTCCCAGGCTGGAGTGCAGTGGCGTGATCTCGGCTCACTGCAAGCTCCGCCTCCCGGGTTCACGCCATTCTCCCGCCTCAGCCTCCCAAGTAGCTGAGACTACAGGCGCCCGCCACCACGCCCGGCTAGTTTTTTGTATTTTTAGTAGAGACGGGGTTTCACCATGTTAGCCAGGATAGTCTCGATCTCCTGACCTCGTGATCCACCCGCCTGGGCCTCCCAAAGTGCTGGGATTACAGGCTTGAGCCACCGCGCCCGGCCAATTTTTGAGTATATTTAAAAATTTTTGGTAATAAAAAGATTTACTTTACACCTACTAGGAGGGCTATAGTCAAAAAAAGATAATAGAAAGTGTTAGCAAGAATGTGGAAAAATTGGAAACTTCATTCATTGTTTGTGGAAATGTAAAATGGTGCACCTACTTTGGAAAATAACTTAGCAGCAGTTTCATCAATTCCACTTAGCAATTCCACCCATATACAGCCAAAAGAATGAAAACCTATGTCTATGCAAGAAGTTGTACACAAATGTTCACAACAGCACTATTCATCACAACTAAAAAGTAGAAATAATCAACCCAATGCCCATCAACCGATAAATGGATAAACAAAATGCGGTATATTCATATAATATTATTCAGCAGTAAAAAGGAATGAAGTACTGATATATGGTACAACACGAATGAAGCTTGAAGACATTATGCTATGTGAAAGAAGCCAGTTCCAAAGGACCACAGATGGCACAGAGATGAACAAAGAGGTGAATGGAACCTTACTTACCCTTATCAGGCTGAGAATTTGGTGGAAAAATCTGATCATATTCACTCAGTTTTTCAGCATGAACTTTCAAAGAGTGAGACTATACAATAACTGGTGAGCTAAAAACCATGATTCAGAAACTAAAAATCAATTTTTGGCCAATTCTCCACTCTCATTCATCTGAAACCAAACACAATCTTGTTATAAAGATTAAATAATTCAAAGTTTATAATTACATCAACATAGACCAATCATCTGAAAATTCACAAAATTTATCTTCATTTTATTAATTTGCTTCTTATAAATCTGAAAATAAAGCCTAACTTTTAAAAATGTTTAAACATACTTTATTTTTATAACAATATTTTTATATAGTTTTATTTTTAATTGACAAGTAATAATTGTATATATTTATGAAATCCAATACGAGAGTTCAGTACCTATATATAATGTGGAATAATCAAATTTGGTGAATTAGCATAGCCATTACTTCAAATGTTTATCATTTCTTTGCAATGTGAACACTTAATCTCTTACAGCTACTTTAAAAAATATTAAAATAATAAATATATTTTGAATATACATGAACTATAGTCACCTTCTTATGCAACAGAACACCAGAACTTATTCTCCTATCTAACTGTAACTTTGTACCCCTTGACAAATGTCTTTCCTTTCTCTGTCCCCTCCCTTACCCTAGCACCCAGCCTCTGGTAACCACCATTCTACTCTCTACTTCCCTAAGTTTTTAGATTCCACGTACAAGTGAGATCATACAGTATTTGTCTCTCTGTGCTTGTAAAGCCCTAATTTTTTGAGCATTTTTTTATACCCTGGAAAAATAAATAACATTTGTTTATTTAAGAAGAAATTACTCCAAATTTATTCTACCCTAGGTATATACCCCAAAGCACTATAAATTGAAAAATAGCACTTAAGAGTTTTAATAAAAAGAGTTTAAAAAAAAATAGCACTAATAAAGAGTTTTAAAAAAAGTTTTAATCTGAACTAAAAGTTTACGAATAGAGTTTTGCTTACTTTCAAATCAAAGTATGAGCTTCCGTAGATAATCCTATGATTAGAATTATTTCTAACATAAAGTTTTATGTTTCTGTTTGTGACAGAGACTACCAGTTGTCTCCCAATATACTTTTTACTTCTTCCTTAGTAACAAACCTTAGGAAATGTGTCTAGCTAAAAGACTACATGTTCTGGCCATTGTTAAAGCAACATGTAGTCATGTGAATAAATTCTGGTCAATAAGAAGAAAGCTGAAGTGCTGTGTAGGATTCTAGGAGGGATCCTCCCTTCTGCTGCTGAAATGAGGATGCCATGGTTAGAAATGAAACAGTCGGCCGGGCGCGGTGGCTCACGCCTGTAATCCCAGCACTTTGGGAGGCCGAGACGGGCGGATCACGAGGTCAGGAGATCGAGACCATCCTGGCTAACATGGTGAAACCCCGTCTCTACTAAAAAATACAAAAAACTAGCCGGGCGAGGTGGCGGGCGCCTGTAGTCCCAGCTACTCGGGAGGCTGAGGCAGGAGAATGGCGTGAACCCGGGAGGCGGAGCTTGCAGTGAGCCGAGATCTGGTCACTGCGCTCCAGCCTGGGCGACAGAGCAAGACTCCGTCTCACAAAAAAAAAAAAAAAAAAAAAGAAATGAAACAGTCATCAAAGAACGTGAGGAAGTAAGTCAGGGCCTTAGAATAAAAAGACAGAAAATGTCTAGGTCCTCTCTGATGATCATGGAACTATCCTAACAGCCTTGTATACACTGCCTAACTCCACACTTTTAAATGAGGCAAAGAGTAAACTGTTATGGGTTCAAGCTATAACAGAAAATAATCTCTGAATATATTTAAAGCCAACCATGTAAGAGTAACTAAAATGTAAATGTAGGGAAAAGGACACTAACATTTTCAGAACACAATTATGAATGATGTGTATTTTCTGTATTTTTCTACATTGAGTATTACTTGATAATCCTTTGAAAGTCATTTTTAAAATTTCAATGAAACGCAAGTTATCACAGAGCCCTTTGACTATTTCTTAGACTTCTGGGCTCTGAAGACTGAGCCTAAAATATACTGGACTAGAATATAGTAGATTAAGAATTAGCGCAAGACAGAGATTGCCACTTCCATTTTTCAGGTTGAAGAAACATACTTAGAGAGGTCAAAGTGATTTGCTCAGCAATTAATGGTGGAGTCAAGGTTTGAATCCAAGTTCTCCCAATCCAAGGCTAAGACATGACTGTAATTATGGTACTTTAATCTCAACCACCACATTTGAAATAAAATGCAGTTTCTGACATGATTATCAATGGGGAACACTAGATGAGTTCTCTAAAAAAGCACAGCAGGCCTATGTTTCATTTCAGTAAATGTATCTACTACTTTTGGTATCCCAGATACCACAGATTAAAAAGATCTAGGAAAAATAAATAACATTTGTTTATTTAAGAAGAAAGAAAAGACAGAAAGAAAGAAAGAAAATGAGCTTCAGAGTTAGAAATGAGCTCCAGAGTAGCTCATCCAAGTCTCAAGAGTGTGAGAAGAGTAGAATGGGAAAAGACTATTGAAATGTAGTATACAAAAGACTATTCTTTCTCCAGGATACTATTATACAGCAAAGATGATACAAGTGAGTAGCTATACCATGTAAAAGGAAAGAACACTGGACAGGGAATCAGATCTCATTTATTGGCTTAGTCATGCCCATGACTAGCTAAAAACAATCACCACTCCTCCGGATCTCAGTTTCTTCTTCTATAAACTAAGGAAGTACGATCATTAGACATTTTATCTTCCAATGCTAGCATTCTAAAATCCTGTGCCTTGAAAACAAGGCAAAGTCAAGGGTAAGACTGCTGCATATTGTGTTGTAACCTTTGATTACTGTAAAGGAAGAATCTGGGGATCTACAATATCTCTTGACTTATTAATATTTTCCTGCTCAAGCTTCATAATATCTTCCTTATATTTACCACAAGAACTGATACAGTGGCTTTCTGCATAAGGTAGAAGACAGAATGGAGAGAAGAAAAGAAAATGAGCTTCAGAGTTAGAAAGATCTGAGTTTAAATCCTAATTCCCCAAATACAAGTCAGGAAGTTATTTCCCTTCTCTGAGTCAGTCATCAAAAGGACAATACTTTCCTTGTACGGATTAAATAAGATGACATATATGAAGTTTACCCACTACATTTAAAAAGTGACATTAGGACATATTCCTTCTATTTTCAACCTACCTCATAATGCAAAAATCCTTTGTTATTTGAACTGTAACACTACTCCACAGACATCTTTTATAAAAGGTATCTGTAGAAGTTCAGTCTTTGTTCATTCAGTGTGGTATCTATCAATAAAAGAGAGGTAAGACAGAAGATTATATTAAATCGTTAAAGTAATATTTTTAATTTTCAACTACTATATTTCATATACCATCTCAAATCTTAATTTTCTGAGTGCTTGCAAAGCTACAGTAATAAATTTTTGCTCATTAGGATAAAAATTTTAATATGAATATTTTGTAAGACTCTAATATTTAATATGCTAACGTATTTTTTAGTCTACAAAATACCATTCTGAAGGAAAAGTTACTGGGGCACCAGTATTGAAAGTCTGGGCTAAGAAATCCAGTCTTGGCATTTTATGTTTTAAAGCTAACAATCTCAAGAAATGCAGTCAATTTTAAGATAGCTAATGATTCCAGATACATCACCAATGTCATCTGAGAATCACATGGGGGAACCACAAACCATCTTTTTTTTTTTTTTTGAAACAGGGTCTGGCTCTGTCACCCAGGCCAGAGCGTGATTCTTCTATCTCAGCTTCCTGAGAGCTGGGAGTACAGGTGCATGCCACTGTGCCTGGCTAATTTTTTTTTATTTTTTGTAGAGATGGGGTTTCACCATGTTGCCCAGGCTGGTCTCCAACTCCTGAGCTCAGGTGATCCAACCCACCTTGGCCTCCCAAAGTTGTGGGATTACGGGCATGAGCCACTGAGCCCGGCCAACAAACTATCTTAACCTTGGCCTCCCAAAGTTCTGGGATTACAGGAATGAGCCACTGAGCCCGGCCAACAAACTATCTTAACCTGTGGTAGACAACCTTCTTCCACGGCTGGTACAAATACAACCACACAAATTTCACTAAATAGAGCTCAGACAAGCCCTTCAAAACTACAGTCATATTCACATATTAGCTTCTACAACTTTTGCTAAAAGTGTTTCTCACTTAATAAATAATCTACGCCAAATTACTACATTTACACTTGGGGTCTGTACTTCAATCTAAAGTTCCTAACAGCTAACATTTATTTTATAGAAGTTTACCAGTTTATACATAGGGTGCCAATCATATAACATCAAAATTGTACTTTCTATCTGGTAGTTTAAATGGATGAGTTAGAATCATATGTAATGTCATGGAGAAATGCCCATGATGTATTAACGGGAAAAACAATGTATAGAACTCTATCAATCAATTGTTCAATCATAAAATCCAATTTTAGTATAAACAACCCAACATATACAACCCCAACTTAAA
Source organism: Macaca nemestrina (assembly GCF_043159975.1). Taxonomy (NCBI): domain Eukaryota; kingdom Metazoa; phylum Chordata; class Mammalia; order Primates; family Cercopithecidae; genus Macaca; species Macaca nemestrina. Next base: position 102,616,823 of record NC_092137.1, read on the forward strand.
TGTATACATATGTATTTACTATAAGGAAGGAATAATGCAATTGGCCTCCAATCCATTCACTTCCTTTCCTGGAGAAGAGGGAAAAAGAGAAGGATGGTTGGCAACTGGACCTCAAGTAAAAAGCCTAATGATATTTGCTTGGAGGAAGAGATCTTACCACTAAAATGCTCTTAGCAAGATGTCCCTGGCTAAAGATTACCTGTAGTAAATAAACCCAGACTCTATGAGGCATCTCTCTCTGAAGAATGCCACATAAGGTACACAACTCTCTAGGGTATAACATAGAGATGAGTCACAATTTAAACACCCCACTGTGTGAGCTCATCTTGTGAATCTTACTTAGAAACCTTACCGATTTATTCTGGGCCAGAGATACAAGTCCAAAGTGGGAAAACATGGTGTATTGGTCTGTTCTTACATGTTACAAAGATATACCAAAGACTGGGTAATTTATAAAGGAAAGAGGTTTAATTGACTCAGTTTTGCATGGCTGGGGAGGCCTTAGGAAACTTACAGTCATGGTGGAAGGTGAAAGGGAAGCAAGCCACTTTCCTTTCAAGGTGGTAGGAAGGAGAAGTGCTGAGTGAAGCGAGAAAAGCCCCTTATAAAACCATCAGATCTCGGGAGAACTCACTATCATGATAACAACATGGGGCAAACTGCCCCCAATTCAATTACCTCCACCTGGTCTCTTCTTGACATGTGGGGATTATGGGGATTACAATTCAGTATGAGATTTGGGTGGGGACACAAAGCCTAACCATATCACATGGTCTGAGGAGCCATCTTTCATGTATTAGACACTATGCTTCGGTTGAGTCTTTTGACTGCCTGTATCCTTGAAATAATTAGTAAACCTGATGAGTCTGATTTGACAGTCTGATCTTGTGTGTTAACTCAGTATCCACAGAAAAAAATCTGAAAAGATATATGCTAAATTTAATGGGGTTTGGGAAATGCGAAATTGGGTCAGAAAATGAGTAGGGGCAAACATTTAACATATTGCTCTTTGTACATATCTATATTAATTTGTGCAAAAAACATATATGACTCTCTACTTTTAAAAACTCCATAAATATTTAAGTTATACTGGGTATCTTCAAACTAATCTTAATATTAGTGCCAATGTATGGATTAAAAAGATTTGCTTAAAAATATTATGTGCTCAAGATAATTATAAATCAGAAACATTTTAGAAAGGACTTGAAGAGTATTAAAAATGTATCTCAGGCTGGGTGTCATGGCTCATGCCTATAATCCCAGCACTTTGGGAGGCAGAGGCGGGCAGATCACTTGAGCCCGGGAGTTTGAGACCAGCCTGGCCAACATGGCAAAACCCTGTCTCTACTAAAAGTACAAAAAATTAGCTGGGCGTGTTGGCACATGCCTGTAATCCCAGCTATCTGGGAGGCTGAAGTATGAGAATCTCTTGAACCCAGGAGGTGGAAGTTGCAGTGAGCCAAGATTGCGCCACTGCGTTCCAGCCTGGGCGACAAAGTGAGACTGCCTCAAAAAAAAAAAAAAAAAAAAAAAAAAAATCTATTATATATAATATCTAAATTATTTCTTAGTTGTTTTAAAATAAAGGATTTACTTACATTTGACTTTAAGGTCAGCAAGGTAAACAGGTTAATACAAAGGTTTTCAGAACTTCCTTTGATTCAGAATTAATGTACAAAAACTGACATGGTGATGTGATGGTGACTTTTCCATTAAAAATCTTGGTTTGGCGTAGTGCTTCGTACCTGTAGTACCAACACTTTGGGAGGCTGAGTTGGGAGGATTGCTTGAGGCCAGGAGTTTGAGACCAGCCTAGGCAACACATTGAGACCTCCAGCTCTACAAAAATAAATCTTTAATAAGAACAGGTAAATACTGTCTTTCGGTGATGACCAAATCAGTATACATGGAAAGTTTACTGAGTAGTTATTTAGAAGCTCAAGATATCTGAAAATAGAACAATAATTTCCTTCCTGGTTCAACCCTTAATACCAACCAGGCATTTCTAAAAGGCAATGTTGTAAGCTGAGGTAAGAAACTTGGGGTTACCTTTAACTCCTTTGCCAACTATGCTCTCATTTTTTATCTGTTAAATAGCAAAATAGTCTGAAGCTCAAAATCTCAGCCATTTTTCTCCTGAGTCATGTCTGTTCTAGCTTTATAATATTTTCAAAGCTGTTCTTTCATTTTTCAATTCCTATAACATTATTTAGTTCAAGTTCTCCATGCTTTTGGACTTTACTAAACTTTATCACTATTTATTTTGTCTTCAAGGTACTCTGGTGAGTACTGTGGGAAAGCACAGGAAAAAAGAGATGAACCTTATCGAATGCCTACTGTACGCCAAATAATAGATTATTATTTCAGTTTTTTACTTCTGCAAGAATTTCTCATAAAGCTCTGGATATTGGGATTTAAAGGAATTAAAATATGTTGCCACATGTGCTATTTGATAAAGGCAGATATTAAACCTTGGTTTATCTCATACCCTTTCCCTTACATACACATAGCTGTTCCACATATTGGGAGTAAGTGAACAAGACAATTGTTAATATTGAGGACTTCATAATTTTGTAAAAACTGATAGGCAAAGAACTATGATGCAAGACAAAAATGTGTAAAGTGCTGTAAGACATAAGAAGGTATAATGTGTTCTTGGTGAGGGGTTTGTGGAGAAGAATGGATTTTGAATGAACTCTTAAAGAGATGGGTAGAATTTAGAAAAAAAAAACAAACAAGAAAGGGGTATTCTGGAGGACAGAAGAGCATTAGAAAAGGCACTTCTGCTTTAGCTAAAACAAGACATGCATAAAGGTAGTGAAAGACAGTGCTAAAGGTGGAATGACGCTAAATCATAATATGCCTTATTTGGACATTTGGATTTAATTCTGCAGTCAATAGGGGAAGAAAAAGAGACTCAACATGGGGATATTGTTAGGAAGCTGTTGCAGGCAAGAGATTATTGGGCTGCACCAAAAGAGTAGCAGAGCTAACAGAAAGGAAGGGAAGAATATGAGAGATATTCTAAAGCTGGAATCAAAGGAATTTGTGATAGCTGGGAAGAGCAGAGAGAAGAGAGTGGGGGCAGAGACAATTCTAAGTAAGGCCTTGATCTTGGGTAAAGTTATCTTTGACAGAGAAAGCAAGGAAGAGGAAAATGAGTTGTTACTGTTGTTGTTATCCCCCAGAAGGAGGGAAGTAGGGAGTGGAACGAATAAGCATTAAGCATTCAAAAAGCAGAATTTGATTTTGGAACAAACCCAGATTCTATCAAATGTCTAGTATCTTTCACATCTCTTCTTTCCTGTTGCATTCTTCTATGTGTTTAATTCCTCTATGTGAAGTTGGGTTTAAACAACTTGCAGATGTTTTATGTACCCTGAAATTCCTTACGAATTAAAATGGTTGGGCCCCTGAACTAATTGTGTACGTATCAAACTTCACTACACGTGATGGGTAACAGGAACCACTAGAGGAAAGAAAGGTCGGTAGTGAGCTCTAGGCATTTGTAGAAATCTTTCCTCAGAAAATTTTGACATCACCTCTCTTTCACTTGCATAGTGATTACTATATATTTACTCATTACAGAGGTTGCAGCATTATATAGTTTGAAGAACACAGACGGTGATTGTTGTGGAGTAAAGTGAAATTATCTCTTCCTCTAACCTGGACATTGTTTTCATCCTTACCATTTTATTTTAGCAATAGTTATTTTTTAAATAGTCATCATATTACTGGTTTCTAATGACCTTTACAATTGTTAAAATCTTGGAGGTAGCATCTCTCTCCCCCGATATTGGCTATCTTCTCCCATGTGATAGGGATGCTGACTGAATTATTTTTCTAAATGCAGGAATTAATACTTCATCTTGTTATGGGTTTAGACCATTATTCCTTTTTTTTTTTTTCCAGACGGAGTCTCACTCTGTCTCCCAGGCTGGAGTGCAGTGGCGCAATCTTGGCTCACTGCAAGCTCTGCTTTGCAGGATCACGCCATTCTCCTGCCTCAGCCTCCTGAGTAGCTAGGACTACAGGTGCCCGCCACCACACCCGGCTAATTTTTTGTATTTTTAGTAGAGATGGGGTTTCACTGTGTTAGCCAGGATGGTCTCGATCTCCTGACCTCGTGATCCACCCGCCTTGGCATCTCAAAGTGCTGGGATTACAGGCGTGAGCCACCGCGCCCAACCTAGACCACTATTCCTAAATGAGGTTTCTTTCTTTTCCTTTGTTTATTTTCTTTCTCTCCCCACCCCTGCCCCGCTTCTCCTTCTTTCTTTAAAAAGTCAGAGTCCCCCAGGCTGGAGTGCAGAGGCATGAGCATAGCTCACTGCAGCCTTAACTCCGGGGCTCAAGTGATCCTCTCGCCTCAGCCACCAGAATAGCTAGGACTATAGGCATGTGCTAGCATGCCCAGCTAATTTTAAATAATATTCTGTAGAAACGGGAATCTCATTATGTTGCCCAGGCTGGTCTTGATCGCCTGGCCTCAAGTGATCCTCCTCCGTTGGTCCGTTGGTCTCCCCAAGTGCTGAGATTACAGTTGTGAGCCACTGCAGCCACCTGAGAATTTTTAAAAATTCAAATGATCTTAATCTTGGTATTTGCTATGGCTCCCACACATACTTTTTATATGCATTCAGTCTATGACTTCATTCACATTACTGGTGAAAACTTTAAGCAGGACAAGGGCAAGATAATACCTATGGCATGCTACAAAGAATCTGCTCTCTTCTTGCATCTAGGATGTATCTATTTATTAGCAATCTGTGGGTTTAACTAGAAAGATATTAAGAATTTGATATCATCTGAGTTTATTTCAAAATCAAATTCAGCATCTTTTTGAACACTATGCTTCTCCACTCTACTCCCTACTACTCTCCTTCTTATGGGTCTGATCTATTTGTACCACACTGAAGTCTTATTTTTCCATTTTGTTGATATTTGAAAGATATAGGAAATGCCCTTCTAAAATTGTAACCATCCTTTCTACAGCAATGGTTCTCAATCTCAATTATTTTGACCAAAACAATCTATAGGCAGATAGGAGTAAACTCTTGTAGTCAGGAGGTCTAGGGATTACAGCTTAAAGAGATCAACCACACACACAGCAGAAGTATTTCAAGTTTCATGGTTTACTTTAACAACTCATGAACTTCTTGAACTCTAGTCTTAAAACTTCCATTTGATATAAAAAGTCATTATTTAATCTCTGAATAAATTATGCCAATTAAACTTCAAGTATCTTCCTGGCACAATCTTGTATCTCAGAAACCTCAGGGAATCTCATTATGCTCTCTAAAGAAATACGGTCCTGCAACGTTCTTTTGATTTACCAGTAATCTTTCATAAAAGAAACGAGGCATGGCATGACTTGTTTTCAATAAATCCATATTGCCTTTTAATGTTTATTTCAAAGTATCACATTCACAAGCCACCTATTAATAATCTGTTCTGTAACACTTTTACAGCATTGCCCTTATGTTGTATCAGGTACTGTTCTAAGCACTTATACATAGTAACTTTTTTTTTTTTTTTTTTTTTAGACAAAGTTTCCCTCTTGTTGCCTAGGCTGGAGTGCAGTGGCACGATCTTGGCTCACTGCAACCTCCGCCTCCTGGGTTCAAGCGATTCTCCTGCCTCAGCCTCCCAAATAGCTGGGATTACAGGCATGTGCCAGCACGCCTGGATAATTTTTTTTTTTTTTGTATTTAAGTAGAGATGGGGCTTCTCCATGTTGGTCAGGCTGCTCTCGAACTCCCGACCTCAGGTGATCCACCCGCCTCAGTCTCCCAAAGTACTGGGATTACAGGCGTGAGCCACCATGCCTGGCCTCACGGCAACTAATTTTATCCTTGTAAGAACTCTATGGGCTCAGTACAATTACTTTGTATATTTTATTGAAGAGGAAACTGAGGCACAGAAAGGTTAAGAAACATATCCATGGTTGCAGTTAGTAAATGACAAGGCAGTCTGGTTCCATAATCTGTTACTGACTGTTGTGGCATGCTGCCTTTCAACTGATGTAAAACTTTTCAGTCTACATTCTGGAATCCATTTCTCCTCCTTAAAAAGCTGAAACATTTTCTGATCTCCAAGTCTTACATCTCTCTCCATTAAAAAAATGAAAACTGGCTGGGCACACTGGCTAATGCCTGCAGTCTCAGCACTTTAGAGGACAACGTTGGGGGGATCACTTGAGTCCAGGAGTTTGAGACCAGCCTGGGCAATCTACCAAGACCCTGTCTCCACAAAAGAAAACAAAACAAAAAAATAAAATAAAATCAAGCCACAGAGTATAGGATATTCTCAACTAACATATCAGACAAGGGACTTACATCTGGAAGATATAAAGACTTTTTATGACTCAATTATAAGACAAACTCAATTTAAAAAGGGCAAAAGGTCTGAACAGATACTTCAGAAAAGAATATATACTAATGACTAAGTAAATATGAATTAAACCACAATGAAGGGTCTGCTTTTAACTTGGACTAACATAACTTCTTCATGCAATAAACTGAAAAGAGCCATACTGTCTAGTTAAAAAAAAAAAAAAAAAAAAAAAAAAAAACCATAATGAGATAACACCACACTCTCACTAGAACAATTAAAATTAAAGGACTAAGAATACCAAGTGTTGCTAAAGATGTTAAATAACTAGAACTTCCATACATTGCTGGCTAAAATGTAAAATGGTACAACCGTTTTACAAAGGAGTTTGATAATTTTTTTTTTTTTTTTTTTGAGATGGAATAGCACTCTTGCTCATGCTAGAGTGCAGTGGCATGATCATAGCTCACTGCAGCCTTGGCCTCCTGTGCTCAAGTGATCCATCTCAACCTCCTGAGTAGCTGGACTATGGGTTCATGGCATCATGTCTGGATAATTTTTTTTTTTTTTTTTTTTTTTTTAGTAGAGATGAGGTTTTGCCACGTTGCCCAGGCTTGTCTTTAACTCCTGGGCTCAAGCGATCCGGCCATCTTGGCCTCCCAAAGTGCTGGGTTTACAGGTGTGAGCCACCGTAAAAAATTATCAGCCACCTGGCTTAATTTTTTATAAAGTTAAATACATAGCTACCATATGACCTAGCCATTCTGCTCCTGTGTATCTGACATGAAAACATATCCATGCAGATTTGTATATGAATGTTCACAGCAGCTTTATTTGTAACAGCCAAAACCTGAAACAACTCTAATGTCCATCCACAGCTGAACAGATAAGCAAAATACAATTATTCAGACATAAAAAGGAACAAAAGAGCAACAATACAACATGGATGAATCTCAAAACCATCATGCTGAGTGAAGACAGACATGAAAGAGTATCTACTATATGATTCTATTTATAAAATGTTCTAGAAATGCAAACTAATCTCTAGTAATAGCAGCAGATCAATGGCTGCCCAGGGATAGAAGTAGAGGGGGGAATGGATTGTAAAGGGGCATAAGTACTTTCCGAAGTTGATGGAAATGTTTGGCATTTTGCTTATGATAGTGGTTTCATGGGAGCATACACCTGTCACAAATTCATTGAATTGTACTTTTTTTTTTTTTGAGACAGTGTCTCACTCTGTCCCTCAGGCTGGAGTATAGTGGTGCAATCTTGGCTCACTGCAACCTCCGCCTCCTGGATTCAATTTTTGTGCCTAAGTCTCCCAAGTAGCTGGGATTACAGGCATGAACCACATACCTGACTAATTTTTGTATTTTTAGTAGAGACAGGGTTTCACCATGTTGGCCAGGCTGTCTCAAACTCCTGACTTCAGGTGACCCACCCACCTCGGCTTCCCAAAGTGCCAGGATTACAGGCGTGAGCCATCGTGCCCGGCCTGAATTGTACACTTTATATATGTGGAGTTTATTATAAGTAAAATATACCTCAATAAAATAACTAAAGGAGTTTACACTTTTTTTTTAATAAGAAATAATTATACATTAAAATGATTTTGAAATGTTGGCTCTGTTTCCAGAAAGATCATCCATCCGACAAAGGCTACGTCACCTCAGGCACTACTAAGAACTAATGCCTGTCATACTGTTACTTAGCTCCATTGCTCCTTTGAGTCAAATAGATATAGGAACACTGGAGTCAGTTCTGCCACTTAGGAAGTTATGTAACCCTGGTCAAGCTTCTCAACCTCTCTGCCTTAGGTTCCTCACCTCTAAAATAGGGATATAACATATACCTCAAAAAGCTGTCGTGGTCCTTATAGAAATTAATACATGCAAAGCACTTAGAAGAGTGCAGGGAACAAGGTAAGTGTGGTATGGATGAAGTATTTGTATTGTTGTTCAGGATTCTGTCTATTTAAGTGACATAGTGAGATGTTCTCCCAATAAATTAATCTAGTAACTATAGAAAGACAAATAAGGTTATCCATAAACAGCACAGAAGTATCTGAAAGAAGTACCTAATTCTTTGTATTTCAAGTTAATTTATGTTTTAGAGGGACTGTGTTTATGGAAGTTGAAGGATGGACATGATCCTTATTCTAATTGCTCTGATTTTGAATCAACTTTTTGTTTTTTTGACACATGGTCTCATTCTGTCACCCAGGTTGGAGTGCAGTGGTACAATCTCGACTCACAGCAGCCTCAACCTCCCAGGCTCAATTGATCCTCCTGCCTCAGCCTCCCCAGTAGCTGGGACTACAGGCATCTGCCACCACGCCCAACTTATTTTTTGTATTTTTTTGGCAGACATGAGGTCTTGCTTTATTGCCCAGGTTGGTCTCGAACCTCTGGGCTGAAGGAATCCACCTGCCTCAGCCTCCCAAAGCAGTGGGACTATGGGTGTGAGCCACCAAGCCCTGCCAGGTCTTTATCTCAGTAAAAATATGTAAAAGCACTGTGAAAGTTAAAGTAACAAAAACTGCACATCAACTACTGTATTAAATATGAAACACATAATATGAATTACTCATAATTCAAAACTGTCTAAGAAGAGCTTCATATCTTAAATACAAGGAATTGTTCTACTTTTCTTAATTTGATTTACAATCTGTTTCATTCTACCTACCTTTTAGAAATAGCAAAACCTGAATTTAACTTTTTAAACATCTTTCTCACAAAACGCAACTTGATGTTGAATTATTTATTTATTTAAAGAGACAAGGCCTTGCTATTTTGCCTAGGCTGGTCTCAAACTCCTGGGCTCAAGCGATCCTTCTGCCTCGGCCTCCCAAGTGCTGGGATTACAGGCATGAGCCACTGTGCCCTGCCTAATTTAACTCTTGCACCATATGAAATGTTTTTCAGACATCTCATGTTTGACGAATAAATCAATTGAATTTGAACAAAAAATGTAATAAAAATTTCCATGCCTCACAGCATGACCTGCTGTGATATGGCATTTAATCATAACAGCTTAATAGGTTTGTGTTTTTTTGAGACAGGGTCTCACTGTCTCCCAGGCTAGAGTGTGGTGGCGTGATCTCGGCTCACTGCAGCCTCTGCCTCCCAGGCTCAAGTGATCGTCCCACTTCAGCCTCCCGAGTAGCTGGGACAACAGGCACACACCACCACGCCTGGCTAATTGTATTTTTAGTAGAGCCGGGGTTTCACCATGTTGCCTAGGTTGGTATCAAACTCATAAGTTCAAGTGATCTGCTGCCTTGGCCTCCCAAAGTGCTGGGATTACAGGTGTGAGCCACCATGTCTGGCCAGCATAATAGATTTTTAAATGGTTATTAAATATCTTTAATCTTTGAGGAAAAAATTTTATGAGCAAAATTAGGATGTTAATTTGGTTATATTTTAGGTATCAGTAGCTTACTTCTTCTTCCCCTCTAATAAATACACCATGGCTCTATACTTTTCAATCCAACTCACTAACATATATTAGGAGACATTTTATATCTTTCCATTATTTGCACCTTCTTTCTGTCAGCAATGTTATTTTCAGTGTTTTTTATTTTTATTTTTTTTTGAGATGGAGTTTCATTCTTGTTACCCAGGCTGGGGTGCAGTGGCGGGATCTCAGCTCACTGCAACCTCTACCTCCTGGGTTCAAGTAATTCTCTTGCCTCAGCCTCCCGAGTAGCTGGGATTACAGGCGTGCACTACCATGGCTGGCTAATTTTGTATTTTTAGTAGAGACAGGGTTTCACCATGATGGTCAGGCTAGTCTTGAACTCTTGACCTCAAGTGGTCTACCTGCCTTGGCCTCCCAAAGTGCTGGGATTACAGGTGTATTGGGCCCGGCCTCAATGTATTTTATTAAAGTTATCTAAAAGTATCTTATGTTTTATGACAAGGTCTATGAATGCAGTTTTGTTTTTTGATATAACAGTAAATAGTATTTTTAAAAAATCTGTTTCTAATAGCTTTTTGCTAGCATTTAGAAATACTATTGATTATATATACGGAACTTGTATTTTACTCCCCTGCTGAACTCACTATTCTCATTGCCTTTTCCTAGATTCTATGGGGCTTTCTACATAGATGATCATATAATCTGCAAATAAAGACAGTATTATTTATTGCCTATCTGTAAACCTTTTATTTTTCTTGCCTGAATGTACTGGCTAGGCGCTCTAGTACAATACTGAATAGAAGTGGTGAGAATGGACATCCTTGTTTTATGCCTGCTCTTAGGGAGTTCTGTAATCCAATACTATTCTAATCTTAGTAAAGACTAGGCAGAGCACAGCACTAAATTTTGGGATATTAGGCAACTGATTCTGTTATCTTTGCCAAAACATGTTGTTTGATTCTTTTTTTTTCCCCGGAGGTCAAATCCTATTTAAAGTGATTTCAGAGAACTTAATTGGGGTAACAATGCAGCCCAATACCTGTCAACATTATGAATACTCTTTGCTGTAACGCTAGTTGTTAATCTTGCTTTTTCAGGAAATGAGACTAGTCTGATGTACAGTTTGCCATGTTTTAGCTACTTTACATTAATACAACAATTACAAAAATAACTAAGGGTTTATTATGGCATATTCCCAATGACAAAATACAAATGAAGTAACAAAATCATTAATTGGGAGTACATATTTAGTATCAAATTAATGTTTTTATTTAAAGTAAGTCTTTGAATGCCAATAATCATAAGTACTCTATAGCTAGCTAGCTCAGGGATCACGCTTGTGAAATTAGTTTTATTTGGATCCAACGTAGATATCCTACATCAAAGGCCATCAAATGTGTGCCATTCCTTCTAATGGGTTAGTGTGAATAGTTTTGTAAGAGGGAAGCGTATCAATGCTCATGTCCTTGGGAAGCTGAAGTAGGTGGATCATTTGAGTCCAGAGTTCCAGACCAGCCTAGGCAACATGGTGAAACCCCATCTCTACTAAAAATACAAAAAAACTAGCTGGGCATGCTGGCGCACGCCCGTAGTCCCACCTACTTAGGAGGCTGAGGTGGGAGAATCACTTGAGCCTGGGGAAGTTGAGGCTGCAGTGAGATGAAATTGTGCCTCTGCACTCCAGCCTGGGCAACTGGAGCAAGATCCTGTCTCAAAAGAAAAACAAAAACAAAAAATGAGATCAACGCTTATGTCCTAACATATATGTGGTGAATACAGTTAGGGGCAGTTCTTAGTCATTTTAACATGCTTAGTCAATATTTTCACTTATTGACACCTAATAAAGGCAGCAAGTCTGAAACTAACAAATAATCATTAATGTTTCTCCAGGCACACTCTCTCATCATTCTTCCCAGCTGCCAACTTCAGATTTACATTAACATAATATGCTCCGGTGTGCCTGTAACAAACATGTCATGTGCAGAGCACATATTTATGCAAAAAAATGTACTACTCCTGGTATCTTAGGAGTCTGACTAATCCATATTTAAAACTGCATTTTCTCCAATTGCTCTTTATTTTTCTCCCTAATTTCATTAATAAATGTTACTATTGAACCCTTTAAAAGGGCTGGCCTAATTCATCTGTATACCCTTAGTACCAAGTATAATATCTGGCTCATAACAGGAGCTTAAAAATGTTTTCTGAATAAACTTAAGGGTTATTAGCTAGATTTTCTTTATGTCGTTGAGTCTCTGCTTAATATCATGGAAACAAAGGAAAATATTTTTAGGCAATTGCTATGTAAATGAGTTAATTACTCAATAAGTAGCCAGAAATGTCCTTCACTCCAAAACCAAGTCAGTTTTGTTTTTTTTTTTTTCTTAAAAACAGGTAGAGCTGGGCACAGTGGCTCAAACCTATAATCCCAGCACTTTGGGAGGCTGAAGTAGGCGGACCACTTGAGGTCAAGAGTCCAAGACCAGCCCAGCCGACATGGTGAAACCCCGTCTCTACTAGCAAACACAAAAATTAGCTGGGCATGGTGGTGCATGCCTGTAATCCCAGCTACTTGGGAGGCTGAGGCAAAAGAATCACTTGAACCAGGGAGGGAGAGGTTGCAGTGAGCTGAGATTGTACCACTGCACTCTAGCCTGGATGACAGACTATATCTCAAAAAAAAAAAAAAATAATAATAATAATAATAATAAAAACAGGTAGATAACCAAGAATTTTTGTTTGTTGCAGTTTTTACTATGATTACTCAGGAATATTATTATTTAGTGACTTTTTTTAACTGTCAAAAATATTTGAGAAACTTCACCAAATAAATTACAAAGTGTCCTGGAAAATCTTGACACCACAATAATACACTGTCTGTGTATTTCTTTTAGCTATGGAAACATGGTGCTTCTTTGGGTTTTTGTGACTAAATTTTCCATTTCCTATTTGTAACCTTATGCCTTCTATATCTTCCTTACTTGGTTGTTGTTTTTTGTTTTTTGTTTTTTTTTTTGAGACAGGGTCTTGCTCTGTCACCCGGGCTTAAGTATAATGGTGTGATCACAGCTCACTGCAGCCTCAACCTCCTGGGCTCAAGCAGTCCTCCTACCTCAGCCTCCCAAGTAGCTGGGACTACAAGCATGCGCTGCCATGCCTGGCTAATTTTTACTTTTTTTTTTTTTTTTTGTAGACAGGGTCTCACTCTTTTGCCCAAGTTGGTTTCAAACTCCTGGGCTCGAGCAATCCTCTGGCCTTGACCTCTCAGTGTTGGGATCACAGTCGTAAACCACCATGCCCAACCTTTGCCAATTTTTAATCCTTACTGATATTCGCTCTTTATCAAGACCAATACAGAGGAGTTCCTTATAAGGGTGCCATAGGTATAGGTGAAAATGGATTAGCAGATGCTCTTCAAATCAGTTTTAGTGGTCCTATCAGAATTTTGAAAGTGAGAGTAGAATTTTAATAACTGGAAACATGACAATTCTTTGATACCTTTGGAGGAATCTGCTAACAAAGTCTTAAAAAAATTATAGCTAAGTGCAAACAACCTTTTTTTCCATCTTGGCAATTATTTAAAACTCAAATACCTAAAATAAAAAATATATTGACTCCTAGCCATGTTTTAGATAGTGTGACATATGAAATATTTGCCAATTGTTAAGTGGCAGTAACTGAAATTTTAATGAAGGATATTTACCGGAAGTAAAGTGACAATAGGTAATTTTTTAGGTAACAATTATATTCTGTTTTTTCAAATTCTAGTGAATAGTCTCAACCTTAACAGAGATTACTCTGAATGTCATCTGAGATTACTTTTTGAATATCAGCCCTTATGGGTCAAAGTTTCATATGCTTTATGAATTACAATTTTAGTACCAGCCATGTCAAGCCATGGAAAGAATACCAACACAGATGTGTTTATTCAATTCACAATTTTAAAGCTGTAAAAGACCTGAGTTTGGCTGGTGCAGGGTTCTTCAACCTTGACACTACTGGTATTATGAGTAGGATAATCCATTGTTGTGTGTGTGGGAACTGTCTTGTGCATTTTAGGATATTTGTGACATCTCTGGCCTATGCCAAGGAGATGCTGGTAGCACCTGTACTCTTGCTTACCATGTTCCTTGTGGGTTTAGAAGATAATCCCAAATGTTGAAATCCCAAAATACCAAAATCCCAGTCACAAGATAGTTGCATCATGTTAGCCCAGCTTTCATGGACTATTTCTGTACAACTGCCCATAATCTATTCCTGTAATACATTTTCTCATTTGCCATTTTTTTTCCAGTATCTTAAATTGTCAGACTTAAAAAAATAATAATTCAGCATGCTGTGTATTTCATCTTTGCATCATGTCCAATACTGGAAGTGTAAACTGCAGAGACTTTTAGAGAGTTCTAATTTGTCTTATGCATTTTTTGCAAATGTGACTTCATGAAAGTACATTATCAAAACACTGACTTTGTGTGTAAGCACTGTGCATGTACCTAAAAACGTTGAAACTTCCTCAACAAATGAAGAGATGAGAGATGTCTGTTGCGTATCTGCATTTGTGAAAGATAAAAATTTCTTCATGTTTCAGCTCTTTGGGCAACTGCGTAAGTGAACAGTGACCCACTACAGGTTTTGACCTATCTCATCAAAAGACTTGTCACAGTATTTCAGATGACCAGTTATTAAGCTAGGTGCACACGACTACCAACCATTGTGACATGCTTTTATACATTTCCCTTTTTGATCTACTTCTTTATGAATACAGCTCATCTGCTCCTAACTGTTATATGCATGTGACTGTTAGTATACTTGTTTGCAAAATGTTACCATTGCGTTTTATTGTGTCAAATGACCTATGAAGTGTTCTGTCATGTTTTTGTTTCTTAAATAAATCCCCCTTTAAAAATGTAAACAAACATATTTTAAAGAACTAAAAAAAGTACTTTTCCCAGATGTATTATTTTCAATATTTTGGCCTTTTGTGATTGTGATTTTGGGGACTTAAACTTTAGGGATTTTCATCTTTCGGGATTTCAACATTCAGGATTGTGTCTTTTGGAATTATGATTGGCTCTTCTCCCTCTCTGCTCAGTGATGACAACCTAAAATGTCTCCACATTATCAGAGGTCTTCTGGCGGGGGGTACGATGATCCCTAGATGAGAGTCACTGGGCTAGTCCAATTCCCCCACCCACAGATGACAAAACTCAAATCCAGGAAGTAGGACTTACTCAGGGTCATTTAGCTGTAGGAGAAACTAGCACTAGAACCTGTAACTAGTCAGACTCCTATTCCAGTATTCTCATTTTACCACCTTGAGGTGGAACAGAAAGGCTACTGCTAGTATTGTGTGAACTGACATCTTTTAAAGTCTTTTGCACATATTTGAAGTCATTGCAAAATCAAAAACAAAAACACATGCTGAGTCTGGCAAAAAGCTTTTTCCATGAGAAGCTGTTTCCAAATCTTCCTGTGGTCTGGCCATGTGAGCCAAATTGAATTGTAGTCTTTAAACTGCTCAGGCTTATTTATTAGTGAGAGGCAGGAAATTTGTTATAAAAGCAAAATAATCCAGGCTGACTGAAGACACTAAATCTAGTCTTCCAAAACTGCCTTCACTAAGAGAACTTAATAGTTTCAACATTTGGTTGCAATGACTAATCCCTATTTTTAGTGAACAGAAAAAGTGCTTACAAAAATGTTTTAAGAAATTTGCAGTATTTTACTCCTCTGCTAGTTCTCCAAAGTCAATTGACACAAAGTCAATTGTGTAAAATATTATGGGATAACACGCAAAATGTATCATGAAAAAGGATAAACAAGAAATCAGTATTTTTATGGAGTTATATTTACAGGTGTCTCTCCTGGAAAAAGGAATCTAAATTATTCTACAATATTCTGGCTCCCATCATCTTTCACTGTGAAGACAAACAGCAACATAAGGCAACACAGCAAATACTAAAAAAATTGATACTGAACATGGCTAATACTAAAAAAATTGATACTGAACATGGCTAAATGTTTCACTTATGTCTTCTGCAGTGGGATCAAGCACTATCAACTAAAATAATTCCCAAAACTGCTTTAAGCCTTATCTCATGGTTTGCAACCAGCACGCTGTTTGTAGACATATAGAACTATTATGGTAAGAACTCAAACGTCTCTCAGATTAAGATGGATAAGAAATAGCCTTTTGTGTTAGGAGCAATGTGTTGGAGAACTGCAAAAACTCTCCCCATCCGCCGGGCGCGGTGGCTCACGCCTGTAATCCCAGCACTTTGGGAGGCCGAGGCGGGCGGATCACAAGGTCAGGAGATCGAGACCACGGTGAAACCCCGTCTCTACTAAAAATTACAAAAAATTAGCCGGGCGCGGTTGTGGGCGCCTGTAGTCCCAGCTACTCGGGAGGCTGAGGCAGGAGAATGGCGTGAACCCGGGAGGCGGAGCTTGCAGTGAGCCGAGATCGCGCCACTGCACTCCAGCCTGGGCTGGGCGACAGAGCGAGACTCCGTCTCAAAAAAACAAAAAACAAACAAACAAAAAAAAAACAAAAACCAAAAAACTCTCCCCATCCTTGGAGAGTTGACCAAAATTTAACATGGCCTCGAGAAGCCTAAGGCCACATCCATGAGGGCAATCCAGCCCTCTTTTGAGTTCCTGTTGGAAAAGCCAGGCTGCCAAAAAAATTTTACTGTTTGTTCTAACCAACACCTAATAACAGCTCCCTGACTTCCCTTTTAAAAAGCATTTACTAAAAAGGGCTCACAACTACGAATCCTCCTCCGTTCCTTTGAGATGTGTTTGTACCTCTTACAATTCAGGAGTGTCTTCCTTAAGGACCTGGAAGCCAATGCTCTGAAATGTAACCAGGAAGGACTGGGCCTGACTCCCGGTCTCTGTGGGAGGATCCTATTTTATCTTAGATAATTCCAAGATAGGAGACAGAGCTGGCCTACTTGCGTTTATGCAGTGACCAGCCCTTTGTAATTTTTCACCTCCCTGACTCTACTTGAGCCCTCTCTTCCCACTCCCTACTTCTCCCTTTAAAACTCGCAGTCATCTCGGTGAAAATAGGAATGGAGCTCAGCCTTTCCCCCGTCAGTAGTTGCGGAATAAAATCCTTTTTCGGCGCTTTAATGTCCAGCTTCCTGTATCTCTGACATTGGTAGGTACATATTAAAACTCAGCTGGGCGCGAGGTCCCAGCTACTCCGGAGGCTGAGGCAGAAGGATCCCTTGAGCCCAGGAGCTGGAGGCTGCAGCGAGCTATGATGGCGCCACTGCACTCCAGCCTGGGCACAGCGAGACCTCAGTCTCTAAATTAGAGGATTAAAAGCACACACACATAAAACCCCAGATCACTATCAAGACGGGCCTATAAATCTTAGAAGCTTGTCTTACAGGGCCATATGCTCAAAAGCTTAGGAAAACTCTCCAGTGATCCCCCGCTAAACCTCATCCCCTCTTCTCTTCCCCCAAGGGCCCCGCTACTTCCTGCTTTCCCCGATTCCTAAATCCACCTCTCCCTAAGTGTCCTACGTCGAAGTCTCTACTTTCCAGGATGCTGAACTTCACCAAACGGAAGCTTACCCTCTTCCACGTTTGGGCTTTTTTCTACTTATCCCTGTCCCCTCAATTTTCGAGTTTCCTCATCAACCCCACTTCCCTTTCCCTGACGCTCCGGGTCTAGATTTCCTCCTGGCCGCCCCTAGTTTCCCACTCCGACCTCGGCTTCCTCCGCAAGCCGAGCGCCCCTTCCCTCCGCACTTCACTCGGAAGCCCTGGCGCCCCTTTCCGGGAGCGGCGGCCGGTGAGGGGTGCGCGGGACTCGGGCCGCGCCCTAGTCGGCCATTTCGCACACTCGGGGCGCGCCCGGCGGGCTGGGCGCGCGAGGCCTGTCCTGGAGCGCAGGAGTTGAGGGGCTGAAGACCGGGCCGCCCCCGCCGCCGGGGCGGGAACTCACCTTCTCTGAGGCAGGGGCGGGCGTCTACAACTACTGTCCCCCGCCCCGCCAACGCCGCCAGCCAGGGGATAAGCCGCGGTGGAGGTGGCGGAGAGGCAGGAACAACCGCTGCCGCCGCCGCCGCCTCCGCCGCCGAGCAGGCGGGATGGGAGGAGGAGGCGGAGACCCGGCTTCCTGAGGGGAAGTCGCCGCCACTACCGGCTTATGACTGGACAGCGCAGACGCCATGGCGGCGAGGCGCGCTAGTGCGCTTGCGCTGCGAGCCCAGCGCCCAGGAAGCCCCTTGAGCCCCGCCTTGCTGCTTGCTTCGCCCACTGGGCCTGGCAGTTCCCGGCGCGGTTGTAACGTCTTGCTGGAGCGACTGGTTTTGATCCAGTCCCTCTGCCCTCCTTTCGGGGGCAAAGAAAAGTTCGTGGGGCCGCTCGCCTTGGGAGAAGGAGTATAAAGCCAACTGAGTGAAAAAAAAAAAAAGTCTGGAAATTTACAGTTCCACCCCCAAATATCTTAAAAATACATGATCTGTTGCCTTATCAACCCCCAAATATAGGTTCGTGTACCAAATGGGCAGTAAGCCAAAACTGACACATTCAGTGCTTAGGAGCGGGGGAAGGTTTATTCCATTTGTCCAAAGTGAGAGAGCGGGAGAAGTCTCTCAGATACTGACATGCATTTGAACGTAACTGGGGGGCTTTTATGAGTAAGGTAAGAATAAAGAGGGTGGGATCCCCCGTGATCAAAGTGTTTCCTCCCTGGGACTCTAGGTCTCATCTGCCCCATCAGATGATGCCCCATCTGGACCATCAAGGAGGTCTGCGTGACCTAAGAGTCATCGTTGTTTTGTTTGTGATAGGGTCTTGTGCTATGGCCCAGGCTGGAGTGCAGTGGTACGATCACCACTCACTGCAGCCTCGACCTCCTGGGCTCAAGTGATCCTCTCACCTCAGCCTCCCAAGTAGCTGGGACTGCAGGCAGGCACATACGCCTGGGTGATTTCCGTTCATTTTTTATAGAGATTGGGCAGGGGGTGGGAATGTCTCACTATATTGCCCAGGCTGGTCTCGAACTTCTGGGCTCAAGTGATCCACTCACCTCAGCCTCCCAAAGGGCTGGGATTACCAGTGTGAGCCACCGTGCTAGGTCCATTGTTCTTTAAAAGAAAAACAAATTCATCAGTCTTGCCTGCAGCTCTGGGGTTAGGATATGAAGTTAATCAATTCCTAGTGACTACCCTCTACTGAAATGACTACGTGCAAGCAAGCCTGCATGGAGGAAGAAAAGGACAAAGAAAAGGAAAATAAGTAAAACAAAACATTTTATGATCTATACAATAAAGCCTCAGTTATAATCTCTCTTTCCTTTATTATGTCCTAATTACACAGAGTAGATTAAGCACAATCGTTTGTCATGGTACGTTGTCATCACTGGTCCATAAACGACCTTTTTCTCCCTCTTGCTCTTTCAGTATATACATCTATAATATATATTATACACACAAATATATATGTATGTATATATCTCATCATCTCATCCCGTTTCCCAGAGAAATCACTAACCTAGTTTGTATTCATCATTTCCTTTCTCTATGTATTATCATACATAGGCATGGCTGAAACACATTTAGATTGTTTTTAAACTTTATAAGATTTACACCTTTATGAGTATGCTGGGGCGTGTTGTTCATTTCACTTAATATTTTGAATTTCGTCTAAGCTGTTGAAGACAGCTGTAATTTGTTCATTTCACTGCCGGACAGGACTCCACTGATTTTCCTGTTGATGGGCACATCTCCTGGTATACTGTGGAAGAGTTTTTTTGGGGTATTCTCTACTTTCCTGTCACATTGCCATTGCCTTATTTCAGATTCTCATCATCTCTTGCTAGAAACATGCTAACATCTCCCTCTGACTTCACCTACTCCAGGCTACTCCCCATATTGCTGCCAAAGGGTTCTATCTAAAAGTCATTACTGGCTCCCCAGTGTCTGTTGGAAAAGGTCAAACTGAGTACTATGAGGCTTCTGTGCACCACCTCCCTGATCTCATTATCTTTCCACTGCCCTTACATCCCCACCCTGCTATTACCTGTGATTCAGCAACATTAAACCTATACTGATTCCTATAAATACCACACTGTTGCAAAACTCAACTCGCAGTACTGTATACACTTCTCCCTCTTTCTGGAATGCCCTCCGCTCCACTTCCTCATGAATTCCTCTTTCCCTCAGAAATAAATACTATTCTAAATTCAGCATTTTTCATTTCCATGTATTTCTTTATAATTTTACTACATATGTATGTACCCCTAAGTAACATGAAATATTGCATTGCATGGTTTAAAACTTTACGTGTTACTATACATACTGTTTATTCCTCTGCGATGTTTTTTTATGTGCTCTCTTTTATATTAACTCATGCTGATATGTGAGGTTCTCATTCTCTTTCACAGTTCAATAATATTCCATTTTATGAATGTACCACTACTTACCCTTTCTCCTAGACGTTTTTGATAGACACTGGGTTTGTTTCCTATTTTTGCTCCTCCAGTTGTTGCTGCTTTAACGTTCTTGTGCAGTCTCCTTATGCACCTGGAGCAGAGTTTCTCCAGGTTTTATACTTCGGAGATGTTTTTCACAAGGAGGCCTCAGATATACTTCTTACTTCTGTGAACCTCCATTTTTTTCATCTTCAAAATGGCCACAATATCCACCTCAAAGGGTGCCATGAAACTTGTGGTAACATAAGCAAAGAACAATGTCACACATTGGAAGAGATGTTGCTGTTAGAATAGCTTTCAAATGTATATGAAACACTGGGACATAAAACACAGTAGTCTGGTGCCGGAATGGTAAAGAGAAGTATACTACTTATGTATCTGTAGCTCCTGCAATAGTCGCCCAATTATAGTTGTTGCACATATCATGCTGTTTCTTGGCCTTCATGTCTCTGCACATGCTGCCATGTCCTTGGGTCTGAAGTGATCTCCTTTGGTTCTGAGGTTCCGGTCACCCTCCCTACTTCTCTTGTCTGTCTCTTCTCCAGAGCTTTCCCTGGTTCCCTTCCCCTTAGCCTCCTATCTCTCACCAGCTTTACATGCTCTTCCATAATCTCCTTTAAAGGTCAATGTCTCGAAGACAGGGCTTACATTTTACACATTTTATTTTATTTTATTTTATTTTATTTTATTTTATGAGACAGAGTGTCGCTCTGTTGCCAGGCTGGAGTTCAGTGGTGTGATCTCGGCTCACTGCAACCTCTGACTTCCTGGTTCAAGTAATTGTCCTGCCTCAGTCTCCCAAGTAGCTGGGATTACAGGCATGTACCACCATGCCCAGTTAATTTTTGTATTTTTAGTAGAGACAGGGTTTCACCATGTTGGCCAGGATCGTCTTGATCTCCTGACCTTGTGATCCGCCCGCCTCAGCCTCCCAAAGTCCTGGGATTACAGACGTGAGCCACTGTGCCTATTTTACTTTATTTTTTGAGAGAGGGTCTTGCTCCGTCACCCAGGTTGGAGTACAGGGATATGATTGTGGCCAACTGCAGCCTCCTCCTGGGTTCAAGTCATCCCCCCACCTCAGCCTCTTGAGTAGCTGGGACTACAGGTGTGCCCCATCACACCCAGCTAATTTTTATATTTTTTGTAGAGACAGGGCTCTTACTATGTGGACCAGGCTGGTCTAGAACTCCTGGACTAAAGTGATCCTCCTGCCTTGGCATCTCAAAGTGGTAGGATTACAGGTGTGAGCCACCATGCCCAACCTTACTCATCTTTATACCTGGAGCAGTGAGCACAGTGCCTGATACACAGGCTGATAAATGCATGCGGGATGAATGAATCTAGGACTTCTTGGGAGGAAAGGATTGCACAACTAAGGATTTCTTGGAGCCAGAGGGAGAAAGAGGGAAGCAAGCATGCTGTTTAAGTAAGAACACATGAACTAGAGAGTATGAAGTTTTGTCAAGGATGTAATTATGCAGGATATCATGGATAATCAAGGAGGGCACCTGCTCCTGTCACCCTGGAATGTGAGTGCTAGGTGTGCACAAGAACTTCTTCCTTGATCAGGTCCCTCACACAGCATATGAAATGAATGAATGAATCAGTCAGTGAATGTACTTGAAAGCGGTGAGCTTCTCCCCAACTTTAGGCCTATTTAACATTGCCAGGTATTAAGCTATTATTAATCTAAGCATGGGTTGGCAAACATTTTGTGTAAAAGGTCGGATAGTAAATATTTTCAGCTTTGTGGTCCATATGTTGCCTGTTGCAAATATCCAACTCTGCTGTTGCAGTGTGAAAGCAGTCACAGAAAATATGCAAAAAAAAAAAAAAATGACTGCAGCTGTTTTCTAATACATTTTTCTTTATGGTCATTGAAATCTGAATTTCATGTAATTTTCATGTGTCACAAAATAGCTTTTTTTTTTTTTTTTTTTTTTTTGAGGTAGGGTCTCACTCTGTCACCCAGGCTGAGTGCAGTGGCACAATTTCAGCCTTGACCTCTGGGGCTCAAGTGATCTTTCCACATCAGCCTCCCGAGTAGCTGAGACCACAGTCATGCATCAACATGCTTGGATAATTTTGTTTATTTTTTATAGAGATGAGGTCTCACTATGCTACCCAGGCTGGTCTCAAACTCCCGGGCTCAAGCAATCCTCTTGCCTTGGCCTCCCAAAATGTTGCTATTACAAGCATGAGCTACGGCACCTGGCCAAAATAGACTTTTGATTTTTTTTTCTAACCATCAAAGAAGGTACAAACCATTCTTAGTTTGGAGGTAAAGGAATCTTGACTCTTGGTCTAATTGAACCTTAGCTCTGGGTACAAAGGAAGTCAAATCCAGGGATAAGAGCTGTCCTTTAACTAGTCTTCAGATGTAAAATCTTGCAGCTCCTTTGATTTGTCACTAGATGGTGATCATTGCAGGCATGTGGCTCAGCCGGCGGGTCTTTCAAGGAGATGACTAGAGCTCTTCCAGGTATGACAGATTAACAGCTACAGTATTAATACAGACACACAAGCTATCCCAGTGATTCAAGACGTATCACAAACCACATGGATTTGATCGCTATCTACACTCCTTCACACTTATTTGTACATATTCCCTGAATTGCAACATACAGGGAAAATGTACTCACTCTCTCAAGGCCTGTGAGGTTATTAGCTTGAAGTTTCAGAACAACAATACAGAGTACAGTTAAAGATTTTGGGGCTGCAAAGTGGCATCTGGGAACAGATCCTACCCACAATGCAATTTAACAAGTAGAGCCCCTTCTTACATTAAAAGGATACTTGAAGCCATGCCTAGCCCTTTGATGATACATTGATAACGCTCCCAAAACAGCCCCCACTCCTGCCTCTTCGTGTCCCTTTCTTCTAACCTTGAGCTGTGTGATTAGGGACCCAGCATGACCCTTGCTTCGTAAATCCTGCATCAGTTGCCTCTCACATACTTTAGGGTGAGGGAGTGCTTGGTATCCCCAAGAAGGTTCTTGGCTTTTGTGTGTGTGTGTGTGTGTGTGTGTGTGTGTGTGTGTGTGTGTGTGTTGGGGAGGCGGGAATTCAGCTGAAATAGAGACAGACAGAGCAATGGCCTGGACATCCTGTTCCACAGTGGTAATTATTGTCATCCCCTTGTCTGAAATCTCCCAGGTCAGCCTCATTCCTGGACCAGGAGCTCTTTGGCTTGAGCTGTTTCATTCTTCTTCCTTTCTCACTACCCTTCTTTATTCATATACAAAAAAAGAAGGAGCCTGGATGCTTACTAAAATCACTAAAGATGGAAAAGGTTGCCATCTTCCTGGAGTGGAGAAGGGCTCGTCTACAGAAACATGACTGTGAAGGTCTGTGAAGCTCGAGTCTACAATCCTAACCACTATATCACATTGTCACACAGTTATGTCCACCCTGTCCCCTAGATTGATCTCTTAGGAGATGCAGAATGAATCTACTTTTTCCATATTTCAAGAGGTAAGACATCAACAACAGCTCTCATGTGCTTCCTGAATCTTTCCTGAATCTTTTTTTTTTCCCCCCGAGAGGGAGTTTTGCTCTTTTGTCCAGGCTGGAGTGAAGTGGTGTGATCTGCAACCTCCGCCCCCACCGGGTTCAAGGGATACTCCTGCCTCAGTCTCCCTAGTAGCTGGCATTGTAGGTGCCCACCACCATGCCCAGCTAATTTTTGTGTTTTAGTAGAGACAGGGTTTTGCCATGTTAGCCAGGCTGGCCTGGAACTTCTGACCTTGGGTGACCCACCCGCTTTGGCCTCCCGAAATGCTAGGATTATAGGCATGAGAGCCACCATGCCTGGCCTGCTTCCCGAATCTTTTCTTCTCTGCCCAATCATCTCCACTAGGGCAATAATGATTCAGCCTCATTGTCTGGAGTGACATCTGAGGTTTGTTGTCTCACAGCCATGGAGATCAAGAATGTGGGCACACAAAGAGTGAGGTTAACAGCAGAAATTCAACAGGGAAATTAAAGAGAATAGCTCTCTGCTACAGAGAGGGGTCCCAGAAAAATGGGTTGCTGATCCACACTGAAATGAAGAGGGTTTTATAGATGAGCTAGTGGGGAGGTGGTGTCTGCTCTACATAGGGTGTGAAAAATGGGTTAGGACCAGGTGGGTCATCTGTACAGGACTTGAATCTCTGGCAGCCCCCACCCCAATCTTTTATTATGCAGATAGGTACTCTGCCTGAGCTTCTCTATGTGGCCCATTTCTTTTTTACTGTACACATGCTAACAAAAAAGGGAAGGTAGAGCCCCATGTTGGACATGCCTGGCCCCCAGGTAGCCCTTTTCTATTGGCACAGCTGCCGGCATCCCCTGTGCAAGCTTCCAGCTTCCTTATCTATGTTTGCAGTTCGGTCTTCCAGGGTGCTCTTTGTTAGAAAAGAAATTATTTCTAGGGCTGCTTTTTGTTAGAAGGGAAGTTCTGCTGAGGACTCTTTTGCCCTCACTATCTGCCTAAATGATTTTTTTTTTTTTTTTTTTTTGAGACAGTCTTCCTCTGTCACCCAGGCTGGAGTGCAGTGGCATGATCTTGGCTCACTACAACCTCCACCTCCCAGGTTCAAGTGATTCTCATGCCTCAGTTTCCCAAGTAGCTGGGATTACAGCTGTGCACTCCCATGCCTGGTTAATTTTTGTATTTTTAGTAGAGACGGGATTTTACCATGTTGGCCAGGCTGGTCTCGAACTCCTGATCTCAAGTGATCCAACCACCTTGGCCTCCCAAAGTGCTGGGGTTACAGGTGTGAGCCACTGTGCCCGGCCTAAATAATTTTTCTATCTCCTGCATCAATAAGAAATCTTTTCAAAACTCTACATGTGCTTTTTCTCATGACAAAGACCAGTAGTTCTCAAAGGAGGCAAATCTACTACGTAGAAAGCATTTTAGGAATGTGGGAAGAACTTTTGTTTGTCACAATGATTGTGGGATGCTACAGGCACATTCGTGGCAGCACCAAAGTCATCAAAAAAGGGTTGGATCTCAGTGGGGGGAAAAAACAAACCAGGATGGGCTGTAGCAAAGGCAGATGGGCAAAAATCTTTTACACAGGATTTATATTGATATGTGGCATACTAGGGCCTTATGCCCTCTTCTCCACCACCAGTCTGGAAACTACCGTCAACATCCTCTGCATCCTTAATCCTGGCCAGAGATGTTAGATCCTCTGAGAAGCAGGGGACAGCCTGGTACAATGGAGACTCTCTGCCCACCCTGCACAACCTCGAATATCTGTATGTGCTTTTCTGGTAGGCAAAAAGTCGGTTTATGATTGTCTGAGTCTGGTAACCCATTTTGTAAGTAATCGTAAAGTAGTTTTTGTAAAGTTTTAATATACACTGAATTTTCCAGCAATGCAACTTCTTGTTAACCAAAGGAAGATCATAGTTTATTTTATTTAGAACTCCCCTAAGAGTCATTCAGCATTTCAGAAAATTATGGTCACAGGCAACAATATGGTATTGTGTCCTCAAAATCAATCTGCATTTTTGCTCTGTCTATCATAGTGATTCCACGTAGAGGTACAAACATCTAGCCATTTTATCTCATCTTCTAATATAGTTGTACCCAAGCATATGCATAGTGAGCACATTTACATATTTAATTTACAATAAATAGATATTACTACAAATTAACTTTGATTTTCTTTCACCTTTATTAGGTTAAACTAGTCATTTTTTTTTAGGTATAAGAATGAATAAATTGGCTGGGTGCGGTGGCTCAAGCCTGTAATCCCAGCACTTTGGGAGGCTGAGACAGGCGGATCACGAGGTCAGGAGATCGAGACCATCCTGGTGAAACCCCGTCTCTACTAAAAAATACAAAAAAAAAAAAAAAACCAGCAGGGCGAGGTGGCGGGAGCCTGTAGTCCCAGCTACCCGGGAGGCTGAGGCAGGAGAATGGCGTAAACCCGGGAGGCAGAACTTGCAGTGAGCTGAGATCCGGTCACTGCACTCCAGCCTGGGCGACAGAGCGAGACTCCGTCTCAAAAAAAAAAAATGAATAAATTATACTATGTATGAATTTCACTTTAAAGTAAACATAGTATTTACTATAATGAGACTAATATAATAAATATTTACTATATTTACTATTGCTGCTGTGACAAAACATGACAAATTTGGTGACTTAAAATAACATAAATTTATTATCTTACAGTTCTGGTGGTCAGAAGCCAGAAATGGACTTTATATAGCCAGAAATGGACTTTACATGACTGAAATCAAGGTCCGCAGGGCTGTGTTCCCTCTGGAGGCTCTAGGGTGAGAATCTGTTCCCTTGTCTTTTCCAGTTTCTTGGTTCATGGCCACTTCTTCCATCTTTAAAGTCAGCAACATAGCCCCTTCAAATATCTCTCTGACTCTGACCCTATTGGTTGCATTGTTGCTTCTCCTCTGACCCCCGCCCTCCTGCCTTCCTCCTATAAGGATCCTTGTGATTACATTGGTCCTACCAGGATAATCTAGGATAATCTTCTCATCTCAAGATCCTTAACTTGATCACATTCACAAAGTTCCTTTTGCCATATAAGGTAACATATTCACAGGTCTAAGCATTAGAATCTGCACATCTTTGGGGCCTGTTATTCTGTCTATCACCCTTTAATAATATAATAGCCATCATTCTGATAAGATTGAGGCCCACAGGTATAATTAGAGCCCTGGGCTTCCTCTCTCCGTGTGGTCTTGGGGCAGGTAAATTTCTTCTTTCACCATGGCTTGGGCTGAACCTGCTCCAAGAGTGCTGAGTCTAGGGAACAAGCTCATCTGAGCCAGGCTGAGCCCCTGGCCACTGAGGGCAGACTAGTTGTTGCAAGACCTTGAGTTGGTAGGCAATGTGGATAAAGGGTATTCACTGGGAGTCAACCTGGATTGAAAAAACCTTTTTTTTTTTTTTTTTTTTTTTTTTTTTGAGATGGAGTCTCTCTCTGTCGCCCAGACTGGAGTGCAGTGGCGCGATCTTGTCTCACTGCAACCTCCACCTCCTGGGTTCAAGTGATTCTCCTGCCTCAGCCTCCTGAGTAGCTGGGACTACAGGCATGTGCCACTACGCCCAGCTAATTTTTGTATTTTTAGTAGAGACGGGGTTTCATCGTGTTAGGCAGGATGGTTTTGATCTCTTGATCTCGTGATCTGCCCGCCTTGGCCTCCCAAAGTGCTGGGATTACAGTGAAAAAACCTTTTTAATATTTCCTCTCCTTTCCTGAAAACATCTTTCCTTTCCCTTCCCTTCCCTTCCTTCTTTTTTTTTTTTTTTTCTGAGACAAGATCTTGCTCTGTTACCCAGGCTGGAGTGCAGTGGTACGATCATAGCTCCCTGCAACCTCCGCCTCATGGGCTCAAGTGGTCCTCCTACCTCAGCCTCCTGAGTAGATGGGACTACAGGCATGCGCCCACCATACCTAGTTTATTTTTTGTATTTTTGGTAGAGATGGGATTTCACCAAGTTGCCCAAGCTAGTCTCAACCCCTGGGCTCAAGTGATCCACCCACCTCGGCCTCCCAAAGTGCTGGGATTACAGGCGTGAGCCACTGAGCCCGGCCTTCTTTCCCTTTTTTTAACTCTCTGTTTTGTAGAATTGTTTTTCCCCTTGGGAGCATGCAGTGTTTACTTTTTGAGGCACCTAACTTTACATGTCTTAAGTTCTTTTGCTCTTCAGGGTACATCAGAAGCCGCAGAGACATTCTCTTGCTCTCATGGCTATGTATTCTTATCTAAAACTCAGGATATATGATAAGACAATGAACTTTCAACATGCTTCCAAGAGTCGAAGGGGTTTTGGGAGATTCAGTTGGTTGAAGACATGTTAAAATTTCTGGTACATCTTGATAGTTTAGGGAGGACAATGTGACAGAGTAAATAAAATAAAATAGCTATCACTTAATGAGTACTTTATGAAGTGCTCCGTGCTGTGTTATGTCCTTTATACATATTATCTAACTCTCACAATCCAGTGAGGTAGAAATTATCACCCTTGTTTCACAGGTTCCGTCTCAAGTGGTAGTAGCAGGCTCAGAATTCAAACCCAGATTCACCTGACTCCGAAACCATACACTCAGAAAGATCCAGGAAATGCCCCCGCCCACTGCCCCCCCGGGAAGTAGATGCATCCCAGGAACTAAAAATCTTACATGGAAGTCAAGCCAGAGCTCCAGATCTGCAAGCGTCTTTCTTTTAAACCTCAGTGAGAGCTGCCTGATAGCCAAGAACAGTGGCATTTAGTTCAATGGGGATTTTAGATTCGTCTTTCCAGTGTCCTCACTCCTGAGTAAGAAGAAGGACAGAGCACGTTGGTATTTTCCTGGCAGCAGACACATGTTAAAGGAAATTTGATAGAAAGATAGAGATGGGGGTTGCTATTTTTAAAGCCTGCCTTCTCTGTATCCAGCCTGCCTCCAGCATACCAGCATCACCAGCAGTGCTAAGAACAGCTGTGGAGTAGGGGTGCTGTGGGAGACCTAGGTGACACTGAAGAGAAAAAATGCCCCTTTGGAGCCTAAATAGTACTGTTACGTATATGCCAAGGGCTCAGTTTAGCTTCTTCTTTTTTTTTTTTTTTTTTTTTTGAGATGGAGTCTCACTCTGTCGCCCAGGCTGGGGTGCAATGGCGCAATCTCGGCTCACTGCAACCTCTGCCTCCTGGGTTCCAGCAATTCTCCTGCCTCAGCCTCCCAAGTAGCTGGGATTACAGGCACCTGCTACCACGCCCAGCTAATTTTTGTATATTTAGTAGAGACGGGGTTTCACCATGTTGGTCAGGCTGGTCTTGAACTCCTGACCTCAGGTGATCCACCTGCCTCAGGCTCCCAAGGTGGGGATTACAGGCATGAGCAACCGTGCCCAGCCCTCAGTTTAGCTTCTGCTGCTTCCTGAAAACAGTCCACCCTTGGGAGAGAGACTGAAAAGGGTGGGGCGAGGGGCCCACCTCACTTGAGAAAGTGCAAGCCTGACAGCTGAAGGGTCCCAGAGCAGCAAATATCACCTTGTTTCTCTTGGACTACTCCAGTTGTCTGCTTTTGATTGACAGAGGCATCTGGCTGCTAAAAATACACTCCTGACCAAATGCTCCCTACTCCAACTAAAGCCGAACAGGATTGTTGCAGTTCAGAACTTAGCATATACAGAGCTTCTGCTTGCAATGGAACCTCTCAAAACTTTTCAGGTCCTATCCCAGAACCATATTAAGCCATGGTCATTTTCTCTTCTGTTAGCTTTGCTGGGTGATGAATGAAACCCTTCCCAGTTCACTTGTTCTCGTGCCTGTCCCATTCCCACCTCCAGAAAAAGTAGCAGAGGGGGAGGTGAGGGCCCAGTGGCTGAGAGCGGGCAGGGAAGGGGAGGTGGCTTGTCCATTTATAGTCTTGCTCTTTGGGATGCTGAAGGTGCTGAAATAGCAATGACAAGAGACTTGGCTCAGTGTTAAATATCTGCTGCGCTGGCCTGACAGACTCTGAGATGACAATAGGGAGAATGGAGAATGTGGAGGTCTTCACTGCCGAGGGCAAAGGCAGGGGTCTGAAGGCCACCAAGGAGTTCTGGGCTGCAGATGTCATCTTTGCTGAGCGGGCTTATTCCGCAGTGGTTTTTGACAGGTATGAAATGTGGGGAGTTGCCTTCTCTCCTGTTGGTTTGGCTGGTGCCAAACTCTAAAATACTTTGCTCTCAAAAATCATCAGGGGAAGGGATAAAATTCATGTGCTCTTTTTTGAACAAAATGACACTTCTGAGAGCTAATTTTTCTGGCATAAATTTTTCTGCAAGGGGTCGTTGCCAGTGTGATTTGCTGTGGCTCCTAGAAGGATGGTGAAGGTGAGCGAAGGCTTCAGGGGCACTTTCTCCCAACATTGGGCAACTTGGCTGAGAGGGTGTGCTGGGAGTGGAAAGGTGGGTGTGGTGCTGTGGGAAACAATTTCCGACAGAAAGCTCTATATTTTTAGCTTTTTTTTATTATAAATATATTACCAGATAAAGTAATTGCTGAGACTTAAAAAAATAATAAACTGTTTGTATATTAATAATTATGAATAACACAGGAATCCACTTACCCTTGAAAAATCAAAGTATCATCCAATCCCAGTCCCCTCTGTCTTTCCTCAGATATTACCTTTGCTATTATTTCATTGTATTTCCTTCTAGAATGTTCCTGTGCTATTACATGTATATATCAGCATTTATCAAAATGGATGGCTGTAGTTTGCTTTTCTTTCTTTCTTTTTTTTAACATAAATGGTGTCATACTTCAGATGTCGTTTTAGAACTTGCTCTTTTCCCTAAACAACATGTTTTTGATGTCTATCCTTGCAGGAACTATAAATCTATAGATACTTCTTTTAAATTCCAAAGATCTCTTTCCTTTATAGAGCTATACATATAGATTCATATGCTATATGAATCACCAATCTTAATTTTAAATATTTCATCCTATAAATATATGACATTTTATTTATCCATGTCTCTCACCTATTGAGAGACAATTGGTGGTTTTTAATTTTTCATAAAAAAATGAAAATCCTCGATCGTGTCTACCTGTACATATGTGCGATTGTTCTCTAGGCCATAGGACTAGAAGAGGAATTGCTGGGCCATAGGATGTGATGTTTTCAGTTTTATAGGCTCTTCAAACAAGCTCTGTTAAATGTACATTCCCTCTTCTTCACGACCTTGGCCACCCTAGACTACCAAGCTTTTAAATTAGTAATAAATCTTAATTTTAAACAAATTTACATGGTGATCACATTAAAGTGCCAATATTTTCTGAGATCAAGGTTGGGGTGACCTGCTTGACATCTATGTGGTTTGAGTCTGATAACCCAGGCTTTGTGGTTGGCTGGCTGCACTGACCACCCTGGGAAAGGGCACTGCTTCTCAGAGATAACTTTATTAGTATTCACATTCTCTTATCTTCCTGCCCACTAAGACCTTCAGGGAAAAGGGTGTGAACTGGGGCATGTGGCTTACCACCACCCGAGGAATATATGGGGCTGAGGTGACTTTTTCAGGGGGAGCTTGTCTTATTTCATTAATTGTGTGTGTGTGTGTGTATGTGTGTGTGTCAGGGGAGGGGTGAGTACAGTTAGGGAGCCAGCTGAATTCAGAGTGAAAACACAACCCAGAAACACAGGGACTGTCAACACTAATCCTGGTGCTGCCAGTGAGTTACTGCCTGGCCTTGTGAAGAACATCTCCATTTGCTGCCTCCAATTCCCCAAAGTCAATCTAGCCAATCAGTTCCATTTCAAGAAGGTTAAAGTTGAATGGGCTTTCATTCCACTATAAAAGCAAGGCATTGTCATTTCAGAAAATTTAGAAAGGTAAGATATCACACAACGATAACCACTCTTAACATGTTGGGTATCTATTTTTGGTTTGTTTTAAAACATAGGTTTCATTTGGCTGTAATATACTCATTATACAAGCTATTATGCTTTTTCATTTAATAATTTTGACGTCTTCTGTGCTATTATACACTCTTCAGAGACAGTACTTGAGAGCTACATGTTCTTCTATTACCTGCTGATGACTGACCATTTGGATTGTTTCCATATTTTTGTTATTATAAATAATTTGTCATTCATTTGAAGTAACAACTATAAAAACACTTCATGTACATTGAGGATAAATACTACATAAAATCATATATTTTTTTACAGTAGTAATACAAGTGGGATAAATGGTATAAATGACCTTTAAAATGATTGAAAAAAAAATCTAAAAGAGATAGTTTTTTTTCAAAAAATGCTTTACCCAAACTTGTCACTGCACAGATGAGGGAGCTATGCTTTCTTTGGTTATACCAGAGACAGTCCAAAGAGGCATTAAAGGAAAGTTTTATGCACGTTAGGCTCCTGGTGAGGCTCAGCCACCGTAGATGAGAAACTTGATTGCAGAGGTGGAACTCATCACCCACAAAAGTCACTGTATAAAACTGGCTTATTCTAATCCATGTTATGGCAAGACAGGCTTTCCTAGTCTTCCACAGAAATGTGGAGAAAGATTATATTTTTAATTGAGCACTGCATTAAATGAAAATTAATTCTTTCAAACTGTGTATTATATATTCTAACATATATATTATCTATTATATTGTATATATTCTAACATATATTATACAAAGCATAGCAATAGATCAACACCAAACCAACTTAACTAGAATATTCCAATATGTTACATCTTCTCTATCCTGTCCCATGCCTGCTCCAAAGGTAATTATCCTAGGTTTTGTGTTGTATATTCTACTGCCTTTTAAATAATAGTTTTGGCCGGGTGTGGTGGCTCATGCCTGTAATCCCACACTTTGGGAGACCCAGGCAGGCAGATCACCTGAAGTCAGGAGTTCAAGACTAGGCTCACCAATATGGTGAAACCCTGTCTCTACAAAAATAGAAAAATTAGCCTGGCATGATTGCAGGTGCCTGTAATCCCAGCTACTCAGAAGGCTGAGGCGAGAGAATCGCTTAAACCCAGGAGGCAGAGGTTGCAATGAGCCAAGATCGTGCCACTGCACTCCAGCCTGGGTGACAGAGCAAGACTATGTTTCAAAAAAAAAAAAAAAAAAAGTAATAGTTTAATCACAGTCACATATTTCTAAACAATATATAATTAGTTATGTTTTGTTTTTGATCTTTTAAACAAAGGTACAATATTATATGTGGTTTTATGTCCCTTGCTGCTTTCACTCAAATGTTTATTATTCATCTGTATGGTTTTGTGAAACTAATAAAGTGAATAAACTTTGTGTGTGTCTGTGTACCAAATTTATTTTTCCATTCTCCTGTGAATGTTTGCTATGAACATTTTTGTTCCTATCTCTTGGAAAGCAGATACATGAGGTGTGTATCACAGGAGTGTAATTCCTAAGCCAGTAATATATGTGTTCTTTGACTTTAAAATATAATGCCATTCTGTGAAATGCTGGTTTGTAAACCTGAATTGTGTCTTTGCTAGAATGGGCTTAGTTTAGCATTAGCAGTAACATTCCAGGCCCTTAAATTATGGTCCTTAGTCTGGTTAAGATCTTTTCACCTTTGATGATTAGAAAAACAGGTACTCTTCTTGAAGGTAAGAAAGCGAGAATAAAGCTGGGAAAATTCTTTCAGGCCTAGCTACTATGTAGCACTTGGATTAAGTGCTAGGCCTGACTAATCAATCAGGCACACCTTCCTCCTGAATTCCAATTTGGTCTCAGAATCCCTTCCAGCAGGTCCTCCAGGGGGCTACTACCAATCAATGAGAACTAGCATTTAAAAATGAAGTCTATTTGCCATCCCCTTAGGCATTGTGGTTGGGTGCTAGAAGGGAGTGAAGTACCTTTACCAAGGAGTTGCCTTTTTTGGACACATCATTTTATGGTAGTTGAGATACCGGGGGTGATGCATGAGTGGGTAAAATTGCTCTCTGCCCCTTTAACTCTTCACTTTGAGGTTTTCCAGTTCTCAGGAGGACAGTGAGTGGGAGCTCTGTGGTACCTTAGCCCAAGTGATCCTCCTAGCTTCTACATAGCATGGGGCAACCTGGGAATTCGCAATGCTGATTTTTTTTATTGTTGTTAAGGAAGAAAATAATAATTCTCCGCAATCTTATCATTTGGGGGAAAAAAAACCCCCAGCTATTAACATTCTGGTGTATATCCTCCTTGTTTTCTGATGCAAATACAATGCATATATAATATTTTCTTGATTCTGGTGAGTTATAGGTGGGTTGGGAGTCCTGGAAGAAACACTACATTATTATTGTTATTATTTTTACTTTTTGAGATGAAATCTTGCTCTGTCACCCAGGCTGGAGTGTAGTGGTGAGATCTCGGCTCACTGCAAACTCTGCCACCTGGGCTCAAGTGATTCTTCTGCCTCAGCCTTCCGAGTAGCTGGGACTGAAGGTGCACGCCACCACACCCAGCTAATTTTTGTATTTTTAGTAGAGACAGGGTTTCACCATGTTGCTCAGGCTGGTCTCCAACTCCCGGCATCAAGTGATCTGCCGGTTTTGGCTTCCCAAAGTGCTAGGATCACAGGTGTGAGCTACTGCGCCTGGCAGAAACACTACATTAAATGTATGCTTTGATTGTAAGACACAAAATATCCCTAAATTCTGGATATTAAAATATGGGAAAAGAAGTTTATTTCAGAATGGAGGGAAAATGGGACATACATAATATGCTATATTTATCAATTCCAGAATACATATTTTAACTTCTCTGAAATCATAATGTATCCTAAAATCTATGGCTCATTATGGTTTAATTGGTATATTTTTTAAAATTTCTTAGTAATGAATAAAAATGGTGCATTTAATAATTTCAAGTTCAATGTAATTAAGTTGTATATACTTTTTCTCTCAAAAAAGCTGGATTATTTTGTAACCTGTTTTATTTACTTCATAAGATGTTGTGAACAACTTTCAAAACCATTAATATCCTTCTACACCATTTTAATGGCTGCATAGTATTCTTTTTGTTGACTTGTATATTAATTTAATTAGATGCCATATTTTTTTTAATTTTTATTTTAGATTTTGGGGGTACATGTGTAGGTTTGCTACATGGGCATATTGTGGGATGCTGAGGTTTGGGCTTCTAATAATCTGCTTGCCCAAGTAGTGAACATGGTACCCTATAGATAGCTTTTCAACTCTTGCCCCTCTCTCTCCCTCTCCCCTTTTGGAATCTCCAGTGTTTATTGTTCACATTTTTGTGTCCATATGTACCCAATGTTTATCTCTCACTTCAAAATGAAAACGTGTTATTTGGTTTTCTGTTTCTGTATTAATTTGCTTAGGAGAATGGCTTCCAGTTGCACCCATATTGCTGCAAAGGACATGATTTTGTTCTTTTTTAACGGCTGTGTAGTATTACAGGGTATATATGCACCATGTTTTCTTTATATAATCCAACATTGATAGGCACCTGGGTTGTTTCCATGTCGTTGCTGCTGTGGATAGTGCTGTGATAAACATATGAGTGCACGTGTGTTTTTGGTAGAATGATTTATTTTCCTTCAGGTAGATATTCAGTAATGGGATTGCTGGGTCGAATGGTAATTCTAGTTTTAGTTTTTGGGGAACTCTCCAGGCTGCTTTCTACAAGGGCTGAACTAATTCGTAGATGCTTTGTTTTGGATGTCAAGGGTCTGCTCTTTTTCCTAGTAGATCTTCCCATATATCTCTGATTATGTATTAAAGACAAATTCCTACAAGTACAAATTTTGAATTCAAAAGACATTTTTAAGGCTTTTGATATAGATTTCCAAATTACCTCACCAAAGGAGAACATACATTTTTCTACTAGCAGCACAGGAGTTGCCTCCTCATCCCAATACTGGCCAACACAGAAAACTACTTCACTTTTTCATGTTTGTCAATTAAATCTGTTAAAACTTATCTTAGTATTGTTTTAAGTTGAATTTTTTATTATGAATTGTTGTTTTCTTTTGATGCCCTCAATTTTTTTTTTTTTTTTTTTCCTGTGGCCCAGGCTGGAGTGCAGTGGCGCAATCTCGGCTCACTGCAAGCTCCGCCTCCCGGGTTCACGCCATTCTCCTGCCTCAGCCTCCCGAGTAGCTGGGACTACAAGTGCCTGCACCACGCCAGGCTAATTTTTTTTTTTATTTTTTAGTAGAGACGGGGTTTCACCGTGTTAGCCAGGATGGTCCGATCTCCTGACCTCATGATCTGCCTGCCTCGGCTTCCCAAAGTGCTGGAATTACAGGTGTGAGCCACCGCACCCGGCTGATGCCCTCAATTTTTAAGTATATGCATAACTCATTTGTTTATTACTCCTTTATGTCTAGTTCTCCCCTCTGTTACCTAGCTCGATGCACACAACAGATGCTCAATAAATACTTGTGGAAAGAATCAGGGAGGGAAGGAAAGAGAGAGAAAGAGAGAGGGAAAGAACATGGGGTTTCACCATGTTGCCCAGGCTGGTCTCAAACTACTGACCTCAAGAGATTTGCCTGCCTCAGCCTCCGAAAGTGCTGGGATTACAAGCTTGAGCCCCTAGGCACCCAGCCTTTAGTTCCTTTTGCTGCTGTAGCAAACTACTGTAACTTCAATGGCTGAAAACAACACAAGTTTATTATCTTATAGTCCTGGAGGTTAGAAGTCTAAAAACAGGCTGATACTTCTGTTTCTTCACTATCTCCATCTTCTTGAGGCTGCCCACATTCCTTGGCTCATGGCCCCCTTCCTGAATCTTTAACGCCAGCACTGTAACATCTTGTTCCCCTCTGACCTCCTGCCTCCTCTGAAGGACCTTGCAATTACATTAGGCCCACCTAGGTAATTCGGGATACTGTCCTTGTCTCAAGGTCTTTAACTTAATCACACATGCAAAGTTCCTCTGCCATGTAATGTGACCTATTTACAGGTTCTGGGGATTAGGACATTGACAATTTTTGGGGGGCTATTATTTAGTCTACCCCAACCAATAATAATTTTCTAGATTGATCCAATTCATCACAAAATATGCTAAGAAGGAGCAAGGACAGTTAGTGGATTTTTTTAAAGTTTTTAAAATAAAAACTTGAACAGTCTCTAAATTATTCTGGTTACAAAGTTGAAAGTGTTCAGGAGATTATGTATATATAGTGTGTGTATAGGTAAAAAGATAGTGGGGAACATGAGAAAAAGTTGAGTATTTGTAAATAAATTACTGACAACCAGGCTTTTTTTGAAAATGGAACCAGTTATGAGCTTTCTTAGGTGCAGCAGAGCCGGTGGGGTTTAGTCAGTGTAATTCTGTGTGAGCCTGTGGCAATGGCAGGATTAGCCCTGGCAGACACACAAGCACACATGTGGCCTTTAATCTGATAACAGCTGGTGGTTGGTTAGTGGGGGATAAATGATGCTATAAATGGAAATAATTTAATGAAAGGATTAGAGAAATTCTGGAACAATTAGTTCAGAAAATCAGTAAGTGTTAAAGTATTCAAGTGACAGCCTTGAATGTTTGCATTGGATGTTGAGAATAACCACAGTTGATTTAGAATTCTGCTTTTCATTTGGCACTTTCAGCTACAGAGGCATGACATGTCGATATGTTACACAGTCTATTGTGAGTTGTATTGCTAAATATCGCTCAATAATTCTTAAATCCAGAAGTCTGAGAATGATTGCCTTTTAAAGATGGATTAGATCAAATGGCAGGTTGTCCCCATAATAATGCTATCTTTACCCACTCACATCCGAGCATGTGTTCTGAACATGAATTGAGGGGTGTGCTTCAGCTAGGTCATGTAAATGTATACAGGTCTTCGTAGGGTATGTGAGCTGTGGCAGAGAAAATCTTGAGAGTTGGTGTTTTAATAAAAAAAAGGGATGTTAAAAATAAATTGGCAATATCCAGGCTTGATCCAAGAAAACAGTACCTTCTAATTCTTTTTTTTTTTTTTTTTTTTTAAGATAGGGTCTCACTCTATTGCTCAGGCTGGAGTGTCATGGCACAGTCATGGCTCACTGCAGCCTTTACCTGCTGGGCTCAAGCCATCCTCCCACCTCAGCCTCTGGAGTAGCTGGGACTACAGGTGCCCACCACCATGGCTGGCTAATGTTTTATTTTTGTTTTTTGTAGAGACAGTGTTCTCTACTGGACACTATTTTGCCCAGGCTGATCTCAAACTCCTGGGCTCAAGTGATCCTCCTGCCTCAGCCTTCCAAAGTTCTGGGATTACAGGTGTGAGCCACTGCCCCTGGCCCCCACTGACTTCTTATGTCAAGGTATTTAATAGTCAGTGCAAACATGAATCTCATGATCTCATCCAGCGGCTACCTTTGTCTCCTATATGTATACCCTGACATGGACACATTTGCCTCATATCAGTTCCTCTTTCTGGAAGACCTCTACCTTCTCTGAGTACAAACTCAGCCCATCTCTCGAGGTCAGAACAATGCCTCCTCATCTCGTAGGTGATTGCCTTTCTAGATTGCCTCCCCTACCTCCGTTGAAGTAGTCTCTCTTCCTCGAAACTTACAGCAAGTTACCATGTTCGTGGAATGTTGTGGGTCCTGCCTTGTTTATACGTGTTTATGTCCCATCCCAGCCTGGGGACTGCTTGAAGGCAAGGTCGGTGTCTCCTTTATCTTTTAAGGCCGTCTATTACCTAGCTCAATGCACATAACAGATGCTCAACAAATACTTGCAGAAAGAGGCAGGGAGGGAAGGAAAGACAGAGGGAAAGAAGAAAAAAAGAAGGAATGAGAAAAAGAATTTAAAATATTGTGAAGTTATCTGGGTACTTGAGGGACGAGATGTTCTTTAAGACATCTACTCACAGGCTGGGCGAGGTGGCTCATGCCTGTAATCCCAGCATTTTGGGAAGCTGAGGCAGGCAGATTACTTGAACTCAGGAGTTTGAGACCAGCCTGGGCAACATAATAAGACTCCGTCTCTACAAAAAAAATAAAATCAAGCCGAGCCTGGTGGCCTGTGCCTGTAGTCCCAGCTACTAGGGAGGCTAAGGTGGGAGGGTCGCTTGAGCCCAGGAGTTTGAGGCTGCAATGAGCCGTGATTACGCCATTGCATTCCAGCCTGGAGGACAGAGAAAGACCCTGTCTCTTAAAAAAGAAAAAAAAAAAAGACACTTCCCTCTAATTTTTGAGGTGAGACCTTCTGGCAGGCTGGGAGTTTATAAGCAGCCCTGAAAGACAGAACTGTTGAACTGTTGGTCCAGTCCTCTCTTGCTGAGTTTTTAGGGGGCTTGCCCACCATGCAGGCACCTTGTCTTTGCATGTATCTGTCCGTGAGCAACTATTTCCATACAAGGAGCTGAGCAGCAGCTGCCCTTCCAGCCCTCTTCACTCTGACAGATCGCAGAATCCAGCAGGGCTGCAGAGCAGAGTGAGAGGGGACCAGCTGCTGGAGCAGGCACATTCAAGGCTGCAGGCCAAGCAGGTGGACTTTGTAGCTGCATCCGCCCTCTGTGTGCTGGGAGTAGAGTCCGGCATCAGGGACTCTTAAGAGAATAATATCCCTGTGAGGATAATGATTATGGCTACTCTAAAGGTTGCTGTGAAGATTTTTTAAAAAACGAATCACTAAAAACATCTCTTTGAAATGGCAAAGTGCTGTGTAAGTGGGAGTTGATACCTTTTGGTGTGAATAGGAATATGAGACTGGGGAGAAACGAGACTTGCTGAAGGTCACCCAGCTAAGCCTGCCTGGGACAAATGCTCTTTCTTGGAATCCAAAAAGTGGCTTTAGAACTTCGTGTCATTTGGACGCTCTCCTGCACTGGGGCCAGTAAGGTGGGGGAGGGATGGGCATTTCTTTCTTTCTTTCTTTTTTTTGAGATGGAGTCTCACATTGTCGCCCAGGCTGGAGTGCAGTGGCATGATCTTGGTTCACTGCAAGCTCCGCCTCCCAGGTTCTCCTGCCATTCTCCTGCCTCAGCCTCCTTAGTAGCTGGGATTACAGGCGCCCACCACCACACCTGGCTAGTTATTTGTATTTTTAGTAGAGACAGGGTTTCACTATGTTGGTCAGGCTGGTCTCAGACACCTGACCTCATAATCTGCCCTCCTCGGCCTCCCAAAGTGCTGGGATTACAGGCATGAGCCACCGTGCCTGGCCAGGATGGGCATTTCTGTCAGGGGAGTGCCCTTGTCCCCATACAATGTTCTCCTGTAGCTGTGCTGTCTTCCTTTCTGGTAGCTGCCTGGAATAAGCTGGCGCTGGGGATGAGAGGAACTTGGTGATTAACCTGGCCCAGCCCTGTCTGAGTGACAGGCAGGATGGGTGGCTTGGGCTGATGTCCGCTGAGCACTTATCCAGTGCCAGGCTCTGTGCTGACCACCTTACACGTGTGATTTCTTTTAACCCTAAAATCACTATGAGAGTGGTGAGATTTCAGAACTTCTTTGTAATTTTCATCTTGCTTGAATTTTTAAAAATAGTATATTTCATTCAAAAGTACTGGTCAGTGGTCTAAAAGATAGCAAGATCTAGGTGTTGCTACTCCCATTTTCACATAAGGAAACAAAAGCTTGGAGAAGTCAGGGGACTTGTTCAAGGTCACACAGCCAGTAGATACTGGAGTCAGGAGAAGAACCCGGCTCTGACCAACTCGAGGTTTGACCTTCCGTAACACCCAACCCCATGCCAAGGAGGGGAGATGGGAACCAGAGGGACAGGCTTAAAAAAATTTTGGACTAGATTTGAAATAAAACAAAAAATTTCCCTTTCCTGTCTACTTGACACATCTCGGTGTATCCCACCAGAAGGAGCAGGATTTGGGTTTTCTCTCATCTCCACATTCTTGCTACTCAAAGTTGAAGCATCAGTATTGCCTGGGAGCTTGTTAGAAATGCAGAATCCCAGCCCCCACCCCACATACTAAATCTGAACCCGAGTTTTAACAAAATTGCTGGTGACGTGTGTGCACACTGAAGTTCCAGAAGTTCGACTCTGCATCCTCCTTCTCCCCAGCTCCAGTCTTGTGGCTAAGCCCTACCAGCAGCTGCGGGCATAGAGAGAAGGTCAGCTTCATCTCAAAGGAAGCCTACATTTAAGAAAGATAACTCAATGCTTCCCGGGTTTCACCAGCTTTTAAAAATTGGCTCTAGGCCCTAGCAAAATTACAGAATGGGATATAAAATAGATCTGTGATCCTGAAGGAACTATTTGGTGGTTCATATTTGGAACCCACCCAAGTTCACTATGGGAAAAGAAATCATTGATCACATTTTCTTTTTATGAAAAGTATTTGAAGTTTATTACAGCAAAGAATCTCATGAGATAACATGAATTATTTAATAGCAAAGAATCTCATGGACATAACATGAATTGATCCAAAGTCTGATAAAATGATTATATAAGTGTAATGTTCTTCCTGTCACCCAATCTTGAGTGAAGGCTGCTTTGCAGCACCTTAAGGTTCTGTCTCCTGGTCACGGTGGTTATTAGTGACTTTGAGAACATGAGGGTCATGTCACTGGAATTTATTCTTAGGGACATAATATAGCTACAGTTAATAGCAGATAGATTGTTCTCTAATCAGGCCCTAGTAGAAGTGTATTAAGTTAGTTCATGGGAGCTTGGAGGCAAATGCCAGGGGAGACATATTCTTTCTCTTGGAGCCAGGCTAGGAAAACTTGCCGTAATAAACCTCACAAGCAGCATGGACTAAGTAAGGACAGGGTTGTGTGAGGGGTCCATTCCTGATGTCTACAATAAGGTCATTAGTAAGGGGTCTTTGTACAGAATTGAAAAACAATAATCTCAGCATTTTGGGAGGCTGAGGTGGTCAGGAGTTCCAGACCAGCCTGACCAACATGGTGAAATTCCATCTCTACTAAAAAATACAAAAATTAGCCAGGCATGGTGGCGGGTGCCTGTAATCCCAGCTACTCGGGAGGCTGAGGCAGGAGAATCACTCGAACCTGGGAGGCAGAGATTGCAGTGAGCCGAGATTATGCCACTGCACTCCAGCCTGGGCTACAGAGCGAGACTCCGTCTCAAAACAAAAAACAAAAAACAATAAAAGTCAATCTTTTTTTGTTATCACCATGTACCAGCAATTCTAAACAACGTCAAGGATAAAATACTTCTCCTCACTCCAAAATCCGTATGAGTCTAAGTTCTGAAAAACTGTTGTTGGGTAAACCTCATTTTAGCACATTTTAAAATTGCCTATCTTTTAATAAACATTGCATTCTGCCTGGAAGTTAATTCTGAGGACCTTCGGTTATAGTCAGCCATGTGGACTCAACTACATGTGTTCATTGTGAAAGTAAATTCTTAAACTTCAGAGTTATTCCAGATTGTGTTGGCCACAGTCTATGTCTCCAATCCTTGTGATACCATATATTCCCACATTTTTAAGTAGATTAGAAATAAGCAGTGACTATAAAGATGAAGACTCAAAATTTGTTATTCGAAGTGTTTACCTAGGTGATTTTCATTTGTGTTTGAAATTTAAAACAATAAAACAGAATTGTGAAGAGTAATGTTTTTGTTTGGTAGGCACACATATTAGTGTATACATGAAATATGAATGTGTGAATATATGTATATGAATAAAAAGATGAGGATATTGTACTAGGCTATTCTAAAATGTCAATTTGGGTGTAAAATATGAGAGTAGTTCTGGTGTGGGGTCGCTCTCTGATGGGCGACCTTGGAACAGACAAGCATAAAGTTACAAGTGACCGGTTACAAGGGACAGACAGCATGATTGTGCTTGTGTCTAACTGTTCCCTCTCCAGACCACCTCTTGGCTCTCCTCCCATTCTCTCCTGCCTTGGGTTTGTATTCCTGGTATGAGCCCTGATGCCCCAGAGGTGGACATCTGCTCCTCCTTCCTCGTTCCTAACCTAAGACAGACTCTGAAATTTGCAGATGACTCAGAGATTAGCATACCAATATGAAAGATGACAGAAGAAAATTCAAAATGACCTTGACGTTTTGGAATGCTACACTGAAAACCATCAGTTAGGAATAAATGTGAAGACTCCACTTCAAGTTTAAAAATTCAGTGTCACAAAGGAGCTTTTAGGCTGATGGATGTAGTGTTTACTTATTTATTTATTTTTATTTTTTATTTTTAATTTTTTCGAGATAGAGTCTCACTCTGTCGCCCAGGCTGGAGTGCAGTGGCGCAATCTTGGCTCGCTGCAAGCTCCGCCTCCCTGGTTCAAGCAAGTCTCCTGCCTCAGCCTTCTGAGTAGCTGGGACTATAGACACGTGCCACCACGCCCAACTAGTTTTTGTATTTTTAGTAGGGACTGGATTTTGCCATGTTGGCCAGGCTAGTCTCAAACTCCTGACCTTAGATGATCCACCTGCCTTGGCCTCCCAAGGTGCTGGGATTACAGGTGTAAGCCACCGTGCCCGGCCTGGATATGTTTATTATCTTGATTGTGATGATGGTTTTGTGGGTAGATGCATATATCAGAACCTATCAAAGTGTTCTTTTTTTTTTTTTTTAACACTTATTGTATGTCAATCATACCTCCATAAAGATGTCTAGAAAATGCAATGCTGTGTAGACAAACAGAGTGGAAACTCTGGCTTGACTGCAGCACCTTTGAGAAAGCTTGGGAG
Source organism: Macaca nemestrina (assembly GCF_043159975.1). Lineage (NCBI taxonomy): Eukaryota > Metazoa > Chordata > Mammalia > Primates > Cercopithecidae > Macaca > Macaca nemestrina. The sequence continues at coordinate 102,660,087 of NC_092137.1, forward strand.
GTTCTACTGACTATACTTGTAATTTGACCCTAATTTTTTTTTTCTTTCTTTCTTTCTTTTTTTTTTTTTTTTGAGGCAGAGTCTTGCTCTGTCACCCAGGCTGGATTGCTGTGGCACGATCTCGACTCACTGCAATCTCTGTCCCTGGGTTCAAGCAATTCTCCTGCTTCAGACTCCTAAGTAGCTGGGATTACAGGCATGTGCCACCATGACCAACTAATTTCTGTATTTTTAGTAGAGACAGGGTTTTACCATGTTGGCCAGGCTGTTCTCAAACTCCTGACCTCAGGTCATCCGCTCGCCTCGGCTTCCCAAAGTGCTGGGATTACAGGTGTGAGCCACTGCACCCGGCCGTTTGACTCTAAATTAATGTGAGGTTTTCACTAAAGAAACTAATGGAAGCACAATGTGGAGATCCGGCAAGCGTGCATGGCACCACATCTGAATAGTATACTCTGCTCTGGGCACCATAATTGTGAGGTGTTGACACCCAAGCTCTCACCTGTGTTTGGCCAGGAGACAAGATTTGGAGCCTTCTTGGAATCCAATTTACTTGGATTTTTCAGCAGTCCAGTTCCTGCTAATGAACTGCAAATTCCTGCCAGAAAATGCAATCCTGACTTGAGGTAGATGTAAGAAATTCATTGCTCTCCATCGGCAGGGGTTTAGAGAGTTCACTAAGTGGCCAGGGTTCCCTGTAGGCCCCATGTGCTCTATTCTGCTGGGGCACTTATGACAAATGACGTTCTCAGGGAGGGTGCGCCCTCTGTGGCCTAGTTATGACGGGCTGTGGAACCTGTGCAGTTCTCAGTATGCTAGTGTGATTCTTCTCCTCCTCGTTCACTAGGAAAGTTTAAGGGAAGGCAAGTTTAAGGGTGAGGAAGCTGTTACTGTGAGGATAACCTTGAATCTGCTCCAAATTAGAAATAAACACTGACCTTTCATGCCCTCGAGTACTTTATGATTGTTAACAAATTAGTAGCAATGCACCTCCTAGTGGATGGGGATACAACGGTGTGTTGAGCTGGCCAGCCAGAGGCTGAAAACTGCCTGGACTTTAGGAAGCCCAGGATGTAGCATAGAGCAGTAACCTCTGCCGTGCCCTCAGCTGGCTCTGCACCTGTCTATCCCCTTCTAGATGCCATGCTGGGATCAGTGCTGGGGTCAGGCTCAAGGGTCAGGCCTGGCCTTTGGGCTGGTCCGTGAGCCTGACCCCCTGGCACTGGCCAGCACATGTTGCTTGATTTCTCAGCTAAACCCACCCTCTTGTGGCTCCAGGGATTTCTGTAGATATATCAGAGGCCACTAGAAAGGTGCAAGAATTCTAGAAACCATGTACAAGGAATTGTTTAAAGATCTGGGAGTATTTAACTTGGAGGAGAGAAATGAATGGGAAGCAAGGCAGTGGTCTTCAAATTCTTGAAGAACTGATCTGACCAGGCTTGTTCCATTGGGCAGGACCCAGAAGGCCAAATTAGGGTACAGGAGTAGGTTTTCTGGGGAGGCAAATTCAAGCTTAACACAAGGAGGAAGTTTGCAACAATTAGGACTGGCCAACAATGAACTGACTGTTCTCAGAAACAGCGAACTCCTTTTCACTGTGGGAATTAGAATATTCATGGCCAGGGATGTACACAGAAGATTTCTGTGCTTGAATGTTCTGTGGAAGTTTCTCCCTCCAGGCTCTAGAATTCTGCGGTTTTAAAAGCTCCTGTGGTCTTATACTTTTGAGGTCCCTGTTTAGACTGTGGACTCCTACCTGAGTTTACCCATCCACTTGCTTCCCAGGAGCTCAGCGCTCCCCTGCAGATCATTGAACTGGTTTTCATTATTTCTTTGCTTCAGTGGTTGGGATTTCTCTTCCTCACATTGCAGGAGCATGAGGTTGAGGCCCAGAGATTCTGTGCATCATACCAGATTTCCCTCACTCTGGATGTCAGGCTATGTCCTGAAATACATTTCCTATGGAGCCTGTGCCCTTTTCTGTTTGAATGATGGGTTTAACATGGGGGACACAGGGCTCTCTAATGGGAACACTAAGAGGCTGGAAGCACCGGGCGAGGACCCTCATCTTCTCACAACTCTCTCCCTCACCCATCGAATGGGCTTGCATTTTCCTCTTCATCACTTCCGTCCTCGCTGTGAGCTGGGAGAATACGTCAATGACAGTGAAATCAGTAACCCTGTCATTCTTACTGTTGCAAAACACACAGACTGTGACATATATCATAGTGTGTAGATATTCTTTTGCATACAATACTATGATGCTCTTGTCCCATCATCCTGTAGATCATTATGATTTGTTGTACTTTGGGAAAGGAGACACTACATTTCAACAATGAGAAAGACATGTCGCCAAAATGCCCCCTCCAACACAGTGCCAATGACCTGTGACTTCGGGCGAGGGTATCATAAGGAATTCAAGTGTCTTCTCCAAAGAGTCTAGGACCCCCCCTGTGCTCCCCTGTCATAGTATTCACCACACTGCACGTTCAATTGTTTCTCTAGTAATTTGTGGTATTCCCAATGCCTAACACACTTAGGTCATGAATTTACCCTTCCTGAATTGAAGGGCTTATATGCAGAGGATAAGAGTGTCCTCCACATGGGGGTCACCTAAAAATATTTGGTAGGCCAGGTGTGGGCACTCACGTCTGTAATCCCAGCACTTTGGGAGGCCGAGGTGAGTGGATAACTTGTTGGGAGTTTGAGACCAGCCTGAATAATGTGGTGAAACCTTGTCTGTACTAAAAATACAAAAATTAGCCGGGTGTGGTGGCACGTGCCTATAATCCCAGTTACTTGGGAGGTTGAGGCAGAAGAATTGCTTGAACCTGGGAGGTGGAGGTTGCAGTGAGCCGAGATCGTGGCACTGCACTCCAGCCTGGGCGACAGAGCAAGACTCCGTCTCAAGAAACAAACAAAAAAAAATTGCTAAAGGAATTGTTATTGCCGAGAAGGGCCTTTGGAAGCCCAGGCGCCTCATTTTGGAAGATGGAAATCTGAAGTTTAGACAGACAAGGACCAGTCAGCTGAACCCAGTACCAGAATGCCGTGTTCCACTGGCTGTATGGTGCCCTTTCCACTGTGCTTCCAATCACGTGTCTTCTCTCTCCATTTCCAGCCTTGTTAATTTTGTGTGCCACACCTGCTTCAAGAGGCAGGAGAAGCTCCATCGCTGTGGGCAGTGCAAGTTTGCCCATTACTGCGACCGCACCTGCCAGAAAGATGCTTGGTTGAACCACAAGAATGAGTGTTCGGCCATCAAGAGATACGGGAAAGTACCCAATGAGAACATCAGGTGAGAGCTGGGCCCCATGGTGGTGCTTCAAATTTCCAAATGTCAGGCTGGAATGGCCTCTGTAACGGCATTCCCAGATCTAAGGAAGCCAAGCTGAGTGCAAGTCAGGAAAGAGCCTCAAAGACTGGATATGGTCACTTCTGTTCACTCCCTTAAGGTCTAACAGGGAGAACTGGCTGTTGACAGCAGTGATTCCAAACTGCAGCCACAGGCTGAAACTGGCTTGCAGACTCCTGCTGTAGGGCTCCCCAGTGTTTAGTTTATTTATGTATTTTGGATACAGGGTCTTGCTCTGTTGCCCAGGATGGAGTGCAGAGGCCCTGATCACAGCTCACTTGACCTCCTAGGCTCAAGTGATCCTCCCACCTCAGCCTCTCGACTAGCTGGGACCACCGGCATGCACCACCACACCTGGTTAATTTTTGTATTTTTTATAGAGATGGTGTTTTGTCATGTTGCCCAGGGTAGCCTCGAACTCCTGAGATCAAGCAATCCACCTGTCTCAGCCTCCCAAAGTGCTGGTATTATAGCCGTGAGCCACCATGCCCAGCCAAGGGGCAAGTATTTTTAAATTGATCCACCAATGTTTAAAAATTGGGAAATTTCACATTTTAAAATTAGGATTTTCGACTTCTCTTGGAAAACAAAAGCAACCAAAAAAAACTGAAGATCTGGCAAAATAGGCTAGAGCTGAGTGGTATCTGCCACCTTTGAAAAAATACAGAGCTTTCTAAGTCACAGCAGCACCACTGCTCCCTGTGGTCATACACGTTACACCAGAGAGTGCATTTGAGTTTGCAACTAACGGCCTTTCCTGGTGGCCATCATCAGAAATCTTAAGGCCAGTAGCTCCAGTGCAAGAGATTCCCAAGTCCTCGAGGCTTGGTGCTGGGCTGCAGGGAGATGCTCAGGAAGCCAGCACTGCAGAGCAAAGGAGATGGAAATGGTGACTGGGAGCATTTTCACTGTGTGCGTAGGGTGTGAAGTTAAGGTACAGAATGGAATTGTCATATCATGATGATTTTTAGGAACCTGCAGGATGAAATGGCTCAGTCAACCTCTCCATGCCCCTTATCTCCATCTACTGAAACAATACATATGCTTCAAGAACTAAAGTAAATGGCACCTCCTGTGACAGTTATTGAGTTGAAATCTATCACGCATTGACCTCTATTCTCTGAGCTTCTTAACCCTTTCCTCATTATTTGGAGGCAGCAGATCTTCCATGTGCTGAGTTGTATTTTCCCCAGTGCTGCCCTGGGCTCCCTGTGAAGACACGTCAGTTTCCAGGCACCTGGAGTCCCACGCGGGGCATTTCTCCAGAAATAACTCAGTGACTCAAACGGGAGAAATCGGGAAAATGAAAAAGGTTCTGGAAGCAGATGGTTGGTGATGGTTGCACAACAGTGTGAGTGTGCTTAATGCCACCAAACTGTATACTTTAAAATGGTTAAAATGGTTCAAAAAGAGGTGGGGGACAGAAAGGACCCTGAGGTGATGACACTGTTTAGTATCTTGACTGTGCAGGTGGATACACGAAGCTACATAGGTGATAACATTGTATATAATTAAACACACATACACATTCATGAATATAAGCAAAATGGAAGAAATCTGAATAACAGAGGTGGGATAATATTCTGGCTGTGATGTTAGTTTTCCAGAATGTTACCATTAGAGAAAACTGGGCAAAATGTACAAGGGATCTCTTTGTATTGTTTTCCAACTGCCTGTAAATCTGCAATTATCTCAATTAAAATTTCAATTAAAAAAAAAAAAAAAAAAACGAGGAGAGGGCCTGTGCTTTGCCCAGCAGGTCTCTCCTCAGGAACAGGATCTGTCCTAGACCACCATCCCCTCCCTAGGTGCCTGAAAAGTGAGCAGTCAGTGGGTGGCAGGAACATTAAAGTGTCCCTGGGTTATAAGCTTCATCACGGGCCACCTAATAGTTAACAAAGAGGCCTTTGGGGTGAAGTACACCCCTCTGTCTCATACTCAAGTCCCTGTGTCTCTACAGGTCTCCTCCTGTCCCACCTGGCCTCCTGCTCTTCCCACAGAGCCCCGCTCCAGCCAGGCCAGGTCCTGCACGTGGCATGCCCGTGGCTGCCTCGAGGCCTCTGCTCACACTGTCTCCCCACCTAGATGGCCTTCTCCACTTTCACGCTACCCAATCATTAAGAATATCAATACCGGCCGGGCGCGGTGGTTCAAGCCTGTAATCCCAGTACTTTGGGAAGCCGAGACCGGCGGATCACGAGGTCAGGAGATCGAGACCATCCTGGTTAACACGGTGAAACCCCGTCTCTACTAAAAAAATACAAAAAACTAGCTGGGTGAAGTTGCAGGCGCCTGTAGTCCCAGCTACTCGGGAGGCTGAGGCAGGAGAATGGCGTAAACCCGGGAGGCGGAGCTTGCAGTGAGCTGAGATCCGGCCACTGCATTCCAGCCTGGGCGACAGAGCGAGACACCGTCTCAAAAAAAAAAAAATAATAATATCAACACCTTCACATATAATGCAGACACCTATTACCTCACTTTGTCTTCTGAATACCTCTGGAGGTTAGCACAGCAGGGAATATTTTCCCTATTTTACTGGCCACCAGATAGATTCAGAGAGGTCAAGTGACTTGCCCAGGTTCACACAGTAAGAAGTGGAAACAGGTCATTAGACTCCTGATGCAAGGCTCATCACAGTAGGCCACAATGTTAAGAGAGACCCAGGCTGCCGCACCTCTCTGTGTCCCCAGACCCCATGGGACCTGGCTCCTGCCCAAACCTCCACCTTTATTTGGTCTCCATTTCTTGCTCCCTGTGCTCCCGCCACCTCTACCTTCCTGCTGTTTCTCCATCAGACCAAGCTCATTCCTTTGTACTCACTGCTCTCTCCTGAAGTGCTCTTTCTCCAGTGTCACAGAGCCAGCTCCTCCACCCCTTCCAATTCCAGCTCAAATGTGCCTCCCCTGTGACACTTCCCTGGAAGACCTTAGCTTCCCCACCCCAGTCACTCTCTATCATGTCACCCTGTATTATTTTTTCTGCATAGCACTTTCTATGTAAAATGTGCTTGTTTACTTACCTCTCCCCCACTATATGAAGCATCACAATAGAATAAATTCCATCTATCTAGTTTAAAACCATATCTTGGGCCCAACATTGTGCCTGGCATGCATGAGACACCCAGTAAATGTGTGTTGAATGAATGAATGCAGCTGTAGTGCCCCCCTGCTGCTGCCCATCCCACAGGCTGGCGGCGCGCATCATGTGGCGGGTGGAGAGAGAAGGCACCGGGCTCACGGAGGGCTGCCTGGTGTCTGTGGACGACTTGCAGAACCACGTGGAGCACTTTGGGGAGGAGGAGCAGAAGGAGCTGCGGGTGGACGTGGACACGTTCTTGCAGTACTGGCCGCCCCAGAGCCAGCAGTTCAGCATGCAGTACATCTCTCACATCTTCGGAGTGGTAGGCCCCCTGCGTCCCTTCTCCACCCTCCCTGTCTGTCTCCTCTTTCCTTCCCTCCTCCTGCTTGGGGAGGGTGGGGGTTCTCAGAAGTGAACTACGAGGCGGAAGCCCTGTCCGCCCTGGACCCTAATTTCTGTTTCCATAAAGGTCTCATCTAGCCCAGGCAGCCAGAGGCTCTGGAGAAACCACCTTCTGTTTACCATATGTAGCAGAAACATCTACTGCCCTTTCCATTTCAGAGCCCAGGGACAGACCTCCAAATGACCCAACTAATAAAATCCAGAGATTCTAGAGTATGATTCCTCATAAAGGAGGGGCCATGGTGACAGCTGGGATCGTCCAACTAAGAAGTTTCCAGAAACTGCCAGGCCACAGTTGGGAGGGGAGGTCAAGAGGACTGAAAGAGGATAGGAGCTTGAAATGAAGACCCCTCATCCCGGACTCTGTCTTCTGGCCTTGTTTACTATGAGGCCTTTCCTGCTCTATCTGAATTGGCATCCCACATACAAATCTTACTTATTTATCCATCTCTGGATGATAGATTTGGATGGTAATTTATCCTCTTACTTATCTGCACTTTTTATACTTTTTCCTCTCCACATTGAAAATAAAGACCCCCAATCACTATCCCTTCCTGCCCACCAGTCACTTTGGAAACCTTTTTCCAGGTCTGCCAGGCAGGATTGGTGTGGAGGCTGCAGCAGTGGGGGCTGTGAGCCAGAGAGAGGGGAGTCAGGATTTTGGGGTGGGAGCAACCAAGCCAGGTGAGGCCATAACAGTCCCGGAAGTGGGGGCGAGAGCCCAGTGGATGAGGAGGCTCAGGTCCTGGCTGTGGGGATGGATGTGTTCCACCTGGTAGGCCAGGCTCTTTATGTGGCGAAGGTGAGCAGGCTGAGGAGGGAGGAGGACAAACATCACACTGACATCTCTCGAGTCTTCACCATATTGGGGGACAAAGGGAGAGAGATTGATTGAGTCCAAGGATTTGGCTCACACAATGGTGGAGGCTTGGTAAGTCCAAAATCTGCAAGGTAGGCCAGCAGGCTGGAGATCAGGGAAGAGTTGCAGTTCAAGTCCAGAGGCATTCTGCTGGCAGAACTCCTTGTTCAGGGGAGATGAGTCTTTATTCTCTTGAGGTCTTCAACTGATTAGATGAGGCCCACCCACATTCTAGCAGGCACTCTGCTTTACTCAACTCCACTAATTTAAATGTGAATCTCATCCAAAAACACCTTCACAGAAGCATACATTATAGTTTTTGACCAAATATCTGGGCACCATTGACCAGCCATGTTGGCACACAAAATTAACCACCACAGCTTCCCATGTATTATTTCACACAGTCTTTACAACACAAGGTAAGGTCCATGCTTTCAGCATTTCTGTTTTATAGAACAGAAAACCTAGGTCCAGAGAGGTTACATGACCTCCAAAAGCCACATGGTTAGCTTGTGCCCAGGGAAATTCCAGAAGCAATCTGTATTTTCAGGAGCCAGAGCTTCTACCTTTTTTTTTTTTTTTTTTTTTGAGATGAGGGTCTTACTCTGTCACCCAGGCTGGAGTGCCGAGGTGCAATCATGGCTCATTGCAACCTCCATCTCCCAGGCTCAAGTCATCCTCCCGCCTACCAAGTAGCTGGGACCACAGACGCACACCACTATGCCTGGCTAATTTTTGTATTTTTTTGTAGGAGCCGGGTTTCACCATGTTGCCCAGGATGATCTTGCACTCCTGAGCTCAAGTGATCTGCCCATCTTGGCCTTCCAAAGTGCTGGGATTACAGGCGTAAGCCACCACGCCCGGTCTAAGCTTTTACTTTTAACAGTTATGTTCTATAGCCTTGGGGTGAATTGGTGTGTTGCGCAATCTTGGGCATCCCTAATAGGTCTGCGGACTAGGGCTAGAGGTCATATAATTACCAAAGGTTAGAGCTGAAAAGATCCTTGGAGCTCATCTAGTCCAATTTATTCAACCTATAGATGGGAAAACCAGGGCTCAGAGAAGAAAGAAGTTTGCTCCAAGTAGTACAGCTTGTTAGTGGTACTCACAGGCTTAACATCATGAACTTACTAAATGTCTGATGAGAGTAAGTGGAGAAAGTGACACTCCTCCATATCTATGACAAATATTCATGTGAGGGAATAAATGTCTACTGGGTTTCTGTTATATATAGCATGTATTCATAGATGTATTTACAGATGAAGTGGAAATTTGCATGCAGTTACTAATGTATTCTAGGTTATATTTATTCTTATGCATTTTTCATACTGTGAGAGCAGATATTTGGAGTCTGTTTCTGTAAAGAACAATTTATTTTTAAGGAAAAGAAAATCACTTGGATGCCACATCAGTAGTAACCAACTTGATTTGCCTTGAATCTCAGAGATAAGTGTTAAGTATGGCACTCACCAGATTTAAAAATTGTGAGCAGGGAATATAACAGTATTCACCAGATACCAAATAATCAAAAGAGATGTTAATTTTTTTTATGAACAGCCACAGGAGTTTAAACTAAGTAGGCAGAGGAAATAGAGGAAGGAAAAGCTCTTTCACACATACACACACACACACACAGGCACACACGCGTGCAAAGAAGGGCACAGAGAGAAAAACCAAGACAGAGACTGAGGAATACTCATGTAAGACCCAGATACAGAAAAAGGAAAACATTTCCCATCTTTGACTCTTTTAGAATACAGCCACAAAAAACTTTCAAGGTAGGGTTGCATTTTTGCAGATGTGGGACTGTCCCATGGCCCTAATCTTGTGCGTCATTTGGAGTCACACAGAGAACAGGGGACTAATGTTCTGTGTCCAGACTCCCTAAGCATCTCCAGGGTGAGACTGGGTCCTCTGTTTTTTAAAATTGCTTTCAACAGCTAGAATAGCGTTCTGTCCATGTCTGTTGACTGACTCTTTCATCTTTTCCTCTGGGTAGATTAACTGCAACGGTTTTACTCTCAGTGATCAGAGAGGTCTGCAGGCCGTGGGCGTAGGCATCTTCCCCAACCTGGGCCTGGTGAACCATGACTGTTGGCCCAACTGCACTGTCATATTTAACAATGGCAAGTGAGTATGTCTTTATCTGGGGGGGGGGTGTGTGATGGGGATGGGGAGACCTATGGTGTCTTGTCCACTTGACTTAAGCCAAAGTCAACCTGCTAAACCTCAACTAGCATAGATTTTAAATGTATAGCACATAGAAATCTCATTCCAGAATAATTGTGAATGAGAGAAAGGCATCATGGAGGATATCAAAGAATTCAACCTGGGTCATTTCTGAGTGTGTATGTTTCTTGGGGCTGCCTAGATGTGTCAGATAAACCTTTAACTACTATTTTAAAACTTGAAGCCTAGGATTATCTGTCTAGAGGTCATTTAGTCAAGGTCTCAGCAGGAATCAGGAGGCACACTCAAAGGGGTTTACCCAAATACAATTGAATGAAGGGACAGTTTACAGAAGTGTGGGCAGGGTTTAAGATACTAACAAGGGGCAGGGCCTGGTGGCTCATGCCTGTAATCCCAACACTTTGGGAGACCGAGTAGGGGTGGATCACTTGAGGCCAGGAGTTCAAGATCAGCCTGGGCAACATAGTGATACTCCTGTATCCATAAAAAATAAATAAATACATAAATAAATACATTAGCCGGGCATTGTGGTGTGTGCCTGTAGTCCCAGCTACTCATGAAGATGAGGCAGGAGGATCACTTGACCCCAGGAGGTTGAGGCTGCAGTGAACTATAATCATGCCACTGCACTCCAGCTTGGGTGACAAAGTGAGACCTTGTCTCTAAAACCAAACCAAACCAAACTAAACCAAACAAAACAAAATAACAACAAAAAGAAACTAACAAGGAATGGTGAGGTGCCCAGGGACTAGCAACACATGAAACCATCACCACCTCTAGGCCTGGAAGGGCAGGTGAAGGAAGCACTGTTTCTGCAGCTAGTGAGAGCTGGACATGGGCTAGAGGGCCCCCCAACAGCTCAGCTGTGGCTTACAACTGTGTCTAGAGAAACCAGCCAGCTGGCACCATGGCTCAGAAAAGAGGAAGTCAATGGACTAGATAGTCCAACCCCTCATTCCCCTAACCCTCTGCTCTCCTACCATTGGCCAAACCCCAACCTGAAGATGAGGGGTAAATAAGGGCACATTATGGATTTGGGGGTGCGGCACAAATGGAGAAGAATCAGTAGATGGAACGAGCCCCTGGTTGTCCATGGCTCGGGATGGGGAGATATAGGGGGATGAGGCTTGAGCAATATTAATTGCTTTTGCTCTTAGAGATGAGCTCTTATGACAGATACAAGCTGACTTTGAGTCATCAACAATGAGCAAGTTTCCCCCAAAAACTTCCTAGAAGCCAGACAATGGTGTCTGGTTCTCAGCTGAGAATCGGGCCTAAGCTTCAATATGCCAAGTACCCTGATTTCTCCTTTCCTTCCTATTTCTGAAACCAGGCTCTTAAGCAATTGAGAAAGTCACTTAAGATGGGAAAGTTTATTTTGGACTCAGATGATAATCTTTTCTCAGCATTTGTGTTTCCTTTCTGAAGCCTTTTGGGGTCACTGGCCTGGATCTCATGGAATCCTCCCTAGAGGGGCTGTTGACTGAGCTTGACCTGGATGGCAGAGAGGATCAAATTCAGCCATGTATGGGCCTGGGCTTTCTAGACGGCCCTCTTCTAAGTGGTAGTGACCCAAGGCTCCTCTTGTCATTGGGTATAACAACCACAGGAACCTAGGAACTCTTTCTTCTGTGTCTGCTCTGGCTTCCTCGCATCTACTAATTTCTAGCAGCCACATTTTATCCAGGCTTCTTGGCTTTTGTGCAAGAGAAGGTGACTTTGCATTTCCTGTCTAGCAACCTGCCATAGTGGAAAGAACCCTAGACATGGGGTTAGGGGCCCAGTTTGAACCCCAACAATTTTTATATACTATCGATTTGACCTAAACAGCCTCCATGTGCACTTCAAACTCTTTCCAAGACCGACATCCAAAGAGGCAATGTTTATTCATCCAGGATGCTTAATAGAATGATAATAACAGCATTGCGCATGTTTTTTCAGCACTCTGCTTTTAAGTGCATTGTCTCATGACAGTCTCATTATAGGTGAGAACACTGAAACACAGGGAAGGGAAGGAACTTGTTCAGGTCAGGGTTGAGTACCTTTGAATCCAGAATGTCTTGTTCCAAATTCAGTGCACTTTCCACTCTAGCAGGCTGTGTCTTGTCCAGTGAGTCCAGCTAGAAGGGGCTAGGATAAAGGTTGTGATGGCCAAAGCTTTGATAGTGTGACTCAGAATGCTGTGCACCCTTGCACTGGATCACTCCTGACCAGCCAATGATAATGATTTCCATATGGGTGTCTGTTTTGTCTTTCAGTCATGAGGCAGTGAAATCCATGTTTCATACCCAGATGAGGTGGGTCAGTCCTTTCAAGCATCCCTGCTCCTCTGACCCGTCTCCCTCACTTGCCTGGTTTGCTGGAGCCACCCATTCCCAAGACTCCTTGACTGCCATCTGTCCACAATGTCCTTCTGCATCCCAGTGTCTCGTCTTTGCTGAATGGTGTATTTTAATGCATTTAAATTAACCATTTTTTCCTTACCCACATACCACCTGCCTTGTCTTTGCTTTACTTTGCCTCCTTTCTTCCTCCCTTTCATGCCTCACTTCCACTGCTCTTCCAACCTTGAAGCATGAACCCTTGTAGTCCACATCGTCTTAGCAAAAGCCTATCTTGTCTCCCTAAACCCTGCTTACCATGAAATGGGGACTGTGACTGACCTACTAAAGGACTGTCTGTTTATAAGCCCCAACTTCTTACCCAGACTGGGCTCCAAAAAATTGCATCTATAACCGATATTTTTAATAAATGTTTATTCCCAGTATTCTGCTTACTGCTTCTGACCAACTACGAATGAGTAGTTTAGGTTAAATTTTACTTCTGACTTTTCTTGATGACAACCAAATGGCCCTAGATGGGTCTTTTCCTCAGGGTGGGGTTGACAGCCCTTGAAGTGGTCTTTGGATTAAGAACAAAATGCTGTGTGGGAGTTTGGGCTTTGGGAATGCTGGGGTAGAAGTGGTTGGTGCATTTGAGTCTGTGTTGCTGTGCACTGCACGTGACTTTGGATGATTCACATCATCTCTTGGGCTTGGGTTCCACATCTGTAGAGAAAGGTCAAGAGGAGAGTGCTCTAGGGACCTTCCTAGTTCTAAGTCTCTGTAGCTCTGGACTCTGTCCCTAACCTCTGTGAGAAATACATAAATAGGCTGCTTACTTGTGGCTCAATTAGCTGAACTATAGAATTGCAGATTGTTGGAGGTAGAAGGGGCCTGGGGTACAAGGTGGGGATGAAGCTTGTCCAAGGAAGCTGGTTGGAGGGAGAGCCAGGGCTAAAACCCTCATCTCCTGCCTCCTGCAGTGCTTATTTCAGGCTGGTCTCCATTCCTCTCCCCCAGTCTCCAGTTTCAAGTAAGGTAAAATGAGGCATACATATATGCATCTTTTCATATTTAAGTCACATTAAGTTAATTTGGTTTTGAAAAATTTCTAATACCATTGGAATAATCGGAGATACCCTGAGACCATGCAAGAATTGGCACAATCATGATAGGAAGCAAAATTACTGGAAATTCTAGCCCAATTGGCCACTGATTCACTGTGGAATTAGAATATGTCACTATGGTGGGCTGCCTCTGTAAAAGGGACACATGGGGGCAGAACTGGTTACTTACCCAATAGGGTTAAATACTGGAGATCCTGGCTCAGGAGATGCTCACATGGAATTACTTAGGACATTAGTAGAGTCCTAAAAATCAAAGACTTTGATGCATCTTAATTCCCGTGCATCGAAGACCCAGGAAGCAGCCTGAAAACAACCAGGCAAGGCTACTATGTTGAGGGGAATCGTGAATGGTATGAAGTTCTAATCCTGGCTCTGTCCCCAAAGTGCTGTGGGACCTATCCCTCTTGTGTCACTATCCTCATTTGTGAAATGAGCATCCCTGCAGCTCAGACAAACTAGGATTCTAAGCAGAACTGTGAGCAGAATCACCCGGCCTTCCTCTCCTACTGGCCTTTCATCACTATAGTAACCGCTGCTGCCGAAAATTGGGGTAAGGAACAAAGGAAAGGAGTGACAAATGGTGAGCAGGCACTTCAGTTTTGCAGACTCCACAGGAGTTGTTTTTATACACATTAACACATTAATAGGTGTGTCAGTGTATCTCACTTTGGGAGAAGGATTTTTATCCATCAGTGGTCACCTCAGACGCCTGGACATGAACGTCACTACCATTCAGCAGTTGCTTCCTTGATTGTCATCTCAGAGCACAGGGAAGGGGCTGCCTTTGACTGGGACTCTTCTTGGGTGCTGGAGTCTTGCCCTTGCTTTTGCATGGTGTTTAACTGAGCCTTTCTGGGAGGTAAAAGAAATGACCATGGATCTCTGTGCAGGCACTCTCCCCAGCCCTCTGCATCCTGCCACTTGCTCTCTGGATGATGGCTTCCCACTAGGCAGGGAGGCCCCAGGATTCTGGGGAGGTACAGGAGCACGGTTTAGGACCCAGCTTGCAGGGCCCACCACTTGTTTTCTGTAGCTGTCTGGCCTTGTGGTGGAGGATGCATGGCTGAGAGATCCACAGGCTGACCTCTACCTGTTTGGCTCAGCTGGATGTCAGTTCGGCAGCAGGTTTTTACCTTCAACATCTTCAGTACCTATCTCATTAAGTAAGGTGGGTTGTGCTATAGGTAATTGAGGGTCAGATCTAGGCCGGAAGGGAACTGAAATGCCATCTGCCCTTGCTAACGACCTTCAACCAACAAGCCACATCCCCCAATAAACACAAAAGTGAACAATGCAGTGAGCTAACAGAGCCAGCCTTTGTTTATTTGCCTTCAATGATCTCCAGTGGGCTAAGTCTCGTTAGGTAATTTGGCCTGAACCATTGGACTGAAGGTCAAGAGGTGACTTCGAGTTAGACACCGAATGAGCCAAGGTTGTGGGTAACTGAATTTTTATGTTTCTGAGAGAGTAGTCCCCAAACTAACCAGAAAAGATTTTCAAGTTTTTTCTTGTTTGGAGTTTCTGCCTTATTATTTCTCCTTCTTTTATTACAGACAATCAGTAGCTAAAAGTAAAGGGAGACTTATGGGCATGGACATTCTGTCTGGTTTTATGACCAAGCCCAGCTCTCTACTAGGAGTCTATTTGAGCTGATTCCAGAGCAGTTAACTGAATGGAGTGGATCGGACTGTTCTAAGGAATAGAGTAGAACTATCCACAAAATCATCCTTTAGGTCACATTTCTCCTTTTGTGGAGTCAATGGGGGTTTCTGACTGCCAGTGAAAGTCATTGTCTTTGAGACCCAACTCCACAAAGCCTTGGAGGAGAGCATGGATCCCATTCCAGTAGGCCTGGATTCGAGTCACCTTTTCCTTTCGCCCTGCTCCAGAATTGAGCTCCGGGCCCTGGGCAAGATCTCAGAAGGAGAGGAGCTGACTGTGTCCTACATCGACTTCCTCAACGTCAGTGAAGAACGCAAGAGGCAGTTGAAGAAGCAGTACTACTTTGACTGCACATGTGAACACTGCCAGAAAAAACTGAAGGACGACCTCTTCCTGGGGGTGAAAGACAATCCCAAGGTACATGCAACCCTGCTGCTGAGGTATTTGTGTCCATATTCTCCAGGAGCCAGTCACAGGTGGTTTCACAGCTAATCAGTGTGCCTTGCCCATGAGCTTCCTAGGGAGCAGCTGTGACCCTGGGGAGGAGGCAGGGTATGAGAGCAGAGCACCGTGGGTAGGTCCCAGCTAAGTCCTGGCACTGCCACTTGCCAGGTGTTTGAGTTTGGGGAAGTCACCCAGTTTTCTCAACTGTAAAATAGGAATGATGGTCCCATTGCAAGAGGTTGTTATAAAGATTAAAGAAGATGATGTGTATAAAAGGAGTGGCATACGGAGTAGACACTGGAAATTTTGGTTCCTCCTGTTGCTTCTTTATGAGTTGAGGGATGTTGAGAATTTAAGGTGCTGAGATCAGATGGGCAAAGATATTTGTCATCTGGTTATGAAAAAGATATTCCTAGTCCCATGGGGATGGGCAGTGTGGAGACAGGGCTATGTTTAGATTGGTCAACATCCTGAACTCCTGGGTAACTGTTGCTAGTTGATGGTCAGTCTGTTGAGCAGCAGAAGAAGGCTTGCTGACGGGAGGTCAAGAGCCCAGCTGAGCTGGGAGAGAGCGCTGAGGCGCCAGGTGTCAGAGTAGCCAGTTAAAGCAACAGAGCAGAAATGAGTGTGAAGTATTTAATCACTTACTGCAATAGTGTTAAGCAAGAAGCCAAAACCGAAGAAAGCACTGACTCTTCTTGTCCATTTCCTCCAGGGAAGCTGTGCTCAGGGGGAGGATGAGGGGGATCAGCACAGTCATGGAGGCATCTCACATGGCATTCTCTTTTATAAGGACACCAGTCATATGGGGTTAGGAGCCCACTCTATTCCAGTATGATCTCACCTTAACTAATTACATCTGCAATGACCCTATTGCCAAGTAAGATCTCATTCTGAGGTAGCTTCTGGGGCTAGACTTCAACATATGAATTTTGGGAGGATACAATTTTACCCCTAACACTGTGTATGCTACCATTTATGAACATTAAAAGGCACACACACACATGCACACCCATGCCCATGCAAGCATACTCGGTCTCCATACAGAAGTAGGAGGACCAGTGATGCCTGGGGTGAAGATATTGAGAGTCACCCTTCGCAGGAAGAGACAAAGCAGTTGGGGCCCAAGGATTAATGTTTTCTATAGGAACAACCTCTTTTCAGAGAAGCAAAGGTCTGTATTCTAGGAGATTTATATTGGATGTATGTGAGAGGCACTGAGCCCTACATCATGGGCGCTACAGAGAAGAATTTGTTATTGCACCCACCCTCACCCCGACCTTTCAGAACCTGCGGAAAGCATGTCTTATCTGTGAGCCAGCCAGCCTTCCTTCCTGGAGACAGGCACTGAGTATTTGTTTCATAACTTGCTTCCACACTACGTAATTATTATTATTATTATTATTATTATTATTATTATGAGGCCAGACCCTCTTTTCTCTGTTCTAAAATAAAACAACCATGTGGTCATTTCTTTAGACTTTTTGATGTTTACCTGGCAGTTTCAATCGTTCAGAAGGCTATGTGTGACCTTTAGTTCCCATCCCTTCACTTTAGATATGCTGTTACCAGCTGGTGACAATACACACACGTCTTCAGTATGAATTGCAGAGTTGGCATTTCTCTTGATATAAAAGATTGATGATTTCAGCTTGAACCTACCTGAATTCAAGGCAAAAACTTTCTATTGTATTTTTTTTTTTTTTTTCGAGACGGAGTGTTGCTCCGTCGCCCAGGCTGGAGTGCAGTGGCCGGATCTCGGCTCACTGCAAGCTCCGCCTCCCGGGTTCACGCCATTCTCCTGCCTCAGCCTCCCGAGTAGCTGGGACTACAGGCGCCCGCCGCCTCGCCCGGCTAATTTTTTGCATTTTTAGTAGAGACGGGGTTTCACAGTGTTAGCCAGGATGGTCTCGATCTCCTGACCTTGTGATCCGCCCGCCTCGGCCTCCCAAAGTGCTGGGATTACAGGCGTGAGCCACCGCGCCCGGCCTCTATTGTATTTTATATCAAATTGAGTTTCTCTATTAAAACAACTCAAAATAAAAATACCTATACTAACTGAGCAGGAAAAAATTGAGTATATCTTTTTAAAAGCAAATGCTTCCTCAGGCATTAAAAAAAGTTCCATAATAATGTAGTAGGAAGAATACTGGAAGAAGAATTATGAGGCCTGTGTACTAGTACTGGCTATGACTCTAAACACCTGGGCTTGGCCAAGTCTCTTCCTTCTGGGCCTCAGTTTCCTCATCTGTAAAATGGGGAGTTGGACTAACTTATTAACCATTTCCTCAAGCTGGACTGTCTCTGATGTCATCACAGTCATTTCCTTTCTTTTCTCTATAACACTGTATCCCAGACTGATAAGCCTCCATCAGTACACCATCCTCAAACCTTCAAATGCCATCAAAATCTTTCCTAGCTCCTCAATATATGTTTATGTAAACCTACGTAGAAATAAAAACCAAATATTTTTAAAATGGGAAAATAATAGCAAAATTTATGACATTTTTACTCAGTTGTGTCTCTGGACTATCTTTGTTTAGGCTGCTTAGGTTTTCTTTTGTAATCATTCTTTTTTAAAATTTATGTTATTTTTATTTATTTTTGAGATGAGGTTTCACTCTGTCACCCAGGCTGGAGTGCAGTAGTGTGATCTCAGCTCACCGCAGCCTCGACTTTCTGGGCTCCAGAGATTCTCCTGCCTTAGGCTCCTGAGTAGCTGGGACCATGGGTGCGTGCCACCACTGCAGACTAATTTTTGTATTATTTGTAGAGACGGGGTTTCACCATGTTGCCCAGGCTGGTCTCAAATTCTTGGCCTCAAGTGATCCACCCGTCGCAGCCTCTTGAAGTGCCGGGATTACAGGCATGAGCCACAGTGCCTGGCGGGTTTTTCCCCTGTCTCTCTCCAGCCTTTACTCATGATTTTCAAATAGGAATGTGCCAGGCCGGGCACGGTGGCTCACGCCTGCAATCCCAGAATTTTGGGAGGCCGAGGCAGGCAGATCACAAGGTCAGGAGTCTGATACCAGCCTGGACAATATGGTGAAACCCCATCTCTACTAAAAATACAAAAATTAGCCGAGCATGGTGGCCCACGCCTGTAATCCCAGCTACTCGGGAGGCTGAGGCAGAAGAATGGCTTGAACCCGGAAGGCGGAGGTTGCAGTAAGCTGCGATCGCACCACTGCATTCCAGCCTGGGCGACAGAGAAAGACTCCGTCTCAAATAAATAAATAAATATATAAATAAATAAATAAAATGAAAAAAATCAAATAGAAATGTGCCAATTTCTCCAGGCTTGGGAACCAACATCCTTCTTACCCCTTCTCCCTCCTTGGCTCCTTTTCCTCTGGCTCCTCCCCTTTCCTCTGGCTCCTCCCCGTTCATCTGGCTCCTCCCCTTTCCTATGGCTCCTCCCTTCTCCTCTGGCTCCTCCCCCAGCCCCTCAGATCGCCCAACCCTTGCTCCTTCTCCTCCGCCTCTGGGTCCTCCCTCCCTCTTCCTCCTTGTTTTCTGTAGAATCTGATGCTCCTGGAGACAGCAGCCTTTCACCACGGGGGTTCCTTAAATCCTGTGTGCAAATCAGAATGTTCTTGCCTTTATTGTGAAGAGTGGAGCCAAGTGGAACAACTCCGTTTCCTTTCTCACAATAGATTTATCACATGTTGCACTTACTAATTAACAACCTTTCTGCCAGGTTGTTTTGGGGAATCTTGTAAGTTGCCTCTTTAAACAAAATTGACTCACTTCCAGAGCTTCAAGTGACACTCCTCCTTACATCATCAAACTGAGCAAGACTTTGATGAACACTAACCACTTGGTATTCTCTTAATCTATCCTACGAGCTACTGATTACTCCAGAAGGTTCACTAAAAATTTTGAGATTTAAAGATAATAGAATTTACAGTAGATTAGATATCAGGGGTCATAAACTATACATGATTTTGTGAATCATACTTGGGTAATAAGCTATGGCTATAACTAGAAATGTGGGTTTGACAGATTAATGGTACACCTCTGGTCCATCAGTCACAGAACTCTGCACAACCAGGCAAGACATAGGCTTAATTCCAATAGGCTTAGGAAAGCAGTCACACACTGAAATGACTTCTTTGGGACAAAGACATGATTTGAGTTAACAGAGGGCTGAACAGCATTCCGGGGCATAAGGTAGCAGCTGGTAGCAGCAGGAGATTTCAGCCAAAGCCAGAAATCTCAGTCAAGTCAAAGGTCAAGGCCAAGGTTAAGCTAGGAGTGAGACCTGCAAGCAGAAGCTAGAGCACTGGTGGGTGCATCCATTATCAGAGTCAGGCCATGGAACAAATGCAGGTAGACACATAGAATAACTAACTCCAGGGAGGCCCAGATACAGAAGGATATGGAAATAAGGATAGCCAAAATTATAGGGATAGCCAAGAGCTATACAAAAGCCAAAGTGGGTGAGGTGGGCAGAAGAACAAATGTAGTACCCCTTTCCTTAGGAGAGCCTGACCCTGAAACAAGCTGTCCTGGCCAGAGGGCTCTCATACTGCAAGATGAAAACCCATGGCAGAACTGGTCCAGGACAGCTGGAAGAAGGAGGGAAGATGGTCTACAGAGAGGGATACGTTTTCATTGCAACAAATGCCCATTCTCTTGTTACTCTTTGGTAGTTTACTGAGGGTTACTTCACAAAACAATGTGAACCGCAAATCGAAAGGAAGCTGTTGAGTCTAATTCTTTATAGTGAAAAAATTGGACAACCGGAGAACTGGTTAAATAAATTATCCTAGCTTCATACAGTGGAAAACTTTACATTTATTAAAATGATATAGTTTTATATTGATATGGGAAAATGTCTGCAAAATACTGAGTGAAAAATTGCTATAGACAGATATATGGTATAATTCCAGTTAGAAAACATAGTCAATCCTATTGGCACGTACATACACATAGGCATGTGTGTGCACACATAGGACTGAAATTCAGCCAGTGCTTACTGGCAAAGTCATTTAGACATACCCAATGTTTAATTTAATTTAATCTAATAATTTTATTTAATTTTTTTTTGAGACAGGGTCTGGCTGTGTCACTCAGGCTGTAGTGCAGTGGTGTGATCTCGGCTCACTGCAACCTCTGCCTCCTGGGTTCAAGTGATTCTTGTGCCTCAGCCTCCCTAGTAGCTAGGACTACAGATGTGCACCAGTATACCTGGCTAATTTTTGTATTTTTAGTAGAGATGGGGTTTCACCCTATCGTGCAGGTTAGTATCAAACTCCTGAGCTCAGGTGATCTGCCCGCCTGGGCCTCCCAAAGTGCTGGGATTACAGGCGTGAGCCATCATGCTGGGCTGACATACCCATTGTTGATGGTCACTGTCTGTGCTTTGATTAGTCAGTGCTTTTTCTCTATCAGTCATTAAGTATTTTAAATATTATTTCTGTATGCACGCGTAGGAAAATGTTCCCCCAGATACTAACTGTAGTCATTAGGTGAGTTCTAGGGATTTCTACTTTTTTATTTTTTAACATACTTTTAAATATTGTTTTAATTTTCACAACTTGCATATGTCAATTTTACAGTCAGAATAAATAATAAAGTTATTTTCTTTTTTTTTTTTTTTTTTTTTTTTTTTTTTTTTTTTTTTTGAGACGGAGTCTCGCTCTGTCGCCCAGGCTGGAGTGCAGTGGCCGGATCTCAGCTCACTGCAAGCTCCGCCTCCCGGGTTTACGCCATTCTCCTGCCTCAGCCTCCCGAGTAGCTGGGACTACAGGCGCCCGCCACCTCGCCCGGCTAGTTTTTTTGTATTTTTAGTAGAGACGGGGTTTCACCATGTTAGCCAGGATGGTCTCGATCTCCTGACCTTGTGATCCGCCCGTCTCGGCCTCCCAAAGTGCTGGGATTACAGGCTTGAGCCACCGCGCCCGGCCTAAAGTTATTTTCATTTTGGAAAAAAGTTATAAAAGATTTGCTTAAGCAAAAAAAAAATGTTTCAGAAAAGGACTTCCAATAGGAATAAGCATAGCATGTAAACTTCTTGTTTAGACTTTGAGAAATTTGGCTCTTTTCCTTCAAAATTATTATGTCCCTGTGGGAAACGGCTTCTTAATTATGGCACTTCCTTGCCTCAAATATCAAAACCTTGTTTTGTTTTGTTTGTAAGATCACTAGGCTTCTTAGGCAAATGTAGACTCCTAATGAGTCCAGATTTCACAGGAACAGCTGACAGATGTTCTCCTGATATCCTTTTGGCTAAGACAAGGAAATACAGGCTGGATGCTAAGACATTTGGAAGAGTTTGAATAATTATAATCACAAGGACCCTCCTTAATGAACTCGAAGACAAATCGGAGTATGATTTTTGGGTCAAGTCCTTGGGGTCTGTCTTTAGCCCTGTGCTGGCTAGTATTTAAATCAATGACTTGGATGACAACAAAAATGCAAGGGTGTACCTGTGGAAATATGTGGTTGACTTGAAACAAAGAGGGACACCAGCAAATATTTTGGATGATAGAATCCAAAATGCCAGAGAAAACGCAATAGCTATCAATGTCAGTTTCTGCCCTGGGGTTCAAAGGGCCAGGAATTTGCACAGGCTGGAATGATTGGCTGACAGCAAGGGTCTGAGACTTGGCTTAATAGAAAACAGAAGTCAGAAATGTGATGAGAGAACTGGAATAGCTACAGGATCTTGGGTAGCATTTATAGGAATAAGGCATTCAGAATGAGGAAGGCATTAACCTTGCACTACATTGAATGTCAAAGATGGCAACTACTCAAAGGTGGAACGGGTTGCCTCACGAAGGCATCTCTAGCTCAATGGGTCTCTCTTTCCCAGTCCTCTCAGGAAGTGGTGAAGGAGATGATACAATTCTCCAAGGATACATTGGAAAAGATAGACAAGGCTCGTTCGGAGGGTTTGTATCATGAGGTAAGAATTCACTTGTTACAGAGGATGGGGTTAGAGAGGAGGGTGGAAACGTTCTCTAGTAAGGGAGGGAAATGGGGTGGGAATGGGCGGGCAGGGGGCTACCAAGCAGGTTGTTTTTCTAGATGTCCCTTGGTTGAGACCATGACTCTTCTTGCCCCTAAACCTTTAGCATCTCTTAGGGGTGTATTCTCAGTGACTGATTATTAACCCACTGAGACTGGGTCCGAGGGGAGCAAATGCAGACAGACACTTGTCCCTGGGGGATCTGTGATGTCTAAACCTGGCATCAGAGATGAGGGAATGCAGATGGCAGTGGACATACTGGGAGTGAGTTTCATGCTTTCCCATAATTGAATGCATGTGCCAGCTACAGTTTTCTGCCTCTGCCAACTGAGCATTCATCCTTGGCTCTTGAAGCGCCAGGGATTCTCAGCTG
Organism: Macaca nemestrina; assembly: GCF_043159975.1. Taxonomy (NCBI): domain Eukaryota; kingdom Metazoa; phylum Chordata; class Mammalia; order Primates; family Cercopithecidae; genus Macaca; species Macaca nemestrina. Next base: position 102,682,877 of record NC_092137.1, read on the forward strand.
GCTCTATACTAGAATCACCTTTGAAAAATTTTGATGCTCAGGCCCCCACTCAGGACAATTTCACCAGAATCTCCAGGCATGGAACCCTGATAGCAAGATTTTTAAAGCTCTCAGGTGATTTCAATGTGTAACCAAAGGTGAGACCCACTGCCAGACACTGGCCTGCAGGGTATTTGCATTGAATTAACCTGAGCAGCTTGTTGGAAATACTGATTTCCAGTCTCACACTCTAAGATGTGACTCATTCAATCTGCAGCAGAAAACAGGGACCATGAATTAGCATTTTTGTTCCCCAAGCTCGCTAAACAACTTGAATGTTAATGCCACTAGAGCATGTCAGTGCGGGAGATTAATTTCTATTGATTTCTATTTATATTTTCCTTCTCTTCTTCCTCCTTCTTTACTAACTCGCTTATTGCACATTTCTAAGCCCTTACTGGGGTGGCCAACATAAGACACTCTCCTTGCCTGGAAGGAGTTCTGTCAGGTGGGGAGACAGTCACACAAACAAGGTGTTACTGTACAACATGGAAAATCTATGTCAGAGGCACGAGGTGGGAGCTGGAGTGAGCAGGAGGTCCCCACTGGCTCCATTGCGCTGGCTTCTCTCCTCTACATTTCTTCTCCTTCCCCATTCAGACCTGGCAGGGCTAGGTGTGACTCTGGACACTGCCCCCTTGGGTTTAAGAGGATTGTTTTCAGGATGAATTGATTGCCAGCCATCATCTTTCCACTTCCTGCTACGCCCCCACCACCTCAGGTTGCCTCATGAACTCTGGGAAAGTCTCAGAGCAAAATTAGTTCTCACTGATTTTAAACGGAAGGAATTGTACGGCATTTCTCCCATGAGAGCTTCAAAGGAAGGAGAGGAGAACAATGAACACCTAAAATCTAGAGACCACTGGACTTCGTAGGGTAGGGCCTAAGCCTATGTCTACACAAGAGTCAGTCAGAAAAGCCTGGTTGCAGGATGACTGTGGTCAGGCCCATCTTTTTCCTCACCAGAGCCAAGGCTGAATCCTTCTGGGGATGTTTTGCAGTTTCCCGGGAGCTCATGCATCTTGTACCCTTCAGTAGGACATAATTATTCAAACCCACTGAGCCTAAGGACCACCCAGGGGCTTATACATAAAAACTACACATCCAGGGTTTCTCTCCCAGATATTTGGTTTCAATTGGTCTGGGGTAGGACTTGAACATCAGTGTTTTAAAAAAGCTTTCTGATGATTCCAAAGCCCAGTGAGTGGAGAATCACAGGAATGGTGGTGAAGCTGGAGCTCAACTGCTTGGTTTCAGTGCTTGATCCATTGCTCACCATCTGTGTGACTTTGGCAAAGTACTTACCCTCTCTGTGCTTCAGTTTTCTCATCTGGTAAAATGGGATTATTAGTAGTACTCATCTCAATGTGTTGTTATAATAGATATACATTTATTTGTATATGTATATATGTATGTATGCATGTATGCGTGCATATATATATCTCGGTATCTGTAGAGAATTGGTTCTAGGACTGCCACAGATACTAAAATCTGCAGATGCTCAAGTCCCTTGTATAAAATAGTGTATTCTTGCATACAACCTATGCACATCCTTCCGTATACTTTAAAGCATCTCTAAATTACTTATAACACCTAATACAATGTAAATCCTATGCAAGTAGCTGTTATACTGTATTGATTTGTTAGTATTGTTTTTTGTTGTTGTATTGTTCTTTCTTTCTTTTAACATATTTTTGGCCAGGTATGGTGGCTCATGCCTGTAATCCTAGCACTTTGGGAGGCCGAGATGGGCAGATTGCCTGAGCTCAGGAGTTTGAGACCAGCCTGGGCAACATGGTGAAACCCTGTCTCTACTAAGAACACAAAAATTAGTCGGGCATGGTGGTGGGCACCTGTAACCCCAGCTACTCAGAAGGCTGAGGCAGGAGAATCACTTGAACCTGGGATGTGGAGGTTGCAGTGAGCCAAGATCAAGCCACTGCACTTCAGCCTGGGCAATGGAGTGAGAGTCTTGTCTCTCTCTCTCTCTCTCTCTCTCTCTCTCTCTCTATATATATATATATATATATATATATATATGGAACTTGTGCTTATACAGATCTGATTGTACATTTATATGTGTGTGTGTATGTATAGCTTTCATAGCTTCCCGCTACCTACTGATTTTGGAAACTCCGCACTGTGCTGCATCTGCCATGTTTCACACCATTACCCTTCCCATCCTTACCCCTTAGCCAATGGGACCACTTTGCAATTCATACCCCAAAACCGTGCTTTCCCACCTCTGTCAGCAATTGCCCCACTCTTAAAAAGAATGAGTGTCTGATACCATCATGATGGTCGCGTATGTGAATTAAGCGTGTGCTCTGGTGCAATGGTAATGGGCAGGGCCTCTGTCTCACTCTAGGTTGTGAAATTATGCCGGGAGTGCCTGCAAAAGCAGGAGCCAGTGTTTGCTGACACCAACATCTACACGCTGCGGATACTGAGCATTGTTTCGGAGGTCCTTTCCTACCTCCAGGCTTTTGAGGAGGCCTCGGACTATGCCAGGAGGATGGTGGACGGCTATATGTAGGTGACGATTCTGGGTCTCAGATAGTCTCTTGGAAGTGTGTCTATTCCAGGGATGGCAAATAGATAGCATATTTACTGCTGCCTCTCCCTCCTATACCCACAGCAGGCGTCACGAATCCATCACGGCTCTCTTTTTGACTGAGCCTTTTTATCATGGTGCTCCAGTGGTAATGACCAAACAATCAGAGTTGGTGCTTGAAATGAAACCTATTTGTCATCCCTGGTCTTTCCCAAATTCTCCAGCACATCTATTACTTGGGTGTCGTCTTCTGCTTTTGATTTCCTTCAGGCTAGCCCCAGCTTGATTTTAAGTGATCGGACCCCGCCCTCCACCCCGTAATCCACACAGGCAATTCTGGGAGCTTTTATTTATTTATATATTTATTTATTTATTTATTTATTTTTAAAAGAGCCATCAATCATCTTTGCTTAAAAATTGTAAAATTCAATTCCCTTGCCTTCCATCTGCCAATACCCTCTCTTGCTTTCTGTGTCCATGTTGTCATGCGAATTTGTGTTTCTGGCCAAATAAGTTGACCCAAGTTCATTTCTTTGAGAGGATGTTAGTCATAAACAAAACGTAGAACGTTTTGTAGAAAGGTTCTAAATGTAGAACAAGAAATGTAGAACAAAATGTAGAACAAGAAACTATACAACATGCTAAGGAAGCCCTGCAAAATGGTGCCAACCAGGTGAAAATACAATGCTGGCTCAAAAAGGACATTTAAATTATTTTTTCTCCCTTGACCTTCCTACCACTTTCCGGGGAGAGGTCTGAGGTGCTCCTGAGAGCTGTGAGCTCCCCGTGCTCAAGCTCAGAGAGTACGATCCTGGCCCCTTTTTCTCACAAGGACTTGGCTGGGCAGCCCAGGCCAGAGTTTCAGCTATCACAGCCTCACTGTGTAGAATGTTTGGCAACTCGTTCCATGTCTCTGTGCCTCAGTTTCCCCTTGGCGGCTACAGAAGACTCACAGTGCTGAGGGGAAGAGCAGACGGGCTTAATCAACGAGGGCACTTTATACATTATTAAATTAAGTGCAGACATAAGGATGACTGGTATAATGTATGATTATTTGCTATGCTCCCACAGGAAGCTCTACCACCCCAACAATGCCCAACTTGGCATGGCCGTGATGCGGGCAGGGCTGACCAACTGGCACGCTGGTAACATTGAGGTGGGGCATGGGATGATCTGCAAAGCCTATGCCATTCTTCTGGTGACACATGGACCCTCCCACCCCATCACCAAGGACTTAGAGGTAAGTAGCATCTTGGGGCTGGTGTTCCCTTCCTGGCCTGAGGTTTCTGAGGATGAGAGTGTGAGTTTTGGTGGACTCTGCTTTAGAAAAGTCCACATACTCCCAGCTAGACCAAGGGGAACTCAGAAATGCTTTAGCCCACTACCCTTGTGTGTTAGACCGTTCATGTTACCATAAATGAATACCTGAGATTGGGTAATTTATAGAGAAAAGAGGCTTATGTTGGCTCATGGTTCTGCAGACTGCATAGGAAGTGTGGTGCTGACATCTGCTTCTGGTGAGGGCCTCAGGAAGCTTCTAATCATGCCAGGAGGGAAAGGGAGTCAGTGTGTCACATGACGAGAGAGGGAGCAAGAGAGAGAGGCAGAGGTGCCAGGCTTTTTTAAACAAGCAGATCTGGTGTGAACTCAGAGCGAGAACTCACTCCTACCAAGTGGATGGCACTAAGCAATTCATGAGAGATCTGCTCCCATGACTCGAGCACGTCCGCCAGGCCCCACCTCCAACACTGGGGGTCACATTTCAGTGTGAGATTTGGAAGGGACAAATATCCAAACCATATCACCTTGCTTCACACATGAGGAAATTGAGGCTCAGGGAAGGAGGGCAATCTGTCCATAGTCACACAGCGAGTTAATGGCAAAGCTGAGACTTGAAGCCTGAGTCTGTTGAACCTTAACACCCCAAACCTGGAGTGAGGAAATGCAAACAACGGTGTATGTGTGGGGGGGTGGGGAGGGGGTGGGTGTGCGCGCGCGAACGCGCAGCCATTTATATTAGAAAGCATCCTGTGTAACATGGAGTATAGTTAGGGATCACAGGCTCTGGAATCACACCTCCAGGTTGAGTTCCAGCTTCACTGCTTTCTGGTTGTGTGATTTTGCAAATATTGAATGTATAGCTCTCAGTCTCCTCATCAGTAAAATGGGGAAAGGATAGGGTTGTGACGAGTGCTCATGAGTTAATGTGTGAAATGCACTTAGTGCCTGGCAAATGGTGCTGCTGGTGTCCTTGTTGCTTTGATGGGCTGGTTTGAGAGTGACAGGGCTGTCCTCAGACAGTACAGTCTAGGGAAAGCGGACAGACTTTGGTGTTATAAAATGTAGGATGACTATGACACTTAGGACTGGCGTGGTCTCAGGTATGGATGTCCTTTTACTATTCAGATCCCAAGTTTCCTCATTTATAAAATGGAAATAATATACTAGCCCCTCAAAATTGGCAGGAGTGAGGGGCAGAAAAGCAGGGTAACTAGCTTTATGTCTAGGGTACCGAGCCTGTCAAAGGCAGAGCCTTTGTTGATTTTACTCACGGCTGTGAGCCTCTGAATGCCTGGCCCTTAAGCAATATTTCTTGAATGGACATGTGGGAGGATGAGGGCTCTTCTGTGTGTCACACACTGTAATCTTCCCAACCCACAGTAAGGTACAAAAAGGGGGAGAAAACTGATGGCTGAAGCAATTACTTCACTTGCGTGAGGTCCCACACTAGTATCTGCAGGGGCCAGGGTTCAAATCCAGGTCCCCACTGGGCAGTTCCTGAGAACAAACACTCTTTTCTGAGAATGGTTCCTTCAGCTACTCTCCCAGTGTTCTGACTCCCTCTCCCTGACAATGGACACACTGCCAGGATGTTAGGCCCTCGATGAATGAGTGTGTGTGTGTGTATATGTGTGTGTGTGTTCTGAGGGGATAGAGTTGAATCTCCATGGCTGGAAGTAATTTACCCCAAGGTATATCAGAGACCGGCATGTCCTAGGGTCTTGCCATCACTGTTTATGATATATCTGTGTCCCACAGGCCATGCGGGTGCAGACGGAGATGGAGCTACGCATGTTCCGTCAGAATGAATTCATGTACTACAAGATGCGTGAGGCTGCCCTGAACAATCAGCCTATGCAGGTCATGGCTGAGCCCAGCAATGAGCCAGCCCCAGCTCTGTTCCACAAGAAGCAATGAGGACTGCCCAGTGGAGGAGGGGCAATGTGGCTGGGGAGCTAGGGAGAGACTCTGGAGGTGGTGGGTCTCTGGGGACACCCCTGATGAGGAAGTTGAGGTAATGCTTAACCTTATTGCTGTGAGAATTTACTGCCCTGTGTTTCCCAGTGCCATTTTGGCTCAATTCAAGTCTATTCAAGTTAACTCTATCTCAGCCCAGACCGACTCCTCCTACAAATATTATTGGATGATAGGCCCTAGAACCCAATAAAGGAGCTCCAAATGTCATTGGGTGGGGAAGCAAAATGTAGAGAAACATTTAAAGCACACTGTAATAATAGATGCAATTGTAAACTATATGGAGGAGGGTGCAGAGGAGGGAATGTGTCTGGTGTGTGATGTGTGTGTGTGCAGTGGGGGTATCACAGAAAGTATGACATCTGAGTTGAGGGTGGCAGGTGCCTGGAGTCTCAGGTGGCTGCTTACCCATCTGTGCAGGTGTCTCTGGGGCTGCTGGTCTCCCCTGTGGTCTGCAATAGACATGATTGGCTGAGCAGGATATATGATGCTGTGTGGTTGGTGTGGAGTTATGAAGAAGGGGCTGAGTTCGGGCCACTTAGGCTCTACTCAGAGACCTGAAACCACTTCAGAATGGTGCATTTGTGGAAAGAGCTGGCTGGGGGCCTTGCCCAAACCACCTGTGGTCTTAATTTAAAGCCTGGGGGAAAAAAGTCTGGGTTCCAACTAGAATTCTAGAAATATTTCTAGAACACACAGAGAGGGAATAACTCCCTCCATCACCCTTACCTTGTGGTTCCCTGTGATTTTAGATAATGTCTGATATTTTTCTGGCTATTTACCTAGTAGGATTTAAAAAATCAAAGTGAAGCTGAGAGACAATCTTGGAAACACACATACCTGTTGATCATGGGCCCTGCAGAATTGGCCCTTGGGGGCTTTATTTGGTTACATGTGCCTGGGTGGTCTTTACCAGCTTAGACTCTATCATGGGACCCCATGAAGCTCCATTCTCGATACTGAATAATTATTACTTCCCTTGCTGAGTTTGTTTTTCTGTCATGCTCTTGGGGCTTCTGCTCTTCTCACCAGAAAGAACATTTGAATCTGGATTCTTGTATACCTGGGTTAGAGTCTTTTCAGAGGTGTGGTCAATTTATTCTGATCTCCGGGAAGGCTGTTGTGATTTCCTTCTAAGAAATGAGGGTCTTGAAAATCAACCAATCCCAAGATTAGCTTGTTATCCTGTTACTTTCTGAGACCCCAAATTTCTCACCAATGTTTTGGGAGATCCTGGAACAGATCCCTTCAGTTGGGGGTATCACCAAGACTTCTACACAACCCAGGGCTACCACTGACCTCCAAGCTCTACCCCACATCTTGAAGTCCATTGATCCCACCAGGTCCCATGTTTGTTATCTATGCCTAAATGTTAGCTTCTCCATCCTCACCACATGATGACCCACTGTGCCCCTCTGAACACTGCCTAGTGGCTGAAAACTCTGCAAATGGGCCACATTTTTGCAAAATACTTGTATCTGACACTTAGGTCTTCTTTGAAGATTTTCCTTTCTAGAAGGTTTTACAAGAAGTCTTTTACTTTACTGATAGTCTTTCAAGCCCCCACACCACAGGCTTAGGGATGGCACTAACATTCTCCCAGGGATCTAACTGGCATGTTCAAATTATCACTCTTTACCTTCATATAAAATGTCTCCCCCAAACCTTTTCCCCTTCTTTGTCATTGTCATCTGCTAAGCCACTGGTCATTTCCCCATATTCATTCATAGTCTTTTTCCATCCTATCTTTCTAATATTTGTTGTCTTTAACAAACTGTGCTCTGTGTCTGTGCTCCTACTTCCCTCTCAGACCATTGGAATGTGAGTCCTCCTCCCGCTCGGCATGTCCTCTGGATCCCTTCCCCTCCTTTGACCCCCAGACTTTGCTCCATCTATTATTGCTTCTCCATCCTAGATCCTTGACATTTCTCACCCCACTGGCCTTCTCAAGTGCAATCAATAAAAATGCTGAGAACTCTTGGATGGTAATCTTCATGACTAAGTTTATTTAGTTGTATAGTTATTATCTGCCTTTCTTCACTTTGCATTTCTTCTTGAATCCATTGCAGATTGGCTTCCACTCCCACTCCTCCACTAAAAATGCTCTTACCAAGATCAAATCTAATGGGCACTTTTTAAGTTCCTATGTGATTTGGCTTTTCTGTGTCAATCATCACTCCCAGCCCTTGATTTCGGTGACCCACTTCCTTGTGATGATCTTCTGATCTGGTTTCTCAGGTTCCTTCACTGGTCCTTTTTCTTTCCCTGCCCCTGATATATTGACGTTTCCTGGAGTTGGTTTTGTTCTTGATTCATTCTCATCTCATTCTGCACACACTCCCTGCATAAACTCAGGCAGGCCCCTCATTTAATGACCACCTGAAGGCTGATGATTCTCAAATCTGTATTCCCTGATCTTGCATTTGAGTTCCAGCCCCACTTATCCTCTTGGATATTCTGTAGGCCCAGCAAACTCATCATGTCCAAAGTGAAACTTTTTCTCTTTCCTGTCTCCTCTCCCGTGATCTGTTCTTCTTTAGAACACCACCCAAGAACGTCACCTCCTCCATCAGATTGTGAGCTCCTGGCGGGCAAGAGCTGTGTCCTATTCATCTTCCTATCCCCAGAACCTTGCCTGGAACGTGGTAGGTGCTCAGTAAATGTGTGTTGAATAAATGAATGAATGAATGAAGAAATGAATGAATTTGCTTACTTCAATGCAAAAGAACCATGAAACTATTTTGAGTTTTTATGTTATAGCAGTCAGCAAATCCTATTAAACACTTTGTGTTTCCAAGCAATAAGTGTGGCTTCTTTCTTTCTGACAATCTTTTTAGAGCAGCACTGTCTAATGGAATTTTCTGTGATGATGGAAATGTATTATATCTATGTTGTCCAATACAGTACAGTAGCTACTAGCAGCTTGTGACTATTGAGCACTGGAGTATAATTGAATAACAGAATTTTAAATGTTATTTAATTTCAACTAATTTATACTTAGCTAGCCAATGTGGCTAGTGGCTACCATATTAGATTGTGCAATTTTAGAGAAATACTTCAGTGTCATTTCTAAGAACATGGACACTAAGAAAAACCATCCAGGTTTGCCTTTATCCCAGCTTTCCTAATCTTATCTGCACTAGTTATTTCACCCGTGCCTCAGTTTCCTGACTTCTGCCTATTGCATAAGTTTACTGTGAGGACTAACTTTTTAAAGTGTAAAGCCCTGAGAACCCAGCCCATCATATGTGCTTAGTGACTATTATTAGCTATTATTACACTTTGAGCATTCCAACCTTGCTTCTCCTGGGGTGTCCCTTCTCCCAGTTAGAAGATGAAGGTGGAGGGTAGAGGCAAGCAGTGGTGTGATGGAACTAGCTCTTATCGGCTTGGGAGAGCCGGCAGGGCACATCTCTTCCCAACTCTGCATTCATCAATATCACACTGATAACTTAAAATTGGCCATGGTGGGAATATTTAAACCATAGTAATGGCCTAACTTAGGAACACATTAATTCGCAGTGTTGTCAGTCTATAAAGGAGCTTCACTACATGGGAGTAGCAAAACAGATCGTAGAAAGACCATTAAAGAAGTCTTCACTTAAACTGGGGTGAAATCTGCATCCTGAAACCTCTATTCCTTAAGGCCATGCCAAACAAATCTAAGACCTCTGATTACCCTTTAGATGAAGCCGTCTGCCCACGGCACCATTGATATATTGATAAATACATGTATTAAAGGGCAGACATAGCCATTGCTTGGGTGAGTCACAGCGTACACTTTTCGGATACCGAAGGGAAAAATATAGTTGGGGGCATATAGCAGAGAGAATAGCAACATTTCTTCTTATTATTTTTTTTGAGACAGGGTCTCCCTTTGTCACCTAGGCTGGAGTGCAGTGGAGCGATCATGGCTCACTGCAGCCTCAACCTTCTAGGTTCAAATGATTCTCCCACCTCAGCCTGCCAAGCTGCTGGGATGACAGGGTGTGCACTACCACCCCTGGCTAATTTATTTATTTATTTATTTTGTAAAGTTGAGGTTTCACTATGTTGCCCAGGCTGGTCTCAATCTCCTAAGCTCAATCGATTCACCTGCCTGGGCCTCCCAAAGTGCTAGGATGACAGGTGTGAGCCACTGCACCTGGCCAAGAATAACAATATTTCTGAGGGCAGTTGGAGGTCCAAGCTTCTGGACCAAGGCATGCACAGTTGTGGATAACATCCAGTGCATGAAAGTAAATAGCCCTTCTAGAAGCTCCCTGCCCCTCCTGGCCCAGCATTAATTACATTCACAACCCAGTCTCACCTGGGCCAGGAGGACTCCTCTCTCTTAGAGAAGTACAATAGGCAGCAGCACGGCTGTAAGCCACGGTACCGTTCTGCTCACTCTGGCAGAAACTCAGTCCTCATTTCCCAGTCCTGGCCTCCCCAGCTCACGAAGCTTGGTCTGAGAACAATCTGACCCAAGCACAATGCTACAGTTCCCCAGATGTCTTTAGGAGTTGTGTTTATTTCCCATGGCTGCTGGAACAAATTACCACACACATTTTGTAGCTTAAAACAAAACAGATTTATCATTTTTCAGTTCTAGAGGTCAGAAGTCTAAAATGGGTGTCACGGGGCTAACACCAAGGCGCCAGCAGGGCTGTGTTCCTTCTGAAGGTTCCAGGAGAGCAAGCGTCTTCCTCTAAAATGCCCACATTCCTTGGCAGTGGCCCCCAACCAGCAATCACATCACTCTGACTCCCCTTCTGTCATCACGTCTCCTTTGCCCCTCCTGCCTTTCTCTTTTACTGATAAGGACCCTTGTGGTTCCATTGGATCCACTAGGATCATCCAGAATAATCTCCCCATCTCAAGGTCCTTACCTTAATCACATCTACAAAATCCCCTTTGCCATGTAAGGTAACACATAAACAGTACTGGGAATTAGGACATGGACATCTTTTGGGGGACTTCCCTCTGCTTACCACAGCAGTTTTGCTATCGAGTCCTCAGACCCGCCCTGCATCCACAGTTGCAAGCCTCTGAGCAGAAGACCTGGAACCTGAATCCTGCAGTCCAGGCTGCTGGAGAATGAATATTCCTTTCTATACAGTTCTTTGATGGCCATGTCCAGTTTGCCTTCTTTCTCTTCCCTGTTCACAAGGCAGGGTTTTAAAATTCTCTCTTTGTAGATCACAGCCCTTTCTCACTGCTGCCCTTCTGCTCACCTGTGCTGGGCAGGTGTGGAGTCCTTTTACAGACCTAGCACCTTTCCGGGGATGGCCAAGAGCTGGGACAGTGCAGGGGACTAAAATTTGAGGCAGCAGATAGAATTCTAGATATGTGGCTTGTGTCAGTCAGTGGCACTTATATTTGGCCTTGGTGGACACTTTCCAACCCTTTCTCTAGGGACAGGAGGCTTTGAGGAGGCGGTTCAGGACAGGCTGGTGCGGGATGAAGCCTGAACCTGTCACAGCACAGCATTTCCTGACACACAGTGATGGCCCATGAGTCAATGCAGTGCCGGTAGAGATTTCAAAACAATGTGAAGAAGAGCCCTGATCTGTAGCATTTGCTGATTTCCCTGGTGTAAACACTCCCGCGAAGGCCGATGTCAAATGCCAAGCTGTATGCTGAATCGGGACCTGGGACTAGGTGGCTCCAACCATATTGCTTGTGACTCAAGCCAGGCAATTAGACCCTTGTTGGGCAACCCTTTCCCTTCTGAACTGGAGGAGGAGGAGTCCTTGCTGTCCTCTAGGAATGCAAGCTCTCAGTTTGTGACCATGGAGGTGCTGACAATCATACTCTCTGCCATGTGGAGAGGCCCAAGAGACCACAGCTAGTATTGAGGGAGAAATACTGAGTTGTTATCCAGCTTTGGATCCATCTGTCCTTTCTAGTTCCATGAGCTGGTGAACCATGTTCCCCCTGCCGCTTTTCATTTTTGGCCTAACCCATTTGGGTGGTTTCTTTCACTTGCAACTAAAGGTGTTCCCATCGTGCTAGTTTTTCTCCATTTCTCCCACAAGCCTTCTCCACTCTTCTCTGCCCTGCTTTGTGTCAGAAAGGCTGACTTCCTTTCTCATTTAACCAATAAGAAGCACCAGCAGGAGACTGGAATGCAGAAGGACACCCCCCCACAACTGACCAGCCAGGGGCAGTTGTGGTCCTTCTACAGCTCTAGGTCTCCCTGGGCTCCGGTAACACTGTCCCCTGCATTGTCTCTTCAGGTCTACAGGTGGTGGTGGCTTCCTGCAGTTGCTGGCTGGGTGCCTCAGCTACCTAATGGGTTCCATTTACTCTAACCACATCTTTGTAAATAGTCCTTTTGTTACCAGTGGCAAATCCGAATAGGTCCACAGCAGTGTGATTCTCGCTTCCCGAGAGGAAAACATTGGTCTGAGGGGCGCAAGTTAGAGTGAAAGACTGAAGCAAGTTTTAGAGCAGGAACGAAAGGTAGTACACTCGGAAGAGGGCCAAGCGGGGGACTTGAGAGATCCAAGTGCCCTGTTTGACCCTTGATCTGGGGTTTTATATGTTGGCATGCTCCTGGGGTTTTGCGTCTCTCCTCCCTTGATTTTTGCTTGGGGCAGGTTGTCCGCATGCGCAGTGGCCTGCCAGCACTTGGGCGGGGCTGCATGCGCAGTGTGTTTAGTGGAGTTGCGCACACGCTCATCTGAGATGTTTTTTTCCTTACTAGTTGAGGGTTCCTAGGGGAAGGTCATGTATCAGTTAAGCTCTGCCATTTTGCCTCTTAATGTACATGCTTGAACCCACTTGCCCAAATCCTGGGCTCTTATTGGGAAGCTGCTGACCACCGTCTTCAGGGATTTTCTATCTATTGGGAGATTGCCTTTCCCTGGCGCTGGCTGTGACCAATTATTATTTTAGAGAGACAGTTTAACAACTACCTGAGCATCACCTGATGATTGCTTGACATTCGTTGGTGGTGGGGGGGCCCTCTCCTGCCCTGCTCATGTCTACCTAGCTACCTGCTCTAACACTTTCTCTACATTCTCACAGTGTGCCTTAGTTCCTGCTGATACATCTTGACTGATACATCTTGCTAAGGCACATCCCACATCTAGTAACTAGAGCCCATCGATTCTAATTCCTAAATATGCTTAAACCTTTTGCTATGTTCCGTTCTCATGGGCACTGCTTTGGTTGAGGCCTCCAGCATCTCTTGCCTGGACCATTGCCACAGCCTCTGAATTGTCTCTCTCTATTCAGCTTTGGTTCTTTTCATTGGTCCTTGACACTGTGGCCAGGATTATTTTTTTACAAAGCATTTAGTATCAAGTTACTCTTACAGCTTAAAATCCCTCAATGATTCTCTGCTGTCTTCAGGATCAAATTCAAACTCCTTGCTAGAGTCAAAGCATACTCATGGTAGAGATTCTGTTCCTTCTCTGCCTCCTCTTCTGCCAAGCCCCATTTATACCGCATCTCCCTGTGAAGCAAGTATCCTTGGATGCTTTCATACCTCCTCTGAGATGATTTTTCTAGGCACCACCCCTACCTGGTCTGCAGCAGGGGCTGGAGCTAGTACCTACCTGCATCACAGTGGATGACACTGTCACTCTTATGGTCCCACTGACAGTGAGTCTCCCGGAGATCACTGTATCCTCAGGGCTTAGCATTGCCTAGCCCTGCTTTGTCTGAAAGAGGCTGGGCTATGTGAAGAAGATGCATTTAATTCCATGTCTCCATGTTTTTCTAGTAAGACATGCTACAAATTCATAGGATGGTCAACATGCCTCTAGTGTATACAGAAAAAGTGCTCTGAAGATAAAGCATGGACTAAGTTAGGCAGCACCCCCACCCCTTCCCCTGCCCACCAATCACTGTGTTTACTCTTAACGGCAGTCAGTTAAAAATAAAGAAAAAAAAAAGGCTACTTTTGTGTGGATATAGACACCGAAACTGGCTCTTTGCAAATCAATGGTCTGTCATGGGAAACAGCACTTTCTGTTGGTGGGATGCCCACAGGACAGGCAGAGAGAAGGCCTGGAGGGGCCCAAAGTTTGGGAGGGGTCAAGGTAAAAATAGCCCACACCATCAACAGCTGTTTATTCCATTTATTTAAGCAGGCTTCCGGCCCAAAGTTCTCTGGGCACCTGCACAAAATCTAAATTCAACAACTGAAATTAATTCTCCTTTTTCAGGAAAAAGCACAAACAATCCCCTCAAAAACCCAGAAATGTTCTCAGCGGAAGAACCCCTTTAGCGGGGAGACTGGGAATTTTGTCAGATCCCTGGAAGCTTTGCTGAGAAGACCTTGTCTACACTACTTTCTTCTCCCGTGTCTCCAGAGTCAAAGCACCGCAGTGCCACTGTCTGTCAGCCTGGTGACAGACAGCCGCAGCGCCACTGTCTGTCAGCCAGAGCAAACCTCTTTTCCTCCCTGAGCCTCTGCATCTGCTGTTGGAGGTTCACTTCTCTGGGCACGACAGTTTCTGCTCACGATCTCACTATCAAACCCGACTGACACCTGCTGAGGAATCTGAGGATGGAAAGAATGACATGTTTTATTTGGATGGCATTTGGCTTGCATCATTTCATGGGCTCCTGACAAAAGCCACGAGGGAAGGGATTGTCTTGCCCATTTTACAGGAGAGAAAACTGAGGTCCACAATTATAGATTAGTTAACTAGAACCATGTCTTCATGCCCAATATTTTTACTTTGTCATCTGCCTTTTTTATTGCTCGTTAAAAATAATAGTTTCACAGAACGAGTTGTTAGCAGAAGATTCAAACAATATAAATAATGCAAAAAGCTCTCGACCTCCCACCAGTCTGTTCCCAGAGGTAGTGGCTATAATCTGGTGTTCTGGATAATAATGTTCAACCATTAGATTTTTTTCCATACGTTCACATACCTAGATGTATATACATACTTTTGTTTCATGTTTTAACAACATTTGAATGACAGTATACTGTCAATATTATTTTTAAAACTTAGTTTTTAAAAGAAGTGCTTTGTCTTAGAGATATTTCTATGTCAGTACATACAGGTCTACTTCATTCATTTACTCTATTGTAGGTTGTGTCAGAGTATGGCTGTACCACAGTTGATCGAACCCTGTTTTTACTGAGGAGCATTTGTTTCCAGTTTTTGGCGACTGCATCCTTTATACACTTCTTGTGCGTGTGTGTAAACCCTTCTTTAGGGAGACACAATAGTGGCTTCACTAGGTTTTAGGGACTTCAGACTGAAAATATTAATGGATGCTGTCAAAGGTGCTCCATATGGGGTTCACCATATATATATATACACACATATATATATATTAATTTTAATTTTTTAAAATTTTTTGAGACAGAGCCTTGCTCTGTCGCCGAGGCTGGAGTGCAATGGTGCAATCTTGGCTCACTGCAACATCCACCTCCCGGGTTCCAGCAATTCTCCTACCTCAGCCTCCCGAGTAGCTGGGATTACAAGTGCCTGCCACCATGCCCGGCTAATTTTTGTATTTTCAGTAGAGATGGGGTTTCACCATATTGGCCAGGCTGGTCTCTTGACCAGGCTGGCCTAGAACTCCTGTCCTCAAGTGATCTGCCTGCCTCGGCCTCCCAAAGTGCTGGGATTACAGGCATGAGCCACTGCACCCAGCCCACCACTTTATATTTTTGCCACCAAAGGCAGAGCTCATCACATCCTTATAAACCCCAACCTTTTAACATTTTACTAGTTTGATTTTTTAAATGGTACCTCATTTTGTATCCCTCCTCCCTGGTTACTACAAGACTAAACATATTTTGTGTTGTGAGATGTCTATTAATGTCCTCAACCCACCTTTCCATTGACTTGTTGATTTTCTTATTGATTTGGGGGATATTTTTATATTCTGTCTATTAACCTTTGTTATGTAAGCCACGCCTTTTTTTGAAACTGTGTTCATGGTGCCTTTTTTATACAAAACTTAAAATTTTTGAGGTAGTCAAATTTATTAATCTTTTCCTAGATGGTTTTTGAATAAAAAATCTGGTATAAAAAAGTCTTCTATAACTGGAAGCTATCTATAGTCATATCTGTCTCTAACATTTCATATTTATTTAGCTTGTTATTTATTTATTTTTATTATTTGTTTGAGATAGAATCTCGCTCTGTCTCCTAGGCGGGAGTGCAGTGGTGCCATCTTGGCTCACTACAACCTCCACCTCCTGGGTTCAAGCAATTCTCCTGCCTCAGCCTTCCGAGTAGCTAGGATTACAGGTACCTGCCATCATGCCTGGCTAATTTTTTGTATTTTTAGTAGAGACAGGGTATCACCATGTTGGTCAGGCTGGTCTCAAACTCCTGACCTCAAGTGATTCGCCTGCCTTGGCCTCCCAATGTGCTGGGATTACAGGTGTGAGCCACTGCGCCCAGCCTATTTAGCTTTTTAGTTCATCTGGAGTTTACTCTTGTGAATGGCATATCATAGTGTGCTATTGTTTTCTTGCTTCCTGTAACTCCTGACTCTGACTTCTTACTGAAGTAATATCATTCTCTAAAGGCAGACTGAAACTCTTTCCTTCAGTCTGCCTTAGTTCTCCAAACAATGGATGTGTTTTTTCCCTAAGGCTCCACTCCAGGTGAGAGAAGGAGAGCAAATATATGGAGAAAATAATAGTGCAAGGCAGGAGGAACTGCGTTGCAAAGACTGGTCCAGAGAAAATGGCAGAGAGGGAAAGAGTACTTTCAGCGGAGCGGTTTGGGAAGCCATCTCAAAGCAGGTGGTGCTTGAATTGTGAGGGGAATGGGAGGTTGTTTAGTTTGATTAGAATGTATATTACAGGCTAAAAGAGGTTGGACAGGCTATGATTGCAGGGATCGGCATCCTACATTTCATAGGCCAAATCTGGCTGCTACCTGTTTCCATACAAGGTACGAACTAATAATGGTTTCCACATGTTTAAATGGTAGAAAAAATGAAAAGAAGAGTAATAGTTTATGATGTACAAGTTATATGAAATTCAAATTTCAGTGCTGATAGAGTTTTGTTGGAACACAGCCACATTATTTGGCTGTGGCTGCTTTCGCACTGCAGTGGCAGAATTAAGTACTTTTGTGACAGAGACCAAATGGCCCGCAGAGCTGAGAAAATGTATTCTCCGGATCTTTACAGAAAAGTTTGCTGACCCATGATATAGGGACTTGGATGCTAGGTTTAGGAGTGTGACTCTTATGTGCTGGACAATGAGGTAGGACACATTATGGTTGGTGGTGCGTTTAAGGAGGATGCTGTTGTGGTCTGGAGATCTGCAGGTGAGAGTGGGGCAGGGAGGTGCTACAGGTAGCCTGGGAAACAGTCCAAGTAACAAGTAATAGTTTCAACTCTAGAAGTGGGAAGAGAAGAGGGGGAATGTGAACGATTCAGTCATTCGTCAAGGCTTACTGCGGTCTGCATAGAGTTCTGGGTGCCGAAAGGTCTTATGAAGGTAGAAATGGCAGCTCTGAGGGATATGAGTACTATTATGAGTTTGCTAGGACTGCCATTGTGCCACAAACTGGGAGGCTTAAACAACAGAAATGTATTATCTCACAATTCTGGAGGCCGTTAACCTAAGATCAAGGTGAGGGCAGGGCCATGCCCCCTCTGAAGGAGTCAGGGAAGGATCTGGTCCAGGACTGTCTCTCAGCTTCGAACAGTTCCTTGATTTGTGGCAGCATAGCTCCAGTCTTCACATGGACACCCCCCATGTGCACGTCTCTGTGTTCAAATGTCCCCCTTTTAGAAGGACACCAGACGTAGTGGATTAGGGGCCCATCCTACTTCAGTATGACATCGCAATTAATTACATTTGCAATGACCTTATTTCCAAATGAGGTCACATTCCAAGATACTGGGGGTCTAGGACTTCAACATATAAATTTTTGGGGAATGCAATTCAACCCCTAACAGTTTGGCACAAAGTGGTATTGAAGGGACTCCTCCCCTTCCCCTACCTTCTGCCCCTGACCATAGCATGGAGGGAACTTCCACTGAGCCTCCTCTGTCCACTTCTGGTACCTCTCACTAAGCCCCTTGCTTAGCCTCCCACAGGAGGAAAGGTTTATTTGGCGGGTCAGTGCCGACCTTTCTGCACCTGTCTGCTGGTGGGCTGGTACTGTGGCTGTGCTTGTGGGTATAGCTCTCCTTTTCTGCCCAGTCTTCCTGCTCCCTTGAGAGAGCCACCTCAAGGCCAGCCCACTGCACATCCTCTGGCTCCAGCTCCTTGCCCACGTGCCTGACTGGGAAAGGGCATTCCAGGGCCTTCCTGCAGCTCTAGCCACACCTGGCTTTCCTGGCAGAGACACCTGAGTGGCCAGCATGGGTTTTGTGTTCAGGGAATTACTCTTCGGATTTGACCTGGTAGTGGGGATCACGTGGATTATCAACATTTATGAAAATATATTTATGAGAATATGGTGAGCAATAGCACCATCAGTGAAAAGGCATTGAGAAGAAAAGACAGTTTTTTTAAAAACAAAGTTCACTTTATTACGTTAATTTTACATACTAAGATAATATGAAATGCAGACTTGTTTAAATTCTCTTGCTGATTCTCTTGAAGACAATGTCGCCCAATGTCATGGTCTGAAAGCCAGAAAAGAAATTACGAAGTGTTCATCTGATGTTGTATTGTAAAAAGCAAAACTAAGCTTAAAAAACAGCACCAAATATGTTGGCATATGAAACAATTCAAAAATTCATCTGGTTTCCTGCAGGACTGGAGGAAGGGATAGCAATGTTTTCCAAAATCCTATGCCAAGTCTTTATCACTTCTCCTCCTCACCTGGAAAGTCCTCCTGCCTTTGACTCAATTCTTTTCTACATCAATGACTGTTATAGCAAGACCATCCAAACTAGCCCAATCCAATCTCTCAAAGTTTCATTGAGTACCTACTATGCACCTAATACATGTTGAGCACCAAGGATACATGCACATGGACACAACTGGGCGCACAGCCTGGAAGGCAGTGAGTAGTGCATAATTGTACCCCTGGAGCTGTGAAGCTTATAAAAACAGTGGCTGCATCAGCTTTTGAGTTTTTAAGGATGTTCCCTCCACCCCTGCCAGTTCTCTTGAATAAGACTGCTGGAATGACATACCATGTCATCAGGGTGAAAAGGAGCCCCTTAGCTTCAGCAGCAATGCAATGGTTGCTGCTTGATGGGTTCAAGCCCTGGATTTACCATTTATTAGCTGATGACTTGGATAGGTCAACCTGTCTATTGAATCCCTCATCCAGCCTCCCTCGAAGGAGACAGGAGGATTAGGTGAGATGGAGTCTATCAAAGGGCGTTGGCCAGGACTTACTGCAGGACGGCTCATCTCCTGCTCCCCTGCCCTCCTGGGAATGTGCTGGGGTGGAGGGGGAAACTGCAGATTGGGTGGGTAATGCTCACACTCTCTCTAGTTTAAGAATTTTTCCGGCCGGGCGCGGTGGCTCACGCCTGTAATCCCAGCCCTTTGGGAGGCCGAGGCGGGCGGATCACGAGGTCAGGAGATCGAGACCATCCTGGCTAACACGGTGAAACCCCGTCTCTGCTAAAAATACAAAAAATTAGCCGGGCGTGGTGGTGGGCGCCTGTCGTCCCAGCTAGTCGGGAGGCTGAGACAGGAGAATGGCGTGAACCCGGGAGGCAGAGCTTGCAGTGAGCCGAGATGGTGCCACTGCACTCCAGCCTGGGCGATGAGCAAGACTCCATCTCAAAAAAAAAAAAGAATTTTTCCATTTGAACAGAGTGATGACAGCCTCCTGAGGCAGTGTTCTGTTGTATGTGACTCCTCAAAGCATATACTGGGGGCAAAGAAGAGTCAGGGGGACATACCTGCGGGAGAAACACTGCACTATTCCTCCCCTACCCCCAAATAGGGTATAGGATGTGGCTGGCAGCCAGGCACCAAGGCTGACTGCATAACCGGACTGTGCCAGGCTTGTCAGGTGCCATAATATCACCATGAATGGGATTCTGTTTATAAACGCTAAATGGGCAAAGGCATTTATGAAGCACTGTGGGCATGCAGGGCAGGCGGAGGCCTCTGTGGCTGCTTGGTTAGTGCTGAGCAGAAAGGATTAGTGATAATGTGTGTAAAGTGCCTGGGACATTGTGGATCTCCAGTAAGTGCTGGCAGATACTGACCACAGGAAAGAAGTTTAGGGGTTGGAGGGTGGAGGGGTGGCATTAGGGTATGTGAACCACTCCCCATGCTTCACCTCCCCTCTCCCCTCAAGCACAGGAAGCCACAGGCTCAGAGCACTACCAACTTACATTGGTGATTATGTCGCCGTTGAGTTCGGTCACAGACTTGATGTTTTTGAACGTTGTCACCAGTTTATTGTTACCTTCCAACTGAACCACTGTCTGCAGAGAACAGAGAGATGGCCTGTGAGGAAAGGGTGGTGGGGGGCAAGAGCCTTGCTAATGAAGTTGCTTCTTTTGCACAGGTCTCAGGTCACAACAACTGAAATGTTCTGGTTCCTATGATTCCAAGCCTGCAGTTCTCTGGCTCCAAATAGAAGTGAGGTGCATTTAAGAACTAAATAAAGTGAACAGGCAACCTACAGAATGGGAGAAATTTTTTACAATCTACTCATCTGACAAAGGGCTAATATCCAGAACCTGCAAAGAACTCAAACAAATTTACAAGAAAAAAACAAACAACGCCATTGAAAAGTAGGCAAAGGATATGAACAGACATTTCTCAAAAGAAGACATTCATACAGCCAACAGACACATGAAAAAATGCTCGTCATCACTGGCCATCAGAGAAATGCAAATCAAAACCACAATGAGATAACATCTCACACCAGTTAGAATGGCGATCATTAAAAAGTCAGGAAACAACAGGTGCTGGAGAGGACGTGGAGAAATAGGAACACTTTTACACTGTTGGTGGGACTGTAAACTAGTTCAATCATTGTGGAAAACAGTGTGGCGATTCCTCAAGGATCTAGAACTAGAAATACCATATGATCTAGCCATCCCATTACTGGGTATATACCCAAAGGATTATAAATCATGCTGCTATAAAGACACATGCACATGTATGTTTACTGCAGCACTATTCACAATAGCAAAGACTTGGAATCAACCCAAATGTCCATCAGTGACAGACTGGATTAAGAAAATGTGGCACATATACACCATGGAATACTATGCAGCCGTAAAAAAGGATGAGTTCGTGTCCTTTGTAGGGACATGGATGCAACTGGAAACCATCATTCTCAGCAAACTATCGCAAGAACAGAAAGCCAAACACCGCATGTTCTCACTCATAGGTTGGAATTGAACAATGAGATCACTTGGACATGGGAAGGGGAACATCACACACCAGGGCCTATCATGGGGAGGGGGAAGGGGTGATGGGTGGCATTGGGAGTTATACCTGATGTAAATGACGAGTTGATGGGTGCTGACGAGTTGATGGGTGCAGCACACCAACATGGCACATGTATACATATGTAACAAACCTGCACATTGTGCACATGTACCCTAGAACTTAAAGTATTAAAAAAAAAAGAACTAAATAAAATGTCAGGACTATTTTGTCAGAATTTTAATTCATGGCATGTGATCTAGAAATGAGCATGGAACACCTAAGTGGCCCCAAATACAAATGCTAAAATCAAATCAAGTAAAATCTCAATTCTCCCAAGCTAATGGAGGGAGGCAGTGGCAAAATTCAAAATATTGACCAGTAGAGAATACATCTTTTGCTTTGGTATGTATTCTTCTTCTTCTTCTTTTTTTTTTTTTTAATTGAAATGAAGTCTTGTATGTTGCCCAGGCTGGTCTTGAACTCCTAGGCTCAAGCAATCCTCCCACTTCAGCCTCCCAAAGTGCTGGGATTGTAGGCATGAGCCACCTGCCCAACCAGGTATGTATTATTCTTCCCAGAACGTTAACGTTTCATTTTGTGGCCTCCTTCCAAGCCCTTATACATCCTGGAAGAGATGACAGGAACCCAGCAGTGAGCCGAAGACCCTGGACAATGTTAAACATTTTGCCTCCAAAAAGAAAATTTGGAAAAGGCCCGTAGTTAAATCCCTTGACCATGAGCACATCAAGAATATTTTCCTCCTAAAATCATCCTGACCTGTAATGTTCTAATTGGAGAGGCAGAAATAAAGAGTGACCAGAAGAGATAAAAAGACAAACATTCCCAGCCCAATGAACACAGCTGTCTGGGGGGAGGAGAGAAGAGGGCTGCTAAAGCATGGAGTGTTTCAGAGGGAGGAGGAGACGGGCACCCCCATTGCCAGGATCCCCCTGCCACCATCTGCCACTCACACAGCCCACACCCCACACCCCAGCTGTCAGTGCACACCTTGAGTTGTGCCCAGCAGAAGTGATGCTGATCTGCCCACTGCCTTCAGTCTAGGGGGGTTGACTGTTCTCATTTTACAGTTTAGGGAGGTTGATTGTTCTTTATTTTACAGATGGGGTGGCTGAAGCCAGGGACTTCGTGACCACCCCTGAAGGCAGGGTCTGAGCACCTGTCTAGGGCCCTGGTATTCTGGTATTGCCAGCACCTCCTTCAATAAGTCTCTCCCTATCCTTTAAGAAGTATCTCCCAGCTCTAGGTTCAGTGAAGGCCAGTTGACTTTGGGCTCAGTTAAGGGTTTTTCACAAACTCCCACTTGCCCCACTCCTGGGCCCTGCTTAGAGGACTCTTAGTGCCAGGAGCACTGGGCCTGGGAGGACCTGAGACTTAGAATCCTGCTCTATGCCTGGTTCCCCCATATCCTCCATATGGGAAAGCTCAGACTTTGGGGGCTGGAACATCCCTCAGACAATCCCCGGGAAGAGGAGAGCAGCTTCCCTATAAGATTCTTCCCTAAGAGCTGCCTTTGTCTCTCTGCTTCTCCCACAGTGGAGGTGGGTTCAGAAATGGTATCTATGGTTGGAATTGTGAGGTTAGAGCCTTGAGGAATGAGGCCCCAGGGCCAGATTCCAAGGAAAGTTCTGACAGCAGAAGGGATGCCCTCCTACCTTGACTTTCTCCCCTGTCATTGTCTCCAGCTCACTTTCCTCCCCCACCGTGAACTCGTTTTGGATCACTTTGGACCCGGTGGTGATGGTGAACTTGAAGTGCTTCCCGTTCTGCACGATTTCCGTCACACTCTTGATATCCTTCCCCTTCTGGATGAGCTCTTCCGGCAAACCTGGTGGAAACCATCTGAGGTTTAGAGATGGGCAAAGGTGGGAGTTTCATGACTGTGGTAGGCAGATGAGAGAAATGTTATGGCATGGAGGGGCAGAGGAGGGCACTGTGTCTCCCAAGGGGCTACAGGAACTCACCGGGGACTTGTGAGCAGCATGGGCTGTGGCCTTAGGATGAAAAGGACAGTGGCCTGGCCTGGCCTGCTGCTATTTTGCCAGTCAATTTATAAAAAGGACACTCCTCTGGCCTGAAGAACTATTCCTCTTGTGAGCACCCTGGTTCTTGCTCACTCTCCTTCCTCATTCCCTCCTCCTTTGATGACTTTGCTCTTGGAGCGGGAGCATTTCATTCCCCATACCCTGGGTGACCAGAGAGTTGATCTTCCAAGCTAGGTCCCTCCTGGGAGTGACAGGGGAGCTATCAATAATCATGCCAGGCCAACACACCCAAAGCAGCACTGTGCCAGGCAAGCCTGTGTCCACCTCTGCAGCCAAGGCTCTAGAGGAAGACATGCCAGCAATCCCTTGCCCTGGCATGGAGCTTTACCAATTTTAGAACTTGTCCACGCTGTTATACAAACTGAGGTTCACAAACATTATGTGGGTGGACAGTGAGCACAGAGGGTCCTGTTGCATGAGGGAGAGATGCGAGACACAGAGGTAGTATGAATTGCCTGCAGAAGATCCCTCTCCAGCAGAGCTGAAGGTCCTCCTCTCCCTGCCCCTGCTGTCTTCGGCACCCTTCTCATTCTTGGCACCCTCCCTTGCCATGCTACACCCTTTGCTTATAGGGCTCCCACTGCCTGGAGCATGCTCCCTGCCCCCAGTCCCCTAGACACCTGTCTTCCAAGGCTCAGCCCGATCCTTCTCTTTACCTCCACTGAGCCATCCCTCCGTGCCCTCCGTGAGCCACATCCTCCTGTACGTGACCCTGGGAGGCACAGGGGTTAAAGCAAGGTCTCTGAGAATGAGTGCCTGCTTCCAGTCCTAACTTAAACACTTCCTACTTGCATGACCTTGCTTGTGATTACTAAATCTTTCTAGGCTTCAATTACATCAACTGTAAAGTGGGAAAATAACGGTACCCAGCTTAGTTTTATGGTGAGGAATAGATGGGGTATTGCATATTCCATGGTCAGCACAGTTGCCTGGCACAGTGAGTGCTCCATACACCTTAGGGAATGCCTTATTACCTTTATTTCTTCTCTTCTTTTTCCCGATAATGCCTTATTACCTTTATTATCTGTCTCCTTGATATCTATCCAGCACAGTGCTCAGTGTGTGATTGGCCTTGAATCACTATTTGTTTAAAGAATGAATAAATGCAGGAACAGGATCACACAACGAAGTGCCAATGACATGGTCATCAATCCAGACCACACCCTAGTTCAGTGCTCTTTCCACTTGCCTATGGGATGGCCTTGTGCAGTGAGGACTTGCTGCAAATAACTCCAGAAGTCAGTAAAATGCCCCCTAGTTTGTGTATATAGCCTGAATCTCTCCCCCCATCTCAACGTTTGGACCCTAAATAGCCACTGCTGGTAGGGCCAGACCCTCATCGATGTGACCCACAGCTTTGCCTTTCAGAGCAGCACTCACCGATTGCCTTCATGAAGGATTCAAAGTTTTCCTGGCTCTGCAGTTGGTACTTGCCAGAGAAACTCATGCTGGCGATAGAGCTCCCTCTTCACAACTGACCTGCAGCTCTGCCGACCAGACTGTCCACTGTAGGCTGTTTTATAGGGGGCTCCCTTCCTTTCGAATAGCGGCCAGAGGTCAGCAGCTGTTGATTCCTTTATGGCCAGGTTCAAACATTAACTCCCGAGAGCAATGGTCAATGATAAAGAACAGGATGGGCACAGCAAAGGTTTGCTGCAATTCAGCAAACATTAATGAATATCAGTCAAGCAGGAAGCCCTATGGCCCTGGGAGCCTTTAAGTGACTCTCCACACCCCATGAAATGTGTGTGTATATGCATGTATGTGTATATATGCACAGATGTGTGTATATATAGATGTGTGCATATGTGTTTGTACATCGGTGTTTATATATACACACATGTATTATGTACATAAAGATGTGTGAATGTGCATATATGTAATACATACACATATACACATTATATACATAAGTGTTTATATATGTCTGTGTGTGCATGTGTACACACACAGAAAAATTCCAGAGAATTCCTTTGAACTCAAAACCTCACCTTATTTACATAACCTTATGATCTCTTCTCATCCCCATTATTACACAAACTTAATTTGTAGAGTTGTCATCAGCTGCTAGTGCTATTTTGAATCCTGGGAATTCCTCCTTGATGATTATAGTCTCCTCCACAGGTCTTTTTGAGGTGTTAAAGCAGCCCTTGCTCAATGGCAGGTGTAAAACATTGGAACCAGGTGTGCAGAATTGAGACACATTTTATTAGGCAGAGACAAGGCAGGAGAAAGTGACACCTGCTGACTTGCTCCAGCCCTGCTGAGAAGACAGGACAAGGGATCTGGGGTTATGTGTAGGAAACTGGTCTTGTAGGGTTATGTATACAACACTGGCCTTGGGGAGATGGCCCAACAGGGCTTCCAGTGGCCTTGGGATGTGCCAGTTTGTTGTGAAGCACAGAGAGGCATGGTGCCCAGTGGGTGCACATGTCCCAGTTTCTGCCTCTGAGGCAGTTCTCGGCAAGTACCCCCTCACCCCCAGATTCTCTCCCTTCTTTGTCTGGACTTTGGCGTCAACCTTTTCACCCGCAGCTTCCTGCCTTCGTCCTGTGGTCCTCCTCTACTCTGTGGTTAGACAGATCATCCTGAAGCATAGGCTGGGTTGGGCCACTGCTCCAGGCATGAGCCTCGGTGGTTCCCATCACTTCAGAGGCCACAGGTCCTGGATGGCCTGGTGTCACGTGCCAGGTCACGATGGCCACCGCCAATAACACTTCCATTTCCCTATTATGAGTTCTAATTTTTGGCTTGGAAAATGACTCCCATTGCCTAAACTTCTAGCAGGGCTGCCAGCCTTCAAAAGGTCACTCCAGTCTACCTTTCCATCCTTTTTCCTTCCTTCTCCCTAGGTCACAGATCCAACCACAGGGCCAAGTGGACACATCAGGGGCGTCCATGCCACTCTCTATGCCCTCTGTGGTCTCCAGCATTTGGACATGTTGATCCAGCAAAGCACTTCAGAAGTTCTCTCCTCCACCCACAGTCCCAGTGCCAGGGCCCTTCTATGGCATCCCTGACAGGTGGTATTAAGGTGTACCCCGCCACAGAGAGCTCTCCACCTTTGGAGCGGTGTGGGCAGAGAGCGCTCACTAGTGGAGTGTCCTGCCATGTAGATTGTGGCACCAGCAGACCTTTCCCTCCAGCACAGAGGGGTGCTCTGGCCCTCCCTGCTTGGCCCTCCTCTGACCGTGTCTAGGACACAGTGTCTAGGTGCCTCCCAGGCCAGGAATTGGGGCTGTCCCTGCAGCAAGCGAAGTGGGCCTGCATGCTGAGAACTTATGGCTTTTTATAATCACCACGACTACCTGAGCAGCGGGCAGGAAGGGGCAAGGTGGCTCCAAGAAGGATGGGCACACCCACAGTCCTTCTCTCATCTTGCTCTGAGCTTTGATTACGCATCTTTTAACATGTCTCATTGTAACGAAGGGGCCCTGGTCTCCAGGTGGGATGCTGATATTTCATTTTTGTATATGTAAGGAAGTAAAAAATCCATTTTCTCAAGAACTGGCATGAGAATTCCTTGCGTGCGTGCATGCGTGCGTGCGTGCGTGCGTGCGTGTGTGTATATAAATGACTGCCTGGGAGACAGAGTGTGTGAGACCCCAGACCTCAGACCCGTGTGTCAGTGACAGCCAAGCTGGTGAAGAGAAGGGCAGCTCCCTCATGCAGGAGACCAGGAGAGGCTGGGTGTGTCTTCCTGTCCCTCTCCCAGACTGCAGAAAGCAGAGAGAGGAATGTGGCAGGCAGGCAGGAGAGGCGCCACCAAGAGGGCGTGGGGTGATGGGTCACTGAGTTACCCCCAGTGACCGCAAGGCAAGAAGAGCTCCAGGATGACACTGGCTTTGAAGCTGCTCATTTGCTGCAGTGAATCCCCATCCATCTTTCTTTAATTTCCACTCCAACTATTTCAAAAGCTTCAGGAAAATATAGTGCCTGAATCAACATATGAGCAAGTGGAAAATGATGCAGGGCTGAGCTTTATTTCTGGATGGTTGTGATGGGGCTGAGATGGCACACGCAGAAGCAGTGCCAGGAAGTGCAGTGTCTGTGGGGCTGCATTCCCTACAGGGTTCCCCAGGTCCCTAGAAATCCTAGGAAGGGCTTTGGAGGAACTCACGCTCATTTTGTTTAGATCCCATCTGGGTTACATGTGACACCTAAAGCCTGGGCCAATAGCTGGCATATGTCTGTCTAATGAGCACGCGAAGTTTCAGCCCAGGGCTAAATTCAGGTCTATACCTGAGACCCTATTCACCACCTACCTAAAGAGTTCTTCTAGCACTTGTCAAGGAAGGAATACGTAAACACTTGCTTAGATGGGGAACTTAGGAGCTTTGCAACCTAAAATCAATGAAATAATCACCAGGGAAAATGACCGTGATAGAGTCACTACGATGCCCACCTCCCATCCCACCCATCAGCTGCTTCGTTTGGGAGAATCTGCTGCAAGTGCCCATGTTCTCTCATGCCCCCAGCTGCCTGCCTGGCATCCTACTCAGATAAAGGGATATCTGGCTTATACATCCACAACCAGGCCCTCTCCCGTTGATTGCAAATGTCAAGTATCACACCCCACACTGCTGCTTTCTGGGGTCGACAGAGGGGAGTGGGAAAGAGCATCATGAAAGTTTCTCCATAGAGCAAATCAGCATCAACCCTGGAGGCCTCAGGGGAAGTATGGACCAGATGCGCCTTTCCTGGTGTCTGAGGAACAGCAGGACCCGTGAGCTGTCTCCTTGTGGACCCCTCTGCCTCGTGCTGCACTTTCTTCCTACCCTGTCCAGGCAACGCCTGCAGACTCAGAACAGCATTGGGAATGCAGCTGACCCAGAGGTTGGTTCAGGGCCTGGCACAACCAGTAAAGCCTTGACAGTTTCCCTGGCAGATGGGCAGCCTGACAAGTAAATCGAGCTGATCAACGCCGGGCCAGGACTCCCTCTCTCCCCCAGGTCTGAGATATGGCTATTCTTAGGCAACCCCCAATGACTTCCTTTTGTCATTTGTGTGTGTGTGTGTGTGTGTGTGTGAATCTTGAGAGCACAGAGATTAGTAGCCATTTCAAAATTTAATACTCATGAGTTTTCCATAAACTTAGAAGAGGGTAATGACATCTTCCACCCACTAGCTGAGCAAACACAAGAAGAGATAAGCTTAATTGCAATGACAAAGTTCAAGTGGCTTTCAAGAAATAAAAAAAAAGAGACTCCCATTCTGTGGGCACAGTTTTGGAGTGACCAAAGACTCTGGCCCCACTCACTCCACACTAGACATCCCCTCTTCTCACATCCCTACCCAGATGGGCAGCGTGCAGGTGTGGGAAAGGAGGGGAGTCACCTCTTGGTGGCCAGGATATGATAGGTGTTCATTTTAGAGCAAGCACCTTTGACCTTAGTGCCTGCAGTGCCAGCCTGCCCATTTCCTGGGTGTTTGAACATAGGAGGTAACCTGAGAAGCCCATAATTCTGATACAGGCAGGGCTGCAGAGAAAGGACTTGGG
Organism: Macaca nemestrina; assembly: GCF_043159975.1. Taxonomy (NCBI): domain Eukaryota; kingdom Metazoa; phylum Chordata; class Mammalia; order Primates; family Cercopithecidae; genus Macaca; species Macaca nemestrina. Next base: position 102,711,577 of record NC_092137.1, read on the forward strand.
TTTGGGCCCAGCTCTTCTTTATACCTGATGTAGAGCCTTGCTGAGCCTCTACTTGCTTATCTGTTAAATGGTCATAACATTTTTTGCCTCATGAAATAGTTGTGTAAACTAATCACAACCACAATGAGATACTATCGCCATCAGTCAGAATGGCTACTATTAAAAGTAAAAAAATAACATGCTGGCGAGGTTGCAGAGAAAAGGAACACTTACAAACTACTGGTGAGAGTGTGAATTAATTCAGCCATTGTGGAAAGCAGTGTGGTGATTCCTCAAAGAACTAAAACAGAATTACCATTTGACCCAGCAATCCCACTACTGGGTATATACCCAAAGGAAAATAAATTGTTCTACCATAAGGACGCATGCATGAGTATGTTCACTGCAGCACTATTCACAATAGCAAAGACATGGAATCAACCTAATGCCCACCAACAGTACACTGAATAAAGAAAGCATGGTATATATACGCTATGGAATACTATGCAGTCGTAAAAAGGAATGAGATCACGTCCTCTGCAGCAACGTGGATGGAGCTGGAGGCCATATCCTAAGCAAACGAACACAGGAACAGAAAATTAAATACTATGTGTTCTCACTTATAAGTGGGAGCTAAACAATGAGAACACAGGATACTAGTAGGAGAACAACAGACACTGGGGCATAGTTGAGGGTGAGGGTGAGAAGAGGGAGAGGATCAGAAAAAATATCTATTGGGTCCTATGCTTACTACTTGGGTGATGAAATTATCTGTACACCAAACCCCTGCTACATGCATTTTACCTAAATAACAAACCTGCACATGTACCCCTGCATTTAAATAAAAGTTTAAAACATTTTTAAAAACTTTTAAGTGGTTATTGTAAAAATAAAAAAAAAATTAAAAAGAATTGTATAAACTGTCAAGTCCTTCAGAAATGCGACACTCATATGACAGGGGATCGGAGCACTTTGCATTTGCATCTGTCAGATGTCCCAGAGGTATGACCAGAGAGGACCAATTTTTCAGTCTCCTGGCTTGGGGACGAGCTTCCTTCCCATCTCTCTGGGCCAGTGGGTAGTGCCTCCATTCCCCGGTTTCCTGATGGTGCAGCTGTCTCTTGTGCAGTGCCAAGGCTTCATCTCCTGCTCCAGATGGCAACAAAACCCAAGCTCCTGGCCATCTGAGTCATTTTCAATTCTGGCAACCACCTCAGGTGCCCCAGACTCAGCTCACTGCTTACTGCTCTGACTTTTAGCTCCTTCTGTGTTCCTAGCATCTGGGGTTTTCCTTTTTTCTTGTGACCTCAGCTGAAAAATCATTATGCTTCAACCTGGACACTGTAGCCATGCTGCAGGAAGAGTTTGCATTAGCTTCATTGGCCATGTCATTGGTCCTGAAAGTCTTATGTTTTCACCACGTGCTGTTTTCAATCCTTTTGGTAGAATTTCAGGATGTACTAACTTCAACAAAAAACTCTTTAAGGATATTTCTAGGACTTGTTTTATATGCACCGATTTTGTCTCTTCAATCATGGTAAGTTCCTTAAAGAATTCCCCTGTAACAAACTGTAGAGTATTTAGAATGAGACCTGCTCTAATGAACCATTCAATGTCCTTAGCATTTCTAGAGGCTCCCCTGCTATAAGAACCCACGGGGAGGAGCAAAAATAAAAATGTGCTAAACAAAAATTGTGGGTGGTGGTATGCACTGTCAAAGGAATTATACTACACAGAAAAGTGTGTTGAAGGAATAATCTTTTCCTTCACATGATAACTTGTTAGGAATGCCCTTGTTGCATGACATGAGGCCTTCCCATGATATACCTTAGGACCCCTACTAAGCCCTCCTTTGCATGGTAGAGGGTAGAGCCCATGGATGGCATGGCAGGCAGTGGCGATCATGTGTCAGCTGACGTAATCCAGACAGAATCCAGAACTTACCTGCAAGCCTGGTTCATTAGGTTCCTATTTTGGCCGTAAAAGTTAATACCATTTATTTGTCCCATGCCCCTTGCCCCTGAGGGTTGAATGTCCAATTGGCGGTTTAATGTCAGCCTGACACTTTAAAGAGAAACATCTCCCAAGCAATCCTGGACCCATTTATCACCCCTATCCTGCAACCTTGCATCCTCTCTGCTTTCAAGCCGGGGTAATCAATCCTTCACAGCCATGGTGGCACTGCCCTGGCCTCCTTCAAAACTCAGAGCATTGGTTCCTCTCCATGAAGCCTTCCTGAGGCCTCTGCCTTCCCTGCACCCCTAGACCAACATCCCCAAAGCAATCTCTATTTTCTTCTAATATGTTAATAATGATAATAGCTTTCATTAATTGAACACTCAGTGCTTTCTCTGTACTATCTCATCAAATTCTCAAAATAATACTGTAAGACAAGCAATAAGTTCCCATTTTTCAGTTGAGAAAACTAAGGTATAAAAAGGTCAGAAACTGCCTCCATTTGCCCAAATAGGAAGTTGCCAAGTAGAAACACACATCCAGCCTGCTGGACTCCAAAGCTTGTGTTTTTGACTTTTATTATTTTCATAGTATAATTTTTAAAGATATAGTTTGGCTACCCTCCTAAAAATTCTTCTAAACTGGAGCTTAGCACTACACTTTCTATGGAGTATATGACTAGAAAATGTTGACAGGACAATAGTCTAGGCACCACTGACCCCTTGAGTCATTGATGGGTTACTGTTGGTTCAGAATGTCTTGTTATTCCAGAACAAAGAGGCTGACACTCCATGTGCATGAAGAGAGATCTCAAGAACTTAAAGATCCTGGGGAGGCTGCTGGACTCTTGTGTTTATCAGAGGTGTGGTGTAAAGCATATATACTGAATCCTAATTCTTCAAAGCAAGGATTTACAGTTCTTCCAATATTGTATTTACTGGAATACCCCATCTGGGCCATGCTGTAAATATATATCTTGTGTTTCATCATAATCACACCCATCATCCTTTTCCCTCCCCTTGGGTTTCCTTCTTCCTTCAGATTCCACAAGACATCAGATGACTTATCCACTGCTTAATTATTCACCCATCAAGCATTCTCTGACCTATTATGTGAGATTTGTGCTGGGCTAACATTTTGAATGTATGAAAAATTTGCTATATAGTAGGAAACATAAAGGGAGTTAAAGCTGCCTTTTAAATAGGATGAAGTTTGAATAAAACTGCAAAATCTAGAGAATGTTTGAATTAAGAGCAAGAAGAAATTTTCCCGTCAGGGAAGAAGTCAAGATGCTTTCACGAAGAGAGAGTGAAGCCTGCAAAAGCATAAAAAATGCTGCAGAAGCAAGGCCTTGATGCAGGGCAGGATAGAGAGGAGCATGGGAGAGTCTGAGTGGGGAGATGGATGTGGGAGCTGGAGAGGGGACCACACTAGCTGGTGAGAGGGAGGTGGACTGGACCATGCATTCCCAGAGTGGGCATATATCAGCACTTGAGATGGTTTTAGACAGTACATGGATACATATTTTTAATATTAACAATTAAGCATTTAGTTTAATATGTATTAGAAAAATATAGACCAACTTATGATCTCATGGATATTATTGCTTAGAATAAGGTCAAGTATTTTTAGGTAATCATTGAGAGAAAAATAGTGCATAAAATAGTACAAGAGCATGTCAGTCAGAGTCCAATATGGAAGACAGATATTAACCTAGGCATTTCAAATGAGGGAATTTAATACACGAGACTGGTTACCAAGAGTAGAAAGAGCTGGAAGAGCAGAGGAAGAAGGATTCAAAGCTGCTAATGCCTGGGCTGGAACCCAGGTATCTACAACTGCTTCTACAGTGTCAGAGGTTGCTGGTACCTTCAGTTCCAGATTCAATAAAGTGGCGCCAACTCCACCAGGGTTTGAACCATGGAAAAGGTGCTTTCTCTGCTCGTGCTGCTGGGAGAGACCCACTGCATGGCTGCAGCCACAACAGCAACCACTAGAGTTTCCAGCAAAGCTGTAGAAGGAATTGTCTCTTACTTCCGTCTTCTAATTCCCACTGAGCAGGTGATTGGCACATTCTAGTCCTAACGGAGACACAGCTAGCAAAGGAGTCTGGAAAACATAATGTGTAGATAACATGCTTCCCAAATACAGAACAGAGTGATGAAGTGAGGGTAAGGAGCAGGTAAACAACTGGCACAAGGACATACAAAGATATGACAAAAACTAAAATAGTGGATCTGATATGCTAGTGGCAAAACTTTGGATTTGCTGCACTAGGTAATGAAAAGTCAGCAAAAGTTCTTAAGCCGAAGAGTGACATGGTCAGATCTGTGATTTTTGAAGATTACTTCCAAGGCGGCAGGAAAGATGGGATGAGGGGAGACCTGGAGGTAGAGAAATGGATTAGGAAACTCTAGCAAAAGTTATGGCAAGAGAGGATGAGGACCTGAATTTGGGAGTAGGCAGGAGGGTATGAATTGGAGGGACATTCTGTAATTGTAACAGGGAGCATTTGGCGGTGCATCATAGTTGGGCATAAGGGAAGAGGAGAAGCTGAAGACATCCCTGGAGGCCCAGCTTGGGTGACCATGGGGATGTTAATGGCACCCACTGAGGAGAGTGATGTAGGGAGAAAAGTTATCCTTGCCTGTCCTCTTGCCCCCTTCTCCTAGATGGAAGCATTTCTCTTCACTCTGAACTGTCCTGCTCTAGATCACCGGGCCTCTTATTTTTTAGACCGCTGTATCTTACAACCTCACCTAGGTTATGTCTTCCTTTCCTCTGGACGCTCAGGTGCTCGGTGGCAGGGTACAGGGATTCGTTTTGTCTCTCCTGCTGGTCTTTCCTGGTCCTTGGCACAGACAGGATCAATACATGTCTGGTGAATGAAGCAATGACTGTCATATTGGGACAATGGCCATTTGGGCATTTGCACGCTATGCCTCCCCCTCTCCTCCAGTTCCAGTAGATCATCTGTCCATTGCCAGGTGTCCTTAAAATCCTGAGAGCCAAACCCAACATCTATGTCAATAGCTCAACAGAAATAGCTAAAGCCAAATAAAAGTTGTTTAGTAGAATTCATTCAGGCTGCTGATCCCAGCACCAGGCTCTTCTTACCCAATGGGGTTCCCTGGTTTCTGAAGCTCAGGACAAAATATACAAAGTATGGGCTCAGTAAAAATTTATTAAGCTAACGTGAATCAGTCTCTGCTTGAAAATGTGGCATCTTCTCATTTAAACAATTGCTTTAAGGGTCTATGACCTTGAATAACCAAGAAGTTTGAGCTTATTTGGATTCGTGAAGAAATAGGTTGGGGGGCAGATAACCAAAATATCTGTCATGTTTTTTCATTTGTTTGTTTTTTAGAGATGGGGTCTTGCTCTGTTACCCAGGCTGGCTGGTAGCAGTTTTGATTACAGATCAATTACCTAGATTATGGACCATCTGTGATTTGAATAGCTACCATATAGCCATTACCGAGAATGAATGAGTTCTGTTGGTAATGACGTGGAAATATTTTCCAAAATGTACTGTTTTCCAAATATTTTCCCAAAATGTACTGTTAAGGTAACAAAAGGTAGTTACAGAAAAATATGTAGAATGACTTTATTTCAATTAAAAACCCAGTAACCAAAATTACATATGCCATACACCCATACACATCCACAAAGTCTGGAAGGGCACATTGCAGACTGAATAGTGGTTACCTCTGAAGAGAGTGGGAAGGGAAGGGGAATATAAAGGTACGTTTTACTTGTTTTATTTGATTTTTTCACAATACCTTCACATAGTTCCTATATGATTAATTTTTTTTTTAATGAGGCAGTCATTGCTTTGTGAGAAATATTCAGTCCACTCTCTCCCTCTTCCTCAGAAGGATGAGTGCTGGTTCCCACCTGTAGAGATGAGAAAAGCCTCTGTCCAGTCTCCTTCCAGACCTGGACCACAGTTGCTTGTCTCACTAGGACTCAGAGGCACGCTGCTGTAGTGTCACCACATTTCTCCAGCCGGTCCTTGGCTGTTACAGTCACACACACAGCTAATACTTGCTGAATGCTCATTGCTATTAGGCACACTATATGAATTTTCCCATTTACAGTACATTATAATTCATTTTAGAGATGAGCACTCTGGGGCACAGAGAAGTAAGGAAACTTAGCCAAGGTCTCTCAGGGCAGAAACAGAGGAGCCAGGATTCAAACCCACAGAGTCCAGCTCCAGAGCATGGGCCCATCCCTACCAATCACATTGATGCAAGATAAGAAGTCAGACTCCATCCGATTTCCCAGGTGGATTACGATCCATGGGGATCCACACTCATCAAACTCATAGGAAACTTGTATGGAGACCAGGGCAGATGGATCCATTCATGTCAAAGCTGCTCTGATCTTCTTCTCTTTGTTAGTACTGGACCTAGGAGTGATCCCACTTAGAAGAAACCACTGTAAATCGTTCATCAAGATGCTTCCCATAAATGTGACAAACATTTGGGACTGCCTCACATAAATGGTACCTCGCCAAATGCTCTGTATAGTTTTTGATCTGCCAGGATCTCAGAGTGGAAGCTTTCATAACTGAGCTTTCCTGCAGCATGGCCAATAGGCACAGAAGTACTGAAGGCTCCATTCGGTCTGAGGTTGAAGGGAAAATCTTGAGGTTCCCTGAATTATTATCTCTCCCTTTGTGCCTCAAACTCTGGTTGAACTATAAATTTAAAATATTAGAAAATTTGATTAAGAAGTAAAGTTTTCAGAAAGCACAAAAAGCAAATTTTCTATTGCTTACTTTCAGTCTATTGATCTATTACTAGGAGGATTTCAACTTTTAGGAAATATTAATCATAATATTAAGTCAAGGGTGCAATGATAAAATTGGACAGGGAGGTTTTGGGTTTGTAATGACTTTTTTTTTTTTTCTATTTTCTTCTGCTTATTACTTGTGTAAGTTTCTCGAGGGTGGGGACTGGTTTTATTTGTATCTCTGGAGCTTAGAAAAGTTGCTGAGATAGCCGGGCGCGGTGGCTCACGCCTGTAATCTCAGCACTTTGGGAGGCCGAGGCGGGCGGATCACAAGGTCAGGAGATCGAGACCACGGTGAAACCCCGTCTCTACTAAAAATACAAAAAACTAGCCGGGCGCGGTGGCGGGCGCCTGTAGTCCCAGCTACTCAGGAGGCTGAGGCAGGAGAATGGCGTGAACCCGGGAGGCGGAGCTTTCAGTGAGCCGAGATCGCGCCACTGCACTCCAGCCTGGGCGACAGAGCGAGACTCCGTCTCAAAAAACAAAACAAAAAAAAAAAAAACAAACAAAAAAAGAGATTAGAAGGCACTGAGAATGTGCTTTTTTTTTTTTTTTTTTTTTTTTTTTTTTTTGAGACGGAGTCTCGCTCTGTCGCCCAGGCTGGAGTGCAGTGGCCGGATCTCGGCTCACTGCAAGCTCCGCCTCCCGGGTTCACGCCATTCTCCTGCCTCAGCCTCCCGAGTAGCTGGGACTACAGGCGCCCGCCACCTCGCCCGGCTAGTTTTTTGTAGTTTTAGTAGAGACGGGATTTCACTGTGTTCACCAGGATGGTCTCGGTCTCGATCTCCTGACCTCGTGATCCACCCGTCTCGGCCTCCCAAAGTGCTGGGATTACAGGCTTGAGCCACCGCGCCCGGCCGAGAATGTGCTTATTGAATGCCTGAATGACAGATAAGAATAAAACAAATGTCTCCGGTTTCATCTACAGGTGCTTCTTGGCAGGATCTTTGATTACAAATAAAAACAAATGCCTTGCACAGAGTGAAGATGAGAGAATAATTAGAGGTCTATGAGATAGAGCCAGGACTCTATTTAGCAATATTCTTATAAGCATCTCATAGAAACTCTAAAGCCCACTGCCCTAGATGGGAAGTGGCCCAGGGAAATTGCCTGGGAAGTACAAGATTGCATGATGCAGGCAGAGCTCACAAAATGCACATTGTCCATTGAGAGTAGGAGTGAGACAGATCACCCCATCTGCTGATAGGTGTGTGTATGTGGCACAGGTTAAATCACAGGCTCAACTTTGAACCCCAATTCCTCTTTGACCAAATCTTTTGACAGTTAGGTTAAATTTCAACTAATATTATTTGACTAAACTGTTCCCTTATAACTTTCGGGACTGGAGGCTGTCAGCCTTCCTTGGATGTTTTTACTCAAAGTAGCTCTGATGGAAATCGTTTTCCAAAGTCAGAGCAAAGTGAAATCCTAGTGTTTTGGGAAGGGGCAGGATTAGCCATGATAATTGGGATTCAAACCTTTATTTACAGAGATATGTGGGACAAATGGGACCATTCAGGGGTTTCAAACTATTCACTTGACTCCTTTTCCAAATAAGTCAAAGTGGACAAACTTCTGACCCTGGTTTTTGTTTATAGTTTTGGTTAATATCAATTGGAAGATTGATTCAAAGAGACTTCGAATTCCCGAAGACTGTAGTAAAATGATGGTAAAATGATGAACCCTTATCCTATGTATCACAGTTCACCAAGACTTACTCATTTCCAACTGCCTATCTGGTAGACACAATGTATACACTGACTTGCATTTTACCAGAAAGAAAACTGAGACTCAGAGAGCGAAAGTGTCTTGCCTGAGGCCACACAGCCAGGAAACAGCAGAGAATGCAGGTCTTCTGAGAGTAATCCTGAACTGTCTCCACTACATTGGAGATGCCTCCCTTTCATATCTTTATCCTAAATACAAGGCAACTACTGACCCAGGAATGTTTCTGCACATATCTATTAATGCAGCAGACACTTTTGTTGCTTCCTAACATCCAACCCTACCCATCTTCCTTGCTAACAAAACACAATCTTTTTCATATACCGGCAGTGTATGAGGACTCTAATTTTTCCATGTTTGCCAACTGCTGTTATAACTCCATCTTTAGTATAGCCATTCTAGTGGGTATAAAGTGGTATTGCATTGTAGTTTTGATTTATATTTCTCCCATGACTAATGCTCTTGAGCATTTATTGGCCAGTTATGTATCTCCTTTGGGGAAAAGTCTACTGAAATTCTTTGCCCATTTTAAAGTTAAGTTATTTGTCTTTTAGTTGTTGAGTTGTGAGAGATCGTTATATATTCTATACACAAGTTCCTTATCAGATATATAATTTGCAAATATTTCCTCTAATTTTGTGAGTTGTAATGGTGTTCTTTGAAGCAAAAAAAAACAAAAAACAAAAAACAAAAAAACAAAAAAACAACTTTAATTTGGATTAAATTTAATTCATCATTTTTCTTTTATTACTTGTGCTTTTGATGTTGTATCTAGATACCACTGCCTAAACCTATAGACCATAAACTTTTAAAGTGTTCATTGATAATGGTCAGGTTGAAATCTATCATCTTGCTGTTTATTTACTATTTGTCCCATTTAATGTATTATTTATTTTCTTTGTCTTCTTGTGGTTTATTAGATATGAAATATTTATTATTTTTGTGATTCCTTTAGGGTTTAAAGTACACATCTTAATTTATCACATGCTATCTTTAAGTGATATAGATATAGTACAAGAACCTTACAGTAGTTTTCTTTCCTCTTTTCCCTCCCTCCCTCCCTCCCTCTCTCTCTCTTTCTTTCTTTCTTTTTCTCTCTCTCTTTCTTTCTCTCTTCCTCCCTTCCTCTCTCCCTCTCTCCTTCCTTCCTTCCTCCTTTCCTTTCTTCCTTCCTTTCCCTTTCTTTCTTTTTTCTTTTCTTTCTTTCTTTTCTTTTTCTTTCTTTCTTTTTCTTTCTTTTCTTTTTTCTTTCTTTTTCTTTCTTTCTTTCTTTCTCTCTCTCTCTTTCTTTCTTCCTCTCTCTCTACCTTACAGTAGTTTTTCCCCCTTCCTCCCTTCCTCTCTCCCTCCCTCCCTCTCTCCTTCCTTCCTTCCTTCCTTTCTCTCTCTTTCTTTCTTTCTTCCTCTCTCTCTCTACCTTAGTTTTTCCCCCTTCCTCCCTTCCTCTCTCCCTCCCTCCCTCTCTCCTTCCTTCCTTCCTTTCTTTCTTTCTCTCTCTCTCTTTCCTTCCTTCCTTCCTTCCTTCCTTCCTTCCTTTCTTTCTTTCTTTCTTTCTTTCTTTCTTTCTTTCTTTCTTTTCTTTCTTCCTCTCTCTCTACCTTACAGTAGTTTTTCCCCCTTCCTCCCTTCCTCTCTCCCTCCCTCCCTCTCTCCTTCCTTCCTTCCTTTTCTTTCTTTTCTTTCCTTCCTTTCCTTTCTTTCATTTTTCTTTCTTTCTTTCCTTTCTTTCCTTTCTTTCCTTTTTCTTTCTTTCTTTCCTCTTTCTTTCTTTCTTTCTTTCTTTCTTTCTTTCTTTCTTTCTTTCTTTCTTTCTTTCTTTCTTTCTTTCTTTCTTTCTTTCTTTCTTTCTTTTTCTCTTGCTCTGTCACACAGGCTGGAGATCAGCAGCATGATTATCGGCTCACTGCAGCCTCCACCTCCTAGGTTCAAGTGATTCTCCTGCCTCAGCCTCCTGAGTAGCTGGGATTACAGACACCTGCCATCATGCCCAGCTAATTTTTGTATTTTTAGTAGAGACAGGGCTTCACCATGTTGGCCAGAACTCCTGACCTCAGGTGATCCACCTGCCTTGGCCTCCCAAAGTGCTGGGATTACAGGCATGAGCCACTGCGCCCGGCCCTTACAGTAGTAGACTTTAATTTCTTCCCTCTAGAACTCTGTGCTACTGTTATCATGAATCTTACCTTTATGTATGTTATAAACTTCAGACTACATTGTTATTATTTAGGTTTAAATGATTGATTATCTTTTAAACAGATTTAAATAATAATTAAAATTTCATCACATAGTTACCATTTCCTTTGGTATTCATTCCTTTGTGTGGACCCAGACTTCCATTTGGTATCATTTTCTTTCTTCTTATAAGACTTTAATATTTCTTGTAGTGTGGGTCTGGTGGTTACAAATTCTTTCAGCTTGTTTGTCTGAAACAGTCTTTATTTTGCCTTCATTTGTGAAAGGTAGTTCTACTGATATAGAATTCTAGGTTGACCGAGTTTTTTTTTTCATTCACTGCTTTAAAGATGTTGCTTCACTCTGTGCTTGTGTTGTTTTCTGTGAGAAGTCTGCTATAATTTTTATCTTTATTCTTCTAGGTAACATGCCTTTTCTTTCGGTTGTGTTAAATATTTTTCTCTTTATCATTGACTTTGAACAATTTGATTATGATGAGCTGTGGTATAGTTTTTCATGTTTCTTGTGCTTGGGCTTTGTTGAGCTTCTTGGATCTACATGTTAACGGTTTTGGTTATTATTTCTTCAGATATTTTTTCCCATACCTCTTTCTCTCTCCTCTCCTCTCCTCTGTGGGCTCCAATCAGACTTCTGTTAGGCTACCTGAAGTCTTATAGCTCACTGCCTCATAGCTTAGTAGAGAAGGCAGGAAAGTAAGTTGGCTCTTCCAAGTGAATATATCATATGTTGAACAAGATAAATGTCCAAGGGACTATAGGCACAGAGATAATGGGCACATGACTTGTCTGAAGAAAAACCGATGGGATAAGTCAGAGAAAACTTCACAGAGGCAGCTCTGTTTATTTTTAAAATTCTATTTGTCTCTGTGTTTGTCATTTGGTATAGTATTTACTGCTGTGTCCTCAAGTTCACTAATCTTTTCTTTTACAATATCTAACATTCTTTTTTTTTTCTTGAGACAAGTCTTGCTCTGTTGCCCAGACTGGAGTGCAGTGGTGCAATCATAGCTCATTGCAGCCTTGAATTCCTGGGCTGCAGTGATCCTCCCACCTCAACCACCTGAGTAGCTGAGACTACAAACGTGTGCCACCAAACCTGGGTAATTTTAAAATTTTTCTGTAGAAATGGGGTCTTGCGATGTTGTCCAGGCTGGTTTTGAACTCCTGGCCTCAAGCAATTCTCCTGCCTTGGCCTCCCAAAGTGCTGGAATTATAGGCACGAGCTACCATGCTTGGTTGCTAATATTCTTTTAATACTGTCCAGTGTATTTTTCATCTTAGACATTCAGACATTGCAGTTTTCATCTCTAAACATTCAATGTGGTTTTGTTTGTTTGGTTTTTAGATATTTTTTATCTTCACTTAACATGGTAAACATATAGAATACAAGAATAATAACTGCTTCAATATCCTTGTTTTCTATTTTTAGCATATTCATAAATTTTGAAAGGGTACAATTGATTGAATTTTCTACTTTTTATGGCTATTTTTTCCTGTTTCTTTACATGCTTGGTAATTTTTTATTGGATGCCATATGTTGTAAATTTTACTATGTTGAGTAGAGGATAGTTTTGTATTCCCATAAATATTCTGGGTCTTTTGCTCTGAGATGCAGTTTAGTTACTTTGAAATACTTTGATCTTTTTAAGTCTTGCTTTTAAGATTTGATAGGCAGGACTGGAACAGTGGTCTCGCCTAGTAGTAAGACAAGACCTTTCAGCATAATGTGTTCAATGTCCATAAATCATGAGGTTTTTCATTTGTGCTGGTAGAAACAGGCACTATTCCTGGCCCTATGTGAGTGCCAGATACTGTTACCCTCTCATCCTTTTGGTTGGTTCTTTCCTTAGCCTTGGATAATTTCCTGGCTGATCAGTTGTCTGGGGACTACTTGAAGATCTGCAGATCTCTGGAGTTCTTACCTGTGCAGCTGTCTCCTCTCCGGTACTCTTTTCTGCAAACTCTTGCTGACTTGGTCTTCCTGAACTCTTAGCTCTATCTCCTCAACTCAAGGAATTCACCACAATTTGCCTTGGTTTTGTCTAACTGTGTCATAGCCTAGAAGCTGTCTCAAAGCAATAAGCTGGGGCAATTGTAAGATTCTCATAACTTATTTCTAGGTTTTCAGAGATCAGTTTCCTTCATTGTATGATGTCTAGTGTCTTGGAAACTATTTTATGTAGTTTGTTTGTTTTTTGGTTGTGTCATGCAGAATGATTAATCTTGGCTGGAAACAGGGGTTAAATTTTTTTTTTAATAATCGTATTATCTTCAAGTAGTGATAATCTTAGCTCTTTCCTTCCAATCCTTCTACGTATCATTTCGCTTTCTTGCCTTATAGTCTTGGCTGAGACTGCCAGAACTGTCATAAAAATAATGGTAATAGTGGATTATCTTGTATTATTCTAAATTTTAAAGTTTTCTTGTGTTTTTACCTATGGTAGTCGGTGTAGGTTTTAGCCAATCAATTTCACTTGCTTCCTTATTTTAAATTTGAGTCCAAGGGATCTCCTTAGCACAAATGTATGCCAAGCATTATACTTTAGGTGCTGGGTGTAGAAAGAGGTAGGTGATAGAATCTTTGAGGAAGGGAGCTCAGGGTTTAATAGGGAAGGCAGAAAATCAAGTCAGCTTTTTCAAATGCAGTGTCTTTGATGCTAAGCAAGAGATTGGTCCAGGTTAGTATGGGCACAGAGATAAAGGGCATATGACTTGCCTGAAAGAAAGAGGGTGGGAGAAGTCAGGGAGGACTTCACGGAAATGGTAATACTTAGGCCTAATATTGAAGGATAAATAGGAGTTCAACAGTCTGACCAAAGGGGAATGGAACTATGGGCAGAAGGAAAAGCATATACCAAGCAGAAACATGTGAAAGCAAATAGTCAATGTGACTACAGAAGTGAGTGCTTGAGGAAATAATGGGAATGATGTCAGGTCTTGACGGTTTTTGGATAATTTTTAACTTTTATTCTGGAGGGTAATCCTTTCTGAGTTGATCTGTGAATCATCTCTGTTGAAATATAGGGCATATAACCCTGGAATGTATATTGCCTATTCTCATTGTTTTATGGTTTTTTGTATCAACCAGACGAAGTGATAAAAAAAAAAAAAAAGTCTAGCAGAATAAGAAGATCTGGGCAAGGTGTAGTGAAGAGGGGCATTTTAGCAATCCTGCTTTATACCCCAGGGTCTCCGGTTTTTAAAATTCATAAACCAATAACATTTTCAAAAGAATTTTGGTTGCAAAGATGTTAAAATATAAAAATAATAATTACTATAGATGATCACATCATAACATAAACAACAAAAAAGGCAGGAAAGGCATCATCTGAGCCTGGTTGGCAACCTGATTCTGATTTGTTCTGTAACCCAGTCACGATGTAATAGTTGTGTTTTCAGGTTGGGAATGAAAAGATAGAACAGCAGACTGATAACAAAATTAATACATGTGGCAGGTAAGTCTTCTTATGTGTGCCTCATGGTCAAACCAGGTCCTCCCTACTTCTCCACTCCCATGTAGACGGCCTCCCACTCTAGGCTGGAAGGAATGGTGAACGGAGGTCAGGAGCCTGGTGCCAGCATGTATGTCCCAGTGGGGTGGCTCACAACTTTAGTGACCCTGAGCCTACTTTTCCTATCTAAAAACTTGGCCTTTTCCTATCTAAAACCATTGACCATCTGGCCATGAGCCACGTATCATAATAGTCTTATTTAGATTGGGAAGCAGCAATCTAATCAGTGGCTCTTTTGATTAGACCTGGATAGTATGAAGTCAACACTCAATCCCAGAAGCTTCCAGTGACCCTAGATAATGGGCAGAGCTGTACCATGGCTCACCTCTGGGTGAAAGGTCTCTTCAGTCTTGACAAAGTTGACTAAGGACCTTTGAACCTATGACCACACAGATTGCCTCACCCCTTCCCAGTAAATGTGAACTCTCCCAGCCCAGTTTTTCATTTATGTGTCCATGGATGGAATGAAGAATGAGCACCGCAGCCATTATCAAAATCATTACTATAAGAAATTTTGTACTTCTCTAGAAAGGCCATTTATTCTAGAATCTGAAGAAGGGTAGAGCTCAGGCCACTTCCTCAGGCTGATCCTTTTATCTTTCTTGATAGTCAGTTTCTGATAAATTCAACCCTTTTGAGATATTCTGCTTTTTTTTATTGCCCTGGATGTCCTTGGTCACTCAGCACACCCAGGATGCTTAGCTACCATTATCTTGGTGAAGGTGGGGTAGATTTTTGTCCTGTTTGTATCTGCCAAGTTAGTGACCAGCTCTTCGTCCCTGTAAAAGGCAGAATGAAGTGCTGGTTCAATGTATGTCAGGAGACCACCCACAGGCTGGGATTCTAAACCTGCTGTCTAAAGCGAGTTGTGTCCTCTCCCCAGCCAGGTTGCCCACAGCACCCAGAATCCAGATCATCCATGAATGTCAAAGTTGACAGATCTTTGAGGACATTTATTCTAAGAAATTATAACTAAGAGACTTTAGGAGTCTAGAGAGCCCAGAAACACCTGAATTATGTGTAAAATTTCAGATTACATTTTTCTGACAAGGCTTTCAATAGATTCTCAAACTTAACCTCCCCAAAAGTTCAAGAAGCCTTGACTTAACGCAATCCCTTGTTAACTAATGAGCAAACAGAGAAGTGAAGTAATCTGCACAAGTCACACAGGTAGGAAGGAGTGGAGCTGGAAGAGAACTTGGGGTCTGCTACATTCCACTCTCCACTCCCACTTGGAATCTAGAGCAGAATTCCCCAAAGTGGTCCACTCAGTTCCTATACAAGTTAAACATTCAGACATCTGGGTCCATCACAGACCTACTGAGTCAGAGTGTCTCAGGACAGGGCCTAGGTGTTTAGCAAGCTCCCCTAGTGTTTTGGGGACACACTAAAGTTTGGCAATTCAGGACCCTTCCCCAAATTAAAAAACACACAAAAAAGATAAAGTAATAAGATGGCTGTAACCAGTTTCAACTCTTTTAGCTACTTTCTCCACATTTCTAAATGACATGTTTTTATAAGCTTTCTTTCCTCCTCTTCCCCATTTTCCTCCCCATTTTCCTTTTAGCTTGAGATATTATCACCTGATTTATTATCATGGAAATTAAGGATCATGAGACTGATTTGGTTTTCAGGTGCCCACCTGGGCACACCCCTATCATCTCCATTTTCAGGGAATGCTCCAGCAGCACAACTGACCCCACTTCACCTGTCATAGCAGGTTCAATCTCTGCTTATCTGGGAAAGCACTGGAGAGCCGCTCTATGACCCATATTCCTAGCTGCCTTCCACAGCTTCCCTGATCCCACAACACACTTAGCAATCATTAACAAACCTCAATAGGAACATGCAGGTAAGGGAGGGGATCTTTGCATTCTCCTGATTTGCAAGGTCCACCTGCAACCTCTCTGCTACCTTTCTCCTATGTCCAGTGTTTTCATTCCCCTACCTGCACACTTTTCACTGTATATCATCTTCCCAGTTCATCAGTGTTGATAAAATACTCCATAATTTTTCATTGGTTGTTCTTTCATTTATGTTCACTTTTTTTTTTTTTTTTTTTTTTTTTTTGAGACGGAGTCTCGCTCTGTCGCCCAGGCTGGAGTGCAGTGGCGCGATCTCGGCTCACTGCAAGCTCCGCCTCCCGGGTTCACGCCATTCTCCTGCCTCAGCCTCCCGAGTAGCTGGGACTACAGGCGCCCACAACCGCGCCTGGCTAATTTTTTTGTATTTTTAGTAGAGACGGGGTTTCACCGTGGTCTCGATCTCCTGACCTTGTGATCCGCCCGCCTCGGCCTCCCAAAGTGCTGGGATTACAGGCGTGAGCCACCGCGCCCGGCCCATATGTTCACTTTTTTTAAAAAGGGTCATTCCTCTGCTAAGGACTCAGTAGTGTAATATTCTTTGTTTTCACCACTTAGGATGGGATGGTTCACATTCTCACCACAGACATCTGCAATCCTAGCTACAGGAGAGCCCCTTGGCCCTCGCGGCCCTGAGTGTAGTATAGAGAGCTGCCTAGTGTCCCAGAGAAGGAATTTACCCTGGGTCACATCCTTCTCCTAGGACCCAAATGCTGCAACATGGCACAATTTTGAGAGTGGAGTCAACACCACACAACGTCCTGCCCTGGGATACATATCCACTCAGAGAGCTGCAGCATTACAACCCTGGCTGGACCCAGCAATGCAGCTATGTTCCTAGTGCCCAAGCCCCTGCAGTGGCCTACACCCCAGGGAACAGAGAGCTCAGCACCTCAGGGAGGCTGCTCCTAGGACATAAGGAGCCAAAACATATGCTTCACAGAGTTTGAGAGTCACCTGCTTGGGACCACTGCCACTGACCATAGTCCCACTCCCTCCAGAGAAGGGGCTGCTGTGTACCTGTATGAGCCATCTGGGGACCCAAAACCCAGCCTGCCTGGGCCACCAGTGCCATCACAGGTGCTCATGCATGCTGCATGGGGGCCTGAGGACTGGCTGTCTGCCCAGACCACCACAGCTATCTGCACTTGTTGGCCAGGGGCCAAAGGACTGGCCTTCCTGTCAGTGCAGGACCACCACTGCCATTGCAGACACCTGCATATGCTGCCCAGGAGGCTGAGGACTGGGCTTCCTGGACTTCTACCACCACTGCTCACATTCTTACATACCACTTGGGGGCCCAAAGGTTGGCCTGCCAGGCCTACTGCCACAATCATGCCATCATCACTTTGGATACTCATGAATGCTAGCTAGGGTCCCAAGAACTAGCTCGCCCTAACTGTTGTTGTCATTTCAATTGCCTGACCTGCTTCCTGGGGGCCCAAATACTGGCCCACTCATCTCACTGCTATTGCCACCTGTGCGCCCTGCCCAGGGATCCAAGGACCAGACTGGGTTTGCCACCACAACAGATCAGGGTTTGCCACCACAACAGATGGTGCTCAGCCATACCACTCAGGGGCCTAAGAACTGGCCTGCCTGGCACCTCAGTTCCCAGGAAAGCCTCACCACAGCCTCTACAAACAATAGTAGCCTAAGCCACTGAGAAACTCACCAACACCACTGACATTGATTATAGCCAAATAAATCATGCAGAGTACATTATAGTGCCTACCCAGAACCATAGCAAAAGTACCCTACCCAACCAACACTATGGATATATCTATAGGAAAAAGACTTTCACTATGGAGGTTACTTCAAAAATTGGAAGAATCAACTATTACACCGGATGCACAAATATCAACATAAGGACACAAGAAACATGAAGAAGCAAGGAAACATGACATGTGAAACACACACACACACACACACCCTGTAATTCTTCAGTAACAGGCTCCAAAGGAAAGGAAATATATGAAATGCCTGAAAAAGGAATTCAAAATAATGGTCTTAAGGATACTCAGTGAGATACAAGAGAACACAGATAGATAATACAAAGAAGTAAGAAAACTATTCTATGATTTGAAAGGAAAATTTTAAAAAGAAGTAGAAATCATAAAAAAAGAAACCTGAATCCTAAAATCCTGAAACTGAAGAATTTAATGAATGAAAAAAATATATAATACAGCTTCAACAATTGACCAGATCAAGAAGAAAAATGAATTTCTGAATTTGAAGACAGATCTGAAATAACCTAGTCAGACCAAAAAAGAAAAAAAATAAATTAGAAAGAGTAAAGAAACCTACATAACATATAGGACACCATCAATAGAACAAACATTCAAATTTGGAAGTTCCATAAGAAGAATATATAGGGAAAAACATAGAAAATCTATTTAATGAAATAATAGCTAAAAATTTCCCAAGTAATGGAAGAGATATAAACATTAAGATACAGAAAGCTCAAACGTACTGAAATAGATTCACCCCAAAAAGATCTTCCCTGAGGCACATGACAGCCAAACTGTGAAAAGTCACAGATATAGAGAGAAGTCTAAAAACAGCAAGAGAAAAATGTCAAGTCACATATAAGAACATTTCTATTAGACTAACAGCATATTTCTTATCAGAAACATTATAAGTCAAGAGAGAATGGGATGATATATTCAAAGTATTGGAAGAAAAAAAAGTGACAGCCAAGAATACTATACACAACAAAGCTATCCTTCAGAAATAGAAGAAAAAAAATCTTTTTTCCAGAAAAGCAAATCCTAAAGGAATTCATCATGACTAGACTAGCCCTACAAGAAATATTAAGGAAGTCCTGCATTTGGAAGTGAAAAAACAATGTCTACCACCATGAAAACACACAAAAGTACAAAACTCACTGATAGATACACAAATGAGAAAAAGAAAGGAATCAAACTTCACTGCAGAAAACCACCAAATTGCAAAAATAAATAGTAAAGGAGAAAGAAAGGAACAAAGGATATACAAAACAATTAGAAATCAATGAACAAAATGACAGGACTAATTTATCACTTATCAATATAATGTTTAATGTAAATGGTTTAAATTCCCCAACTGAAACATAAAGACTGATGGAATGAATAAATTTAAAAAAGACCAAACTTTATGCTTCCTACAAGAACTCACTCCACCTAGTTTCAAACACACATAAACTGAAAGTGAAGAGATGGAAAAAGATATTCCATACAAACAGAAACCAAAATTGTCCAGAAGTAGCTATACTTATACCAGATAAAGCAGTTTTTAAGTAAAAATTTAAAAAGACAAAGAAGGTCATTATATAATGGTAAAGGGATCAGTTGCATAAGAGGATATAACAATTGCAAATATATATGCACCCAACATTGGAGCACCCAGATATATAAAGCAAATATAATTAGAGCTAAAGAAAGAGACAGACCCCAATACAAAAATAGTTAGGGACTTCAACACCCCATTTTCAGCATTGGACAGATCACCTGGACATAAAATCAACAAAGAAATATCCAACTTAAATTCCACAATAGACCAAATGGACCTAATAGACATTTACAGAACATTTTATACATCAGCTGAAGAATAGACATTCTTCTCATGAGCACATGGAACATTTTCTAGAATACACCACATATTTGGCCACAAAACAAATCTCAACAAATAAAGAAGCAAAATCATATCAAATATTGTCTCAGACTAAAATGGTATTAAACTAGAAATCAATAACAAGAGAAACTCTGGATACTGTACAAATACAAGGAAGCTAAATAATGTGCTTCTGAATGATTATGTGTCAATGAAAATATTAAGGAAGTCAAAAGATTATTTGAAACAAGTTAAAATGAAAGCACAACACATCAAAATCTATGGGATACAGGAAAAGCAATACCAAGAGGGAAGTTTATAGCAATAAACACTTAATCAAAAAAGAAAAAAGACTAAATAAATGACTTAATAATCTACCTCAAGGAACTAGAAAAGCAAAAACAGACCAAACTCAAAATTAGCAGAAGGGAAGAACATAATAAAAAATCAGAGAAGAACAAAATGAAATAGAGACTAAAACAATAATCAAAAAGATCAATGAAATGAAAAGTTGGTTTTTGAAAAGATAAACAAAGTTGACAAGCTATTAGAGTAACCAAGAAAAAAAGAGAGAAGACCCAAATAAATAAAACCAGAAACAAAGAGAATACATTACAACTGATAACACAGAAATCAAAAGCGTCATTAGAGACTTTTATGAACTATATACCAACAAATCCCCACCTAGGGGAAATGAATGGATTTTTGGACATCTATAACCTACCAAGATTGAACCAGGAAGAAATAGAAAACTTGAATAAGCCAATCATGAGTAACACTGAACCAGCACTTAAAAAAAAAATCTCCCCAAAAAGAAAAGCCCAGGGCTAGCTGACTTTACTACTGAATTCTACTAACATTTTAAAAGAACAAGAATTATTTTCAAACTCTTCAAAAAAGTTAAGGAGAAGCAAATTCTTCCTAACCCATTCTGTGAGGCCATTACCTTGTCATCAAAATCAAACAAGTACACAACAAACAAACAAACAAAAACTGTAGGCCAGTTTCACTAATGAAAAATTAATATCGCTGATGCAAAAATCCTCAACAAAATACTAGCAAACTAAATCTAACAACACATCAAAAAGATAATATGTCATGACCAAGTGGAATTTATCTCAGGAATACAAAGATGGTTCAACATACAGAAATCAATAAGTGTGATACATCTCACCAACAGAATGAAGGACAAAAAACACATGATCATGTCAGTAGATGCAGAAAAAGCATTTGATAAAAATGTAATATGTCTTCATGATAAAAACTCTCAACAAATTAGGAATAGAAGGAACACACTTCAACACAATAAAGACCATACATGAGAAACCCCCTGATAATATCATACTGAATGATGGATGCCCACTTTCATCACTGTTATTAGATGTCATACAGCAATTAGGCAACAGACGAAATAAAAGGTTTCCAAACTGGAAAAAAGAAAGTCAAATTATCCCTCTTTGTAGATGATATAGCATATATAGGAAAACTTCATCAAGGAACTCTGAGCTGATAAACAAATTCAGTAATGTTGCAGGATACAAAATCACCATACAAAAATCAGTAGAAATTTTATACACCAAAAACAAGTTCGCTGAAAAAGATATCAAGAAAATAATCCCATGTGCAATTTCTAAAAAATCTCCACAGGTGTAAATTTAACCAAGAAGGTGAAAGATCTCTACAATGAAAATTAAAAACTGATGAAAGAAATTAAACAGAACAGACAAAAATGGAATGATATTCCATGCTCATGCATTGGAAGAATTAATGTTGCTAAAATGACCATACTGCCCAAAGCAATCTACAGATTTAATGCAATCCCTATCAAAATACCAATGGCATTCTTTACATAAATAGAAAAAAAATCTTAAAATTCCTATGGAACTAAAAAAGACACTGAATAGCCAAAGCAATTCTTAGCAAAAATAAAAAAGCCGGAAGCATCACAGTACCTGACTTCAAAATATATTACAGACCTATAGTAATCAAAACAGCATGGTATTGGTATAAAAAGACACATAGACCGGTGGAACAGAATAAGGAGCCTAGAGACAAATCCACATATTTATATCTGATTCTCAACAAAGGCACCAAGAACATACATTGGGAAAGGACATCTTCTTCAATAAATGTTGCTGGGAAAACTGGATATCCATATGCAGAAGAATGAAACTTCATCTGTGTCTCACCATCTTCAAAAATTAACTCCAAAAAATTAAAGGCTTAAATGTACGACCCAAAACTATAAAACCACTGGAAGAAATCATAAAGGAAACACTTCAGGATATAGGTCTAGGCAAAAATTTTATAGCTAAGACCTCGAAAGCATGGACAACTAAAACAAAAATAGACAAATGGGACTATATCAAACTGAAAAGTTTCCATACAGCAAAGGAAACAAACAAGAGTGAAGAGACAACCTGCAGAATGGGAGAAAATATTTGCAAACTACTCCTCTGAAAAGGCATTAATATCCAGAATATACAAGGAACCCAAACAATTCAACAGCCAAAAGCCCAAATAATCTGATTTTAAAATGGGCAAGTGATCTGAATAAACATTTCTCACAAGAAAACCAAATTACCGACAAATATATGAAAAAATGCTCAACATCACTAATGTCAGGGAAATGCAAATCAAAAACACAAGGAGCTATCATCTCACTCCAGTAAGAATGACTATCATCGAAAAGACAAACAAAAACAAACAAACAAACACTGGTGAAGATGTGAAGAAAAGGGAACTCTTATACCCTGTTAGTGGCAATGTAAACTAACATAGCCATTATGGAGAACAGTGTGGAGGGTCCTCAAAAAACTAAAAATGGAACTACCATAACATTCAGCAATAATATCCAGTATTTACCCAAAGGAAAGGAAACGAATATGTCAAGGAGATACCTATACCTCCATGTTCATTGCAACATTATTCACAACAGCCAAAAAGTGGAATCATCCAAAGTGTCTATCGACATATGAATGGATAAAGAAAATGTGGTATATGTACACAGTGGAATACTAGTCAGCCATAAAAAAATGAAATCCTGTCATTTGCAGCTACATGGATGATCCCGGAGGACCTTATGTTAACGGAAATAATTTGGGCACAGAAAGATAAACATCACATGTTCTCACTCATATCTGGGAGCTGAAAAAATTGAGCTTATAAAAGTAGAGAGTAGAACTGTGATTATAAGTGCTGAGTAGAGTAGTAGAGAGAGGAAGATAGGGAGAGATTGGTTATGCATACAAAGTTATAGCTCTATGGGAGGAATAAGTTACAGTATTTTGTAGCACTGTAGAGTGAATATGATTAATAATAATTTAGGGTATATTTTCAAAAAGCTAGAAGAGAAAATTCCGAATGTTTACAACATAAATAATACATGTTTGAGATGATGGATATGCTAATTACTCTGATTTTATCCTTACGTAGTGTATACATGTATTGAAGTATGCTGTATCCCATAAATATGTACAATCATTACACATCAACTAGAAATAAAAGAAAAAATAAAAAGAAAAGAAAAAAGAACATTTGTGATTCATGAAAGGAGGTAAAAATAGCAACACCAATAGGACTTTGGAAGAAGTTGATGGCAACTCTCATGAATGACGTTGAGGGGTTCAAGATTTCAGTGGGGAAAGTAACTGCAGATGTGAAAATTAGCAAGAGAACGAGAATGAGAAGTGGAGCCTGAAGATGTGACAGAATTGCTGCAATCTCATGCTAAAACTTGAACAGATGAAGAGCTACTTCTTATGGATCAGCAAAGAGGGTGGTTTCTTGAAATGGAATCTACTCTTTGTGAAGATGCTGCAAACATTGTCAAAATGACAACAAAGGATTTAGAACAGACATAAGTTTAGTTGATAAATTAGCAGCAGGGTTTAAGAGAATTGACTCCAATTTTGAAAGAAGTTCTATTGTGGGTAAAATGCTATCAAACAGCATCCCATGCTACAGATAATTTTTTTTTTTTTTTTTTGTGAAAGGAAGAGTCAATGGGTGCAGCATACTTCATTGTTGTCTTATTTTAAGAAATTGCTGCAGCCACCCCAACCTGCAGCAACCATCACCTTGGTCAGTTAGCAGCCATCCTCATTAAGGCAGGACCCTCCACCAGCAAAAATATTACAACTTGCTGAAGGCCCAGAAGACCACTAAAATTTTTGGCAATAAAGTATTTTTATTTATCTATCCATTTTTATTTTTATTGCGAGACAGGGTCTTGCTATGTTGCCCAACCTAGACAGGAACTCCTGGTCTCAAGGGATCCTCCTGCTTTAGTCTACTATGTAGCTGGAACCACAGGCACATGCCACCACACCTGGCTTTAAGCAATTAAGTATTTTCATTTTTTAAATTTTTAAAAATTCTTTATTTCCATAGGTTATTAGTGAACAGGTGATGTTTTGTTGCATGAGTAAGTTCTTTAATGGTGATTTGAGAGATTCTGGTGTACCCGTCACCCAAGCAGTATACACTGAACCCAATTTGTAGTCTTCTTTTTTTTTTTTTTTTTTTTGATGGAGTTTCACTCTTGTTGCCCAGGTTGGAGTGCAATGGTGTGATCTTGTCTCACCATAACCTCCGCCTCCCAGGTTCAAGCAGTTCTCCTGCCTCAGCCTCCCAAATAGCTGGGATTATAGGCGTGTGCCACCACACCCAGCTAATTTTGTATTTTTAGTACAGATGGGGTTTCTCCATGTTGGTCATGCTGGTCTTAAACTCCTGACCTCAGGTGATCTGCCCGCCTTGGCCTCCCGAAGTGCTGGGATCGCAGGTGTGAGCCACTGCACCTGGCCCCCGATTTGTAATTTTTGTCCCTCACCCACTTCCCACCCTTTCCCCCTGAGTCCCCAAAATCCATTGTGTCATTATTTATGCCTTTACATCCTCATAGCTTAGCTCCCACTTATGAGTGAGAACATGTTTGATTTTCCATTCCTGAGTTACTTCACTAAGAGTAATAATCTCCAATCTCTTCCAGGTTGCTGCAAATGCCACTAATTCATTCCTTTTTATGGCTGAGTAGTATTCCATCAGATACATATGTACATATATATCATATATATACACATATATACATATATACATATTGTGTGTGTGTATATATATATATCATAGTTTCTTTATTCACTTGTTGATTGATGGGCGTTTGGGTTGGTTCCACATTTTTGTAATTGTGAATTGTGCTGCTATAAACGTGTGTGGAAGCATCTTTTTCATATGACTTATATTCCTCTAGGTAGAAATCCAGTAGTGTGATTGCTGGATCAAATGGTAGTTCTGTTAGTTCTTTAAGGAATCTTCACACTGTTTTCCATAATGATTGTACTAGTTTACATTCCCACCAGCAGCGTAGAAGTGTTCCCTGTTCACCGCATCCATGACAACATCTATTATTTTTTGATTTTTAAATTATGGCCATTCTTGCAGGAGCAAGGTAGTATTTCATTGTGGTTTTGATTTGCATTTCCCTGATCATTAGTGATGTTGAGCAATTTTTGATATGTTTGTTGGACATTTGTGTATCTTCTTTTGAGAATTTTCTATTCATATCCTTAGCCATGACCACTTTTTGTTGGGATTTTTTTTTCTCCTTGTTAATTTGTTTGAGTTGTAGATTCTGGATATTAGTCCTTTGTCAGATGTATAGATTGTGAAGGTTTTCTCTCACTCTGTGGGTTGTCTGTTTACTCTTCTAACGCTTCCTTTTGCTGTGCAAAATCTCTTTAGTGTAATTAAGTTCCAGCTATTTATCTCTGTTTTTATTGCATTTGCTTTTGGGTTCTTGGTCATGAAAGCCTTGCCTAAGCCAATATCTAGAAGGGTTTTTCCAATGTTATCTTCTAGAATTTTTATAATTTCAGGTCTTAGATTTAAGTCTTTGATCTATCTTGAGTTTTTTGTATAAGGTGAGAGATGAGGATCCAGTTTCATTCTCCTACACGTGGCTAGCCAATTATCCCAGCACCATTTGTTGAAAAGGGTGTCCTTTCCCCACTTTATGTTTTTGTTTGCTCTGTAGAAGATCAGTTGGCTATAAGTATTTGAGCTTATTTCTGGGTTTTCTATTCTGTTCCATTGGTTTATGTGCCTGTTTTTATACTAGTACCATGCTGTTTTGGTGACTATGACCTTATAATATAGCTTGAAATCAGGTAATGTGATGCCTCCAGATTTGTTCTTTTTGCTTAGTCTTGCTGTGGCTATGAGGGCTCTTTTTATGTTCCATATGAATTTTAGGATTGTTTTTTCTAGTTCTGTGAAGAATGATGGTGGTATTCTGATGGGAATTGTGTTGAATTTGTAGACTGTTTTGGCAATATTGTCATTTTCACAATATTGATTCTACCCATCCATGAGCATGGGATGTGTTTCCATTTGTTTGTGTCATCTGTGATTTCTTTCATTTGTTTGTATCATCTATGATTTCTTTCAGCAGTGTTTTGTTGTTTTGCTTGTAGAGGTCTTTTACGTCTTTGGTTAGGTATATTCCTAAGCCTTTTTTTTTTGGTAGCTATTGTAAGAGGGGTTGAGTTATTGATTTGATTCTCAGCTTGGTTGCTGTTGGTGTATAAGAGAACAACTGATTTGTGTACATTAGCAATTAAGTATTTTTAAATTAAGGTATGTACATTGCTTTTTAGATGTAATGCTATTCCACACTTAATAGACTACAGGATAGTGTCAACATAGCTTTTATATGTACCTGGAAACAAAAAAATTTATATGACTTGCTGATTTCACTTATTGTGGTGGTCTAGAACCAAACCTGCAGTATCTCCAAGCTGTGCCTGTACTGGAAAAGGAGCCAGGTGACCTTAAAGATGAGCCTCAACTCGATTTGTTGCATCTGTAAAATGTGGGGGAAGGCCCAACCTATCTTCTGATTCTAACATGTTACAAACATTTTAGACAATTGCTGCTTTCCGATCATCATCTACTTAACAGAGAAGCTGAGGGAACAGGAAAAAGTGATAAAGTCACTGCTACTTGGAGATCAAGGAAAACAATTTAAATATAACATCATTAATGTGGGTACACAACTGGTAGTTAACAAAGAGGTAGCAGGGACATAGTAAGGAAAGATAGTTCTCATAGAAAAAATTCCAATGCTGATAATTTTCTGGAAAAACATTTATTGTTTCTTCTTCTTCTCCTCCTCCTCCTCCTCCTCCTTTTTCTTTTCTTTTCTTTTTTCTTTTTCTTTTTTTTTTTTTTTTTGAGACAGGTCACACTCTGTTGCCCAGGCTGGAGTGCAGTAGCGTGATCACAGCTCACTGCAGACTCAACCACCTGGGTCACAATCTCCTGAGTAGCTGGGACTACAGACCCATGGTGCCATGCCAGGTTAATTTTTGTATTTGATGTAGAGACGGAGTTTCACCATGTTGCCGAGGCTGGTCTCGAACTCCTGGCCTTGAGGGATCTGCCTGCCTCAGTCTCCCAAAGAACTGAGATTACAGGTGTGAGCCTGTACAGTTTAACGAATTAAAGAAAAGTTTCTTTGTAATCCATGCAATTCTATTGCCACTCCTAAGGATTTCCTCCTCCCTCCGAACCAAAATCAGACCTAAGGCTGATTTGTAATAAAACCCCGGTTTCAAGCACTTTTGACCAAGTACTGCCATCTAGTGGCAGTGAGTGTAACCAGCTTGGGTTTTTTTGCTGGCACAAGGAACCAGAAAGTTTGATCTCAGGGTGCCAGTACCACGTAGGAAAGAAGGCTGTCAAACACCGCATCAGCCACCTTTCTGCCTGGTGCAGGTGGATAAACAGAAACTCTCTTCAGTTCCACCTATGACTGCAAACAAAGTCACCAAGGCTAGTTCAGAGGTCACCTCCTCCAAGAAGCCTTCATTGAGTCTCTCACAGGCCCCTCTACTCTCTGTGCTGTGCCAAGGCCTGTGCTTGCTTCCCTTAGAGCACTTCTCAGCTGGGCTATGTATGTCCCTCTGTCTGTCCCAGACTATGGACTTCTGGAGGGCAGAGATCTTGTTTCACGCTTTCTTTTATATGCCTAGAGCCTGGCATATAAATAATATATACAAAATTACACATTATACATATATATAATTATACAATTTATGGAATAAAAACGAGTGAATGACAGAGTAAATGTCCGTTACTTTAATGTAGGTTCCAAAAGAATGCGACATCTGCTTCTCTTAAATCATTTTGTAGACATGGCAGATGCTGCAAAGCTTTGCCTAGAGGCTTCTGCAGGAAGACAGAGCTTCTTCCCCAACTGCTGGGAACTGCTGGCAGAAGGTCCTCAGCTGTAACCTTCGTTGGAAATTGTGTCAGTTGAAGAAACAGCCTCGCCCAAGGCCAGCGCTCCTCCTGGGACAGCCGCATCCAATGCCTGACTAGTGTGGGAGTATGAGGGTCCACAGTTAGAGATTCACCTCTGATTCCTGAAGATGTTGTGATGTTCCTAAGGTCTGCCCTCAGAGGCTTAGTGTGTCTTCCTTGTGTTTCCTTCCCCAGGCCCTGAGTAATTCACCCCATCTCTGCACCTGCAGAAACACGCCCCTCCCATGGCCCAGGACACACTTCTCGTGTCCCTGCTCCTTCTGCACTCAGGCAAGCTCAGCCAAGAACTTTGGTTTAATTGGCAATGTTGCCCATGTTTTCAACTGTTCCTTTTGCCTCTGTATCCCTTTGTGTCTTGCATTGTTTCCTGGGTCTCCAGGGCCTGCCTTCCTTTCCCCTTCCCTTGACAAATAAACACCAAACTTTGTCTTGTGGAGTCTCACATTGTGAGAGATAGAGAGTCCATGAGTTCTGAGTCTCCCCGACAGTGTTCGAACAAATGCTGCCCATCTTCACTTCTCAGACAGCAATTGTACCAAGGAGAGCGCTTCTACACCAGAACCCAGTGAACTTTTTCATAAAGGGCCACACAGTAAACATTTTAGACTTTGCAGGCTACATGGTCTATGTTGCCACTATACAATACTGTACTATTGGAGTACAAAAACAGCCATAGGCGATACTCAAATAGTTCCAGTATAACTTTATTTACAAATCAGGCAGTGGGCAGGATTTGGCCCATGGATCATAGTTTGCTGATGCTGTTCTAGGCAGTCAACATCTACTTCCAGGCCGGGCTTGATCTATGGCTGTCTTGCCTGACTTGTGTGTTCTCTGTCTTCCAATGAGTCTCGGCCTCGTGTAGTCTCGGGCTTGTTCTTCATGACCCAGAACTGTGTCATCCAGATGTCCTGTGTAGTACTTGGGTCAACCTGAGGCTCACCTAAAGTTTTCCAGTCACCTGAAGTAATAAATTCTATGCTGACCTCGCCCTATTTTATGGTGAAAAGAAACCAAAGACTTTCTCCAGTGTCTGGTGGTGATAAGCCTACGCAGAAGAATTACGCCCAAGGAGAGGGCTGTTTTAGACAAAGTGCTTAGGGAAATCCTTTCTAAACAGGAGAACTTTGAACAGAAACCTGGCTGCATTAAGAGGGAAGACCTCTAGGAGAAGCCCTTTCCAGGCAGGAGGGCAAGTGAGTGCAAAAATGTGAGGTGGCAATGCATTTGTCACATGGAGGAACAGTCGGGTGCCGTGTGGCTTGAGCAGAGTGAGCAAAGGGTAGACTGTAGAGGATTAAGTTCGATTTTCATCTTACACTTCCAACTATCTGTGAAAATGAGCTTTCCAAAAACACAGGTGCTGTAGCCCTGGTTATTTCCTGAAATATCAATCCCGGCCCATTGTTATGAACAATGCCAAACTCTGTATTAAGAACTCATGACTTGCCCAGGCGCAGTGGCTCACACCTGTAATCCCAGCACTTTGGGAGGCTGAGGTGGGCGGATCACAAGGTCAGGAAATCGAGACCATCCTGGCTAACATGGTGAAACCCTGTCTCTACTAAAAACACAAAAAAATTAGCCAGGCGTGCTGGCAGGCGCCTGTAGTCCCAGCTACTGGGGAGACTGAGGCAGGAGAATGGCGTGAACCCAGAAGGCGGAGCTTGCAGTGAGCCGAGATCGTGCCACTGCACTCCAGCCTGGGCGACAGAGTGAGACTGAAGAACTCATGACTTCACTAGCACATTCATGAGCTTCTGTGTTGGAAGTTTTTAGGTATCTGAACAAAGGCTGTTTGCAAACACTGTACTGCAAACATCATATTGACATCACTCTTCCTCATCATCCATAAGAAAGTACCTGTATAAAGGGCTCCTTCTCTACCATGCCCGCAATCCATTCGCTATTTCTTTAGCCACCTTTATTCAAGGCAGCTTGTTAGTTCATCACTCTTCATTATGACGAACAAATGCATAAGTTCTCTAAATATATTCACAGACCACTGGATCAGAATCACCTGGGGCACTTGTTAAAAATAAAGTTTCTAGGGTCCCTCTCACTGATCATGTAAATCAGAATCTCGAGGTCGAGCCCACGAATCAGCATTTTAAATAAGCTTCCTAGGTACTTGCTACTCAAAGTGTGATCCTCACATCAGCAGCACGAGTCCCTGCAAACTTGTTAGAAATGCAGAATCTGGCCTGGTGAGGTGGCTCATTCCTGTAATCCCAGCACTTTGGGAAGCTGAGGTGGGTGGATCACCTGAGATCAGGAGTTCAAGACCAGCCTGGCAAACATGGTGAAACCTGTCTCTACTAAAAATATAAAAACTAGCCAGGTGTGGTGATGGGCGCCTGTAATCCCAGCTGCTCGGGAGACAGAGGCAGGAGAATTGCTTGAACCCAGGAGACGGAGGTTGCAGTGAGCCAACACGGTGCCACTGCACTCCAGCCTCGGTGACAGAGTGAGACTCTGTCTCAAAAAAAGGAAAAAAGAAAGAAAAGAAAAAAGAAAAAAAGAAATGCAGAATCTTGGGCCCCATGCCAGGTCTAGTGAATCAGAATCCACATTTAACAAAATTCTCCGGTGTTGCCTTTGCCTATTAAAGTTTGAGAAAAACAGGCCTAGACGTTTCTTCTTACATCCTGGAGTGTGAGAACCACTGATTGAATGCTATTAAAGGGAGACAGCAGACTTTTTCAGAATAGGGCCTACACTGAGATTTGGGTCCCAGGAAATGGTTGCTTGGCTTGCCCAGTAGAAAAAGGAACTTATGCAGTCTGCAGGTTCCCTTTCTGCACGTGAGACCGCTTCAATCTACAAAGATTTTCTAGTTTTCAATGTATCCAACTGCAGAAGTGTGCCTCCTTTCTGAAGCTTGCAATGTCCTTGCTGACAATTGTTTTCCAGGAGTGTTTATCATGGCCGCCGGTTGTGGAATTTCATATTGGTATCGAATCCACTTTTGCAGGCTGGCTCTGTGCTGAGTTGTTAGTGAAATTCAGGTGGCTGGCAGTTTATGCAAGTCAATGTTGTTTTCTATGTATTTTATTCATTCATTCAACAAGCATACACTGAGTGTTGCTAGTTACTGTTCTAGGTGCGGAGGAGAGTGTTGAATACAAAAAATAAGGTTCCCACTCTCACAGAGCTTCCATTAGAATAGAGAGGGGGAAAAGCTAACAAGCACATGAAAGTCATAGCAATAGTGGTATAAGGGCAATAAATCAACAGTACGATAGAATGACTGTGGGCAGATGGGCTCTTCGGATGCTCTAAGGCCAGTCTGAAGTTATAAAACTATTACCTCACTCCTAGAAAAGAGAGGTGGTCATCACACCTATCAAAACCAACATTGATTAAGAGCTCAAGTGGCTAGTATGTGGCCCAAGGGCTGTAGGCACAGTGGTGAATGGAGCAGGCTTCTGCTCTCAAGCAGGTGATGTTCTAGCAGGAGTTGGGCTGGGGTGGGCAATAAACAAAACAAAATATAAGGAAGGCAGCTTCAGGCTGCAGTAAGTGGAATAAGGAAAGTAAGAATGGTGATTTCGTAGAGAGAAACAGGGAAGGGAGAATGATCAGGAAACGTTCATTCAGAAGGTGATGTTAGTGCCAATACCTCAGTCATGAGAAAGAGCCTGTCACAGAAGACCCTAGGGAGCAGCATTTAATTAGAAAGAACAGCAATGCCCAAAGATGTGAAAAAGCTTGGCTTATTTTAGAAAGGAAGAAAGCTAAGTACTACTCGAGCATCACAGTGGGTGAGGGTTGGAGTGTTTCAAGGTGAGACTAGGGAAATCACTCAGGGACACACGGGCTCAGAACTGAACGGTGGAATGGCGATGCGAATTGTGGAGACTTTAATCACTGGTATGCTGGGACCAGTTCTGCTGCTGGAAGAATGTACTGTGATGTGGAAGGGCAGAGACAATAGGTGGTAGTGGTGGGTAGGAGGTGGAGGGAAGTGGACCATACATTCTAGGGATAGAACCCATGGGGCTTGCTGATTGATAGAACATGGGTGACACGGGGAAGGGAAAAATCAAGAATGCCTGCTTGGGGGCCTCAGCAGCTGAGCCAATGACAGTGCTGCTTACAGAGTAGGGAAATAGTAGTAGGGAGAATGCAGAGTTCTGTGTAGGGCATGTTGCACTGAAGATGACACGAGCACTTCATTTCGTACTCTAGCTTTGTAACAATTGTTTATGCCCCTTACACTTCTTTCTTTTTTGCTTCGCTTCTGTCCTGTCAGTTTCTGATAGAAGAAATGTAGCAGTTAGGATACTGTTTGGCTCCTTGCAAGAGAAAATAAGGTTTAGACAAGCAAGTACAAGGCTTGTTCAGTTGCTCAAGGAAACCACCAAGGTCTCAGGCCCCTTCTATCTTTCTGCTCTCTTATCATTAATTTGTGGCTTTCCTCTTCATGGTACAAGGTGGCTGGCAGCTGTGCCTCCAGGCATTGGAAGAAAATTCTCCATGAATATTTCATAGTTTTTCACGGTTCAGGCTTTCTGAACAGCGGAGGTGTTTGGATTGCCATGGCCTTAGAAACTGGAGACAGTGTCTCCCTAAAGGTATAGAAGTCCTGAGAGATTTGGAGAGTTAAATTCCTCTCTTTCTCCATCTTGGAGACATTTCTTACAATCCAGGATGATCAACCAAGTGATCTCTTCCTCTTCTCCCTTGGAGGATATTTCTTTAATGAGTAATCTCTTTCCCTGGAGGGAAGGATGAGCAGATGTACCAGTGGCCTCTGAAACCCCTAATTTGGGGATGTAAACTTTGCTTTCACCTAATTCTATTTAATAGGGATAAATGGGTAGACATGTCTTTCCTATCTGCTTGAACAAAAGTACCTCTGAATTTAGCACAAATGCTTTCAGGCATACAGAGCAATGCTTAGCACGGGCCAAGGGAAGGAAAAAGGCATGACTGGAAAACCAGTACCCAGTTCTTATAACAAACATCTCTTATAAACACACACTGCTCAGATGGTGAAAGAACAGCACCAGAAGTAAAAATAACTACAGAACTATTTGTACCCTTCTCAAATGTATTCTGCTGGTTTCTCAAAAGCTATTGAGTAAAACTAGATATCAGAATCCTAAAAGGCATCTCTCATTTGTATTAATTCTGCAGCATTCACTACTATTTAATAAATCCAGCAATGGAAGAATGTATTTGGAACAGTAGGAAAGAGTACATAATATTAATATATTTGAGAAGCTCTTAGCAACAGAGGAGGCTTTGTTCTCTGAGTTTTTAGAAATCATTTCTAAAGTTGTTTACTTATTAATTAAATCATGCCTGAATCAGGCTTTCTCTGATTGTTTTATTCTCTCAGTGGCAGCAAACGTGCTCCTTCCCAGGACTCAGTCTGCCCTGCAGGCCTTAAAAGCCTTCCTCTCTGGGCACCCTGACTCCTAGTCAATCAATTTTTATATTTTTTGCAGATTTAAAATACAATATAATTCACATAGCATAAAATCCACCTCTTTAAAGTGTACAATCCCATGATTTTTAGTAAATTCATACAAATTTGTACATCCATTCCCACTATCTAACTCCAGAAATTTTAATCACCCCTAAAAGAAACTTTGGAATCATTAGCAGTCAATCCCCATTTCTCTCTTGCCCAGCCCCTGGCAACCACTAATCTATTTTTAGCCTCTACAGACTTAAGTAAATCTATATGCCCAGAACAAGTTTCTGGGTGTTACCTATAAATAGAACCATACAATATGCAGGCTTTTGTGTCAGGCTTGTTTCACCTGCATAATGTTTTCGAGGTTCATTCATGTCATAGCATGTATCAGTATTTCATTCCTTTTATGGCTGAATAATTTTCCACAGTTTGGATAGATCACATACGTTTATCCATTTTTCAGTTCATGGACATTTGGGTTGTTTCCACATTTTGGCTATTATGAATAGTGCTGCTATGAACATTCTTACGCTATATTTTGCATGAACCTATGTTTTCCATTCTCTTGGGTATGTACCTAATAATGGAATTGCTTGGTTGCATTTTGAGGAACTGCCAAATTGTTTTTCCAAAATGGCTGCAGCAGTTTACATCCTTACCAGTAATGTATGAGGGTTCCAATTTCTCCACATCCTTGACACTTGTTATCTTTTTTGATTCTAGCCATCCTAGTGGGTGACAAGCGGTATCTCATTGTGGTTTTGATTTGCATTTACCTAATGACGAATGATGTTAAACATCTTTTGATGTGCTTATTGGCCATTTGTCTATCTTCTTCAGAGAAATGTCCATTTATGTTCTTTGCCCATTTAAGACTTAGATATTTTTATTACTGAGTTGTAAGAGCTTTCTATATATTCTGGATACTAGATTCTTATCAGGTGTATGATTTGCAAATATTTTCTCCCACTTTGTAGGTTGTCTTTCACTTTCTTAATACAGTCCTTTGATGCACAAGAGTTTTAATTTTGACGAAGTTCAATTTATCTGTTTTCTCTTTTGTTGCATGTGCTTCTGGTGTCATATTTAGGAAACTGTTGCCTCACCCAAGGGCACAATGATTTAAACCTATGTTTAATTTTAAGACGTTTATAGTTTTAGTTCTTATACTTAGGTCTTTGATTGATTTTGAGCTAATTTCTGCATACGGTGTGAGGCAGGGGTCCAAACTCACTCATTTGTGTATGGATGTCCAGTTATCCAATTATAATTTATTTAAGATTATTCGTTCCCCATTGAGTAGTCTTGACATCCTTGTCAAAAATCAATTGATCATATAGGTATGGATTTATTTCCAGATTCTCAGTTCTATCCCATTGATCTGTTTGTCTATCCTTATGCCAGTACCAGGCCATCTTGATTAACATAGATTTGTAGTAGAATTTAAAATTAGGAAGTGTTAAGTCCTCCAACTTTGTTTTTCTTTTTCAAGATTATATTGGCTACTCTGGGTTCCTTGCACCTCTAAATGAATTTTAGGATCATTTCTGCAAAAAAAGCAGTTGGAATTATGCCAGTCAGGTTTTGTTTGACAATTTGGGGCTATTTATTTGGCACTCTTGTTACTGAGTCAGGAACTCAAGACGTGAGGGTGACTCAGGGTACTTAAACTTAAATATTACCCCATTTCCTCAAACCACCACCACACATACTTGGCAAAATGATGGATCATCAATTTAGGAGTTCGAAAATGCTCTGAGAGAATAGTTTGTCCTGATTTGGAATGCCATCTTCTCTCTCTTCTGCCCTGCTGTCTTTGCCCAGCTTGGACACCAGAAGCAGCCTGAGTTCTGCCCTCTGCCCTGCACAAAGGCTGGAGGACTTTTAGCAGGTTGCTTTCTTCTCCAGAAGTCCAGGCCCTAACCTAATCCTTAGCAAGGGCTCTGGTCCCTAACTCCTACATCCAGTGCATGGCAACAAAGGTAAATTCTCCTGTACAGCTTTGGAGAAGCCTCTCTAAAATAGTTCTTCCTGGGTCACACAGAAGAAACAGCACGGCATCGACCCCAGGGCTCTGCTTCAGCATTGGCTGGAAGATCGTTGGCTTCAATGTTATAGACAGCTAAGCACTCTAATCAATAAAGGTTGAAAAGAAAAAAAAAAAACAGGTGGTTTCTAATCCTATAAAAACTAAATGCTGATACCGTGTAGAAGTCCCCGAGAACTCCACATCCCTACTGCTGCTTGGCAATTCAGAATTCTGTCTTCCTCATGGGCCATGCGGATGTTTCTGTTCTCTGCGGCTGTCCTGTTCTTTATGTCTCAGGCAGAGATTCCTAATGAACCCTGTTGTTCCCGGAGCATTTTGCTCCTCTCTTTTCTGGGGAGTCAAAACTACAATTCAGAGAGCAGTTTCTGGCCACTCCTCCTGCCCATAGAATCGCAAAGGCCTGCAGGCCTGTGTAACTGTGGCAGAGAGCTTGTGGGAGAGGTCCGTGGAAGGTGCATCTGTCCTCATGCAGACTCTACTGGTTGAGTCTGTAGCACACGCTGTAACACACACGAGTGCTGTAACACACGCTGCTGAATCTTATTTTTGCCATGGGCCTCAGTTTCCCTGGCCTCTGAGTGATTAAGTACACCTGATAGAGGGGATGTAAACCCTTTGGGGGTCCCTGCCTGGCCTATACCCGTCTCTCTTGGAATGTCCCCTCTGACCCTTGTGTGAACTCTGTGACAAGTCCTCAGCCCCAGCTTGGGACAAGAAGGCCAATCCCATTAGCTGAGCAGTGACCAGTCTCTCTCTCCCTCTCTCTTTCCAGAATCTGAGATCCACCCAGACTAGGGTCAATCCATGGTAGGTGCATGCACCTGTGTGGATATGTCAAGAGGGCACCATGTATGGGCCGAATTTTGGAGAACAGGTAAGTTGAGTAAGCAGAAACCACAAGTGTAGGAGGATGTCAGAGATAGGAGGAAGAAATAGGCAGAAACAGGCAACACGAGAGGGTCGCTGGAGGCCCAGATGGGACTGCCAGAGTGACCTGGCCCACTCAGAACTAAACCTTTGCCTGAACCTCTCTGGTCTACCTCCTCTAATTTTGCTTCAGTGGGTGGCCCCAGGAGCTAAATGTGAATCCAGGGGCATTTGGGCTTATCTAGAGGGCGTTTTTGTTGTTGTTGCTGTTTTGTTTTTCCTTCAAGTTCTTGCCTTTTTGTTTCTCTTAAAAAATGAATGGGGGTGACGGGCTTTTATCCTAGAATAGACCTGTGCTTAATAAAAAGTGTTTCTCAAAAAATATAAAGAATTTTCATACCCCCCAAAACCACTGAAATTTTTTTATAAAGAATTTTCGGAATTGAGCCGATGTCACCAATCTGGTGGGTTCTGAAATCCTAACAGACTAACCGCAGGTTGAGAACCAAGGCTCTCATGCTCTCCAGCTCTCTGATGCTGCAGATGAGAGACAAGAATCCTAAAGGAACGCAGGGCCTTTCTTCTTCGCACCTTGCTGTCCATTTTCTAAACTGAAAAATGAGGTTTGGTGGGACTCACAGCCCTGCAACGAAGATTCTGAAGCCGAATGTGAATAAAGCGTTTACTAAAGCGCCTTAAAAAACGGGCCGCGGGAGGGGCACAGGGCTTCTCCCTGGTGATACTTCCCAGATCCCGCACCGCGGCCCACGCGCTGTCCTCCGCGCTCCGCCCTCCGCTCCCCACCCCACCCCACCCCACCCCACCCCCAGGTCCTTCCCTCCCCGGAGCTGAGAACCATAGCTCCGGCCCCGACCGGAAGCCCCACCCCACCGCCGGGGACGCGGCCTCGGGAGTGCTCACGTTGGCAGCCCGGGCATCCCCGCTGCGCTCCGCTCCCCGCACCGGTAACCCGCGCCAACCTTGCCGCCCACCCGGGGTCGTAGCGGGCGAGATTTCCGAGCTCCGGACGCTCTTGCGGCTCTGCTCAGCCCTGACTCCAGCAGGCCCGCGTCGGCTGCCCCGCCCGTTTCTGGAACCTTTGGTTCCGGCGCTCGGACTTGGGGGAACTTAGGAGGGTGGTGGTGGGGTTTCTGATGCTTTGCGTTTTCTGCGGGGTTTGGGCAGTCACTGGAGAAACGCGGAACAGAAGTCCGTGGTGTTTTCAGGGACAGGGAGTGGAACCTCAGGCGCCTGCGAGCCCCCTGAGGGTTTAGGCGGCCCTCCTTGGCGGGATGACTGGCGCCGGTAGGCTGAGAGAGCCCGGGGCCTGCCTCCACCCCTAGGGGTGCCGTAGGCTCCTGGGGTCCGAGTCTCCGCCCTGCCCCACCGCTTCTCACAAAACCCCTCCACCTCCCTGAGGAGCGCCCGTCTACCCACCTTCTGGTTCCCAGCCTTCGGGCCGCTCCTATTTACCATAGTGTTTATTTATCCTGGTTATCGGTCAGAGTTTTTCTGACCTTCTCTACTCTGGAATAGGGTCCAGAGGAGTCGTGAGGGAAAATTATTAGAATATAAAATCCCAGGAGTCACGTAGTCCGGGTCTGCGTCCCATGCTTGAAGGCCCCACAGAGCAGCCCATCAAACAGCACTTGGTTTTCTTCTTCAACCTCGCCACCTCCTGTGGTTGCTGTTTCCGCCTCTGGCTTACATTGAACCCAACCATGTGTATTTCTCTTTAGCTTTGCTCCATTGGCATGGGAATGCTGCCCCTGGAGGGCATTGGACAGAACAGAGACAGTCCTGTTGCGTGAGGGGCATGGGTCTGTGCTAATGAGGCCAGCTCCTTCCATGACCTGCTCAGAGCCCCGCGCCAGCCCCTCTGTCCTCTGTTGCTGGACAGTTGTTCCATATCCTCCTTCCCAGTGCCCCAGGTGTGATATTCCTTCCACCCAGGGAAGGGCATTCCAAAAATTCTTTTGCTGTACCTTACTGCCCTGCTTGCTCCTGCCCTCACTCCTGCGACGGGTTCTTTGGGCTAAGGCGTAGCATTTAAGTCTGGTCCTATGAAGGCCGTCTTTCTGTTATGCCAGGGTCTTGGGCAGTTTGCGTTGGCTCTAACTCTTACTACAGAATTGCAGAAATTCCTCTCTTTATTGAGCACCGCTAACACCTGCCCCCCAACCCTGGTTCTGTTTTGTGAAATACTGTCTGCTTTGCTTATCCACTGCAGTTAACTTTTGGAGTTAGCCAGATTTCATCTCTTTGACATGGACTTCCACATGGGGTGACCTTGTGTCCTAGGTTGCCAGAGACAGTTCTGGCTTATACCATTGTCCCAGCATAATCACTTTCAAAAGATTCATGGTTTGTATGATCAAGCTTGTCTCTGTCTCTAAGTTAGATACACTTATATTTGTAGGTAAGAGAGTGGCATGTGGCAGCCCACGTGAGACTTGCACTTGGGCCCATAGATGTCAGAGCCACAGACTAGGAAATGAGAATTCCTCCAGGTCAGTGCTCATAGGCCTCATGTAGGTAGAGAGCTTTGGGTGGCTTTGCCCTTAGAGGGCAGGGGTTCCCTTCCCACCCTGGCACAGAAAGTCCAAACTAATACTGAGGGCTATGTCTTGTCAAATTCATCCCCAGAGTTACTCTGGGGCTTCGAAGCCAGTGCCCCTAAATTCACTGTCATGATCCAGAGGAAGGTGTTCAGAGTTCAAGCCCAGCTCCTTGACATGGCATCTGGCTCCTGGGAAAGTAACCGATGTGGAAGTATGACCAGAGTTAGGCCTAAGGTGCCCTGGGCTTCCCCAGGAACCAGAGAACTCAGTCCATGCAGGGCCAGTTAAGTTTTAAAGACTGCATGTCAGCACTTGTAACTGTCATAGGATTAGGCTAAGAGGGAGAACACTGGTTATCCACTAGGATGACCAACCATCTTAGTTTGCCTGGGATTGAGGGGTTTCCTAGGACATGGGACTTGCAGTTTTAAGACCAGAAAACTCCTGGGCGAACTGGGATAAGTTGGTCACCCTCTTCTCAACCCTGGCTGCATGTTAGACTCTCTTGAGGAGCCTCTTATTTAGAGTCTAATTTAATTGATTCAGGTAGTTGTTTTTTTTTTTTTTTTAATGCTCTCAAGTTGATGCCAACAGGCTACCAGAGTTGAGAACTACTAGGCTGTAGACAGTGTTTCCAATAACCATTGAAGGTGTTTGGTTTTTGAGCAGAAGTGGTTCCAGACATCCCTGACAGGGGTGTATAACTCTGTGTGTTGGCCTTTTACCTTAGCAAGAGAGGTATCAAGCTGGTAGTTGCCTACTATTGCTATTATCTGTCCCCACCCCCAGGCCGCCTTTCTCACTGGTGAGGACCAAGGTTTCTCTTTTCCAGGC
This sequence comes from Macaca nemestrina, assembly GCF_043159975.1. Taxonomy (NCBI): domain Eukaryota; kingdom Metazoa; phylum Chordata; class Mammalia; order Primates; family Cercopithecidae; genus Macaca; species Macaca nemestrina. The sequence goes on from NC_092137.1 coordinate 102,751,259, forward strand.
ATGCTCCGATACCTTCTCCCTCAAGACAGGAGGTCAGTGGAATAGCCTCATTTTGATTGATGGAATCATGATTTACACGGTTGCAGATGAAGCTGGCATGAGACTTGAGACAGGACTGCCATCTCTAGGTCTGGGACATATGCCCCAGAGAGTGGTGGTCCAGAGGCTAACTGTGAGACTGTGTGTGCTTTGGCTTTGCCCCATGGGGTGTGGGAGCTTGGAGACCAGGTGCCTCTGGGACTGTCCTCTCTGCAGGCCTCCAGGATCATGTGGTACGTCAGCACCAGGGGCATAGCCCCACGGGTCAACTTTGAGGGGGCCCTCTTCTCTGGCTATGCACCCGATGGAGGCCTCTTTATGCCGGAAGAGCTCCCACAGTTGGACAGAGAGACCCTGTGCCAGTGGAGCACACTCTCCTATCCTGGCCTGGTGAAGGAGCTGTGTGCCCTCTTCATTGGCTCTGAGCTCATTCCGAAAGATGACTTAAATGGTGAGTGCTCCCACCTCTACTTCCACTCCTCCAGCCCCTGCCAGCTCAGTCTACAGAATTGCAAATCCATCACCAAACCACTAGGAAGTCTCTAGTCATGTTTCTCAAACTTTCTTTCTTTTCCTGACTCTAGAATCCCAGAATTGAAAATATTCTGAAAGATTTCATCCTTTCTCCAGGAAGATGAATGTTGACATTTTCTTCATTCTTTCTCTTTCTTTCTCCCTCCCTTCCCTCCCTCCCTCCCTCCCTCCCTCCCTCCCTCCCTCCCTCCCTCCCTCCCTCCCTCCCTCCCTCCCTCCCTCCCTTCCTTCCTTCCTTCCTTCCTTCCTTCCTTCCTTCCTTCCTTCCTTCCTTCCTTCCTTCCTTCCTTCCTTCCTGTCTCTCTCTCTTTTCAAAAAACCTCTTCAACACTAGGGATTTTAGAATCATCTTGAGTGACTTGAACGTTGAGGTGTTTCCTTCCTGCACATAAAGCACCCAGACCCCCAAATTGCTCTTTTATTTTTTGAATGTTAATTCCAGAAGGGACTTCAAGACTGTCCCGGACCAGCTTGTCTTAAGCTATACTGTGCCTATGGATTCCCTCCGGGATCTTGTTAAAAACCAAATTCTGATTCAGTGGGTCTGGCATAGGAGTGAGAATTCTGCATTTCTGTCAGATGTCCGAATAATACTACACTACTGGTCCATGAGCCACACTTGAAACAGCAAGAACAAAATCCATAATGTAATGGTGGTGGTTTGGGGTTGGGGAAGAGAAAGGACCACTTAAAATGCAGTCTGATGACCAGCAGTAATGGCATTGCTTGGGCATTTGTTGGAAATCCGGGACTGCTTCAGATTGACTGAACCAGCCTGCTTTTTAACAAGATCCCAGGTGCTTGGTTTGCCAGTGACAGTTTGAGAAGCTCTGCTCTAGGACTGCTCCAGTCCTGCCTTAGGGAGGGCTGTATATCAGCCATCCAAAAGCTCTGGCGTCACAGGTGCGAGATTTAGTAATGCAACAAACAAACAAAAAGCTTCCTATCTTTAAGAAGGAGCATTAGGGCCGGGCGCGGTGGCTCACGCCTGTAATCCCAGCACTTTGGGAGGCCGAGGCGGGCGGATCACAAGGTCAGGAGATCGAGACCACAGTGAAACCCCGTCTCTACTAAAAATACAAAAAATTAGCCGGGCGCGGTTGTGGGCGCCTGTAGTCCCAGCTACTCGGGAGGCTGAGGCAGGAGAATGGCGTGAACACGGGAGGCGGAGCTTGCAGTGAGCCGAGATCGCGCCACTGCACTCCAGCCTGGGCGACAGAGCGAGACTCCGTCTCAAAAAAAAAAAAAAAAAAAAAAAAGAAGGAGCATTAGATGGGATGTGACATTGATGTGTTATGTAGCTATTTAATTGACCCCTGATTGGAATACATGCTCACGAGACAGTCAAACAATGAGGAAGTATAAAAAATGAAAAAGTCTTCTAGCACCAATCCTGGTCTCTGAGGAAATCACTATAAGGAATCTACGAAAGTTTGGTGTATGTTTTCCCAGATTTTTTTCTAGGTTTAGACAATTGTATTCAAAAATGGTATCGTTTAAGATGAAGATTTTTGGCCTTTTAGTAGCAGGAGTTGGAAACTTTTATCTTCAGAGACTGAGAGGGAACTTGAGAAAGAGACCAGGCCCCTCATTGGCTATCCACCCCACTACCCTCACAGATCTGATCGACCGAGCCTTCAGCAGATTCCGTCACAGAGAGGTGGTCCATCTGTCCAGGTTGAGGAATGGGCTGAACGTGTTGGAGCTGTGGCATGGTGTCACATATGCATTTAAGGACCTGTCCCTGTCCTGCACAACACAGTTCCTGCAGTACTTCCTGGAGAAGAGGGAGAAGCACGTCACTGTGGTTGTAGGTGTGTTTTGGGGCACGAACCTGGAATACCTGAGTGCTGTGACTGTAGGGTGTCCACCTATGGGATGCTGTTCATGGAGCCACTCAGGGACTGTGGTACTGGTTCTTCCAGAGCAAGGTTCCTAACCTTTTCTGGTGCCATAGACCCCTTTGCCAGGCTGATGGAGGCTATGGAACTTCCTCAGAGTAACGTTTGAAGTGCACAAAATGCTTAAGATGATGTGGTTCACAAGTTCACTGATGTCCTGAATTTTATCCGTGGATCCATGGACCCTATGTGGAGTGCTAGGTTCATATCCTCCAAGTGTTTGAAGTAGTTGTTGCTATATTTGACAACAGTGCTTTGGGGACCCTTTCTTTCCTTATGTTCATTCCCTTTGTTCTAAAGGGGGAGGGTTATCCTTTCTTCCCGTCCAGGAACGTCTGGGGACACAGGAAGTGCTGCCATTGAGAGTGTTCAAGGGGCAAAGAACGTGGACATTATCGTTCTACTGCCCAAAGGTCACTGCACAAAGATTCAGGAGCTCCAGATGACAACGGTGCTGAAGGAGAACGTACATGTGTTTGGAGGTGTGTGCTGAGGCAGAGGCTCTAGGGACAGTGCAGCCCTGCCTTACTTGGGTTTGCTTTGGGAGATGGGCTGGAACAAAACTGCACAATTGGGTAACTGTCTTCCTTTCATCAGTCATATTTGAGGTTGGTGTATATGCCTTGGCTCAGCTCTGGGCAGGGTTCTGGCTACACAGTAAACTATTGGAGGTGACAGATGCATAAACTGATACTAACAGTACAGCACACTAAGTACGGATTGAAAACCATATCCCAAAAAATGCCACCTCCATGCATGTCCAACCTGCAAGTGTCATGTATGTCAGCAGCCATGCAGAGTCATAACCTGAGCCAAATGACTTGGGTTTTGTTCCAAGACTCTGAAGTTAAGAGGACACCAACATGTTAAGTAATTATTTTAAGAGAATGTGTTGCCAGGTGCGGTGACTCACGCCTGTAATTCCAGCACTTTGAGAAGTCCAGGTGGGTGGATCGCTTCAGCCCAGGAGTTTGAGACCAGCCTGGGCAACATGGCAAAACCTTGCCTCTATAAAAAATACAAAAATTAGCCGGGCTTGATGGTGTGCACCTATAGTCCCAGCTACTCCAAAGGCTGAGATGGGAGGATCGCTTAAGCCCAGAAGGCTGCAGTGACTCAGGATCATGCCATAGCATTGCAGCCTGGGCAACAGAGTGAGACCCTGTCAAAAAAAAAAAAAAAAAAAAGATAATGTGTCATTATATGTTGATGGTTCCTGCTGTTCTTTACAGTATGGGAACAACTAAGCCATGCACTAGTTATCTGGTCTAAATATTTAAAATAGGGACCAGTGGTACCCACCACTGGTTATACTCCTACCTGAGTCACATCATGAGAATCACAGCATTTTGTGCTTGGAGAAAGGCAAAAGCCATCTTTTTTAATATCAGGCCATCTATTCCTAATGGATTTAATCATTATAGGGATTGGGAGTGGAGAAAGATGGGGCGAGTGTGGGTGGAGCTGTACATTTTTATTTTTACCTCTCACACCCTACTGGACCCCAGGTAGCTGTAAGGTGGGGACTTGGATTAAGTTTTGGCCTGGGTGGGCTGTGGCCTCGGGCACGCTTTCCAGGAGGCCTGGCTTAGTTTGGTCACTCACCTGACAGAACAGCAAGTGTGATGGCAGAGAATGTTCCTTCTACAACTGTCCTGGCTTCTTATCATCATCCTGTAGAGGTTATTTTTGTATAACATCAGCTGTGACAAGGAGCAAAAGCACAGTGAAAGCAAACTTATCCAAAGGAATAGCATAATATCCTTTGTCAGTTTGTTCAAGAGCAAGCAAACTGCCCCTCTGCTCTGTTCTTTAGCAAGTGCATACACTTGCCAGTGAAAAGTCCATGCTAATGCAGGTGTTGACGTCGTCTTACACATTTGCCTTGCTAATTGCTCATATTTGGCTGCATTTTCCCGCAGTTGTTGCAAGACTTCAATGCACAAGATTCAGGCTCCTGAGGGTCCTTGTTATACCCCAAGCACCAAAATTGCTAGTTATGGATCTAGGACTGTTTTTTCCTAGAATCAAAGCAGAGAATAGCATTTTGTGCCTCTGTCCTGCCTCCTCCTCCCTTTTTTTCTTTTTTGTATGCAGACCTAAGGGTGTGACTGAAAGCTCCATTCCTGACTTGTGGATTGGAGAACAGTGCTCAAGTGTAAAGTAATGGTGGGAGTGCGGAATCTGATGAATGTATCAAGTCATTAAATCTGGACCTGAAGGGAGTGTTTTGTTGTGTACATGTTGAAGAAAATCAGAAACTAAGGCAGCAGGCTTCACAGAAATCAGTTTTGTTTATAAATGGCACTATTCAGATGCTTTCTTTCCTTTCTAGAGCTTTCTGGTTTGGTTTTAAGGAGGATGTGTGTTAGTTCAGGATGTAACAGCAAATATGTATTTTTCCGTAGACTGGTAAGCTTAGCAAGTAGGGATGGACCACTTAGATTATTGCGTGTGGACAGTTGGTTTATAAAGTCATTGATTTCCATGTACATTGTATACTTGGTTCTTCTTAAGCACAGAATAATCAGCAGGTGCTAGGTATTTATTAATTACATTATTTGGGATGCTTTTGGCTAGAAGTAGCAAAAAATTCAACTCAGACCAGCTTAAACAAGAATATTTTCCAGCTTCCATAACTGGAAGGCCAGAGGTGGAGTGGGCTCCCAGTTGCTTCATTCAGTGACTGACACTGCTCTCAGGAACCCAGGTCCTTCCCATCCTCTGCTCTGCCCTCCTCAGTCCTAAGGCTCCTTCCTCTTGTGGTCATATGGTGTTTCCTTGAGGTAACCAGGTCTCTCCCTTCCTGTTGCTCTTTCCTAAAAGCAGTGAATCTTTTCTTAGAACTCAGCAAACACGTCTTTGTGGTTCACTGACCTGAATTTATTCACATGCTCATTCTGGAGCCAACCCTGACCCCATGAGAATACCAGGCACTGATTGGCTTGGTCCTGGCAAAGGAATGGAATCACCATGACGGGCCCTGGCCATTCTGGATACACACGGGGATCTAGAGTCAGTCCCCCAGCTCCATTGCTGCTACACAGTGTTGAAGGGCAGAATGGTTAGCACCTTTAATGCCTTCTCTGGCACATTTCCCAGTAAAGTTCACCCCTCTCCCTTCCAAGTGTAGATTCAATGGAGACATACTCGGGTATCAGATAAGAAATCAATATTGGCTTGATTGCTCATTGAGCTAGATGGGGGATATAACTTGTATTAGTGGACAATTCACCATAAATTTATCCAGTAATTCACTCATAAATTACACTGATGTACACACCCAGTTTCATGGAGGGGAAGTTCTGTCCATCTAATCTTACCTGCCATATAGTAGCAGAGAGCAGAACACCTACCCTGTGACCTAATGGGGGCAGAGGACAGACCACGGGGGAATGTTGGCTGTTTCCACCCTGGGCCCTGGTAGAGGACTGTGGAGGAAAGGCTATGACTCTCATCATTTTCCAGTCAGCCACACGGTTCCTCGTCTGCGGAAGAGTGGGGGAAGTGGGCAGGGATTACAAAGAGAAATTTTCCCAGGATCCCAGAAGGTTGACATTTGCTATCTTATTTTAGATAATGGTAGAAACATTGGAACTGGTTCTGGCTCCCCTTTCTATTCTAAGCTAGGGCAGATATTTAGGAACACAAGCATCTGAGGCATGGTTTCTGTCCTTGAGGAGCTTAATATTGAGTCTAGAAAGTGAGGTCAAATTACGTGAAAGTAAAGAAACCTAGGCTACGCGAAGGTCCCAGGAGGATGGGCTCAGCCTGGGAGGGCTGTCGCAGGCGGGTGCTGACCTCCTGGGGGCTCTACATGCTCCTGACAGCTGCCCTCTCCTCTTGCCCCGGCAGTGGAGGGAAACAGCGATGAGCTCGATGAGCCGATCAAGACTGTGTTTGCCGACGTGGCTTTTGTCAAGAAGCACAATCTGATGAGCCTGAATTCGATCAACTGGTCCCGGGTCCTGGTGCAGATGGCCCACCACTTCTTTGCTTACTTCCAGTGTACGCCATCCTTGGACACGCATCCCCTACCCCTGGTGGAGGTGGTTGTGCCAACAGGGGCTGCCGGTAACTTTGCAGGTAAGGAGTCCCCGGGGCACAAATGGGCTTTCCAGAAAAATACCTGCAGCCCCAGTCCTTCTAACTGCCTTTTGGCTGCAACTGTGAGGAGAAAGAAGGTGGAGTCCCAGTTCTGAAGGTGATGGGAAACCCCACAGAAGCAGCTCCCAGAAGATTTCCCCTGTCATTGCCTGGGGCAGCATCCTGGGCTCCTGCTGCCAGCAGCAGAGGGTGATGGCTTAACCCTGCATGCTCCTGCAGCCTCACCTGATGTGCTCGCCGGCTCAGCAGAGTGTGGAGAGGCAAGGTCAAGGGTCAGCCGCTGTGCCTGGCTGGCAGTGCCCTCAATCAGAAATGTGGACTTTGCTCCCAACCCTGGCCAGCTACCCAATGTGAGGGCAAGCGGCTTGACTGGCACGTGTGTTCCCATTCCTGGATGCACTACCCTGACCCCATGTGATGTGGAAAGAGTTCTGGACTTGGGGTTCTGGCCCCAGTTCTGTCCTTTACTAGCTGAGAGGCTGTGGAGCAGTCCTTTAGACTCAACCTTTGAGCTATAAAATGAGATTGTATCACTCATCATATCTCCCAGGACTGCCTCAATGAACGAATAAGATTCCTGTGTACATGCAGACTTTGTAAGGGCAAAGTGCTGTACAGCTGTGTAGCATTAAAATCATTTTATCTAATCACTAATATTTATCAAGCACTTAGTATGCAACTGGCACTGTTCTAAATGCTTTTCACATAGGAACTCATTTATCCACCTGTGGAGAAGACACTTTCCATTTTATAATGAGGAAACAAAGGCACAGAGAAAGGAGTCATGCCCTGGTTACGCAGCTGGGCCAGGAGTGCGACCCAGGCAGTCTGGCTGCAGAGCTGGCGAGGCTACGGGAATTACTGTTCCTGATAGTTCCAGCAATGCCATTGGTTCTGATGAGCACCAAGGACGGTCTAGCTGAGAGCACAGAAGCATCTGAGTGGTTAGGAAGCCACTGGGGGAGGTGTGCAGATGTGGCCCAGGTGTTGGTTGGGTGGGGCTTCCTGACTTCTGCCACTGAAAGAAGGGTGGAGAGAACAGTGGGCTGGCAGGCAAGGAGGGAATAGCTTCTTTGCCACTCATGGGGTAAAGCCCACCATGCTCCCCATTCCCATCACCCTCCAGTTAGTGATGCACCGAGTTGTGCAGCCAGTGGCCCTCTGCAGCCCAGAGCCTACCACAGTGCTCGATACAAAATAAACACGTGACCAACGTTTCCTGAGGGCGTTCTTATCCACCTTTGCTCTGTCAGGAACCAACTCTTTGGCTTTAAGACCCTGGACCTTCCTGAGCCTCCATTTCTCCCCTGTCAGGCAAGGATATCATGATGTTCTCATGAGGACCAGGTGAAATAAGAAAGAGAAAGTTGAGATCAGTAGTTCAAGACCAGCCTGGCCAACATGGTGAAACCCCATCTCTACTAAAAATACAAAAATTAGCCAAGTGTGGTGGCGCACGCCTGTAATCCTGGTCACTTGGGAGGCGGAGGCAAGAGAACCGTTTGAACCTGGGAGATGGAGGTTGTAGTGAGCTGAAATTGTGCCACTGCACTCCAGCCTGGGCAACAGAGAGAGACTCAGTCTCAAAAAAAAAAAAAAAAGAATGAGAAAGCGTTTTGCCAGGTTAACAGTGATGTTGGATTGTGTGGTTGTCCCTAACTCCCCTTAGCTACTCACCAGAGATAAACTGCTCATGAAAGCACCATATGTAAAACCTTCCTAAATGATGTCACATGTCCGGGCTCTACACCTCTTAAAGGGAGGAATTCCTTGCTTGTTCTGTGCAAACAAGAACTGCTGTTGGGGTGGACTGAGGGTGCTGCTCTGGCCTCCCCTGATGCCTGTGCAGGGAGAGTAGTCTGGGAGGCTGAGTCGAGGGAGGGCATGTGCTCAGGACTTAGGCATATTTTGAATCCTGACTCTGACACTTAACAGGCTTCGGAAAGGTCACTTTGACCTCTTGGAACTTTCATTTCCTCTTCCAAAAATTGGTGTTTTACGGTAGTCAGCCATCTATGAAATACTTTGGCCCCTGGGAGGGGCTGACACATAGAACAGCCTCAGGGCATGGTGATGTGCTCCTAGTCATCCTCACACTCGCTCTCTCTCTCTGTGTGTGTGTGTGTCTGAAACAGGTTTATTGCTAGATGATTCACATACCATTCACACATTTTAAGTGTATGATTCAGTGGTTTTTAGTATAATATATTCACAGACTTATGCAACTATCACCATAACCAATTTTGGAATGTTTACGTCACCCTAAAAAGAAACCCTGTACCCATTAGCAGTCACTCCTCACTTTTCCTTAGACCACCTCCTTCGCCAGCCCTTGGCAGCCACGAATCTATTTTGTTTCTCTATGTAGATTTTCCTATTCTAGATATTTTCTATAAAAGGAATCATACAGTGTGTGGTCTTTTGTGCCTGGCTTCTTTCCCCTAGCATAATGTTTTCAAGGTTCATTCGTGTTGTATCATGTATCAGTACTTTTTCAATTGTATGTATATACCATACAGCGGTATATTTTGTTTATGAGTTTATCAGCTGATAGATATTTGGATTGTTTTAACACAGCTATTATGAATAATGCTGCAGTGAACGTTTGTGTATAAGTTTTCATGTGACCATATATTTTATTTCTTTTGGATATATAACTAGGAGTGGAATTTCTGTTATATGATAACTCTATGTTTAATATTTTAAGGAACTGACAGACTTCAGTTTTCCAAAGTGGCTACACCATTTTGTGTCACCACCAGCAATGTAGGAATTTTCCAATTTCTCCACATCCTCACCAACACTTTTTATTATCTGTCTTTTTGATTCTAGCATCCTAGAGGGTGTGAAGTAATAGCTCATGGTTTTTGTTTATATTTCCTTCACGACTAATGATGTTGAACATCTTTTCCTGTGCTCATTGGCCATCTGTATGTCTTCTTTGAAGGAATGCCTGTTCTTTTGCCCATTTTATTATTATTATTATACTTTAAGTTCTAGGGTACATGTGCACAATGTGCAGGTTTGTTACATATGTATACATGTGCCATGTTGGTGTGCTGCACCCATTAACTCGTCATTTACATTAGGTATATCTCCTAATGCTATCCCTCCCCCTTCCCCCTTCCCCACAATAGGCCCCAGTGTGTGATGTTCCCCTTTCTGTGTCCAAGTGATCTCATTGTTCAGTTCCCACCTATGAGTGAGAACAAGCAGTGTTTGGTTTTCTGTTCTTGTGATAGTTTGCCGAGAATGATGGTTTCCAGCTGCATCCATGTCCCTACAAAGGACACGAACTCATCCTTTTTTACGGCCGCATAGTATTCCATGGTGTATATGTGCCACATTTTCTTAATCCAGTCTGGCACTGATGGACATTTGCTTTTGCCCATTTTTTAATTCGGTTATTTGTATTTTTATTGTTGAATTGCAACAGTTCTTTATATATTCTGGATACAATCCCTTATTAGATATATGAATTGCATTTTTTCCCCGTTCTGTGAGTTGCCTTTTCATTTTCTTGATAGTGTCCTTTTTAAAGCAGAAAAGCTTCAAAAAGCACAAAAGTTTCTTAATTTTGATGAAGCCCAATTTACTTTTTTCTTTTGTTTCTAAAAAGCCATTGTTCTCTTCCTCTCTTGTCTTAAGCTGGGTACATTGCTCAGAAGATAGGCCTGCCCATCCGTCTGGTCGTGGCAGTGAACCGCAATGACATCATCCACAGGACTGTCCAGCAGGGAGACTTCTCTCTGTCTGAGGCTGTTAAATCAACCTTGGCATCAGCTATGGACATTCAGGTAGGCCTGGGGGAGGTGTGCAGATCCGGCCCAGGTGTTGGTTAGGTGGGGCTGGATGGGGCTGAGATCAGTGTGGACCTGAAAGTGACTTTCTGCCCAGGTGCCCTACAACATGGAGAGGGTATTCTGGCTACTCTCTGGCTGTGACAGCCAGGTGACAAGAGCCCTCATGGAGCAGTTTGAAAGGACCCAAAGTGTGAATCTGCCCAAGGAACTGCACAGCAAGGTCAGTCACTGCCCACACACCACAGAGAAAGGAAAGGGTACAGCCACATAGCAGACTTGGGGTTTGGAAGTCTAGTCAAGGGAAGAGGACACCTGTTTCTTGAGCACCTGCTATGAGCCCGTCACTTTTACTGACGCTTTACGTGGAACAATTTATTGAATGAGGAGAGGTAATAGAGAACATAGTTTAGAGTCAAATGGGCTCAATCCCAAGTGAGCGCTGAGACGCTGGGCCAGTTTCCTAAACTCTGTCCCTCAGTTCCTTCATCTATAAAATGGCGATAGTAAGAATGCCTACCTCATAGAGTTGTTGTGAGATTTAAGTCAAATAATATATGTGAAGCACTTTGCATACTTCCTGGTAATATATGGCTTGATATGTTAACTTAGTTTTACTTATTATTGTTGTTAATTTCCAATAATACTGTCAACCGGAAGCCATTTTGCCCATCCAGTATGAACACAGACCATTGTTTCCGTTGAGCTCTTCCTTTCTTCCTTTTCCTTCCTCTCTCTTTCCTCCCTCCCTCTCCTTCGTCCCTCTCTCACCTTCCTCCCTCCCTCTCTTCTCCCTCCTTTCCTTCTTACTTTCTTTTTTCTTTCCCTCCCTCCTTCCCTTTCTCTGTCTTATTTTTCTTGGAAAAGGAGAAATTTTATTCCCTTGGAATGGTAGGAATCTAATTGGGAAGGATTGTTTTTATTTTAATGCAACGTGGTGATGGTACTTATTCTGTGTTTAAAAAAAAAAAAAAAGGATTTCTGAAGCTGCCTTTAATTTTCTCTACCACATTCCCACTGAGTGGCCATCCAGACTGTGCATACCTCCAGTGACCAGACCCTCACTACCTCACACCAGCTCTCACCATTACAAAAGTCTTTACGTTGAGCTAGAATCTGCTCCTTCTAGCTTACACAGTCTGATTCTACATCTCAGTGTTTCCAGTATTTAGAGAATCCTCATTTACCAGGTTAGTCTTCCTACTTCCTTTAGTGGTCCCTTGCATGACATAATTTTGCATGGTCAATATCCACCTTAAAGTGTTGTTTTCCAAGTTGGATGCAGTTCTCTAGGCTGAGCCATACCAATGCAGACTGGAGTGGAATTTCGGCCTTCTGGAATCTGTACTTCTTTTGATGTACCCAAAGATCAATTTATTTGGTTAATGGTTTGACATTCACATTCCTTCTCCTCATATAAATGAGGTGCTCCATGAAGACAGGCACCATACCCCCCACTCCTTCATTCTCTCTCTGGCTATACACTTGCTGCAATGGCATTCATATTATATATCTACTGTGAGCCAGGAACTGTACTGGGTGCTAGAAACACAAAGACAAGTAAAATACATTCATTGCCGCCTGGGAACCCTCATTCACAGCAGGTAGCTGTATGAAAATCTGGAGGCTGAGGCAGGTGGATCGTTTGAGGTCAGGAGTTTGAGACCAGCTTTGCCAGCATGGTGAAACTCCATCTCTACTAAAAAAAAAAACAACAAAACTTAGCTGGGCATGGTGGCACATGCCTATAAATCCCAGCTACTTGGGACGCTGAGACAGGAGAACTGCTTGAACTCGGGAGGTGGAGGTTGCGGTGAGCCAAGATCGTGTCACAGTACTCCAGCCTGGGTAGACAGAGACTCGGTGTCTCAAAAAAAGAAAAGAAAAAGAGAAAATCTATGATACTCTATGATCCCTATTGCAGTCAAGTATATGCAGGGTGTTTGGTGTATTATAAGCATACAATACATTTTCAGAAGATGATCAAATAAACCAAACACACTGAGGGAGCACAGACAAGGCAGTCTTCCTCTGTCCGAAGGAAGTGGGGAGGGCTTCCTGGAGGAGGTGCTCTGTGAGCTGAATAGCAACTGATAGGAAGGAGGTGTGCCAGCAACCAAGCTGCCTGGAGCCTTCTGGCTGTGGCAAGTTGTTGAACAAATCTTGATTTGTTGATTTGCTGATTAGGAGCCAAATCCCGACTAAATGGATTGACATAAAACTCAAATGTATCCTTCCTCCAAGCAGAGTGAGTCAGCTCAAAACTGGGAGGCCGGATTTTTACTGTGAGCCACGTCTGAGCCATTGGGTCTGAATGTCCCATTGGATCCCTGGGGTTTGTGTGGGTCTGTGGTGGAGAGTGGGCTTTTGTCATCTTTCCCTGCTTTCCCAACATACCTCATCTTTCTGACCTGGGACCCTTCAGCTTTCAGAGGTGGTGACATCCGAGTCAGTGTCTGATGAAGCCATCACCCAGACCATGGGCCGCTGCTGGGATGAGAACCAGTATTTGCTGTGCCCCCACTCGGCGGTGGCCGTGAACTACCATTACCAGCAGATGGACAGGCAGGAGCCCAGGTACAGGCCATGGGGGCTTGGGCCACTGAGGGACCATTTGAATTTCAGGGGCCCTCTTCTTCTCCAAGCGGTGGGAGAGACAGGACTACGAACAAATGGCTGTAATGGAGTATGATGGGTGCTGTGTGGAACTGTGCCCTGGAAACTGTGGGCCCAGAAGAGGGAACGTGACAGGTATCCCAAGGACAGTCAGGGGCAGAGGAGGTGGCTGAGCTGGCCTCCAACCCGGAAGAGCAGTTTGCCAGGTGGCGTCATTGTAGCGATAAGTTTGAGGTACCAATTTTCTGTCTGTGTCTCTGTCTTCCATACCCCACCCTATCCCTAACCTTCCACTGTTTCTTCTCCTTCCTCCTCCACCTTCTCCTTTCCCATCCCTCTATTCTCTCACTGTCCTCCTGCTGCCACCTGCCCCCATCCCCAGCAGCACTCCCCGGTGCTGCCTTGCCCCTGCCTCTGCAGCCAAGTTCCCGGAAGCTGTCCTGGCTGCTGGCCTGACCCCTGAGACTCCTGCAGAGATCGTAGCCCTGGAGCACAAGGAGACACGCTGCACCCCGATGCGGAGAGGTGACAACTGGACCCTGATGCTTCAGGACACCATTGAGGACCTTAGCCGACGGTGGAGGGGTCATGCCCTCAACGCCTCCCAGTAGCCTGGCTGGAGGTGGCTTTCTTTAGGCTTCAGATCCCAGGGAGGTGCACCCTCTGAGCTGCCTTGTGACCCTCCCCATTAAGCATAGGTTAGGAGGTTCCCAGGAGGCTGCTCAGCTGGGTCTGGAGCCAGCTGGCTTTGCTCCGTTCCCTGGCTACTCTGTGCCTGGTCACAGGGAGGCTGAGTGAGGGGCTGTGAACAGTTGCCAGAAGCACCCCCTCCGTCCCTGGCCCACGCGGCAGTGTCTGAGCTGTAGTGAAAGTTTCAGGGCCTGCAGAAGAAGAGCCCTGGGCACAGGATTGACCATGGCTCCAGGGGTTTAGGACCCCAGACCTGTGAAGGTGGGGGAAGCTCACCACCTTCATGCAGCCTTTATATGCTCTCTGAGCCTTAGCTGATTTGGCCCCCAAAACACATCCAAAGGTTCTAGCCCGCCTTGTCAGAGACTTCCACCCTGCTCACATGTTGGCAATCCCTGGAATAAAATGCTTGTTCTGTGTGATGGAGACGGCACATCCTGTGGGCAGGTCCCTTCCTAGAAGGGCTGCAGGACTGTGGGCAGCCCTGGGGGCCGCTGAGTGGTGGGCTGAGGTGCGTGCGGCATCCCCCTGCTGCCCTGCATTGGCCTAGGCTTGAGGTGCCATGGCCCTGGTGGTGCTGGCATCCATAGAGGTTGAGGTGGGGCTCACCAGATGGAGACCCTGTGGGAAAGCATTGGCATCAATGTGCAAACCGAGTCAAGGCCCTGTTGCTCATACATCACTTGGGATTGAGCCCATTTGACTCAGGTTCCAATCCATTTCATCAGGTTCCAATCCTGTGTGGGTTGAGGAGAGTTTTAGACAAATACATGAACGGCAACAGAAACCCCATGCCTTGGATGCTGGGGGCCCCTAGGAGGGGAGGGGAGGGGAGGGGAGGGGAGGCAGGCGTTGGATGGAGGAATATGTTGCCACTAGAGGACGCTGTTGCCGCCACCCTGGGGGCTGCTGTGAAATGACCTAGTGGGCATCTGTCCTCCAGAGTCCCCTTCCCCTGCCTGCCTGAGGTCTGAAGGCGCTGCTCACCAGGTGCGGTCCCTGCCTGGCATTCCCCATCAGAACATCCCAGCCCCGTATCGCCGTGGGACTAAAGGGAAAGGCCTGTAGTGCCCTCTGCTGGAAGACTGGACATCGAGGCACTGCAATCAGTAGAGGACAGGGATGCTGGACCCCAGGAAGACAGAAGGAGTGTTCTTAAAGGAGTGACAGTGACTCCTTACCAGCCACGACACTTGGCAGTTTCTGAGACACTTTAACATCCACAGCAGTAGACACTGATGCAGCCCCTGGGGCCACTTACCCATTAGATATGATAGGCCCAATGCTTAGGGGCCACCATTCATTAGAGGCCCATGAAAATGTCTTCATTTCTTTTAAAACCGAAAGAAAATAGTATAATCCAGCTGGGATTTTATTTATCTTTCTTCTAACACAGTTGTACAATAGAATTTTAAGTATTTTTTATAGAGGAAGACACCCATGAAAGCAAAAGTGCCTAATACCCACAAAAGTTACTATGCAGCCCTGATAGCACCTACTGTGTGGCAGGTGACATTTTACAAAAATTATCTCATTTAATCCTGACAGCAGCGTGTGAAGCAAGTGCTACTGTTTCCCCTGTGTTGCCGGTGAGAACAGAGAACATCCAGACTCTGAGAGACGAGGTAACTTGAGGTAACTTACCAGGGTGGCGGCACGGAACAGAGAGGCCGGAACTTGAACCCAGACCTTGTGGTCTCCAGTTTGGCATGTAGTTCTCCTCACACCGCCTCCTGTGTCAGCGGGCACGTTCTTATGGGGCTTGCCCTGCTGCCTGCCTCCCTCCATCTTTCCCCAGGCCCTGGCCCTGGCCGTGCTCCTGGGTCCGCCCGCCATATTCCTTTTTTGGATGGATCTGGGAGCATAGCTGTGCTTCTCCAGGAGTCCTCCAGGGGCTGCTGCAGGCCTGCTTTCCCGGCCTCTTTAACTGGCACTGGTGCCTGCTGTGGGCGGGCCCATGCAGGTGGCTCCTTCTCCTTTGCTGCCATATTCTGAGGACCTCAGGGCAGGGCCAAGGTCACAGGGAAACCCCATCCCCTGAATGGTTCTGGGACCTATCCAGCTCTGAGAGACCACCATGCCTGTGAGGGAGGCCAGAAAAAGGCCGCACCAGGCACAGCGCACATTGACAGGAAACCTGAACTGAGGCTACACTGGCCACGGGGAGTCTTGGGGAAATGAGAAGAAGGATGAGAGCAAGATGAAGTCTGGAGAAGTGCCCACCCCGGAACACTAACACACACACACACACTCACACACTTAGGAGCTGAATTGTGTCACTTCCATTATATGTTGAATCCACAGTATCTCTGAATGTAACTGTATTTGGAGATAGGGTCTTTAAAAAGGTAATTAAAATGAAGTCTTAATGCTGGGCCCTAAACCAGCGGTACTGGCGTCCCTTATTTTATAAGAGGAAATTAGGACATAGACATGTGGCACAGAGGGAAGACTGCGTGAAGTCAGAGGAAGAAGGCGGCCATCTGCAAGCCAAGGAGAGAGGCCCCAGAATTAAAGCAACCCTGAGGACACCTCGATCTTAGACTTCTATCCTCTAGAGCTGGGAGGAAATAAATTTCTGTTGTTTAAGTCTCACCCGGTCCTGAGCAGACTAATACACAAACACACACTCCACTTAATGGAAAAAGCAAGGATCTTAGTACCAGATGAAGTGAGAATCAGGGTGGAGTCTTTTCTGAGCCACCCACTTACTGGTAGTGATCACAACTAAGCCTTTTAATCTGTGTGAGCCGTGGTTTCCTCATCTGCATCTAACAATACAGATGATCCCTGACTTAAGACTTTGCAGCTTTAGGATGGTGATGGTGTGAAAGCAACACGCATCCAGTAGACTGAGTTCATATGCATTCAGTAGACTTCAGATTTTGATTTTTCCCCAGGCTAACGATATGCAGTATGATAGTCTCTTGTAATGCAGGGCAGCAGCAGTGAGCCCAGCTCCCAGTCAGCCCTGCGATCCCGAGGATACATAGCCCATATTCCACCGTGTGCTGTGTTGACAGATGACTTTGCCCAACTGTAGGCTAATGTCAGTGTTCTGAGCACATTTAGGATAGGCTAGGCCAAATGATGATGTTTCTGTAGGTTGAGGGTATTAAATGCATTTTCAACTTAGGATATTTTCTTTTCTTTTCTTTTCTTTTTTTTTTTTTTTGAGACAGAGTCTCGCTCTGTCGCCCAGGCTGGAGTGCAGTGGCTGGATCTCAGCTCACTGCAAGCTCCGCCTCCCAGGTTTACGCCATTCTCCTGCCTCAGCCTCCCGAGTAGCTGGG
The DNA here is from genome assembly GCF_043159975.1 of Macaca nemestrina. Taxonomy (NCBI): domain Eukaryota; kingdom Metazoa; phylum Chordata; class Mammalia; order Primates; family Cercopithecidae; genus Macaca; species Macaca nemestrina. Next base: position 102,768,239 of record NC_092137.1, read on the forward strand.
ACTACAGTCGCCTGCCACCTCGCCCGGCTAGTTTTTTTGTATTTTTTTAGTAGAGATGGGGTTTCACCGTGTTAGCCAGGATGGTCTCGATCTCCCGACCTCGTGATCTGCCCGTCTCGGCCTCCCAAAGTGCTGGGATTACAGGCTTGAGCCACCGCGCCCGGCCAACTTAGGATATTTTCAACTTACGAAGGGTTTATTGGGATGTAACTATTGTAAGTTGAGGAACAGCTGTACTTACTTTGCTGGTTTGCTTTGAGGATTACGTGAGATGAGATAATGTATTTCCAAGTGCTGGGTAAACTCTCAAATGCCATACAAATGGTTCTTACTATTAACACAATTATAGTCTGCACTGAACAATTTAGTACTTTTAAGCTATCTTGTATTTTTTACTAATTGCTTTGTGAATTAGTCTTATCTTGCCTGTGATATTGCCTCTTCCTTAAGGATAAAGTTCTGTGGCCCCCCCACGGTGCTGATGCAGCTTTGGGCACAGGGTTAGAGGTTGACCTGGCCCAGCCAATATGCCCTGCAATAGGATCTGTTAGGGTCACTGGGGTCCATGTGCCACAGATTAGTCAGTAGTGGTTCTGCTAGCCAGTTAACAAACTATGTTAATTTGCAGTGATGATGGGAATAGTACAGTTCCTCTCTTGAGCACCAATGATGTGCTGAGACCTTTATAAAACACTTTCCAGACATTGATTCCCTTAGTCCTCATGAGGAGTCTAGGAAGAAGTAGAGATGAAGTAATGCAGCTCAGGGAGGTTAGGTAACTTGTCCAAGGCCACACAGCCAGTGTGTGGTGGAGGAGGGATGTGTAGGCTGGGTATAGGATCCGTGAGCCTAACCACTGGGATAGACCACCATAGCAGGAGGAGTGCTTTGGGCCCAGGGCCCCCAAGTTCTCATCAAATCAGTATGTGGTGGTCAGAAGGCTAGATGGGGAGGTAGAGGGTAGAGGAGAAGATCCATCATTAGGAGAAGGGCCAGATGCTCTGGGGAGGGGGCATGGAGCCAGGAGCTTTGGGAAGGACTTCCCTCTGACTTTGGGCTGCGTGTGGAGCTGGGCTCCTCGCTATGAGGGTGGCCAGGATCAGGTATCTGCTCAGAGGAGGGTGGTGGTGTAGGAAGAAAGTAAGAGTGGTTCTAGGGATTTCCAGCTGCTGGCAGGGAGGCCCAGCCGGGTGAGCCCTGCTGGAGGAGTGGGGGAGATAGACGAGGCCTGGGAGCTTTTGCTGAGTTTTCCCAGCTGTGTCCCCAGAGAAACGGGGTGAGCAACACAACAAGGGCAGGGCCATCAGCCTCCTGGAAAGAGGACAGGGTCAGCTTCTGTGTTGGGAGCTTGCTGCCTTTGCCCAAAAGAGTCGTCCTTCTCAGATCTGCTCTTTCAGACCCTACCCATCAGTCCTCCACTCCACAGCCGAGGAGCCTCCCGGGGACCAGGAGCTGGGCAGATGCTGAGGCCTACCATGTGCTGGGCAGGGCTGGATACCAAGGGAGAGGTAAAAATTAAGATGTGGCTGGGGTTGATGGAGTTCCATGGCCTTGCCCAGGAGCTGCCCCATGGTTTGAGCAATGTGCTGTCCCATGCAGGCATCCAGGTGCCTCTTACCCTTCCACCCCTGCACTGACCTTGGTGTTGTGGAGGTTGGTTTAGGGGTCTGCTTCCCCACTACCTACCCATTCCTCAAAGGCCACTGCCATAAACCCAGGCCCTAGCCCCACACCTAGCCTTCACTGCAAATGCTCAACTGGAGAAGAACCAGTAGGAGGAGCTGCAGGCACAGAAAGATGCCTGGGTCGGGGGTTGGGGGTGTGTGGGGAAGAACGGTCTGGGTCTTGAAGGGCTGCGAGTGCCCAGGGAGCCTTCTAGAGTTAGGACTATTTTCTTCTCCTCAGTGGTGTGGTCATTACAAAGATTTATCGTAAACCAACACCCTGGAGAAGGCACAGGGCCTCCTGTTGCAGGCACAGGTGTCTTTGTGGCTGGGGAAGGGACTTCCTTCCTCCTGAATGGATGCTCGGGAGCTAAGTAAACCAAGGCCGAGAAGCCCTGTAATAGACACAGTTGAGAATGGAGGCAGGGCTTGGACCGTTCAGGCCAGGGTGAAACTGCGGGAACCTCTCCTTGGTTTCGCCACCAGGGAGCCCATGGAGGTGACCCTCTTGCCCTTTCCCCTTCATCTCATCCCTGGCTTGGATCATTGTTTTCCTCCCATCGTGCCTTATCCAAGGCTTCCTCCAAACAGGGCAGTGCTTGCTTGTAAAATTGGCTCAATTCAGGCCATGAGGGCTTAGGTGGATTGAGGTGAGCTCTGTGCAACGGTCCTGCAATTAAAGGTCACTGCCACCTGCCCAAAGGGCCAAACACATCCTCCAAATTTTCCAAGCCCAAGATAAACCTAGCAATGATTTGTGTAGCCAGAAGAGGGCAGCAGAGTAAACCCAAGGCCCTTCCTTCAAAGAGGACTGACCACCTCCCTTCCTGCCCCCACCTCACCCCCAGCCCCACTCGGACACCCCACAGGCAGGGAAGTCTGAGCTTGTTCTCTGGGAATTAGAGGCCCTGAAGGTTGGGGGGCAGGGTGAAGAGGAAATGGGGCCCCAAATGGATATATATTTTGAATTGATTGCTTTTCAAATTTCATATTGGGACCTCCCTCCTTTAAAAGAAAAAAAAAAAAATCACAGATACCTCCAATGTTGTCTGAAACAGTTTTTGTTTTTGTAATAAAGCTACTTAAACATGTACAAATATAAAATTACCCAGGAACTCCTTGTACTGATAGTTCCCATACAAGGATAAGCAGAAATGAACATTCAAATTAAATATGGACAAATCTACAAACAAAATTTTAAAAATTCAAAACAATCTCGTTCATATGTGCTATATCACGTGCTACCCTCAGGACTCCAGTGCAGAGGGACTCCGGCACTTCATTCCTAGGATGTGATTTTTGTTGTTGTTTATTCCGTGGATTTATCTCCAATTTTGGTGGAATAACTTTGCTCTTCCGTCCTTTTCCTAGTCTAACCAAAGGGAAATATCCCAAGCACAGCATCCCAAGCACGTCCCACTCCCACACACATATCATTGATAGAGAAGTCTGAAACAGCAAGAATGCATGCCCGCAGCACCGTTTGAGAAACATCATCCCCCCAAGCCCTTGCTTCTTACAGATGAGCAAACTGAGGCTCAGAGAGGAGAGTTGCTTTAGCCAAGGTCACACAGCTAATCAGGGCAGGGCAGCTGGAGAACTCAAGGGCCTCTCACTTTGTACACCAGTGCCTCCTGTCAATACCCTCAGGCAGCCCAAGGCAGGCTAAGCCCTGGGAAAGGAGCCCTGGGGATGCTTGTAGAGATCAGTTCTCTCAGTTTGGGGTTGAGTTTTCTGCAGGTTTCAAGCGGCCATCTTCCAAAGCTCAGAAAATGAAACTGTGTGGACACAGCCACTGCTGCAGGTGTGAAGACTGTCTCAGAGCTCCCTGGAAACCCTAAATCTCTTCTAGACTCCAGGTCTGGCAAGAAGGCCCAAACAAGGGCTCTGTGTGTGTTCTCATTTAGTGATTTTTTTTTTTTTTTTTTTTTTTTGAGACGGTATCTTGCTTTGTTGCCCAGGCTGGAGTGTAGTGGTGTAATCTCTGCTCACTGCAACCTCCACCTCCCGAGTTCAAGTGATTCTCTTGCCTCAGCTTCCCAAATAGTTGGGATTACAGGTGCCTGCCACCATGCCTGGCTAATTTTTGTGTTTTTAGCAGAGATGGGGTTTCACCATGTTGGCCAGCTGGTCTCGAACTGCTGACCTGAAGTGATCCGCCTGCCTCGGCCTCCCAAAGTGCTCGGATTACAGGCATGCGCCACTGTGCCCAGCCTCATTTACTGATTTTTTAAAAACCTATTAGTAAGGTCTTTCAGGTATTGAGGCCGTACTGGATACTATTATTAGGGCCTTGGGAAAAAAGATCCATTTTTGCTCCAACTCCAGGGGCAGGTTTTTAACATGAAGTCTATTAACTGCCAAGGGGTCCATGGATAGAATTCAGGGAGTCTGAGAACTTGAAGGGGGGGAAAAACCCTGTATTTTTATTTTCCTTAGCCTGTAACGAAAGGTTAACACTTCCTTCAAATATGCATGTCGGCAGCAAACCAGCTAATCCTAGCAACACCTGTGTCTTTGTCAACAATAGAAATCACAGACCTTTTCACATGACATTACAGCAGTTGTGGGAACCTTGAAATATCATTAACACTCATCATCACTACTTTGATATATTATTAGACCTGACACCATATTGTGTTATTTAAGTACTGAGAAAGAGCATATGGTTCTGTGTTCAAATATTTTAAAATATTTTCATAACTGTCTTTCAATATAATTGGTTTCCTTTCTTCTCCCTTGTATTTTATTTTATGCATTTGAAAATATTCTAGACTGTCAAAGGAGTTCATGACACAACAGAAACACCCTTTGTCTTGGGAAAACACATCTGTAAAGAGTTACCTTTTTTTTTTTTTTTCTTTGAGACAGGGTCTCACCCTGTCACAAGGGCTAGAGTGCAGTGGCACAGTCTTAGCTCACTGCAGCCTCAACCTCCCGAGCTCAAGTGATCCTCCCACCTCAGCCTTGTTAGTAGCTAGGACTACAGGCGCGTGCCACCACGTCCGGCTAATGTTCCTAGTTTTTGTAGAGATGGGGTTTTGTCATGTTGCCCAGGCTGGTCTCGAACTCCCAAGCTTGAGCCATCCACCCACTTTGACCTCCCAAAGTGCTGGGATTGCAGGCATGAGCCACAGTGCCTGGGCAAGAGTTACCATCTCCTGTGCATCAACTATAAATTGAGCACACCTGGGTTCTTTAGGTGTATTATCTCTAAATCTTGCAACAAAGAGGTGTACATTATTATCCCCCTTTTATACATGAGGAAACTGAGGCTCAGAGAGGTGCCTAATATCATATATGCTACAAAACATAATAAACATGTCAAGTATTATCATAGAAATATGGACAAAATGAGGGTAACTAAATGACTGTTTTTGTTCACTGCCATATTGTCCACGCCTGGCGCTTTCTAGATGCTCAGCAGAGGTTTGTCGAATGACAGAATGAAAAGATATCTAGTAGCCCTGCCAGGCACGAGACAGAAAATCCTTCAAAGGAAAGGTGAGGGTCAGGATGAGCCCTAGGATTCGGGGAAGTGCCGGGCTGGTGTAAACCAATCATGGTACCCCATCCCCTGTGATAGCTTCAGAAATGGCCTGTTACCTGGTTTTGGCCCATGAGATGGGGAAAACTCACTCAGGACCATAGCTGCCTCTTGACATTGGGGTGAAAGCGAGTGCAACTTGGAGCCCCTGCAGCCACCTTGTCCCCTATAAGGATAGCAGAGCAGAGGTGAGGGGGCAAGGGCCTTGGTGATGCCGAGAACCTCTGAGCTGAGCAGCCCCACAGCTTCTCACTCTGCACTTTTTGTTAGGGAGATGACAAGGCTAGTCATATTTGAGCCTGTTTTAGTTGAGTTTTCTGTACCTTGCAGCTAAGGCATCCTAAGTGATGGAGTACATGTGAAGAGGGAGGCAAGGGTCATCCTGAGAATGGCATCTGTGGCGTGACATGGCTGCCATTCTAATGAGCTTGTTCTTTATCCCAATCGGTGATGGCTGATGGCTTGGGGTGGATGGTCTGGGGGACTGAATGATTAGAAGAAGGGGCTGAGGCCGGGCACGGTGACTCATGCCTGTAATCCCAGCACTTTGGGAGGCCAAAGCGGGTGGATCACCCGAGGTCAGGAGTTTGAGATGAGCCTGGCCAACATGGCGAAACCCTGTCTCTACTAAAAATACAAAATTAGCTGGGCGTGGTGGTGGGCGCCTGTAATCCCAGCTACTTGGGAGACTGAGGAAGGAGAATCACTTGAATCTGGGAGGTGGAGGTTGCAGTGAGCCGAGATCATGCCATTGCACTTCAGCCTGGGCCACAAGAGTGAAACTCTGTCTCAAAAAAAAAGAAAAAAAAGAGGAATAAGAAGAAGAAGGAGGAGGAGGAGGAGAACGAGAGGTAGAAGAAAAGGAAGAAGAAGAGAAAAGAAGAAAAGAAGAAGAAGCCGAAATGGTGTGGTTTGTGATCTAGAGAGATTACTTTGTGGGCAGTGTGGAGGATGGGATAGTGCAAAGTGATAAGCAATGGCTAAAAATGGTAAGATGATGCAAATATGGTAAATAAGCAAATCAGGAATGCACCTTATTCTGCTCTCAGATTGATGAAAAAGAGGAATAAAACAGGTAAGCATGTTCATATTGGAGATTTGTTGTAAAACTCAACTTCCAGGGAACGCGTTTGAGTTGGTGTAGTCTCATGGATGTCACAGTCTCTATGTTCAAGTTCTAACCCCTAATACTTCAGAATGAGACTGTGTTTGAAGATAGGGTCTATAAAGAGATGATTGTAATCAAACGAGGTCATTAGGATGTACCCTAATCCAACGTGACTCATGTCCTTATAAAGAGGAAGTTTGAGCACAGACACGTGTAGATGAAAGTCCAGGTGAAGGCACAGGGAGAAGATGGCCACCTGCAAGTCAAGGAGAGAAGCCTGGACCAGATCCTTCCCTCGTGACCCTCAGAAGGAACCATCCCTGCTGACACCAACACCTTGATCTTGAACTTCCAGTGTCCACAACAGTGAGATGATAAAGCCCTGTTGTTTAAGTCTCTCAGCTGTGGTACTTTGTAATGGTGGTCAAATCCTAGTTGACTAATACACCAGGCAAGAGGCAAAGCATGCTGGAATGTTGTCAAGAGATCAGCCTGCCTTGAGGAGGGAAGGGAGAGGACTGAATTCTGTGGTGCAGCTCCTGTGTGCCGGGCAGGTGCAGGACACACAACCCCATGTGAGGCGCCCCGAACGCTGCCTTCAGATGAGAAACCAGAGGCTCTGAAAAGTATGTGGCATGCTGAGGACCACGCTGCTAGGTCACGGCTTCCCTCTGCCTGCTGTTCACCTCCACTATCATCATTGTCATTTTGGCTGGGCTGGTGCTGCTCACTGTGGCCCACATCCAAGAGCTCTTACTTTGCTGACCTTCCCATCTGTCCATGAACATTTACTCAGCTGTGTAATAGATGCTGTGATGCTCTGCCCAGATTCCCTCTTTGGGGTCTACACACCTATCTATCCTCCAGCTGCTGGGAATACCAGATGCTCACTGCTTACAGCTGCATCCCTTGCTGGACATTGCCCTGGGTGGCAAGGCTACACCTCCTCCCAGGGATCCAGGCTGGGATACAAAGGACAGCTCCTGGGCCCCTGCAGGACTGTCTGAGTCCTCTATTGCAGCTGCTTTGTGAGTCATCTTCTTTCTACCTGTCCTGCCTTCCTCACTTCCTCACAGGCATATCTCCCGAGGGTACACCCCACAAAAGTCTTTGCACACAATTTTCCATCTCCATATCTTGGAGACTTCCCTTCCACCTGAGAAGGTCCGATCTAGAAAGAGCCCTGGAGGGCAGTCAGCTCTCTGTGTTCCTGCACTCACTCCGCTTAAGATAGCCTCATGACCAGAGGCGGGACGTCCCCTCCCTGGGCTCAGGTGCCTGATTTGTAAAACAGCCATGGCTTTTTCAGTCTTTTCCTCTGAAGTTCAGTGGAGGAGAGAGAACATGACAACGCAATCCACCTGCCCTGGCAGTGCAGCTGTTTACAGGGGCTAAATAAATGAAAGTTCTCGCCACATCTAAACCACCCATGCACATTTCCATGCCATTCCTTGTTATGAGTTGAACTGTGACCCCGTAAAAAATGATGCAGTCCTAAACCCCAGGATCTGTGACTGTGACCTTATTTGGAAATAGGGTCTTTGCAGATGATCAAGTTTAAGATGAGGTCATTAGGGTGGGTCCTAATCCCATATGACTGGTGTCCTAATGAAAAGGGGGCGTTTAGACACGAAGACAAACAAACATAGAAAGAAGATGATGTGAAGACATAGGAAGAATGCCAGCTGCAAGCTGAGGAACGCTTGGGCTACCAGAAGCTGGAGGCAGGCTTGGGACAGATTCTCCCCCAGAGCCCTCAAGGGAAGCCAAGCCTGCTGACACTTTGATTTCAGATTCTGGCCTGCAGAACTGTGAGACAATGCATGTTTGTTGTTTAAGCCACCCAGTTTATAATAGTTATGGAAGCCCCAGGAAACTAATAACTAATAACTCCTTAAAGTTATTAGTTGCATTTTGTCTTAGTAAATGCAAATATAAAACTGCTTTCCTTCGGGAGCAGTGGCTCACACCTGTAATCCCAGCACTTTGGGAGGCCCAGGTGAGAGGATCACTTGAGTCCAGGAGTTGGAGACCAGCCTGGGCAACATGGCGACACCCCATCTTACAAAAAAACATACAAAAATTAGCTGGATGTGGTGGCGTGTGCCTGTAGTCCCAGCTGTTTGAGAGGCCGAGGAACCCAGGAGGTGGAGGCTGCAGTGAGCTATGATCACACCACTGTACTCCAGCCTGGACTACAGAGTGAAACTCTGTCTCAATTTAAAAAAAAATGTTTGCCCCTCAACTCTTCAAGTAAAATTTACGTTCCTACAAGACACCCATGCTCAGTCTATGGCCCGAAGAACCCTCAGTGGCCCCACTCCACCTATTTGGAAAGATGCAGGCTTGGATTCAGGCATTCGTTCATTCATTTACTCATTCATTCAACAACTTTTTAAGGCGCACCAGCAACAAGTTGGGCATGGTCTTCGGCATACATATATGAAAAATAAAATCCATACTTCTCTGGAGCTTTCACTTTGGGGAGGTCAGGAAGTAGGCAAGAGACAAGTCAATAAATAAGCAAGTAATTCCAGATCAAGGAAAGTAGGCAAAAGGGCAAAGCTGTGATGGGGACAGAGAGGCACAGGGCCAGCTTTGAATGGAGTGGTCAGGGGAGGGTCTCTGAGCTGCCAATCTAAGAATGAAGGCTGGATAACCAATCACAGGACCACTCCAGGAGAAAGTCACAGGCCAGAGCAGGTGCTTAGGGCTGGGGAGGGCTGGGATGTTTGAGAATCCCAAAGAAGGTAAGTGTGGTTGTGGCCGTGCCCCCAAGGATGATGGGATGAGAGGAGGTCCCTGACTCCACAGGGACCCTATCAGGCAGATCCTTGTAGGCTCCAAGAGGGGCCTGGATTTTATTGCAAACAGTGGAACAGAATGGTTTACTCTGCATGTTTAAAAGATCAGTCTGTACTATATGATCCAGTAATCCCACTTCTGGGTGTATTCCCAAAGAACTGAAAGCAGGGATTCGAACAGATATTTGAACACCCATGTTCACAACTGTATTACCTACAATCGCCAAAAGATGAAACCAAATGCAGTATATACATAGAGTGGAATATTATTCAGCCTTAAAAAGGAATGACTTTGTGACACATGGATGAATCTTGAGGGCATTACACTGAGTGAAAGAAGTCAGACACAAAAGGACAAATATTATATGATGGATTTTACTTTTATGAGGGACCTAGAGTAGTCAAATTCATAGAGGCAGAAAAGGGAATAGGTGGTTAGAAGGGGTTGGGGGGAGGGGAGAATGGGAAGTTTCATGGGTATGGAGTTTCGGTTTGGGATGATGAAAACGTTTTGGAGATGGATGGCGGTGATGGTTTCATGACAGTGTAAATGTACTTAATGCCACAGAACTGTACACTTATGAAGGGTTAAAATGGTAAATTTTATGTTATGTGTATTTTACCACAATTTTAAAAAGCAAAAAGATCTGTTTGGTTGCACCTTGGAGAGGGGAAGGAGAAGCAAGCTGGAGAAAAGTGGGCAGCCCAGGCCCTGTCCCTGCTGCTCCTTGCATTAACAGGCTGGCTCCAGACCGTCCATCCAGAGAACGTGCCAAGGTCCCAGCACTTTGGGTGCTGAACCTGCCGCAGAGGCCGGGACTTGGGGGGCTTGGCTCAAAGTTCCCCATATTTGAAATGACACTGCAGCCTTGCATCTAGTTGTCATCTGTGGCTAAGATGGGGAGGCTGTGGGGCAGACTCCTGGGACCACCAGCTGCTGCCCAGACCCTTTCCCGCCTCCCTGGAATGGAGCATCCTGATCTCCTGATCCCCATCAGAAAACTCCTACAGGCTCCTTCCTGCACCCGGCCCCTGGCGCTGCCTGGGCAGGCCCAGCACAGGGGAATCACCTTGCCCTGGGAAAAAAAAAAAAAAAAGGCAAGAGAGGGAGAAAAGCAGCACAATTAAAATCTTAGTGTATGAATAATTACATTTTAAAAATCCCCACTTTTTTTTTTACATCAAAAGGAATTCTATAATCAGAGGTTTAATTTGCAGATTTAGTGGCATTTGGCAGGTTAAAAGTAGGTGCTGTGAAGTGAGTAAGCGTGGGATTTGAGGCTGGAAGCAAAGAATGGGGGGATCTGCTCGACCAGAAATCCCAGCTTTGAGCCGCCTCTGAGCTTCGCAGCCGCACTTCCTCTGCCCAAGCCGCCCTCAATTGAGCTGCCGCGCGGGGGCGGGGAGGAGGTGCGGGTGCCGAAGGAAGAGGGACTGAAGTCCAGTCCTCCAGCCCTGTGGCCTGGCTTCCTCCTTTCTCCTTAAGAATAGCTTTACTGTTTTTTTTCTTCTGATTATTTGCTCATTGAAAAAAAAAATCCTGAAAATATAGAAAAGCAAAAAGCAACAGAAAGAAAACAAAGATCACCTGTAGTTTCGCCGCCTGGTGGGAGGAGTCCCCTTTCCTCTTTCCTAAGATAATGTGAATAAAATCCCGTTGCCAACTGGACTGAGCTTTACAGAAGCACAGTTTTATGACTCTATTTTTCCTTTCCCTCTTCTCTTCTGAGAGTCTCCCTCTCTTTCCTTCCCCAAAGGAAAAAATAAATCAAAACAAAACAGGAACTTTCGCAGATTAAAGTGGGAAAAGGAGGTTTTGGCCCAAGAAACTTCCCAGAGGAGATGCCTCCTGGAAGGGGTCTGGAGCAGGGCGGTCCCTGGGGGTGGGGCCAGTGGGCAACAGAGAAAGAGAACCCTGGGTGGCATCCCACAGGGAAGGGAAGGAAAAGAGGCAGGAGTGGGTTGTGTCCATCCCTTCTGTCAACCAGTTGCTGGGGGCAGGCAGTCCAGGAAGGGGAACCTTGGGTCTGGTGACATTCCTTAAAGGAGGCCGTTTCCACGTAGGGACCACAGTGCTGGCTGTCCACAAAGAACTCGCAAGAGCTGGGGGTGTGCCCTTCAGCCCCAAGGAGTTGTGTGTGTGAGAGAGAGAAAGAGAAAGGGGAGGGGGAGGAGGAAGAGGGGAGAGAGAGGAGAGAGGGAGAGAAGAGAGAAGGAGGGAGAGAGAAAAGACAGAGAGAGGAAAGAGAGACAGAGAAAGAGACAGGAAAGAGGTGAGAGAGAGAAAGTGTGTGAGAGAGTGTATGTGTGTGTGAGAGAGAGAGAGAGAGAGAGAGAAAGAGAGAGAGAAAGAGAGAGAGAGAGAGAGGGTGGTGCTCACTAAGGCACACGCGCCAGAGGCTCCTGGAGAAACTCTGTAGTTGCTGGGCTGTTTCAGACGTATCTGCAAAGACAAAAGGTACCTGCAATCTGGTAGTTTGAGGGAACAGGACAGGCACTTTTAGGAGACCTAAAGGTGGCAGCACAGAGAGACCTTCCTGAAAAAGCTGAAACTGCTGGCCCCACAGCCGCTCCCTAAGCCCTCGTGGGTGGAAGGAAGAGCTGGCACAGACACTACAGTTGCCTGGCGGATATTCATGGCTACCATTATTTTACCATGGCCATCTCCTCCCCCAAGAAACAGGGGTTCTGTCCTAAAGCCAGAAAATGGAGATGTAGGTTGAGGAGCTTGTCCCTTGAGAAATGGCCTAAAGGGCCCGGCATTTTGGCTCCCGCCTGTGATCCCAGTGCTTTGGGAGACTGAGGCAAGAGGCTCCCTTGAGCCCAGGAACTTGAGGCTGCACTGAGCCGTGATGGCACCACTGCACCCAGCCTGAGCAACAGAGCTAAACGCCGGGAAAGAAAGAAAGAAAGGGAGGGAGGGAAGGGGAGAGAGAGAGAGAGAAGGAACTTATGTCATTCTGAAATATTTTTTACAAGTACAATGTATTGAAGGGACATGAAGATGATTAAAATGTAGTAATGTTATTGGGTCACGCTACATAGCAGAACATGGTCTTATAGATTCTTTGCAGCAAGAAGTTATCAAAGGGAGATTTATATTTTTACTTTAGAATAAAATTGTGAAATTCCAGAAATTAAACTATTTTTATTTTGTTAGTAACTAAATAGATGAAGATTTTAAAAATATAGGTGTATCTTTTGGTATAAAGTATGATCCCTAGAAATTTTTTAAATTGAAGTAAATCTCTTTGCATTATTTAAATACCATCTTTCCATTTAATATAAGGAGCAAGGTAGCTGCTTTGGATCTTTGTTATCAGGATCAATATCAAGTCTATTTTTATATTTTATTTTTCTCACTGCACAATGTAGCAAAGAGGAAAAGATCAACTGCTTATTTTGCAATATTTGTACAGTGCTTTATTGTTGTTATTATTTTTAGCAATTAATTATTTCATTTTGAACAGCTCTTCTCCCAACTTTTCAGAAACTGAAGGTTGTCTCTTCATTTGGAGGCCGCCTGACTTTGTGGCTGTCTGTCAGAACCAGTTTGGGAGCACATGATTCTGCTTTTTACTTAAGAACTTCCGATACAATTACCGTATGACCCAGCAATTCAACTTTACGGTTTATATCCAAAGGAGTGAAAATCAGTTTGCTGCAGATAGATGTTTGCATTTCCATGCTCACTGCAGCACTGTTCCTCCTGGTGAAGTTATAGAATTAAACTAAGTGTTCATCAACAAATGAATGGATAAAGAAAACGTGGTATGTATACACAGTGGAATACTATTCAGCCTTAAACAAGATGGAAATTCTGTCATTGGTAGCAACATGGATAAACCTAGAAAAAACTTTGTTTGCTAAGTGAAATAAGCCAGGCACAGAAAAACAAATATCACATGTTCTCACTCATGTGTGGGAGTGATATGGTTTGGCTCTGTGCCCCCACCCAAATCTCATCTTGAAGTGTAACTCCCACAATTCCCACGTGTCATGGGGGAGACCCAGTGGGAGGTGATTGAATTATGAGGGCAGGTCTTTCCTTCACTGCACTGTTCTCATGATAGTGAATGAGTCTCATGAGATCTGATGGTTTTAAAAACTGGGAGTTTGCCTGTACAAGCTCTCTGTTTGCCTGCCACCATCCATGTAAGACGTGACTTGCTCCTTCTTGCCTTCTGCCATAATTGTAAGCCTTCCTTAGCCACATTGCACCTTAGTTAAACCTCTTTCTTTTTTTTTTTCTTTTTTTTCTTTTTTTTTTTTTTTTTGAGACGGAGTCTTGCTGTGTCTCCCAGGCTGGAGTGCAGTGGCGTGATCTCGGCTCACTGCAAGTTCCGCCTCCCGGGTTCACGCCATTCTCCCGCCTCAGCCTCCCAAGTAGCTGAGACTACAGGCGCCCGCCACCACGCCCGGCTAGTTTTTTGTATTTTTTAGTAGAGACGGGGTTTCACCATGTTAGCCAGGATAGTCTCGATCTCCTGACCTCGTGATCCACCCGCCTCGGCCTCCCAAAGTGCTGGGATTACAGGCTTGAGCCACCGCGCCCGGCCAAACCTCTTTCTTTTGTATATTGCGCAGCTTCAGGTATGTCTTTATCAGCAGTGTGAAAACACATTAATACAGGGAACTATATCAAAACATCACATCGTATCCCACAAATATATACAATTATCTGTCAATTAAAAAGAAAATAAAATTATTCTAGATCCATGAAAATTATGAGGTAGTAGAAATGTCTAGGATACAAGAAATACTTAATTGCACCACAAATATATTTGGATCTTATGGGTCTGAACATACAGCATAGGCTGATAACGATCATTGAAGAATCACACAAGGATCAATTATTATATGCCACACATAGATGGAGCTACATTGGATGTCACATGTTTATGATCAGGTAATGCTCCCTGGGATTCTTCAATAAGGCAGGTGAACAGGTGGTGGGGAACAGGTGGTGTTTGGTTACATGAATAAGTTCTTTAGTGGTGATTTCTGAGATTTTAGTGCACCCATCACCTGAGCAGTGTACACTGTACTCTGTGTACTCAGCGTGTAGTCTTTAACTCCCTCCCACTACCCTTTCCCCTGAGACTCCAAAGTTCATTATATTCTTCTTTTTTTTTCTTTTTTTTTTTTTCATGAAGTTTCGTGCTTGTTGCCCAGGCTGGAGTGCAATAGCACAGTGTTGGCTCATTGTAATTTCCATGTCCTGAGTTCAAGCAATTCTCCTGCCTCAGCCTCCCAAGTAGCTTGGATTACATGCACTTGCCACCACACACAGCTAATTTTTTTGTATTTTTAGTAGAGATGTAGTTTCACCGTGTTGGTCAGGCTGGTCTTGAACTCCTGACCTTAGGTGATCCACCCGCCCTGGCCTCCCAAGGTGCAGGATTATAGGTGTGAGCCATCACACCCAGCCCATTGTGTTATTCTTATGCCTTTGCATCATCATAGCTTAGCTCCCACTTATGAGTGAGAATATATGATATTTGGTTTTTCATTCCTGAGTTACTTCACTTGGAATAATGGTCTCCAATTCAATCCAGGTTGCTGTGAATGCCTTTATTTCATTTCTTTTTATGGGTGACTAGTATTTCATGGTATATATGTATACACACACACCACAGTTTCTTTATCCACTTATTGATGGATGGGCTTTTTGGCTGGTTGCATATTTTTGCAATAAGACACACCATTTTTAAAAAGCATATTATCGCATAATAATATCAACGGCACCGATGACCAGTATTTTTCTTAGGTAGAGATTTAAAAATTTTTTAGAGCAAAAGTATAGCTAATATAGCTTTGAGGGTTTTTGTGTGTGTATGTGTGAAACATCTATTAACATCCCATGGGACATGATAAATTGGTGAAATCATGCTAATTTCACCTGAGGTGCAAAAAAATAGCAAATACTCTGTATGCCTTGGTAAAAGACATGTGCTCTGGAGTATAGGAGAAAGGGCATGGAAGATTCAGAGACCTGCTATGTTGATAAAGCTTTTAAGGGTCTACTGCTTTGGAACACGGTCAGGATATTCCCTCCAAGGTAAAGGACAACCTATTGTACCTTAAAACTCCTACCACTAAGAAAGAAAAATGGCACTTAGTAGATATTTTGGGGTTTTGGAAGCTGCGCATTCCATACTTAGGAATACTGCTGGGACCCATTTATCAGTTAATGCAGACACCACTAGCTTTGAATGGGGTCCAGAGGGAAAACAGGCCCTAGAGCAGGTTCAGACTACAGGACAAGCAGCTCTGTTGCTTGACTCATATAGCCTAGAAGATTGCTTGATATCAAATATATCTGTGACAGAGAAAGATGGAAAGATGCCATCTGGAGCTTCCAGCAAACTCCCGTGAGAAAGTGGTAGCACAACACTTAGGGTCCTAGAAGGAGGTCAAGGCATTTGCAACAGAGAATGATACACCATCAGTTCAAGAACAGCTCCTGACATGTTCCTGGGCCTTTGTAGAAATTGAGCCTCTGACCACAGGAAGTCAAGTGCCATGAGGCCATGAGCTGGATATTGTTAGAGCCACCAAGTCATACGGTGGCGTAAGGGAGGTGAATGGTCTGGGCCACAGAAATCTATTGTGTATGAAAGTGGCACACTGGAGACTGGGTCTATGCAGGTTAGGGTAGGGGGCAAGTAAACCACACAGATAGATGGTCCTGACGTCCATATCCCTTACCCCTGTTGTTCAGTGCGTCTTCCTCAGCTCACACCTATGGTCTTGGGCAGGAGGGAGGGTGCTCCCTATGACCAGCTGACAGAGGAGGAAAAAATTCAATCTTGGTTCATGCATAAGTCAGTTTAGTGGTAGCTGCAGGCCCAAAGTGGACTGTGGATGCACTACAGCCTCTCTCAGCATGGCCCTAAAAGACAGCAGTCAGGAGACCTCCCAGTGGACACCTGGTGTGATATGACGTAATAAGATACACACATTTGGTCTCTGGCCCTGGTTCCTGGCACACAACTCCTAAAACCCTTGGAATCTCCAGAATAAGAATGTCTTTTGTATGCTAACGAGGTGACTGTTGGCTCCTAGATAGCTTCAGGATTGGGGCTGGTCATCAGAGGACTTTCAGCCCACCCCTCAAACTCTGGAGCTGGGAGAGGGGCTGAAGGCTAAGTTGATCACCAGTAGCCAATGATGTAATCAATCATGCTTACATAATGAAGCCTCTATAGAACTCCAAACGAACAGGTTTGCAGAGCTTCAAGATAGTTGAACACATGCCTGGAGGGCGGTGCACCCGGGTAGGGCATAGAAGCTCTGTGCCCCTTCTCTCCTGTACCTTGCCCTACGTCTCTCCTCCATATGGCTGTTTATTCATATCCTTTGTAACATCCCTTATAATAAACTAGTAAATGTATTTTCCCGAGCCTTTCTTGTAAATGAATTGAACCTAACGAGGGGGTGGTAGGAACACTGATTTATAGCCTGTTAGAAGCACAGGTCACAACCTAGAGCTTGCAATTGGCATCTGAAGTTGGGGCAGTCTTGTGAGGTTGAGCCCTCAACCTGTGGGATCTAACTCCTGGTAGATAGTGTTAGAATTGAATTTAATAATAGGATACCAATTACAGTTGGTATCTGCTGGAGAACTGCTTGGATGGTATGTGAGGAAAAATCCCCTTATACATATTGGTGACTTCTCTCCATTCCATACACACGGGTGAAGTGTTCTGTGTTAACTGTATAGGAAAAGAAAAAAATACTTTGTTTTTTCCTGTATCTCCTATATCTGGTCATTTTCTTTTTGTGGACAGAGCAGTTGCCTAAAGAAAGAGTAAACACAGATTTCTGGGCTGTGGTGAATTGCTTGGCTGGCTTGTCAGGAACCTAAAAGAAGCAACATTGGAAGATCAGGGACAAAGAACTTTGGAGAAAAGGTTTGTGGATGGATCTATGGGAGTGGGCCCAAAGTGTGAGGAATTTTTTTTGTTTTGTTTGTTTGTTTGTTTGTTTTTGAGACGGAGTCTTGCTCTGTCTCCCAGACTGGAGTGTAGTGGTGTGATCTTGGCTCACTGCAACCTCCGTCTCCCAGGTGTAAGCAATTCTCCTGCCTCAGCCTCCTGAGTGGCTAGGATTACAGGCACGTGCCACCATGCCTGGCTAACTTTGTACTTTTAGTAGTGACAGGGTTTTTCCATGTTGGCCAAGCTAGTTTTGAACTCCTGACCTCGTGTGATCTGCCAGCCTTGGCCTCCCAAAGTGCTGGGATTACAGGCGTGAGCCACTGTGCCCAACCAGGTGTGAGAATCTTTATATTGACCCCTTAATGCTCAGCAAGAAGCTTTCACTGCAAAAGAGGGGACTAAACAACTGAGCAATTAGGATCACTCAGCCAACGGATCTCAGCCTACTTCTGTCTTCAGCTAGCTCAGTGTTTGCACAATGGCTCATGAACAGTAACCGGGGTGGCAGGGATGGAAGTCATGCGTGGGACCAACAGCATGGGTATCATCACAGCAAGGCTATTTCCTGCTTTCCATAAATATCTATGTGACCCAAATCTGATCATGCCTCCAGAACCAAATACTAGTTTACAGGGAATACAGAGGAGGGAGAGGAGAGAAGAACACTTGAGTCACACCAGAGGGATCCAATCAGGAAAATCCAAACTATGAGTGACTCCATAGGGCAAGTGCCTGAATTTCTTCAACAAATAAATTGCAAGATGAGATAGAGTATAGATTAAAAGGCTATTTAAAAATTTATCATCAGATTGAAATGTGTGGTCCTTACTTGGATCATGATTAAAAAAAAAAAAAAAAGGAAAAATTCTGACATTTTCCAAATAATTGGAAACATAAACCCCAAAGAGGGTTTATGTCAAATATAATCAAATATTTGATTATATTAAAGAGTTGTATTTAATTTGGGGGGTATGATAATAGTATTGTGGTTATGCTATGAAAAGAGAGAGGAATCTTAATCTTTTAAAGATACACATGGAAATATTTACGAATGAAATAATATAATGGCTGGGATTTGTTTCAAATAAAACTAGAAGGAGAACTTGGGTAGGGTATAGATAAGGTACCACTGGCCAGGGGTTGATGGTTGTTGTCAGGGATGAATAATAGATAATTAGGGTGTATTAGTTCCTTCTTGCACTGCTATAAAGAAATACCAAGACTGAGTACTTTATGAAGAAAGTTTATAAAGTTTGGCTCATGTTTCCTCATGCCGTGCGGGAAGTACAACAGCATCTGCTTCTGGGGAGGCCTCCAGGAGCTTACGATCATGGCAGAAGGCAAACAGGGAGCCAGCACTCCACATGGCCAGAGCAGAAGGAAGAGAGAGTGAGGCAGGAGGAAGAGAGAGTGAGGCAGGAGGAAGAGAGAATGAGGCAGGAGGTGCTACTCACTTTTAAACAACCAGATCTCATGAGAACTCTATCAAAAGAACAGCACCAAAGGGATGCCGCTAAACCATTCAGGAGAACTCCACCCCCACAATCCAATCACCTCCCACCAGGCCCCGCCTCCAACACTGGGGATTACAATTTGACATGACGTTTGGTGGGGACACAGATCCAAACCGTATCATAGGGGTTCATCATACTCTTCTGCTTCCACTTTTTACCTATTATAAATTCCCCACTGAAAAATGTTGTATGATCTGGACCCATTTCCTCATCTGTAAGATATAGATAAAGGAGCCACTCTTCAGTCTCCCTTACGGAATGTTATAAAAGTAGAACTCAGATAATAGATATGGAAGAAAAATGGAAAAGTTAAAATTATTAAGCAAATTTAAGTTAAATAATATCATAGATGAAACTCTAAGCAGGGCTTGACATAAGCCAGTGTGCGTAATAATGGCAATAACTTCCCCTCACCTCCCCACCTTCTGTCTAGACGGAATCTCTGGGATTCTTCAAACTGGGCTCTGGGACTCTCTAAGGGTCTTGCTCCTACTTTCTCCAAAACAGTTCTGCTTTGGTCTGTTTGTTATAGTGGGTTCAGGACCAAATTAAGACTTTAAAAGCCCTGCATACTGAGTACTGCCAAGGCTGTGGTGCCCCCTTTCCTACATACAGCTTGTTTTTAATTGCTGCCATGAAAGTAACTCATTTTTAAGTATGCCAATTGAAAGATTCCAGCTCATTTATTCGAATGGAACTTCTCTCTCTCCCCTTCCCTACTTTGCTGAGGCTCTGAGGATGTGCTTGGTATGCCTTTTGGGTAGTCATAGCACTGACTAGGGTGTCACAGAACATTTCATTTAAAAAGGAGGTTTCATTGCTTAAACTTTAGATCAGATCAGATGTCTATTTAATCCTCTCTCCAATAGCTGCTCACCAAGCATTTCTCCAGCCTTGGCTTAAAATCCTTCCATACTGGAGATTTATGCTCTCCACGGAGCAACCCTGGCACATCTTCCGATGTTTGTTAGAAAGTCTTACATCCAGGCCAAACACCTTCAGTTCTTCCTCTGCCCTCAGGGCTCCACTGAGTATATTTAATCCCTCTTCCACTGTCTGGCCGGCTCAGCCAGGCATACGGCCAAGTCTTTGGAGTCAGCCTGTCCCTTCTCCTTCTCTCCCACCCTGACTCCTCAGTCTTCTCAGTTAGTAAGAGTAACAGTAGCTACAATGAACAGAATTCGCCACGTGCTAGGTACCAAAGTCACACAGCTGGAGGGTTTTAGTGCAAAGTACTAGTTTCTCTGATTCTGGGGTCCATGTTACTAGCCTCTACATTATGATTTTAACTTCTTATCTAGTGTAAAACAACCTCAAAGTGTTGCCTCCTTAAAACATTCAGAGAATAAGAGAATAGAAAAAAATTCTCAGGTACTCTCTGGCCTTTGACAGTGGAGCATGGCCTATAACCTGAAATATTGAATCAAGAAATCTCCATTGTGAATTTGAAGTCCTTCTGAGTTGGGTAAACGTGGTGGATCTGCTCTGCTTCTCCTTTAAGGTGGCATCTCTTGGTATGGACAGAGCTGGGGCCACTGTGACCTGTGGCAGCAGGGAGGGAGGAGTCCTTGGATCTCCTGAGTGCTCTTTGGATGTCACTGGAGTCTGCAGTGATCCACCGTGGTATTTGTCCTGTAGGAAGTTCATGACTGAGGAATGGAATGGGAGTCATTGACACCTTATTGAAGTCCGGGGAGGTGGTGGCATCTGGTTGGCTAGCTTCAGTCCCTGTCACTACTCTGGCTGCAAGGAAGGCTGGGTAAGCAATTTCTTGGGTTTCTGCCTCCTTTGTGTGAGATAGTCTCTTTTCAATAAGATTCATAAGGTGGGGAATTTCTCTAACATAGGAAGGAGGATCAAAGCTAAGAACTGACAAAGGTCTATACTCCCAAAGTCATGATACTCCCCAGGCCTCTTCATTTAATGAATGAACAAATACTTATGGAGTCCAAGGTCCCTGTAACACACAGTGACTGGAAGGTGACTGTCACATTTAGCCCAAACCTCACAACTCCAAGGGTTTTCAGATTCTATATGCACCAAGCCCCAACATGGCTCTTGATTTACAAGAGCAGGGTAAGAGTTGAGGGTGGAGGAGGATTAAAGTGACTTGCCCTATCCTCGCAGATTTAGGATGCCTAGCTAAAATTCCCAAACCCTCATCCTACTGCAAAACTTACATAGGGCTATCAAGGTGGTATTTCTAAAACATATAAAATTGCATCATCTCCACAGCTCAGAAATCATGGATTAATCTTCATTACCAGGAGAATAACCATTCATTATTCATTCATTCATTCACTTGTTAATTTCAAGCTAAAATGTTGCCTGAGAAAGCCTGTGTCCTCCTATACTTGGGTCCTTATGGTTGAACCATAACCTAATTTAGTGGGTAGCCAGACTGAAAACCTAATTTAGGAGTATGCCTCTGTGGCCGGGCGCGGTGGCTCAAGCCTGTAATCCCAGCACTTTGGGAGGCCGAGACGGGCGGATCACGAGGTCAGGAGATCGAGACCATCCTGGCTAACACAATGAAACCCCGTCTCCACTAAAAAAAAAAAATACAAAAAAAAAATTAGCCGGGCGTGGTGGCGGCGCCCGTGGTCCCAGCTACTTGGGAGGCTGAGGCAGGAGAATGGCGGGAACCCGGGAGGCGGAGCTTGCAGTGAGCCGAGATCGCGCCACTGCACTCCAGCCTGGGTGACAGAGCGAGACTCCGCCTCAAAAAAAAAAAAAAAAAAAAAAAAAAAGGAGTATGCCTCTGTAACAATAGCTGAGTCTCAGTCAACCCCAGCAGTCGTACTTCAACCACTCACAGGCAGCCAACTGTTCAAATCATGTGCAAATAAGACAAATGCTGAGCTGTAACCACTATGGCTGTTTCTGTACCTGTTCATTTTCTGTCCACCACTTTCCTTTTTCTATGCATAAATTTGCTACCACCACGCAGCAACACTGGAGCCTCTCTGAACCTATTCTGGTTTGGGAGGTGGCCTGATTCACTCATTTTTTTTTTTTTTTTGCTCAATTAAGCTCTGTTAAATTTAATTTGTCTAAGGTTTTTCTTTTAACACACTCAAAGTTTATTGGTGCCTATTATGTACCAGTTACAGTGCCAGACACTTGAGATCTAAAGATGAAAGTGGGCTAGGCACGGTGGCTCACGCCTATGATCCCAGCACTTTAAGAGGCCAAGGAGTGGGGATTGCCTGAGCCCAAGAGTTTCAGATCAGCCTAAACAACATAGTGGAAAGCCCCATTCCTATAAAAAATAGAAAAAAAATAGCTCGATGTGGTGGTGCACACCTGTATTCCCAGCTACTCGGGAGGCTGGGATGGGAGGATCGCTTGAGCCCCAGAGATTGAGGCTGTAGTGAGCTGTGATCGTGCCACTGCACTGCAGGCTGGGTGATAGAGTGAGACTCTATCTCAAAACGTTTTTTTTTTAAATGAATAAATAAGAAGAAAAAAAGATGAAAGCCATGGACTCTTTCATCAGGGAGCTCAGGGCATGGCTGAGGAGATGGCTATAAACCCCACTGCATCTGGAGAGACAGGACCAGAGGCATCAGAGTATGCCTGGTCCCTCCTGCTGAAATGCCCTCCCCAGCACAGCAAATTAACCCCACTCCCATTACCACTCCAATCCATGTATCCTGCTAAATCCTGAGCTGTTTTCACATCAATATAGACTCCTCGCTGGGAGACTCTCCATGTTCCTCTGTGTGTTCTGAATGCTGGAATCTCCTGGAGACCTGTGTGGAGAGGGAGGAGGTGGGGCCCATGGCATTTTTATTGTTTGCCTTCTTCAGTTTCTAACAGGGCAACCCCTCTGATGTCTCTTTAAAAAAAAAAAATCAGCGTGTGTTCGGGAAGATTTTAATCTTTCGGGAAGATTAAAACACATTTTAATTTTTTCAATACTGAATGTGATGGGGTTCCTCCCCAAAGCCACACTGACCCTGCCTTGCACCTGGTAGGCATGGAGTGACCATCTGTGGGGTATGTTTGGCGGCTCACCTCCCATCTCTATCCCACCTGCTCAGGATAGGACTCTTCAAGTTGGGGGCTCCCTATGCCAGCTCAGAGCTTAGAAAGAGCTTTGCTGCTTGGGAGATGCTCCGCCTCCATCCACTCTAGGGAGGAATCTGGGCCCAGAAGATAAAATGGTTTTCTACCTGATGAAACTTGCTGCTGCTCAGATTGGCCAGCAAGCTTTGGTTTCTGGCCAAGTCCACGGTGGGCTTCCCTGCTTTGATGTGGTTTTGCAGGGAAAACATCCGCAAATGAGCAACAACCAACAGAGCTGCTTTTCTCTCTTAGTCCACCTTGAGTTTTTGAAAAGCAGTGCTAATTAGCCTCTCAGAGTTGGCTGTGACTGGGAGGCCACAGCACCTCTAGAGGAGGGAATGGGTGCAGGCTTCAGAGCCTGAAAATCTGAATACACTTAAGTTACTTTAGGATTTCCAAACAGTTACCCAAACTGTCATTGGTGGAAAAGGGGAAGACGAAGAATTTAGAATTAGGAGACCTGGGTCCTGAATCGTTCATGCTCTACCTCTCAGTCAAGTATCTATGAATAGCTATCCATGTTAGATATTAATCAGGTAGAAATGCCAATTCAACAATAAGACAAAAGGATTGTTCTTTGATATCAGAGGCAAAGCACGTTGCACAACTATTGTTGCAAAAGACTTTTCATTGTATCAGATATACTTTATATCACAATGGCAATAACAAAATTGCCTATGAATGAATTTAATATTTAAAATATTTTAATTTGTCTTTTTTTTGATTGTGCAGAACTTTAAAAAACCTTTTAAATTTTGAAGTAAATGTAGATTCATAGCAAGTTGCAAAATAAAGAGTATATAGGGAGGTCCCATGCACTTTTCACCCAGCCTCCCCCAATGTTAACATCTTCCATAACTAGTACACTTTCAAAACCAGGAAACTGACTTCGATACGATCCATAGAACTTATTCATATTTCACCAGTTTTGCAAGCACTCATTTGTGTACATGCATGTATAGAGTTCTGTGCAATTTGATCACATGAGTAGCTTTGTATAACCACGTCCACAATCACGATACAGAACTGTTTCATCACCTTAGGGATCCTTCATGCTATCCCTTTACAGACACACACTTTCTCCCCTGACCCCAATCCCCAACTTCTGGAGACCACTCATCTGTTTTGACAGTTCAAGAATGTTGCATAACTGGAATCACACAGTATGTAACCTTCCAAATTGGCTTCTCCCCCCAACTCAGCTGAATTTACTTGAGATCTCAGGCAAGCTTTTGTGTTCATCAGTAATTTCCACCTTTTCCTTGCTTAGTTGTATTGGTGGCATGGATGTACCACAGTTTGTTGAACCGTTCACCCATCGAAGGACACTGGGGTTGCAATTATCCTTTATTAAAAAAAAAAAAAGGAATCATTTATTGGTTCATTCAATGAACATTTATGGCGTTGCCCTTGTGTGCCAGGTGCTGCAGTGTGTACTGGTGATGTAGCAGTAAGTGAGAGAAGACCATAGACCCATAAACAAAGAGGATGATTGCAGGGGGTGTTAAGGGATATGAAAGAAACAGACAGGCAGAGTGGAGAATTGCAAGAGTACATGACTCCTTCAGATGGGAGGTGGATGGAGGCCCCTCTGAGAAGGCAACATTAAAATTGAGACCTGAATGATGTGGAATCAACCCTTCCAAAAGTCCCAGGAAAGAGTTTTGTTTTATTATTTGTACACATTTTTGGGGAAAAGCTCTTGACATATGTATACATGTAGAGAGTTTATATATATGTATATAATATACATACACACACACACATACATACATACATATTTATTTATTTTTAGAGAGGGCATCTCACTATGTTGTCCAGGCAGGACTTGAACTCCTGGGCTCAAGCAATCTTCCTTCCACAGTCTCCTGAGTAGCTGGGACTACAGGCCACCATGCTGAGCTTGGAAAGAACTTTTAGGCAGGGGGAACAGAGAATGCAAACATCCTGAGGGGGGCATGAGCCTGGTTATTGAAGGAATAGAGAGGAGACCAGGAAGGTGTGGACAATATGAAGGCAGGGGTAGGAGTGGGGAGAAACAGGCAGGGGCAGCTGGGGCTGCAGGGCTGTATGGCTGCAAGGCTGTAGTCTGTGGGGAGGAGTTTGGATTTTATCCTAAGGATATCAAGCAGGGGGAGGCATGATACCATTAATGTTTTTAAAAGATCACTCTAGACTTTATTGTCTAGAGACAAGCTCGGTTTTAAGCCCCTGGGTATAATTTCATTAAGTGACTGTTCATTTATTATTCACAAACCCTCAAACAAAAATTGAGTGAGAACAGCCTCTGTTGTAGCCATGTGGAACTACTTTTCCTCCCAGTCCAGTGGGAGCCTTTGGAGGAGACACCAGGTCAAACTCTCCTCTCCTCTCCGCTCCCCTCCCCTCCCCTCCCTTTCTTTTCTTTCCTTTCCTTCCTTCTCTCTCTTCTTTTTTTCTCTCCTTCCTTCCTTTCCCTTCCCTCCCTCCCTCCTCCCCCCCTTTCTTTCTTTCTTTCTTTCTTTCTTTCTTTCTTTCCTTCTTTCTTTCTTTCTTTCTTTCTTTCTTTCTTTCTTTCTTTCTTTCTTTCTTTCTTTCTTTCTTTCTTTCTTTCTTTCTTTCTTTCTTTCTTTCTCTTGCTCTTTCTTTCCTTCTTTCTTTCTCTTTCTTTCTTTCTTTTTCTTTCTTTGTCTCTTTCTCTCGCTCTTTCTCTCTTTCTCTCCTTCCTTTCTCTCCTTCCTTCCTTCTTTCTTTCTTTCTTTCTTTCTTTCTTTCTTTCTTTCTTTCTTTCTTTCTTTCTTTCTTTCTTTCTTTCTTTCTTTCTTTCTTTCTTTCTTTCTTTCTTTCTTTCTTTTTCTTTCTTTCTTTCCTCTCCAAAGCTAAAAGCTCAGCAAGCATCTATTTGCCATATGCTTCCTTTGTAGATTCCCTCAATGCATTTCGCTTGGACTCATGGAGAACTTGCTTCCCTCCTCCCACCTCTTGCGGTGCATGGACCCCCCACCTGGATGCCCCAGTCAATGCCTGGGTGAGAGAGGCAAAGGGGATAAGCAGGCTGGATGCAGTGGCTCACACCTGTAATCCCAGCATTTTGGGAGGCTGAGGTGGATGGATCATCCAAGGTCAGGAGTTCAAGACCAGCCTGGCCAACATGGTGAAACCCTGTCTCTACTAAAAAATACAAAAAATTAGCTAGGTATGGTGGTGCAAGCCTGTAGTCCCAGCTACTTGGGAGGCGGAGGCACGAGAATCACTTGAACCCAGAAGGCGGAAGTTGCAGTGAGCTGAGATAGCACTACTGCACTCCAGCCTGGGTGACAGAGTGAGACTCCATCTCAAAATAAAAGAAGGATGAGCAGACAGAAGAGAAGGGAGGCACTCTGCCAGGCCCCCAGGGGCTCTGGGTAGGCTTAGGGGATTGGAGGTGGGGCAGGACACACACATACACAGAAAGAGAATGATAGTGAGAGTGAGAACAAGGAAAGATCAGAGTGGGCTGACATGGCAGACAGGAAGACCTTGCACTGGGCGGCGGGAGGCTGGGTGTCCAGTCCTTTCCTTAGCAGTGAGGAGCAGTCACCTTGCCCCCTCTGGACTTGGGTGCCTCATTTGTGGCCTGTGTGTTCTAATCGGGGTCACTTCCTAGCCTCGGAACAAGTCAGTTCAAGACGAATACGCCAGGCCGGGCACGGTGGCTCACACCTGTAATCCCAGCACTTTGGGAGGTCAAGGTGGGTGGATCACCTGAGGTCAGGAGTTCGTGACCAGCCTGGTCAACATGGTGAAACCCCATCTCTACTAAAAATACAAAAATTACCCAGGTGTGGGGGTGGGCCCCTATAATTTCAGTTACTTGGGAGGCTGAGGCAGGAGAATCGCTTGAACTCAGGAGGCAGAGGTTGCAGTGAGCTGAGATTGCACCACTGCACTCCAGCCTGGGCAAAAGGGCAAGACTCCATCTCAAAAAAATAAAATAAAATGAAAAATAAAAAAAAATAAAAGACCAATTCGCCTTTCTGCATGCCTAATGTACTATATTGAAAATGAGAAAGGAATCGAGGCTTAGCAAATGCAGGGATCATTTCCCTCCTTCAAAACAGAGTCACAGAGTCTCTAAACTGAACAATTCCAATGAGCGGAAGTTGATCACGTAGAGAGGCTGTCCTGAGGCCTCAGTTCTGGAGTAACTCACATTAAAAAATTTGATATGCAAAAATTTAATTTTTCCAACTGCTAAATGAGGGCAGGGATTGCTAAACAATGGCCCATAATCTGGCCCACTGCCTGTTTTTGTCTCACCTGCAAGTTAAAAGTGGTTTTTACCCTTTTAAATGATTGGGGACAAAAAATCAAAAGAATATTTTGTGACATGTGTAAATGATATAAATTTCAGATGTTGATGTCCATAAATAAAGCTTTATTGAAACACAGTCATTGGTTTACATATTGTCTATAGCTGCTTTTGTGTGATAAAGGCAGAACTGAGTAGATGCAGTAGAAACCATCTGAGGTATAAGCCTAAAATAAATGCTGTCTGGCTTTTATAGAAAAAGATGGCTGACCCCTGTGGGGACAGACTCTAAATGGCCCGCATGACTCCTGCTTCCTGGTATGCCTGTCTTTGTGGCATCCCTTCCCTTGAGTGATGGTAGAACTTGCGACTTGCTTCTAACCCATAGAATGCAGCAAAGGGCATCACTCCTGTGATTACAGAGGATTATAACTTCCATCTTGCTAGAAGACTCTCTCTTTTTGCAAGTTTGGGAAGCCACCTACCATGTCGTGAGCTGCCCTGCGGAGAGGCCCATGTGGCAAGAAACTGAAGGTGGCTGGAGACAACAAAGAGCAAGCAACTGTAGCCCTTTGTCTTGACAACCTGCAAGGAACTGAAACCTGTCAACCACCACATGAACTTGGAAGTGGATTCTTCCTCCCCTCTACACTCAGCCAAACAGCATACCTATTCCTCCTGTGAATACACCTTGAGCCACTTCATTTCTTTTGGAAGCCATGTAGAATTCATTAATGGCTGTTCCATAATTTTTGACCCGTTCTTCATTGATGGGCAGTCAGATTGCAAACAGTCATTTGCAAGCAATGTTGTGATCATCCTTGTACAGAAACGTGTACCTTTTTTTATAAAAATATTCCTGTGGGACAGAGTCTGAGAAGTGGATGGTTTTTTTAAAACTCAGCATTAGTTCTGATAATAAGCTGTAGTAGAAAGAGCACCAACCATGAAGTTAGGAATCTGTAATTCAATAAGTTTCATCACTCACTTGTAGGTGACCTTGGACAAGTCACTTGACCTCTCTGAGCCTCAGTTTCCTCATCTGTGAAATGAGGATAATAGTCTCCCATTGGCCTATCTCAGAGTGCTGAGGAGATCAAATAAAATAAAGAATGCAAGAGTGCTTTGAAGGAAATGAAGGACTACACAGATGGGGGAATGGGTAGTGGTGGCATTATTATCCCTTAGGTATTTAAGTATGGGAGAGGTTGTAAAATTCTCTATATGAATGTAATTAACTGTATTTCTTTTTGAGATGGAGTCTTGCTTTGTTGCCCAGACTGGAGTGCAGTGGTGTGATTTTTGGCTCACTGCAAGCTCTGCCTCCTAGTACAAGCAATTCTCCTGCCTCACCCTCCCGAGTTGCTGGAATTACAAGTGCGCACTACCACGCCCAGTTAATTTTTGTATTTTTAGTAGAAACGGGGTTTCACCATGTTGGTCAGGCTGGTGTCAAACTCATGATTGTAAGAGATTCGCCTCTTCCTCCTGACTGTAAGAGATTCGCCTCTGCCTTCCAAAGTGCTGGGGTTAAAGGTGTGAGCCACCTCACCCAGCCCAATTAACTTTAATTTTTAAACAACACCAGAACATTCTAGAGGTAAGGTGTTGGGTAGTTATGAGTGCCAGGGCAATGGACTGAAGACGAACATGAGCCTTTGCTAGTGGAGACACCAATGCTTGTCTGCAAAAACCCAGAGGGCTGTTGGCCAGGACTTACCATGTGACCTCTGAGGCCAGAGTGAGATCAAAGGCATGGGGTCCCAGGGAGGCTGGTTCTGGCTTGCTCTACAGAAAGTCTTTCTAACAATCAGTGCCATCCAACCTGCAAGAGTTTAGCCTATGAGAGGATCTCCCGTTTCTGGAAGTATTCAAGGAAAGGTAGATGAGCCCCTGCAGGTATAACACAGAGAGGTGCCCCACAGGAAAACTTGCCACCAGGAGTACTTGGATCAACGCTTTTCTCCTCTGAGAGAAAATCACTCCCAGTCCAAAGGTGGGCTGAGGGCTGTGACTGGCGTCTGTGGATTGGCACAGTCCCTAATCTTTTCATCATTTGGAATGCCTTTCTTATTTATCTTCCACTCTTTGGAATCTATTCCTCAAATATTTTGCCTATCAAATAAACCACTTTTATTATGAAACAATGAAGCTCCATTACTTTTATTTATCAAATCGGAGCCAATCAGAGCTTTATCTCCCCAAAAAATACCCAACTTAAACTTATGCATTTATAGCCTCAAACAATGACACTTCCCTCAGAGAGGTAGATTGACTCGTCAAAGGACACACAGTGGAAGAGTTGCTGTGCCAGGACGGGAAGCCAGGCTAGCTGAACCTGCAGCCTCCCTGCTGAAGCAGAGACCCCTCCCCAGGGCCCTCATGCTGGCCTCCCTGCAATACCTCTAGCGTCACAGGACACCCTTGGGAGCTCCAAGCAAAGCACACTGCATTTGTAGTTAGAAGACAGGAGTTCGAATCCTAACCCCACAACTTTCTAGCTGTGCAAGCTTCTAGAAAACCAGGAATAATGATGCCATGTGCTCAGAGCAGCTCTGAGGAGCAAATGAGACCACAGAGGTTCAGGCATTGGTCACTGGACACATTGTTTAATTTTCAAAGGGAAGGTTTTCATCCTGTGATTGAATATAAGAGGAAACAGCACCTGCAGGGGTTGAAAACGGTATGCACATCCAGTGTCTGCCTCTCCCTAAAGTCCCAGAATGGCTGAACGTGAGGGGCCGCCTCTGTGCAGATCAGGTTCCCGCCCTGGAGCCGCATCCATCCAGGAGGAAGTGATTAGGGACTTGATACTTCCTGCTGCCTCTTAGAGGGGCCGCAGGGGCAAAACTGGCCATGGCAGGAGAGCCAGGTGCTCAGGACCAAGCAACCTGAGTTTCCTCAGTTTGGAAACCCACACTGTAATAACTCTGAGATGCTACAACAGATTGAGTGTTTTTGCTGTGGTTGTTCTTTTATGTTGCACGGACCCTGAAATGAATCTGTTTTCACTGGTGCCCAGATAGCCTCGCAGCCTCCTCCACACAGAGCCCAGGGAGCCTCCTCCAAGCAAATGGATAAGTTCTGAGCACAGTTAGCCTCTTCTCTTTACAGGAAACCCAAGCCCAGAGAAGATGAATGAGGAGTCCAGAGTCCTGAGGCCAGAGGCATGGGAGCAGCCTGGGAATCCCGTGCCTTCTCTAGAATTCTGGAGGGTGCCCTACTAGCAGGGAGCAGAGTAACAGCTGGGGCACTACGCTTCCTTCCCAGGTTCTTTGAGGGATCGGACCTCAAGCAGTTAGAGAGGCAGCCTGGGTTAGTCTTCAGAGCCTCTCCACTCTCTCGGAGCCCTGACCAGCCACAGCAATGACATTCACCGACTGTCATTTGCTTATGACAGGCAGTTGCTGTGACAGGCACAGCACTGGGCTCCTGGCGTAGCATCTGCTTTAACCTGGCATTCAACCCTTGGAGGTGGGGGTACAGGATCACCTCATTTTGCAGACGAGGAGCATAAGGCACAGAAAGTATGTGACTTGGCCAAGGTCACACAGTTAGGGAATGACAAAATCAAGATTTGAACCCAGCATTTTTCAGAAAATCTTATCAGTAAAAAGAAGGCCATGATATGCGTTATCCTTGCAGTTGGTCTGAGGGTTTGGTGAATGAGGTCTGGAAAGGTGCTTCATGAGTGAAACGGGTCATACTACCCCAGGCAGTGTTATGGTACTCGAGCCTATGCTCAGCCCTTTCTTTTTTTTTGAGACGGAGTCTCGCTCTGTCGCCCAGGCTGGAGTGCAGTGGCGCTCTCTCGGCTCGCTGCAAGCTCCGCTTCCTGGGTTCATGCCATTCTCCTGCCTCAGCCTCCCGAGTAGCTGGGACTACAGGCATGTGCCACCACACCCAGCTAATTTTTTGTATATTTAGTAGAGACGGGGTTTCATCATGTTAGCCAGGATGGTCTCGATCTCCTGACCTCGTGATCCGCCCGCCTCGGCCTCCCAAAGTGCTGGCATTACAGGCGTGAGCCACCGCGCCCAGCTGCTCAGCCCTTTTAACTCTAGAGTCCCCACATCCTCAGCTAGGGCACCCTGAGGCCAGGCCTAGTGAGTCATAGCTTTTTAGGCCAGTGGTTCACAAACTTGAGCACATACCAGCATCACCTGGAGTACTTGTTGGGTTTCTGACTCAGGAGGCCTGGAACGGCATGAGAATCTGCATTTCCAACGAGGTTCCAGCTGATGCTGATGCTGCCAGTTGGACCACACTTTGAGAACCACTTCACTATGTCTTGCTTCTCCCACTCACCCCCACACACACCCTAGCCCCATCTGGGCCAAGACAGGGGGATTTAAACAAGCAAAAGCCTCCAGGTAGAGAGGAGAAAAGACTTGCCAGTCAGGCAAACAGGGTTTTGATTTTCTTATTGATTTTTTAGTCCTCTAACCTCTCTGAGCCTCAGACAATTCTCTAGAAAGTACAGATGCTATGACTGATTTCATAGGGTTGCTAAGATTGTACATACAACCCACCTGGTACATAATACAAGCTTAATTCATGACAGTTACCCTGTGACTGGACATAGTAGGAGCTCTTTGATTTCTGCTTTTCCACCAGCCTCTGGACTCCTGGACCAGGCTGCTCAAATCCTAAGTTCTTTAGAAACGAATCCTAAAAGCAGCATTGGCCTTATTAAGAGGCCTATATTCCAAAACCTGCCCCAATCCCAAAGCCTTCAGGAGAAAGCATAGCCAGGCAGAGCAGGGGGAGGTGGCAGAGAAAGCTGGGGGAGTCGGCTCAGGTGGCAGAGGAGGTAAAGTGCCTGTAATTTAACAGCTTAGTGACCCATGGCTGCGCCCTCTAATCCCTGACAGCTGTAGGCTCTGGGCTTTGTCATATGGGAGGAAGCAGCTGGCTGTTGGGTCTGTACCTGCTGCAGCAGGGCTGGGCTGCTTGGTGCACAGGTGCTGGAGACTGCAGGGTTTTGATCTTGCACAGGGCCTGGCAGCTTACAGGTGGGGTCACTGGCATCTGCACAGTGGACTGCATGCATGGCTGGCACCATCTGCTCATCTTAATTCTGCCTCTATTTCCTGTCTCCTGGAGGTGGCTAGGAGGAGCCCTGGTGACAAGTTGGCTCCTTCCTGCTCAGGCTGGGAGAGAAATGCATAGGACATGTTACCAATGTGCCCACGCCCCTGGCCAGTGCCCACCCTTTAACACAGCTGAGTTCCAACCCTCCAGGGGCCACCACACAGGCCTGTGCAGGAGCCTCCCCTCCTCTACCAACCAGGCTTCTGTCAGAGAAGCCAGCCAGCCTTCTGTCAGAGAAGCAGGACCCTGGGGTTTGTTGCAGGATGCGTCCTTATGCCGTTGTGGGAGCTGGTTTAGCAGTCTCTAGAAGGCTTGTTTTCTCAGTTGCCAGAGCTTGAAGTCCACAGGGCAAGCAGCTTGGAATGGAAGATGGGTGACAAGTGGGGGAACGTCAAACATAGCCTGGATTCCACACTTGAGTTGGAATCTGTGTCAGGCCCTGTATTAGTTTGCTCAGGCTGCCATGACAAAATACCGTAGGCTGGGTGACTTAAGCAATAGGGATAGATTTTCTCACTGTTCTGGAGGCTGGAAGTCCAAGATCAAGGTGTCAGCAGGTGTGGTTTTTCCTGAGGCCTCTCTCCTTGCCTTGCAGGTGGCAACCCCTTCTTGGAGTCCTCACATGGCCTTTTCTCTGTGCCCATGCACCTCTCTGCTGTCTCTCTTCTTATAAGGACACCAGTCCTATGGGATTAGGACCCGCTCTTACAACCTCATGTAACTTTGCCTCTTTGAAGGCCTTATCTCCAAACACAGTCATGTTGGGAGTTAGGGCCTCAGTGTAAGAATTTTGTGGGGATGCAGTTCAGTCCACAACAGGCCCTTCCTACCTCCCACTGCCACCATAAGGCTGTCCTGCAGCAGCAGCTAGTGCCCTTCATTGTGAAGCTGAACCCACACTTGCTGTGGAGTTGGGGAAGCCAAAAGGAGGACAGACAGAGCAGCCGCAGGCATAGCCACTGTCCCATTCCAGCAAAGTGAGGTAGCAAATAAGTAACAATGTATGGGAGTTGCAGCAATGCCTGGTGCCTCCGCAGCTTACACACCATACAGCTACTGCTTTACTCCACCCTCCAAAACTCAGGAAAATCTTGTGGTCTACCCTAACCAAAAACGTACAGAAAGAGAATTGTCAACACCTTACAAAGCCACCACAATACACCCTTGTCAATTTGGCACTCATACATGCCTCTTAAAACCACACTTAGCAAATAGAGGCGATAGCAAAGTCATACTATTGTCTGACATGGTACAACTGTTCCAGCATACAATCAATGATAACATGTAAAGCTCTTTCTCCAAAAGGAGGATACAGGGTGCCTTTTCCTTCTTTGGGTGGTGTTAATTCTTCTAGCTGATTCACACTCCTCCTTTGATATCCTATGACTTAAATACTGACATATAAGGTTAACTACTGTTAGTGCATCTTATAGTAGATGGTGAGGGAATGGAAGAGGGGTAAGAAATTAGTTAATATGCACTCAACCATATTCATATCAAAAAAGAGGAAGAAATATTCATAAGTATTAAAGCCCTTGTTTGTGCAACTGGTCTTGTGGTGGCAACTGGTATTTATAATTATCTTCTTCCACTGCCCATTCTATTTTTGGTGACATGATCCTTTTTTTCTGAGGGGCGTGGGTCACTGGCAGTCCTGCCTGAATTGGGCTGTTGTAGTTTTCCATTGAATTTTATCACAGCATGTGGGAGTTATAAGAGTCACTCTAGGGAAGGTCCACATTTCAGACATACTCCTTATCGCCGCTGTGTAGTTGCGACCTGATTTCCCTTTGAGAGTCAGGATCAATCATATTTTCATGGCCTCTTTGCTTGTTGGTTCTCTAGAGCAAGAAGCCAGCATGACCAGGTGGCAGCCTCAACTTCCACTTCAATGGAACCTCTGCTGTGTCCCCCGTGGAAGAGTCCCCCTTGGGGACTGCTGTGGTTTGAATGCTCCCACCAAACTCATGTTGAAACTTAATCCCCCATGTGGTGATATTGATAGGAGGAATCTTTAAGAGGTGATTGGATCACAAGGGCTCTACCCTCATGAATGGATAAATCCATTCATGGGTTAATGGATTAATGGCTATCATGGGGAAAGGAACTGATAGCTTTATCAGTAAAGGAAGAGATGCCTGAGCTAGCACGGGAGCACTCTCAGCCCCCTGTTGTGTGATGCCCCGCACCGCCTCAGACTCTGCAGAGCCCCCACCAGCAGGAACGCTCTCACCAGATGTGGCCCCTTGACCTTGGACTTCTCAGTCTGCAGAACTGCAGGAAATAAATTCCTTTTGTTTATAAATTACCCACTTTTAGGTATTCTGTTATAAGCAACAGAAGATGGACTAATACAGGGACTGAGACCTCTAGACCAGCAGGACCCAAAGTTGTAGAGTTAGGAAGCAAAACACTGGGTGTGGATCACCAGGGACTAGTGAGAGGAGTGGCTCCCATTTCCACTCCTTCCTCTGGACCTGGGAATCCCGGCTGTGGGAGAAACAGCCGTGTATATTGGCCACTGATTTAGCACACACGTCACGTGCTGGAGGACACTTGCCCCAGCCACTGGTTTGAGAACCAGCCATCTTCTGTCTTTCATCCCAGGGTTCTCTGGAAGGGGGGTCTCTCTGCCTCCCCATCTCTGTCTGTCTCTTTCCCTCTCTCTGGATAGGCATCTTGTTTAGTCAGATACTGGGTGAGCCTCCAGGTGCACAGCAGCATCCTCTCATCCTTTGGCTCCAGTTTCTAGCCTTGGTTCATCCTCACAGCTGCCCTGTGATGGAGGAAGGGAACAAAACTCATCCTTGTTTTTCTTTTTGTTTTGTTTTGCTTTAATTTGTTTGTTACTTTGTTTTATAAACAAAAGAGTAATCAAACAATAGGTTCACCGATGTGCCCTAGGTCACCGAGCCAGCTGTTGGAGAATATCACGCGCAGAGCTTCTGACCCCTTACTTGGTGGCACCTCTCTAGCCAGCAGTGAATTTCTCTGCTTCTGGAAATTTCACTGCCAATAATGACACTATTCACTGAGGGCCATCTCTGGGTGTTACACTGTGGCAGCTTCTAGTCACATGGCTTTGCACTAACAGGTATCTATTCCCCAAGCTTCCCTCAGTCTGGTGAATCTAAGATCTGGAATTTATTTATTTATTTATTTATTTATTATTTATTTATTTATTATTTATTTAGAGACAGAGTTTCGCTCTGTCGCCCAGGCTGGAGTGCAGTGGCGCGATCTCAGCTCACTGCAAGATCTGCCTCCCGGTTTCATGCCATTCTCCTGCCTCGGCCTCCTGGGTAGCTGGAACTACATGCGCGCACCACCATGCCCGGTTAATTTTTTGGATTTTTAGTAGAGACGGGGTTTCACCATGTTAGCCAGGATGGTCTTGATCTCCTGACCTCGTGATCCGCCTGCCTCAGCCTCCCAAAGTGCTGGGATTACAGGCAGGAGCCACCGCGCCTGGCCTAGAACTGGAATTTCTTCTCAGCCCACCTCTCATGTGTTGGGAGGAGCATGGAATTTGGAGTCAGGGCCCCACTGCTTATTGTGGAGGAATTTTTGGGCTGTCTTTCCCTTTTCTGAGATTGGGTTTTCACCTATAAAATGGCAGAGAGAGTGCTTTCTGCATTAAAGCGTTGTTGGAAAGATGAAGGGATATGGTGGATGTGAAAAAGTTTTAAAAGTTTAACTCTTTTGTTATCAGTAAGACTGTTTATCACCAGTGTTAAGTGCTTGCATTGTAAGGGACTGAAATATCTTCCTGGCACTGTGTGTGGGTCGCAGAAAGTGCATTTCCTCTGGAAACTGGCCTCTTTGGAGAGGTGATGGACAAATTGTATAGAACCAATGGGCTCCAAGTTTACCTGTACTGAAAACAATGATGGGAAAGGGGCA
Organism: Macaca nemestrina; assembly: GCF_043159975.1. Lineage (NCBI taxonomy): Eukaryota > Metazoa > Chordata > Mammalia > Primates > Cercopithecidae > Macaca > Macaca nemestrina. Next base: position 102,804,157 of record NC_092137.1, read on the forward strand.
GGAGAACATTTATAGAATACCCACAGTATACTAGGCCCTTTCTGCAGTTTCTGACTCTTCTCATAACACCCCCCTTCAGACAGTCCCTCAACAAAACATTGTTTTTTTTTGTTTGTTTGTTTGTTTGTTTGTTTTTTGAGACGGAGTCTCGCCGTGTCACCCAGGCTGGAGTGCAGTGGCGCGATCTCGGCTCACTGCAAACTCCGCCTCCCGGGTTTACGCCATTCTCCTGCCTCAGCCTCCCGAGTAGCTGGGACTACAGGCGCCCGCCACCACGCCCGGCTAGTTTTTTTTGTATTTTTAGTAGAGACGGGGTTTCACCATGTTAGCCAGGATGGTCTCGATCTCCTGACCTCGTGATCCACCCGCCTCGGCCTCCCAAAGTGCTGGGATTACAGGGTTGAGCCACCGCGCCCGGCCAACAAAACATTGTTTTGTTGAGCACCTACTCAAGGTAGGGTTCAGCGCTATAAATCACAGAAGCTGGTAACAAAATGACAAGCACCACAGACACCCTCCCAAACTCCACGTAGTGTAGAGTGTCCTGAGGAAGGCAGACTCACCCCAGAGTGTGGCTGACTCTCATTACGGTCTTGGCCTCCCTCAGTGCCCTGCAGAGGCCTTTGATGACCACCTATTGTGAGGGCACCTCAACTTTTCCCCTGTCCTCTTCATTCTCCAGGACTGCTCCTTCTCTTGCCCACTGCATTCCTCTATAGCATTTGTCACTATCTGAAATTGTTCATTTATTTGTTTAACGTGTTAAAAGGCTTTTGTCTCCCCCAGCCCTTGGGAAAAGAAAACACCTCAAAGGTAGAGATATTTTGTGTCCAATTCAGTGACATATCCCTCAGGCCTGGAACAGTGCTTCGTGGGTAATAGGTGCTCAAAAGCTAGGTTTTAAATGAATGAATGGAAAAGGAAGGAAGTCATGCTCTTTGCTTTCACAGAAAGTCTGCTGTGTCCCATATGGAAGTACTCATACCCCCACCCCATCAGTGGAGGGGACAGACGAGTGAATCGTCCATCCCAATACTCTGGGGTGAGTGTGGGCGGTGGCGTGCACAGGCGATGTGGGACCACAGTATTGGCATAGTGGTAGCAGTGTGAGTATTGGGCAGGCTGGTGCAGGAGCGGCTTCCTGGAGGAGGAGACTGTGCCCAGTTGTAAAGGAGGTATGTTTGTTTCCTAGGGCTGCTATAACTAAGCACCACAACTGAATGGCTTAAAACAAGAGAAATGTATTCGCTCATAGTTCTTTCTGTAGGCCAGAAGTCTGAAATCAAGGTGTTGGGAGGGCGATGCCCCCTCTGAGATTCTTGGTAGAATCATTCCTTGTGTCTTCCAAGCATCTGGTGGTGACTGTCCATCCCTGCTCTCCCTTGGCTTGCAGCTGCCTCACTCCAATGTCTTCTTCTGCAGCCTCACTCCTGTGTGTCTCTATCTTTATATGGAGGTTTCCTGTTCTTTTAAGGATACAGTCATATTGGATTAGATCCCACCCTAATGACCTCATCTTAACTTGACCACTCCTGCAAAGACTCTATACAAGGTCATGTGTATAGGTGCTAGGGGTCAGGACTTCATATCTTTTTTTGGGATACAGTAAAACTCATAACAGATGGTGAGCTTGGCTAGGAGAGGATGTGGAAAAGCCATCCAGGCCAGCCAAGAGACAGGAAGACCTGTCAGGAAGCCATTGCTGAAACCCAGGTAAGAAGTGAACACATCTACCTTAACTAAAGCACTGAGGGTGGGGACTTGGAGGCAGGTGAAGTGGGTGTAATTATGTTGATTTACAGGTGAGGAAACTGAGTCATGGTGAAGCTGTTACCCTGTCTAAGGTCCCATGTATAAAGGTGTGAGCTCAGATTAGTATCACTTGATCACTTTTCCAAAGATGAGCCAAGTAATGGTAAATGACCCCTTGACTGAGATCTCACCACTAGTAAAGAGACAGAGATAGAGCTAAAAGGGCTGGTCTTCTGCCTCCAGGTCCAATGCAACTAAATAGCTGGGAAGTCTTATCTCTGCCCCAAACTGGGGATTATATCACCTTTGCTTTAACAGAGACACTTCTCTTCCTTGGGCCAGCACTAAGTCCTTGGATTACATTGGTCCAGAGTCCAATTGAGGGACATGAAAAGACCTTACCATTCCCAAACCCCTTTCTTCATGGCCTGCCATGGTGCTCACTATCACAGCCAATGTAATCAGTGGGCCTTAGGTGGGCTGCTGATTTGGGAAATCCTTCTGAATGCTGGCTGCCTGGAAGGCAGGGAGTTCTCTCTTGCCAGAGGAGGAGCACAGTAGGAGCCTGTCCCATGGCTCACCCATACCTGAGGATGCAACTGAGTAGTCGTGAAACAAAGTGCAGCTTGGAGGACAGAAGACTCAACATCTGAGTGTGCCATGGTCTAGGCTTTTCAGAGCCTCAGAATCTTTATTCAAAAAAATGTGGGTCCTATTGTCTACTTCCCATGGTTGGGGATTAAATTAAACATTTGTGCAACAGTGCTGGGCCCAGTGCTTGGGCCATAGTAGAAACTTAGGCGATAAAGGTTGGGTTCCACCCCTTATATATCTTGGAACAACTGAAGCCTGTGCATTTGCATCAGACTTGTGTTTTAATCTGAGTTTTATGGGCAGCCCAGCTGGGTGTGACTATGAACAAATGGATTTGCTCTCTGAGCCTTAGTTTCCCTCATATATGAAGCCATTGGAGAAAGTGGTTAAAAACAAAAGATCTGAAGCCAGAGGGCCTGGATTCAGATTGTGATTTCTCTGCTCACTAGCTATGTGACTGGGAAAGTTCCATAGATTTTCTGTGCCTTGATTTCCCCATCTGTAAAGTGGGGATTATCATAGCACCTACCTCAGAGGAGATTTTGAAATTAAATGAGGTAATGCACATAAAGCACTTAGCATAATGCTTGACACACAATGAGCATTTAATAAATGTTAGAATGTTATTGTTAATTGTGAAATATGAATAACAGTACCATTTGGAGGACTGTTGTGGTATTAAATGAGAAATATTCATACATCCTAACACGCTTGGGATAATGCCTGGGGTGTGATAGGTTGCCCCTACTCTCTACCCTAAGTTACTTCCCTAGTGAATGCTTTTTTTCTTCTTTTTCTTTTTCCACTTCTCTGTCAGTTTTGATGAGGATATAGGCTGGGCTGGTGACTCTGGGAGCAGGAATGTGCATGTTGGCCTCAGTCACTGGTGACAGGATCAAAAGTCTTTGGTTTGCCTCTGGGGGAGAGGTGGATTACGACTCCCCAGGGGTCAGCTTAGGCATTAGCCTGCAGTCACTTCCTGACAGGGAACTACTCTCCCCCAGTTTGGTCTCAGGGCAAAAGGCAAAATGGAAAATGCAAGAATGGAAAGGAAACAGGAGCCACAAGGAAGCTGCTGGGAGATGGCTGGGCCACACATTTTGTCATAGGCCAGCCTTTGAGAACTCCTGTGCTGGGTGATCTGAATTATAACCTTACACAGTCATGAATAAGAATTGAACAGAGCTCTCCCTGTCTGAACTCTTTCCTGTGTGTTCCTTCCTTATCCTAAGAGAAAAACAAGAATGAGAGAACAGAAACTAACCAAGTCCAAAAGGACCTCTCTTCATACACACTTCTGTCAAAATGGACACTAGACTGAAAAGTATGTTTCTCGACCAGGTGATTCCAGGACCTGATGGTGAAACCTCAGCATCAGAAAGGACCTTAATTATAATACAGGACATGCTTTCAGATGGGACTTACACCCACTGAGGTACTGCAGCCATTGAGGAGGGGGTGTCTTTGAGGTGCAAAAATAAATGTGGAGCATTCGATTTAGTTAAAAATTTGGGACAAAACTTTCAGTTTTTTCTTTCTCATGCACTGTTTTTTTCCTTTTATGTTTTAGTTTGGGTGACTTATATTGATCTGCTTTTGAATTTCTGATTCTGTAGCTGTAGTTAAGTGATTTGGTAACTATTTTAGATTAAAAAAAGAGACTGCCAGGCTGGAGGCAGTGTCCTTATGAGATGACAACAATGTAGGGGTCAGATGACAAACGTGAACATGCAGTTAAGTCACTCTTTGCCAGAAATAATGGACAATTAGCACCCAATTTCATTGGCCAGTCCAAAATTTACAATGAGAGGTCTGTGAAAACATACTGATTTGCAAAATGGTGGATGCTGAGGTGAATGGTGAAAAAACTTTCAACACTTCTCTCATTTTCCACATCTGGACAATCATAGTAATAAACTCTTCTCTGCCACATTGTGAGGGTTTTTGAGAATGACAAATCAGAACCAACAATTTTTTATGTATGTGCTAGGCACTGTTCAAGGCACTGAGTTCTCAGCATATTGGTTGGGGCACAGTTTTCTTACAGACAGAGAGGTCAAGTAAAATAATCATCTAAAAAAATCAGAAGTTACTAAAATTCATTTGTACTTTAGTATACATTTTATTAAGGGACTTCTATTATGCAGGGCATCAAGCCCAGAGTAAATGACATTCACCAAAATCTAGAACCATAGATTTTATCTTGGTGGAGTGTTCTGTAATTGCCAGTTAGATCTTTTTGGTTGTTGGTGATGTTGAACTCAGTTATATCCTTGATGATTTTCTGTCTAGTAGTTGTATCAATTGCTGAGAAAAGGGTTGTGAAGTCCATCAGGAGTTGTGGGTTTGTCTATTTCTCCTTTCAGTTCTATCTGTTTTTGCTTTATATATTTTCATGCACTGTTGTTTGGTGCATACACATTTAAGAGTGCTATGTCTTCTTGGTGGACTGACCCTTTAATCATTATGTTACATTCCTCTTTGCCTCTGGTAATTTGATTTGCTCCAAAGTCTACTTTATTTTATAGTAATATTGTCACTCTTACTCTCCTTTGATTAATTTTTGCATGGTGTATTTTTGTATCATTTTACTTTTAACCTCTCTATATCATTATATTTGAAGTTCCTTGCATATAGTTTATAGTCGAGTCATACTTTTTTATCTACTGTGCCAACCTCTGACTTTTAATTAGTATATTCAGACCATTTATATTTAATGCAATTATTGATATATTAAGGGTGATATATGACATTTTATTTGTTTTTGTTTATTGTTTCTGTTTTCCATTGTTCTATTTCCCCTTTCCTGCATTTCTGTGGATTGCATGAACATTTTCTTTAAGCCAGTCATTTTTCTTTAAGCAGTGGGAGGTTGTATACCAACTTTAATGACACTAATGTTAATAAGTTCTGATAGCCCACTATCATCAAACCAGCCTATTTGAACATTTTTTAATAGTGGTTTTGAATATATGTTTTTGCATAGTTTTAAAAATATAGTGGTTGCTGTAGGCATTACATATACATATGTAACATTACAGTCTACTGGTGAAACATTTTATCACTTAATGTGAAATGTAAAAATATTACCTCCATTGAGCTTACATACCCTCCTCCATTTATAATTGTCTTATATATTTCCTCTACTTTGAGAAATACGTCATACAGTGTTTTAATTTTAATTCAACCATCAAACATAATTTAGAAAGCTCAAGAGGAGAAGAAACATCTATTGTATTTACCTATATTTTAACTTTTTCCCTATTATTCTTTCTTCTTTCTTGATGGTCTAAGATTTTTTCTTTCATCCTCTCCTTTCTGCTTATAGAACTTCCTACAGCTTTTCTCATAGAGTAGGTCTTTTGGTGACAAATTCTCTTAGTTTTTATCTGTCTGACAATGCCTTGATTTTTGTTCTATTCCTTGAGGATATTTTTGCTGGCTATAGAATTCTAAGTTAGCAGTTCTTATCTTCTAGCATTTGAAAAATGTTGTGCCACTTCCTTCTGGCTTCTATGATTTTGAATGAGAAAATCTGCTATCATTCAATTTTTTTCTCCTGTAAGCAAGATATCATTTCTCTCTTATTGCTTTCAAGATCTTTTTATCTTTTTGTCATTAGTTTTCATAAGTTTCACCAGAATGTGTTTTAGTATGTATTTTTTTGGGTCTTCCTGTTTGAGGTGTACTCCATTTTTTGAATTTAAAATTTTAGGACAATTTCAGCCATAATTTCTTAGAATATTTTTCAGTTCCACACTTTCTTTTTTCCTTCTAAGACTCCAATGACAGAAATGTTAGATCTTTTGTTATTTTCTCACAGATTCCTGAGGCTGTGTTCTTTTTTAGTCCATTTTCTGACTGTTATTCAGATTGGGGAATTTATTTTGATTTATCTTCAGGTTTACTGATTCTTTCCTGTCACTGTCATTCTGCCATTGAATTAATCTATTGAGATTTTTTTTCAGTTTTTTTTTTTTTTTTTTTTTTTTTTTTTTGTAATTCTAAAATGTTCATTTTGTTCTTCTTTATATCTTCTGTTTCCTTGCTGGGGCATTCCAGTTTTTCATTTGCTTCAGGTGTGTTCGTAATAGCTTGTTGGAGCATTTTTATGGTATCTGTTTTGAAATCCTTGTTAGATGACTCCAATATCTGTGTCATCTCCAGGTTGGTGCTTTTTGCTTGCCTTTTCTCATTTAAATTGATATATTTCTGGCTCTTGGTATAAGGGGTGTTTTTCTATTGTATCCTAGACATGCTGGATTTTATGAAACTCGGGCAATTATTTAAATATTCTATTCTAGCAGGTCTCTGCTGACACTGAACTAGCAGGATAAAACAGGATGCCACTTAATTACCACCAAATAATGCAGAAGTCCAGGTTTCCTACTCAGCCTCTGCTGACACCATGAGTACAAGAGGAACCTTGTTACCATTGGGCAGGAACCAAAGCCTAGGCTCCTTATTCGACTTCTGCAATTGGTAGATGCCTCATTTTTCCCATGGTATTTGGGTGGAGTAGAGTGAATATCTTCAAAAATGTTTTTGATCTGCTAGGTTGCCCCTTTTCTTATCCTTTGGCTAAAGAGAACAGTATTTTCTTGAGGATTATTTTGTCTACACCTTTTTGTACTTCTAGGTTGTAAAAGCCATAATATATGAAAGATGAAGGAATAAAAAAAATCCAGGAACTTGCCACCGTGTCATTCCTCAAGTCTTGAGGCTCCTAGTCAGTTCTTTTTTCTACCTTTCAGAGTCTTCTTATATTTGTCCTATCAATTATGTCCAGCGTTTTTAGCTGTACTTGGAGGAATAGGAATAAATGTGTCTATTACATCTTGTCTGGAGCCAGACATCGCTATTCAATAATATTAAAGAATTATTATTAGTTTTTTAGGTGTAATAATAAAATTATGTTTTTAAGGATAGTCCTTTTAGAGATACATACTGAAATATTTACATACAATATAATATGATATCTGGGATTTACTTCAGTGGAGACAGAGGCTGGTGGGGATATAGATTGAACAAGAGTGTTCAGAAGTTGGTAATTATGGAAGTTGAGTAATTATTCAAACTGGAGATTCATTATTCTACACCAGTGTAATTCAATACCAATATATGAGCCATGTATGTAATTTTAAAATTTTCTAGTACTAATATTAAAAAAGAAATAAAAGATATAATTAATTATAATATTTTTAACCAAACATATCCAAAATAATTACTATAAAAATCACTAATGAGATATTTTACATTCTTTTTTATACTGCATTTGGAATTGATGGATATTTTACACTTTTAGCATATCTCAATTTGAACTAGTCATATTTCAAATGCTCAATAACCATGTATGGCTAGTGGTTACTGAATTAGACAAAACAGTTTTATATTTTCTTCTGTTGTTAGTATTTGGAACTTTAAATAATAAAAGTTTATTTTTAAAATCCAGGTCTGAATTCAAATTCTATGCTCTTAGCATCTGGCCTCTCCCGTTTATGCTCCTTGCTGTGTGATTGTGGACTCCCTCAGTCGCTGCCCAGTAAAGTATGACTCATGAGGATCTCGGAAGAAGCAAAAACCCGGCCATCCTCCTCTAAGTTCTCTGCTGCAGCTTCTTGCCTAGCCTGTTATCCACCTCTACCCTCTGTTGTGTTTTTTAAGTTGGACAGAGTCCATGTACTGCCTCTCCTGCAGCACCTTATATGGTACTCAGCACATAGATCATGTTCCATATATATTTGCCAAATAAATGAATGTTAGGAAGGAAACAAAAGCTGCATCTTGTAAAGTGAGCAATGGTAGAAGGACATTGAGCATATCTGGAATATGTTAGGCATTTTCATACAAAATGCCTTGTAGAATTATTGCTAAAAATATGTGACTTAGGTATTAACATCACCACCCTACAAATGAGGAAATATCACAGTGTGGCTGTTAACCAGTCATTAAATGTTAAAGCCAGACTTTGAATCCACTTCTGCCTGATACCAAAGCTACATCATACCGTCTCTCAGGAATTTGCCCAATAACTAGAATGTAATGCAGGTTGTGATCAGTTTTCTATGGTGATCTGGCCTCCCATGCCCTTACTTTTACCTTGGTTGACTTCTATCAGCCTGTAGTAACAGAATAATGGGCGCCAAAGATGTCTGTCTGTTAATAATCCCCAGAACCGATGAACATGTTAGGTTAGACGGTAAAATGGAATTAAGGTTGCAGATGGAATTAAGGTTACTAATTAGATTATCTTAAAATAGGGAGATTATCCTGGATTATCCAAATGGACCCAGTCGAATCACAAAAGTCCTTGAAAGTGGAAGAGGGAATTGGAAGGGAGAACCAAAGAGATGACAGCGAGAGAAGGACTCAGCCTCCAGTTGCTGAAGGAAGCCAAAGGGTGTGGGCAGCCTGTAGAAATAGGAAACATCCAGGAAACAGATTCTCCCCTAGAGCTTCCATAAGAAGCAGCCCTGCTGACACCTTGGTTTTAGCCTAGTGAGGCTCATTGCAGACATCTGATCTCCAGAACTGTAATATAATATGTTTTTATCATTTAAGTCACTAAATTTGTGATAATTTCTTATAACAGCAACAGGGAACTAACATGTAGCCCTGGCCCTGGCCTAGCCCCACTCAATGTTCAGAATGAGCTGCTGTTTCCCTCTGTTGCCCTACCTTTCTCTCAAACCATGATATCCAGCTGGGCACTGGGTGACGGATAGCAGGGGTCTCATTATCTCTGGTATGATCAGGCTCCTTTTTGGTCCCTTTTGCCCAAAGCTCTTGAGGTTTCTGAGGTGTCATTGGCCCCTTTCAGTGGTCTTTGTTTGGTGAGTTCTGCCTGGTGCCTGAACTTTCTGGGGTTGGCTTGGTGTTTTGTTACATTTACTCTGTTTTCTAGTGGGTAGATCTATCCTAGCCTGCCCTTGGCAATGTTCTGGTGGAATTTCTACAATGACTTGGCATGCATATCACACCTATATCCACTTGATGTGTCCAAGAGCTGAGCTGTCTCCTTGTGGGGCAGAAACATTCTCTTCCCTGCAGAGCTATATAGAGTAGGAGAAAGGGCCTGGCATCAACTCTCAGAAGGCCTGAGCCCATGGCCCGGATTGGCATGGCCAGCCACCAATCTGCTCTGCTTCCTTGGGTGTAAAATGAGATTATAATAATGATACCCATCTCACAGGATTAACAGTTCAATTTAGCTCACAAATCTTTGGAATTGATGTACTAATTACTAGTAGTTATTGAGTTTATGCTTTAAATATGCTAAGTATTTTGTGTGTTGTTTAATCATCAAAACAAGTAGGTTTTATAGTTGAAGAAGCAAAAGAAGAAATTTTATTATGCATACACATCCTCTATCTTCTTCCTTCTGATACTTGTTTCAATCTAATAAACAATGGAAAGAATCAATCTTTATATAATTAATTTATAGTGACAATTACTGTTAGAATTGACCTGTACAAATAATAATCAAGAAAGACATTTGATACCAGCAAAAATGGTGCACAGTGAAATCCAGCAAAGAGAAAAACTGAAGAGTCGTATCTTGTGGGAAACATCAAAGCTGTAAAAATTTGATCTAAGAAAAATTGGGAAGTGTAAAAATATTCAATGTCTAATTAAACTGTCAACAGCTAAACCTGTATATGGTAAAATTTGTTATGGATTAAAAATTGACAGAACAATTAAATTTTCTCAGCAAAATTAAGAATTACAGGATCTCACTAGGAAAATTAGACTTGGCAGACATAAAACCACAAAATAAAAATCACAATGTTAGAAGATACGATAAGTATTATTGAATTTGACAAAAATAAAACCTCCATTGATAATTGAATCTTTCATTAAGTTTTACAGCAAAAAGAGAAGAAAACACAAGCCTGATCAAAAATTTTCCATAAAATAAAAATGGAAATGGGAGAGGGAGGTGTATAACTGTGCCATATAGAAAATCAATCTAGAAATTATATTGGCTTGGCTGGGCGCGGTGGCTCAAGCCTGTAATCCCAGCACTTTGGGAGGCCGAGACGGGCGGATCACTAGGTCAGGAGATCGAGACCATCCTGGTTAACACGGTGAAACCCCGTCTCTACTAAAAAATACAAAAAACTAGCCGGGCGAGGCGGCGGGCGCCTGTAGTCCCAGCTACTCGGGAGGCTGAGGCAGGAGAATGGCGTAAACCCAGGGGGCGGAGCTTGCAGTGAGCTGAGATCCGGCCACTGCACTCCAGCCCGGGCAACAGAGCCAGACTCCGTCTCAAAAAAAAAAAAAAAAAAAAAAAAGAAATTATATTGGCTTAATGAGATTTGTTCCTAAAAATATTCTCTTGGTGAAAATGTATTAATATTAGTATAATTCTATTTTTAAAATTTTCTGTTTATAAATCCAGAGTTCAAATAGCTTCAGGTCAGTATAATGTTGTATCATCTAGATTCAGTGCAGAAAAAGAAAAAAACACTTTAGATATTTCAAAAAGAGAGTGTATTGCAGGGAATGAGGTACTTAGAGGAAAGGGGGTGGAGTCAGAGGCCACCACTATACTCTTGGTCAGGCTCCCTGGGAAGTCGCAATCCAGAGGTCAGAAGGCTGCAGGAACCTGCTGCTGCTAGCACAGATGACAGGCGGAGCATGGGAAATATTGCTGGCCACTGTAAAACTCCCATCTGCCAAAGCTGCCAAATCTCTTGCAAATTTGGCCATTGGCAGAACCTTGACCTTGATGGCAAGGGAGTTGGGGAAATGTAGCTCTCAGGCTTCTAGCCTCTGCAGTACACTGGAGTGCACAGAAGGGGGTAGGAACAAACGCAGGCCACCTTTAAACAATATCCAGCACAGAAGGATCAAAATGTCTTGGGTCCAGATAAAGAGTCTCCACAAGGTTAACTTGACCAAGGTCGCTGTTGGAGGCATTGAGGTTGTGGGGATTGATGGAGAGAGTGTCTGTCCTCTCAGAGCTCACAGTGGATGGAGGAAGACAAATACAGAGAGTCTCTTATAAAACATGATAACATTTGCAAAAACGATTAAGCTTGGAGTAAAGCAGTGAGAATGGAGCAATTCACACTTCTTGAAACAGGTGGAGTCAAGGAAAAGCTGGAAACATCAACAGTCTTTAGTTGGCTGTTGAGAAGTGGCTGCATTCACATGGTGGGGAGAACTGGGGCTTGCCAAGAAGAGGAAACAGCCAGAGCAAAGGTTTGCAGTGTCTTCTGCATTGAACACACCGTGTCCACCATGTCCAACTCACCAACATAGGACTTAGTGAGTAGGGCTGCGCTCAGTAACCAGGTTAGAGAAACCACTGTGAGCCAGCTTCCCCAGGAGCATGGTTTTTCAGGGCTGACTTCAGTCCTTCCCTCCCCTGCACAAATTCAGCCCTTTATTGTAGTTAATCCACCTTCCAATACCACTTTCTGCTTTTTTGGCTCCAATTTCCCAAACATCCAATGAGTAAATGCTTTTTATAATCTTCCAGATCTTTCAAATCTCTCTCTCTAGTTAGCAGTTCCTGGGGCATGGCTGCTTCAGCTGTTGCAGCACTGAGAGATAGGCTGGATTTTTCCAAGCATAACTAGATTCTCACAGCTCTCTGAGAGGGTCCCTGACCCTGGCCCAACATCCCCACTGATTCCATGGGACCAGATGTTAACTACCTTGAAGAAAAACTGGCTCACTTGAAACTGAAAAATGAAAGTAAAACAAATCATTAAAAGGAATGGCTGCAGAGAACAGAACAGAGCTTACTAAAGCCATTCACATTTGACAACTCTGAAGTGGGTACAATCATGCCCATTTTACAGATGAGACAACTGAGTCCTACCTGGGGAGAAAGTGGTACAGTTTACCACTTAAGTGATAAATTTAAGTCCTCTGCTTCTGAGTCTAGTGCTCTTCCAACTGAGCCACATGACAAACCTCTCATTTGATAGTCCTTGTCACCTATCTTCTTTGATGTTCAACCTTGGAAGAATGTACTATAGTTAATCTCTAAATAGGGACACTTTTGATGGTGACCAGTGGCAAACTGGATGAGGTATCAGGACAAAAGATGCCAGCCTAACTATCCTAGTCAAACTGGGCTGTACGTGTACTGGGCTGCACCCTATTATATTGGGTCGAATTTGACATGCAGAAGGAAAAAAGATGCATGCACATCATCTATCTAGAAAAACAAAGGTGTGGGCAGATTTGTCCTAGACAGAGTTCAGGACACGGGTTAGTTCTAGGCATCTCTGAGAAGGGCCCACTACATCCCATCCTGCTTCCCGTGAGGGCTTCAAGATCATTCATGGAAGGCCTTTACCTGGATACCTAGCTTCTCTGCCAGGCAGCTCACTCCCCACACAAATCTATTCTTCTCCTTGCTGTAATCTCCATTAATATTCTGGTCTGAACTGCGTCCTGTAAGGAGGCAGCAGGAAGCTCTGCCTGGATTAGCCAGGCAGAGTGAGACTCTCAGGGGACAAAAGACATCCAAATCTTGCAGGTGTGGGCTGAATCCCAAGTCTGCTTGGCAGAAGGAAAGCTCCGGAGGTTTCCAGGGATATGCACATTCTCTCTCTCTCTCTCTCTCTCTCTGTCTCTCTCTCTCTCTCTCTCTCACACACACACACACACACTCAAGCATAAGATCTTTCCTTAAGGTTTAAAAAGTCAGATTCATGAGGTATGATGGAGTATATCAAACCTCACTGAAGAACACTTGCAGGTTCCTACCTCAGCTGTGTGTAACCTGAGCTGGCTGGATGATATGACTACTAAAATCCTAGGTTAGGCTCCTGCTTTTGAAGCTTATAGCTCTGCGAACCTGAGTCACTTTGGTTCTCTGAGATTCAGCTCCACCACCTGTAAAATAAAAATAATATTTAGTTCATTGAGTTGTTGAAGGATTGACTGGCATACTTATGGGAATACATGGTATGATGGTTAATACTGAGTGTCAAGTTGATTGGATTGAAGGATGTAAAGTATTGATCCTGGGTTTCTCTGTGAGGGCGTTGCCAAATAGATTAACATTTGAGTCTGTGGGCTGGGAAAGGCAGACCCACCCTTAATCTGGGTGGGCACCATCTAATCAGCTGCCAGTGAATATAAAACAGAAAAAAATGTAAAAAGGCTAAACTTGCCAGCCTTCCAGCCTACATCTTTCTCCCATAGTGGGTGTTTCCTGCCTTCGAACATCGGACTCCAAGCTCTTCAGTTTTGGGATTCAGACTGGCTTTTTTTGCTCCTCAGCTTGCAAATGGCCTATTGTGGGACCTTGTGATCGTGTGAGTTAATATTTAATAAACTTCCCATTTATATCTATCTATCTATCTATCTATCTATCTATCTATCTATCTATCTATCTATCTTATTAGTCTGTCCCTCTAGAGAACCCTGACCAATACAGATTTTGGTACCAGAAGTGGTTCTACAAGAACAGAATATTAAGGATGAAGTTCTTTAGTTGGTTTTGGGGTTTCTGGAGTTGGCTGCTTAATATGATTAGAACCAAAAATGCTAAGGACTCTACTAATAGTACTTATAGTCCTTGGCATGAACTGTTTAGAGAGTTATGCAAAATAAATGCATTTGACACTTCTGACTCACTGCTCATGAGAGCCAAGGAGTTTAGTGACTCTGTACATAATACCTTTGGCCATATGTGGAGAACCAAAGAACATAGTGAAGCTGGTTGGTTGCTCCTAAGTTCACTGGACAAAGTGATGAAAGAAAATGATGAACTCAGGGATTCTAATCTCCAGCATCAGAAGCAGATACTGAGCCTCAAATCTGCTAAAATTGCCCTGAGTGAGAGTCTCATCTGCTGTAGAGAAAGAGCTGAAATTGTGGAAAAACAGACACAAGCTCTTCTCATGTGAGTGGCTGACCTGCAACGAAAGGTGCATGCACAGCCCCACCAGCTGTCTACTGTTAAAGTGAGGGTGTTAATTGGAAAAGAATGGGACCCTGCATGTGGGAGAACCCTGATGAAACTGGGGACACTGAGTTTGTAAACTCTGATGAACCTTTTTTTGGCCAGATGACAGCTTCCCCATCCCCAGAAGTGACAACATCTCTCTCTGACTCCTGCTGCCATCAGCCTTTCCACCTTTGTCTGAAGAGATAAACCCTGCACTGCCTGAGGCAACAGTGATGGCCTCCCTTGAGGCAGTTGCCAGGCAAGATAATGTAGGTTCTCCTCAGGAGCCACCTCCAACACTCTTGTATGCTTTTGGACCTATAACTAGACTAAAGTCCTGGTGGGCTCCTAGAGGTGAAGTTGAGAGTGTGACCCAGGAAGAGGTGCGCTTGAGTTTTCTAATTTATATAAGCAGAAATCTGGAGAACAGGCATGGGAATGGATGTTAAGGATCTGGGATAATGGTGGAAGGAACATAGAGCTGGAGCTGGCTAAATTTATCGATTTGGGCTTACTAAGTAGGGACTCTGCATTTAATATTGCAGCCCAGGGAGTTAAAAAAAGGTTCTAATAGTTTATTTGCTAGATGAGCTGAAATATGGATTAAAAGATGGCCCACTCTGCACAAGTCGGAAATGCCTGGTCTCCCTTATTTTAATGTAGAGGAAGGGATCCAAAGACTTAGGGAGAGTGGGATGGTGGAGTGGATTAGTCACTTTAGACCTACTCATCCCAGCTAGGAGGGTCCAGAAGATATATCCTTAACCAATGCCTTGCAAAATAGATTTGTTAGGGCAGCACCAGCATCTTTGAAAGCCCCATAATGGCTCTTCTCTGTATGTCAGATCTAACAGTGGGAAACACAGTCACTCAACTACAAAATTTAAATGCAATGGGAATAATTGAATCCCGAGGTGGCAGGAACCAAGTGGCAGCACTCAACCATCAAAGACAAGGTGGGCCTAAGGTAATGGACAGCAGAGGCAAAGCAGCAATCAGTATAGTCTGACTTGTATAGAGCTCTGGCACTGGCTAATTAATCACAATGTTTCTAGAAGTGAAATTGATAGGAAGCCTACTGCATTCCTATTTGAGTTATATAAGCAGAAAACTGCTAGGTCGAATGGACGAAAGACTAATTTGAATTATAAAAACAGAGAATCACCTCCCCTCAATCAATTTCCAGACTTGAGCCAGTTTACAGACCCAGAAGTTCTTGAACAAAGGGAGGCCAAGTCCCCTTAAGGAAGGACCCCACTACACTACTGACAATTTATGCTGTTAATCTTTCTCCCATACTTCCCCAAGGAGACCTCTGGCCTTTTACCAGGATAACTGTGCACTGGGAAAGGAAAATGATCAGACATTGCAGGGACTACTGGACAATGGCTCTGAGCTGACATTGATTCCAGGGGACCCAAAATGTCATTGTGGTGCTCCAGTTGAAGTAGGGGCTTATGGAGGTCAGGTAACTAATGGAGTTTTCACTCAGGTCTGACTTACAGTGGGTCCAGTGGGCCGCCAGACTCATCCTGTGGTCATTTCCCCGGTGCCAGAATGCATAATAGGCATAGACATACTTAGCAGCTGGAAGAACCCCCACATGGGCTCTCTGACCAGCAGGGTGAGCACTATTATGGTGGGAAAGGCCAAATGGAAGCCATTAGAGCTGCCTGTACCTAGAAAAATAGTAAATCAAAAACAATATCGTAACCCTGGAGGGATTGCAGAGATTAGTGCCACCATCAGGGACTTGAAAGATGCAGGGATGGTGATTCCCACCACATCCCGGTTCAACTCTCCCATTTGGCCTGTGCAGAAGACAGATAGATCTTGGAGAATGACAGTGGATTATCGTAAGCTTAAGCAAGTGATGACTCCAACTGCAGCTATTGTACCAGATGTGGTTTCATTGCTTGAGCAAATTAACACATCTCCTTGTACCTGGTATGCAGCCATTGACTTGGCCAATGCCTTTTTCTCCATTCCTGTCCATAAGGCCCACCAGAAGCAATTTGCTGTCAGCAGGCAAGGCCAGCAAATATATCTTTACTGTCCTAGTTCAGGGGCGTATCAACTCTCTGGCTTTGCATCATAATCTCATTCAGAGATACCTTGATCGCTTTTTGCTTCCGCAAGATATCACAGTTGTCCATTACATTGATGGCATTATGCTGATTGGATCTAGTGAGAAGAAGTAGCAAACACACTGGACTTATTGGTGAGATATTTGCATTCCAGAGAATGGGAAAAAAATCCAACTAAAATTCAGGGAACTTCTATCTCAGTAAAATTTCTAGGAGTCCAGTGGTGTGGGGCCTGTTGAGAAATTCCTTTTAAGGTGAAGAATAAGTTGCTGCATTTGGCCCCTGCTACAACCAAGAAAGGGGCACAACGCCTAGTGGGCCTATTTGGAATTTGGAGGCAACATATTCTTCATTTGGGTGTGTTACTCTAGCCTATTTATTGAGTGACCCAAAAGGCTGCCAGTTTTGAGTGGGGTCCAGAACAGGAGAAGGCTCTGTAACAGGTCTAGGCTGCTGTGCAAACTGCTCTGCCATTTGGGCTGTATGACCCAGCAGATCCAATGGTGCTTGAGGTGTCAGTGGCAGATAGGAATACTGTTTGGAGCTTTTGGCAGGCCCCCACAGGTGAATCACAGCAGAAATCTTTGGGATTTTGGAGCAAGACCCTGCCATCTTTTGCAGATAGCTACTCTCCTTTTGAGAGACAGCTCTTGGCCTGTTACTGGGCTTTGGTGGAAACTGAACGTTTGATGATTGGTCATCAAATCACCATGTGACCTGAACTGTTTATTATGAACTGGGTGCTTTCTGACCCATCTAGCCATAAAGTGGGTTGTGTACCAGCATTCCATCATCAACTGGAAGTGGTATATACATGATTGAGTTTGAGCAGGTCCTGAAGGCACAAGTAAGTTACTTGAGGAAGTGGCTCAAATGCCCATGGACTCCACTCTTGCCACCCTGCTTTCTCTCCCCCAGCCTGCACCGATGGCCTCATGAGGAGTTCCCTATGATCAGTTCACAGAGGAAGAGAAGACTAGGGCCTGGTTCACAGATGGTTCTGCATGATATGCAGGCACCACCCAAAAGTGGACAGCTGCAGCACTACAGCCCCTTTCTAGGACATCCCTGAAAAACAGCAGTGAAGGGCAATCCTCCCAGTGGGCAGAACTTTGAGCAGTGCACCTGGTTGTGCACTTTGCATGGAAAGAGAAATTTCCAGATGTGTGATTATGTACTGATTCATGGGCTATAGCCAATGGTTTAGCTGGATGGTCAGGGACTTGGAAGAAGCATGATTGGAGAGTTGGTGACAAAGAAATTTGGAGAAGAGGTCTGTGGATGATCTTCTCTGAGTGGTCAAAACCTGTGAAGATATTTGCATCCCATGTGAGTGCTCACCAATGGGTGACCTCAGCAGAGGAGGATTTTAATAATCAAGTGGATAGGATGACCTGTTCTGTAGACACCACTCAGCCTCTCCCCAGCCACTCCTGTTATTGCCCAATGGGCCCATGAACAAAATGGGGATTGTGGCAGGGATGGAGGTTACACATGGGCTCAGCAGCATGGACTTCTGCTCACCAAGGATGACCTGGCTACAGCTACTGCTGAGTACCTAATTTGCCAGCAGCAGAGACCAACAGTGAGCCCTCGATATGACACTATTCCTCTGGGTGATCAGCCAGCTACTTGGTGGCAGGTCGATTACATTGGGCCTCTTCCATCATGGAAAGGACAGATGTTTGTCCTCACTGGAATAGACACTTACTCCGGAAATGGGTTTGCCTATCCTGTACACGATACTTCTACCAAAACTACCATCCATGGACTCACGGAATGCCT
The DNA here is from genome assembly GCF_043159975.1 of Macaca nemestrina. Classification (NCBI taxonomy): domain Eukaryota; kingdom Metazoa; phylum Chordata; class Mammalia; order Primates; family Cercopithecidae; genus Macaca; species Macaca nemestrina. Next base: position 102,822,292 of record NC_092137.1, read on the forward strand.
TATCCACCATCATGATATTCCACACAGCATTTCCTCTGACCAAGGCACAAATTTTATGGCTAAAGAAGTGCAGCAGTGGGCTCATGCTCATGGAATTCTCTGGTCTTACCATGTTCCTCATCATCCTGAAGCAGCTTGATTGACAGAAGGGTGAAATGGCCTTTTGAAGTCACAATTGCAAAGCCAACTAGGTGACAATACTTTGCAGGGCTGGGGCAAAGTTCTTCAGAAGGCCGTGTATGCTCTGAAGCAGCATCCAATATATGGTACTGTCTCTCCCATAGCCAGGATTCACGGGTCCAGGAATCAAGAGGTGGAAGTGGAAGTGGCATCACTCACCATCACCCCTAGTGATCCACCAGCAAAATTTTTGCTTCCTGTTCCCACGACATTACATTCTACTGGCATAGACATCTTATTTCCAGAGGGAGGAATGCTGCCACCAGGAGACCCAACAACAATTCCATTAAACTGGAAGTTAAGATTGCCACCTGGACACTTTGGGCTCCTCCTACCTTTAAATCAGCAGGCTAAGAAGGGAGTTATAGTCCAGGTGATTTACCCAGACTATCAAGATGAAATCAGTCTACTATTCCACAACAGAAGTAAGAAAGAATATGCATGGAATACTGGAGATCCATTGGGATGTCTCTTAGTATTACTATGCCCTGTGATTCAGGTCAATGGGAAACTACAATGGCCCAATCCAAGCAGGACTACAAATTGCCCAGGCCCTTCAGGAATGAAGTTTTGTGTCACTCCACCAAGAAAAAACCCACCACCTGCTGAGGTGCTTGCTGAAGGCAAAGGGAATACAGAATATGTAGTAGAAGAATGTAGTCATGAATACCAACTATGACATGTGACCAGTTGCAGAAATGAGGACTGCAATTGTCATGAGCATTTCCTCCTTGTTTTGTTAAAAACATGTTTGTTGGCCAGGCATGGTGGCTCACACCTGTAATCCCAGAACTTTGGGAGGCTGAGATGGGCAGATCACAAGGTTAGGAGATTGAGACCATCCTGGCTAACACGGTGAAACCCCGTCTCTACTAAAAATACCAAAAAAATTAGCCGGGTGTGGTGGTGGGCACCTGTGGTCCCAGCTACTCGGGAGGCTGAGGCAGGAGAATGGCCTGAACCTGCGAGGTGGAGCTTGCAGTGAGCCAAGATCACACCACTGCACTCCAAGCTGGGTGACAGAGCGAGACTCTGTCTCAAAAAAAAAAAAAAAAAAAAAAAAAAAAGTTTGTGCATGTATACACTTGTACTAAGAAAATATCTTCATTTTATTTCCTTTTTCCTTTTTCATGTGACATAAGATTTATTGACTTTATAGATGGCCAAATAGGAACAGCTCCAGTCTACAGTTCCCAGTGTGAGCAATGCAGAAGATGGGTGATTTCTGCATTTCCAACTGAGGTACCAGGTTTATCTCACTGAGACTTGTCAGACAGTGGGTGCAGGACAGTGGGTGCAGCCCACCGAGTGTAAGCCAAAGCAAGGCGAGGCATCGCCTCACCTGGGAAGCACAAAGGGTCAGGAAATTCCCTTTCCTAGCCAAGGGAAGCTGTGACAGATGGCACCTGGAAAATCAGGTCACTCCCACCCTAATACTGCACTTTTCCAATGGTCTTAGCAAACGGCACACCAGGAGATTATATCCTGCGCCTGGCTCGGAGGGTCCCATGCCCATGGAGCCTTGCTCATTGCTAGTGCAGCAGTCTAAGATGGAACTGCAAGGCAGCAGAGAGGCTGGGGGAGGGGCGCCCACCATTGCTGAGGCTTGAGTAGGTAAACAAAGCGGCCAGGAAGCTCGAACTGGGTGGAACCCACTGCAGCTCAAGGAGGCCTGCCTGCCTCTGTAGACTCCACCTCTGGGGGCAGGGCATAGCTGAACAAAAGCCAGCAGAAACTTCTGCAGACTTAAACGTCCCTGTGTGACAGCTTTGAAGAGAGTAGTTGTTCTCCCAGTACGGAGTTTGATATCTGAGGACAGACAGACTGCCTCTTCAAGTGGGTCCCTAACCCCTGAGTAGCCTAACTGGGAGGCACCCCCAAGTAGGGACCGACTGACACCTCATACGGCTGGGTGCCCCCCTGAGATGAAGCTTCCAGAGGAACGATCAGGCAGAAACATTTGCTGTTCTGCAATATTTGTTGTCCTGCAACCTCTGCTGGTGATACCCGGACAAACAGGGTCTGGAGTGGACCTCCAGCAAACTCCAACAGACTGGAGTGGACCTCCAGCAAACTCCAACAGACTTGAAACTGAGGGTCCTGACTGTTAGAAGGAAAACTAACAAACAGAAAGGACATCCACACCAAAACCCCATCTGTACGTCACCATCATCAAAGACCAAAGGTAGAAAACCACAAGATGGGGAGAAACCAAAGCAGAAAAGCTGAAAATTCTAAAAATCAGAGCACCTCTTCTCCTCCAAAAGAATGCAGTTCCTTGCCAGCAATGAAACAAAGCTGGATAGAGAATGACTTTGATGAGTTGAGAGAAGAAGGCTTCAGATGATCAAACTTCTCTGAGCTAAAGGAAGGTGTTTGAACCCATTGCAAGAAGCTAAAAACCTTGAAAAAAGATTAGACAAACAGCTAACTAGAATAACCAGTGTAGAGAAGACGTTAAATGACTTGATGGAGCTGAAAACCATGGCATGAGAACTACGTGACACATGCACAAGCTTCAGTAGCCAATTTGATCAACTGGAAGAAAGGGCATCGGTGATTGAAGATCAAATGAACGAAATGAAGTGAGAAGAGAAGTTTAGAGAAAAAAGAGCAAAAAGAAACAAACAAAGCCTCCAAGAAATATGGGACTGTGAAAAGACCAAATCTGTGTCTGATTGGTGTACCTGAAAGTGACAGGGAGAATGGAACCAAGTTGGAAAACACTCTTCAGGATATTATGCAGGAGAACTTCCCCAACCTAGCAAGGCAAGCCAACATTCAAATTCAGGAAATACAGAGAACACCACAAAGATACTCCTCGAGAAGAGCAACTCCAACACACATAATTGTCAGATTTATCAAAGTTGAAATGAAGGAAAAAATGTTAAGGGCAACCAGAGAAAAAGGTCGGGTTACGCACAAAGGGAAGCCCATCAGACTAACAGAGGATCTCTCAGCAGAAACTCTACAAGCCAGAAGAGAGTGAGGGCCAATATTCAACATTCTTAAAGAAAAGAATTTTCAACCCAGAATTTCATATCCAGTCAAACTAAGATTCATAAGTGAAGGAGAAATAAAATCCTTTACAGACAAGCAAATGCTGAGAGATTTTGTCACCATCAGGCCTGCCTTACAAGAGCTCCTGAAGGAAGCACTAAACATGGAAAGGAACAACCAGTACCAGCCACTGCAAAAACATGCCAAAATGTAAAGACCATTGATGCTAGGAAGAAACTGCATCACCTAATGAGCAAAATAACCAGCTAATATCATAATGACAGGATCAAGTTAACATATAACAATATTAACATTAAATGTAAATGGGCTAAATGCTTCAATTAAAATACACAGACCGGCAAATTAGATAAAGAGTCAAGACCCTCAGTTTGCTGTACTCAGGACAGAGTACACCTGCAGAGACACACATAGGTTCAAAATAAAGGGATGGAGGAAGATCTACCAAGCAAATGGAAAACAAAAAAAGGCAGGGGTTGCAATCCTAGTGTCTGATAAAACAGACTTTCAACCAACAAAGATCAAAAGAGACAAAGAAGGCCATTACATAATGGTAAAGGGATCAATTCAACAAGAAGAGCTAACTACCCTAAATATATATGTGCCCAATACAGGAGCACCCAGATTCATAAAGCAAGTCCTTAGAGACCTACAAAGAAACTTAGACTCCCATACAATAATAATGGGAGATTTTAACACCCCACTGTCAACATTAGACAGATCAATGAGACAGAAAGTTAACAAGGATATCTAGGAACTGAACCCAGCTCTGCACCAAGCAGACCTAATAGACATCTATAGAACTCTCCACCCCAAATCAACAGAATATACATTCTTCTTAGCACCACATTGCACTTATTCCAAAATTGACTACATAGTTGGAAGTAAAGCTCTCCTCAGCAAATGTAAAAGAACAGAAATTACAACAAACTGTCTCTCAGACCACAGTGCAATCAAACTAGAACTCAGGATTAAGAAACTCACTTAAAACTGCTCAACTGCGCCTCTACCCAGCTGCCAACCATCTGGGAAGCGAGGAGCACCTCTGCCTGGCTGCCCCATCTGGGAAGTGAGGAGTGCCTCTGCCCAGCTGCTCACTGTCTGGGAAGTGAGGAGCACCTCTTACCAGCCACCCCATCTGGGAAGGGAGGAGTGCCTCTGCCTGGCTGCCTGGGTTGAAATGATGGGGCTTCATCCCTGGGATGCAAGGCTGGTTCAACATACACAAATCAATAAATGTAATCCATCATATAAACAGAACCAAAGACAAAAACCACATGATTATCTCAATAGATACAGAAAAGGCCTTTGACAAAATTCAATAGCCCATCATGCTACAAACTCTCAATAAATTAGGTAGTGATGGGAAGCATCTCAAAATAATAAAAGCTATTTATGACAAACCTACAGCCAATATCTTACTGATTGAGCAAAAACTAGAAGCATTCCCTTTGAAAACTGGCACAAGACAGGGATGCCCTCTCTCACCACTCCTATTCAATATAGTGTTGGAAGTTCTGGTCAGGGTAATCAGGCAGGAGAAAGAAATAAAGGGTATTTTTTTTTTTTTTTTTTTTTTTTTGAGACGGAGTCTCGCTGTGTCTCCCAGGCTGGAGTGCAGTGGCGTGATCTCGGCTCACTGCAAGCTCCGCCTCCCGGGTTCACGCCATTCTCCCGCCTCAGCCTCCCAAGTAGCTGGGACTACAGGCGCCTGCCACCACGCCTGGCTAGTTTTTTGTATTTTTAGTAGAGACGGGGTTTCACCATGTTAGCCAGGATAGTCTCGATCTCCTGACCTCGTGATCCACCCGCCTCGGCCTCCCAAATTGCTGGGATTACAGGCTTGAGCCACCGCGCCCGGCCAATAAAGGGTATTAAATTAGCAAAAGAGGAAGTCAAATTGTCCCTGTTTGCAGATGACATGATTGTATATTTAGAAAACTCCATCGTCTCATCCCCAAATCTCCTTAAGCTGATAAGCAACTTCAGCGAAGTCTCAGGATACAAAATCAATGTGCAAAAATCACAAGCATTCCTATACACCAATAACAAACAGAGAGCCAAATCATGAGTGAACTCCCATTCACAATAGCTTTAAAGAGGATAAAATACCTAGGAATCCAACTTGCAAGGGATGTGAAGGACCTCTTCAAGGAGAGCTACAAACCACTGATGAACAAAATAAGAGGACACAAACAAATGGAAGAACATTCCATGCTCATGGATAGGAAGAATCAATGTCATGTAAATGGCCATACTGCCCAAGGTAATTTATAAACTCAATGCCATCCCCATCAAGCTACCAATGACTTTCTTCACAGAATTGGAAAAAACTACTTTAAAGTTCACATGGAACCAAAAAAGAGCTCTCATTGCCAAGACAATGCTAAGCCAAAAGAACAAAGCTGAAGGCATCACCCTACCTGACTTCAAACCATACTACAAGGCTACAATAACCAAAACAGCATGGTACTGGTAACAAAACAGAGATATAGACCAATGGAACAGAACAGAGGCATCAGAAATAATACCACACATCTACAACCATCTGATCTTTGACAAACCTGACAAAAACAAGAAATAGGGAAAGGATTCTCTGTTTAATAAATGGTGCTGGGAAAACTGGCTAGCCATATGTAGAAAGCTGAAACTGGATCCCTTCCTTACACCTTATTCAAAAATTAATTCAAGATGGATTAATGACTTAAGTGTTAGACCTAAAACCATAAAAGCCCTAGAAGAAAAACCTAGGCAATACCGTTCAGGACATATGCATGGGCAAGGACTTCATGCGTAAAACACCAAAAGCAATGGCAACAAAAGCCAAAATTGACGAATGGGATCTAATTAAACTAAAGAGCTTCTGCACAGCAAAAGAAAGTACCATCAGAGTGAACAGGCAACCTACAGAATGGGAGAACATTTTTGCAATCTACTCATCTAACAAAGGGCTAATATCCAGAATCTGCAAAGAACTTAAACAAATTTACAAGAAAAAACAAACAACCCCACCAAAAAGTGGGTGAAGGGTATGAACAGACACTTCTCAAAAGAAGACATTTATGCAGCCAAAAGACACATGAAAAAATGCTCATCATCACTGGCCATCAGAGAAATGCAAATCAAAACCACAATGAGATACCATCTCACAACAGTTAGAATGGTGATCATTAAAAAGTCAGGAAACAACAGGTGCTGGAGAGGATGTGGAGAAATAGAAACACTTTTACACTGTTGGTGGGACTGTAAACTGGTTCAACCATTGTGGAAGACAGTGTGGCAATTCCTCAAGGATCTAGAACTAGCAATACCATTTGACCCAGCCATCCCATTTCTGGGTATATACCCAAAGGATTATAAATCATGTTGCTATAAAGACACATGCACACGTATGTTTATTGCGGCACTATTCACAAGAGCAAAGACTTGGAACCAACCCAAATGTCCATCAATGATAGACTGGATTAAGAAAATGTGGCACAGCTACACCATAGAATACTATGCAGCTATATAAAAGGATGAGTTCATGTCCTTTGTAGGGACATGGATGAAGCCGGAAACCATCATTCTCAGCAAACTATTGCAAGGACAAAAAACCAAACACTGCATGTTCTCACTCACAGTTGGGAATTAAACAATGAGAACACTTGGACACAGGAAGGGGAACATCACACACCAGGGCCTGTCGTGTTGTGGGGAGGGATAGCATTAGGAGATATACATAATGTAAATGATGAGTTTATGGGTGCAACACAACAACATGGCACATGGATACATGGGTGCAACACAACAACATGGCACATGGATACATATGCAACAAACCTGCATGTTGTGCACATATACCCTAGAATTTAAAGTATTATTAAAAAAAAGATTTATTGACTTATATTAACATTTAAGTATTGTTAACTTTATGTAATAGCATTTGGGGTGAGATTGGTACATTTCTGGTTGTAAGAAGGATAGTTGTATTATGTTAAGCATAATTATGACTTTATTATTATATTAATTTAAAGATTATGTATGATCTCAAGAGATTTGTATGGGTTCAAGTTGACAAAGGGTAGACAAAGGGTAATGGTTAATACTGAGTGTCAACTTGATTAGATTGAAGGATGCAAAGTATCCTGGATATGTCTGTGAGGGTGTTGCCAAAGGAGATTAACATTTGAGTCAGTGGGCTGGGAAAGGCAGATCCACCCTTAATCTGGGTGGGCACCATCTAGTCAGTTGCCAGCAAATATAAAGCAGGCAGAAAAAAGTGAAAAGACTAGACTGGCCTAGGCTCCCAGCCTATATCTTTCTCCTGTGCTGGATGCTTCCTGCCCTCAAACATCGGACTCCAAGTTCTTCAGTTTTGGGACTCGGATTGGGTGCTTTTTTTTTTTTTTTTTGGTCCTCAGTTTGCAGATGGCCTATTATGAGACCTTGAAATCCGGTGAGTTAATACTTAATAAACTTCTCTTTAAATATATATCTATCCTATTAGTTCTGTCCCTCCAGAGAATCCTGACTAACGCACATGATAAATTCTAGTATTAATTCAAGTGTATGGTGTGACGATGATAACAAAGAGAATAATGTTAGAAGATGATGACATTGGCGAGGATGATGTTGATAAAGATGATGATGAGGAGGATGTTGGTGCTGCTGAGGAGGTTGATGCTGCTGCAGTTGTTAGTTATGATGATGAAGAAGAAAATGAGGATGGGGAGGAACGTGATATGAATGCTAAGAGTCTGGGGCCACTTGAATGTTGTCTTCAGTGCTGACAGAGGCACAGGGTAAGGGTAACCTCCTAGCTCCAGATCAGCATAAGGGAGGAAAAAACCTATGTTTCTTGAGCACCTGCCATGATCCAGGGGTGCTGAGAGCTTCCACAGCCTTACCCTACTTCCCCTTTGCAGCAACTCCACAATGTCTCCACACTAGTTTAAGCAAGGCAAGGTGATTTGTCCAAAGTCATATAGGCCGAAAAAAAAGAAAAAGGAAAACAAACAAACAAACAAAAAACAGACAAACCCAGAAATGAAGCATTTTATAAAATAAGAATTGTATAAATTTTTAATCTTTGTATTCATCATTTCCTAAATAAGGAAGACTGTTTACAAGCCAACAGAATGAGCATCCTCAAGGGGAGTGAGGCAAACAAAACTGGAACATCCAGAGGTGATATAAATACCTGCCTATGAGTTATCACCTGGCACATTGAACCAGATGACCTCCTGAGCCTGTTAGCTCTATGATTTCAGGACACATATGTGCTACTTATGCCCTGTACCCCCAGGAATGGTAAACCTCTTCATCTCTTTGGCAGTATACAATGGTGATTATGATCAGAGACTGGAGTCATGCCAACCTGAGTGCAGGTCCCAGCTCTACATTTTATAAACAGGCAAGGGAAGGCCCAGAGAGGGTAAGGGACTTGGCTGAGAATGCACAGTGAGATGGGTAGCAACACCAGGTGCAGAACCCAGGTGTCCTGATGCATCAGTTCTTCCCTAGAAGACCAAGCCCTTGCTTGCGGATGCCAATCCATGCCATCCACAATGTCTCTCAGGTGGCAAGTCTGTTCCACATTTGCCCGGATAGTGAGCTGTTGATCTCCTCTGCTTCTAACAGCTCATCCTAGGCCTGGTACCTTCTTCAGACGTAACCAGGGTCCTGGGAAACTGACCATGGTGATGGTCTGAAGGCAGAGAGTAGTCTGTGTGTTGCCATGACCATGATGGCAACTGGTCTGCCTAAGTGATTTATTGACTCCTCAAGCACAGCTTGGTGAAGCAGGCAGGGCAGGCATATTTCTCTTGTGTTTACAGATGAAGTAACTGAGGTTCAGTGGGGTGAGGCACTAGTCACCACCCTCTGTGGGCCTCGGTTTCTTCACCTGGGCCATAAGATCTTTTCCAATTCTAATAGTCTGTGCCTCTATAATCAGTCCAAGGGCACACAACTAATAAGAAGCAAAGTCAAAACTACAAGGTCTTGGGGCTTCTATACTAATGATCTTTTTAATACAAACTACATTAGCTTTCTAGGGCTGCTGTACGTACCACAAACTTGGTGACTTAAAACAAGAGAAACTTACTCTCTCACAGTCTGGAGGCCAGAAGTCTGAAATTAAAGCGTCGGAAGGGCCACGCTCCCTCTGAAACCTCTGGAGGAGAGTTCTTCCTTGCCTCTTTCAGCTTCTGATGGCCCCAGGAGTTCCTTGGCTGCGGCAGTGCCACTCCAGTTTCTGTCTCCATCTTCACGCAGCTGTCTCCCCTCCGTGTCTGTGTCTTCTCACGGTATTTTCTTCTCTGTGTCTGAATTTCTGTCTTCTTATATGGGTTTAGGGCCCACCCTAATGACCTCAGCTTAACTTGGTTACATCTGCAAAGACCTTACTTCCAAGTAAAATGACAGTCACAGGTCCTGGGGCTTAGGGCTTCAATGTATCTTTTTTGGGGATGCAATTCAACCTATAACCCTAATCATACTTAACCTTTAAAAAAAAGATTTTCCTGGATGCCAGGCTCTTTTACGTGGGTGATCTCATTTAACACGTATGTGAAGTGAGCTCTATTATTATCTTCCTTTTATACGGGAAGAGGCTGAAGGGAGCAGCTGAGTAACTTGCTCAAGGTCAAACAGACGCTAACCCCACCTCAGCTGACTGCTGAGGCTGCACCCTTAGCCAACTGGCAGCGCTGCCTCTGCTGTGGCCCCTGAGCCTGCGGTTTCACACGGGGGTGGCTGTGAAGAAGGCTGTGTCTGTGTGGGGAGGAGGACCAAGCATGGCTGGCCTGGTAGTTTTGTTTTGTCAGCTGAAACGCCAACACACAGTGAGTCGATATTGAGTCTGGCGTCCTCCCCGCGACTCTCCAGTGGCTGTGGTTTCCCACAGCAGCCCGCGGCCCAGAGTGAAGTCATCGGGAGAAAGTGGGCACGATGTGAGCCCCAGGGAGGCAGGAACACTGGGAACTTCACCTCGACATTGGGCTTGGGTGGAGGAGTGCAAAAGGCAGGGACCAGCTCACAAGGAGGGCCCAGTGTGGGTGGTTAGGGGCAATGTGGGTATAAGAAGGGCCTGTGGATTCAGACAACCCTAGGATGGGGTCCCTGATCCATTGCCTATTAGTTGTGTGACCTCGGGGAAGTTGCCTAAATTCTCTGAGCCTCAGTTTCCCTCAGCTATCCTCACTTCACAGTGCTGTTGTGAAGACTCAGAAAAAACCTAAGGCCAGTGTTTCACCCAGAGTAAGGGCAGCCATTGCCTGCAAATGGCTGGTGTGGCTGACTTGAGGAGGGCCGAGGAGTAGGAAAGAAAATGGAATATTGGTGACTTCAAGGAATTTAGAGGCAAAAAGTTACACAAGAAAGTGGCCTTAGTGTATTTATAGCAAATGCAGATTGGATTAAGGCGAAGACGTGGAGCTGACAGAGAGTAAACAGAGAGCTTTCATGGAGGAATGGAGTCCTGAGAAGGATTGTGAAGGAGAGCAGGAAGGACTGGAATAGGAGAAGCCCACAAGGACCCAACATCCCAAGGCCCTGAGCCCTCCACCAGCAGCAGCAGCAGCTCCTGGGGACACTCATTTCCCTCTGGGGATTGCACTAGACATCTTCGGAGATGGCCAAGCTCCTCCTTCCCTCTTCCTTCTCCACAAATCACAGCGTGCCCCATGCCCAACACACACACACACACACACACACACACACACACACACACACACATCGTTTTTTGTTTGAAGAATCACCAAACCTGGGTTTTCCCTGGGAAAGGCCTGTCAGTCAAGAAGTGTGTTACCCAGAGCTAATGAGTAACTCAAGAGAGATCAAAAGATAGAAGTGATGCCTTTTATTAAGCTCACAGATTTATTATAAGTGAGCCGGCAGGACCACACAGGTCTCCCGTCCCAGTGCAGGAAAACTGAGTGTGTGTGTGGTCTGGAGCAGTCGAAAGGCAGTGAGACGGCGGGTGTGAGCCTAATAAAGGCTATAATTGGCACCTCTTTTCCAGCAAAACCCATCGGACACCTCCCCACTGCTAGGCTCTCTCCTTACAGGGAGGAGTGTAGACGGGGAGGCTCCGCCCAGAGGAGGAGCCCAGGAGTGGGCAGGGGATGGTCATCCAGGTACAGCCTCCAACCCCAGCCCTCGAGCTGAAGCCCCAGTGGCTCTGAGTGTAAGTCAACAGGGGAGTGGGCACTTCTTCCTGCGAGACTAGCCAATGGGGTGGTCAGAAGGCGTGTTTTTGCAGACATCCAGGCTGGTTACAGGCATCCAGTGACATGCCCCTTTCTCAGCACTAGGGAAACTGAGTCATTTCCATAAACTGGTGTCGGGTTCATATCAGTGTTCATATTTTATTATAATAAACATTGTAAACACTTGCTGCAGTAGCCACAAAAATATTTTGAAAAGCTAGAACGGTGAGGTTCAATTCCCACAATCCCCAAATTCCAAAAGAAAGACTGCAGTGGTGTGTGTCTGTGTGTGAGACCGTCTCTCTGTGGAACATTGATGGACAAGCAGCTGGTATTGCTCTGGGACTTTTACAAGATGAGCCCAGCATTTGCTGGACATCTGTTCTCCTTTGGCCGAAACATGACAGTGGACTTCTATCTCTGAGGTTGGCCCTTACAAAGCCAACCATACCAAATGAGGCTCTTTCTTTATAAAACATGTGTGTCCTTGGTCAGTCCAAACACCTTAGGGCTCAGTTTTTCATCTGTATCAGAAGTGAGAGCCATCTTAACCCTGAGGCCTTTTTCAACCCTGACACTGAATTTGGGCCTTATAAGCAAAGCTCGTGTGTAACTCCAGGGCGCAATTCCTGGACCCAGAGTCCCTCCACCTTCCATCACCACCACAGCCCTATTTCCCACTGTCCTTCAAGCCCTCCCCCGCAGCCTCCCACCTCCTCCCATCCTGCCTTGTTTCCAGCCATCTTTCCATCTGCACAGCACCCCCCAACCCACCCGCACACATTATAGCCTGGCTAATTCTGCCCTGGCAAACCCACAAGCCTGATAATTCCCCCCAACATTCCTTGGCAGGCTCCCCCTTCTTCTTGGCAGAGATTTAAGAGCCGAGAGCAGCCATTAGCTCATGTCCTGCTCTGGCTTTGTTACTTCTAGAAAGCCAGGTTCATTTATTAATATGCTATTAATTATTGCTACGAGTAATTGAATCTAAGTTGAACATTCTGAGACAGCCTAAAAAAAATTATCTTCCTTCTGTAAGGCTTTGCTTTGAATGCTTTTTAAAACTACTTGCTCTGCTTTAAGATTTTACTCCTATATCAAAAAAAGAAAATTGCAGGATTGTGATACCTCTCTTCTGCAAATACAATGGTGCTCAAAGTTAAGTTTTAACAGATTGACAGGAGATTCAGAGAGTCTCAGATATGGAAGGCATGAAGAACACTAACATTAACTGGGCACTTCATATTTGTGAGCTCATTTAAACATGAGAACGATTGACCACTAGTATTTCCATTTCACCGGCAAAGGGACCAAAGCTTCCAGAAGTGAAGTCCTACAGCCAATGGAAGAACTGGGTTTGGGCAGGGTGTGGTGGCTTAGGCCTGTAATCCCAGCACTTTGGGAGGCCAAGGTGGTAGGACGGTGATATGGTTTGGCTCTGTGTCCCCACCCAAATCTCATCTTGTAGCGCCCATAATTCCCACGTGTTGTGGGAGGGACCTAGAGGGAGATAATTGAATCATGGGGGCAGTTTCCCCCATACTGTTCTCGTGATAGTAATAAATCTCACAAGATCTGATGGTTTTATAAGGGGCTTCCACTTTTGCTTCTCTCTCATTCTCTCTTGCCACTGCTATGTAAGAAGTGCCTTTTGCCTTCCACCATGATTGTGAGGCCTCCCCAGCCACGTGGAACTATAAGTCCATTAAACCTATTTTTCTTCACGGTCTTGGGTATGTCTTTATTAGCAGCCTGAAAACGGGCTAATACAGTAAATTGGTACCAGTAGAGTGGGGCACTGTTGAAAAGATACCCGAAAATGTGGAAGCAACTTTGGAATTGGGTAACAGGCAGAGGTTGGAACAGTTTGGATGGCTCAGAAGAAGACAGGAAAATGTCGGAAAGTTTGGAACTTCCTAGAGACTTGTTAAATGGCTTTGACCAAAATCAGAGGTGGTCTCAGGTGGAGATGAGAAACTTGCTGGGAACTGGAGTAAAGGTGACTCTTGCTATGTTTTAGCAAACAGACTGGTAGCATTTTGTCCCTGCCCTAGAGATTTGTAGAACTTTGAACTTGAGATAGATGATTTAGGCTATCAGGCAGGAAAAATTTCTAAGCAGCAAAGAATTCAAGAGGTGACTTGGGTGCTGTTTAAAGCATTCAGTTTTAAAAGGGAAACAGCATAAAAGTTTGGAAAATTTACAGCCTGACAATGGGATAGAAAAGAAAAACCCATTTTCTGAGGAGAAATTCAAGCCAACTGCAGAAATTTGCATAAGTAACAAGGAGCCAGATGTTAATTGCCAAGGCAATGGGGAAAATGTCTCTAGGCCATGTCAGAGACCTTTCAGGCAACCCCTCCCATCACAGGCCTGGAGGCCTACAAATTAAAAATGGTTTTGTGGGCTGGGCTCAGGGTCCCCCTGCTGTGTGCAGCCTAGGGATTTGGTGCTCTACGTCCCAGCCACTCCAGCCATGGCTAAGAGGGGACAAGGTACAGCTTGGACCATGGCTTCAGAGGGTGCAAGTGCCAAACCTGTGGCACTGAGCCTGCAGGTACACAGAAGTCAAGAATTGAGGTTTGGGAACCTCCGCCTAAATTTCAGAGCATGTTTGGAAATACCTGGATGTCCAGGCAGAAGTTTGCTGTGGGGGTGGGGCACTCACTGAGAACCTCTGCTATAGCAGTATGGAAGGGAAATGTGGGGTCAGAGCCCCTACCAGAGTCCCCACTGAGGTCCTGACTAGTGGAGCTATGAGAAGAGGGTCACCATTCTCCAGGCCCCAGAATGGTACATCCACTGACAGCTTGCACCATGCACCTGAAAGAGCTGCAGACACTCAAAGCCAGCCTGTGAAAACAACTGAGAGGGAGGCTGTACCCTGCAAAGCCACAGATGCAGAGCTGTCCAAGATCATGGGAACTGATGTCTTGCATCAGTGTGACTTGGATGTGAGACATGGAGTCAAAGGAGATCATTTTGGAGCTTTAATATTTGACTGCCCTGCTGGATTTTGGACTTGCATGGGGCCTGTAGCCCCTTTGTTTTGGCCAATTTCTCCCATTTGGAATGGCTATATTTACCCAAAGCCTGTACCCCCATTGTGTCTAGGAAGTAACTAACTTGTTTTTGATGTAACAGGCTCACAGGCAGAAGGGACTCACCTTGTCTCAGATGAGACTTTGGACCATGAACTTCTGAGTTAATGCTGAAATGAGTTAAGATTTTGGAGAACTTTTGGGAGGGCATGATTGGTTTTGAAATGTGAAGACACGAGATTTGGGAGGGACCAGGGGCAGAATGATATGGTTTGGCTCTGCGTCCCCACCCAAATCTCATCTTGTATCTCCTGTGATAGGGACCCAGTGAGAGATAATTGAATCACAGGACAGTCTCCCCCATACTATTCTTGTTGTAGTGAATAAGTCTTACAAGATCTGATGGTTTTATAAGGGGTTTCCACTTTCACTTCTCTCTCATTCTCTTTTGCCACCACCATGTAAGAAGTGCCTTTCACCTTCTGCCGTGATTGTGAGGCTTCCCCAGGCACGTGGAACTGTAAGTCCATTAAACTTATTTTTCTTCCCAGTCTCGGGTATGTCTTTATCGGCAGCATGGAAATGGATGAATACAGATGGCTTGATGCCAGGAGTTCAAGCCTGAGTAACACAGCAATGCCCTGTCTCCACAAAAAAAATTTTTAAATTAGCTGGGCATGGTGGCCTGTACCTGTAATCCCAGCTGCTCTGGAGGCTGAGGCAGGAGTATCACCAGGAGTTTGAGGGTGTAATGAACTATGATCACGCCACTGCACTCCAGGCTGGGTGGCAGAGTGAAATTCTGTCTCAAAAATAATAAATAAATAAATAAACAAACAAAAGAGCTGGGTTTGGACCCAGGTCTGTTTGACTCCAAACATGATGCCCACTGCCTTATTTACTCAGGCTGAAGTTTCTGCAAATATATTAAGTTCAAATGCATTAGCACACAATAAATATGTGCAGTGAGGTCTTTCCTTTATTGCGAGTTACAGTATCTGACATTTGTTTCATCCAAAAGTGAGATGAATGAAGATTTTCAGATCTCAGAGAAGCTCATTTAACATTTTGAGGAGGTAAGAAAAATAAAATACAGGCACTATAATTAGCAAGAAATTAGTTTCACTTCACAGTACAGCAATAGAAAGAAAATTTGAGTGAACCTAAAATTTATACAGCTGAATATTTTTCCATTCTTAAAAGTTGTGTTAGGTCAGGCACAGTGGCTCACTCCTGTAATGCCAGCACTTTGGGAAGCCAAGGTGGGTGGATCACCTGAGGTCAGGAGTTTGAGACCAGCCTGGCCAACATGGTAAAACCCCGTCTCTTCTAAAAATACAAAAATTAGCCAGGTGTGGTAGTGCGCGCCTGTACTCCCAGCTACTCAGGAGGCTGAGACAGGAGAATCCCTTGAATCCAGGAGGCAGAGGCTGCAATGAGCCAAGATCACACCACTGTACTCCAGCCTGGGTGACAGAGAGAGATTCCATCTCAAAAACAAAAACAAAAACAAAAAAAAATGCGTTAAAATACACACTAGAGTTGAATTTTAAAAGTCACTTTTCCTTAGGTCTTACCACCTCCATCTATCCTGTTTCTCAAGGACCTTACTCAGTAGAAAGTTCTGGCTTTTCCTTAATCCTTCTGCTACAAAAATGGAATGTGTGGCTAAGGACAAATTTCTTGAATGCTAACACAAATGTAAGTATTTGTGAGAAGATAGGCAAGGTAAGCTAAGAGGGAATATAAGAATACTTGTTACAGGATAAAGTTTAAATATCATGGGGTGGAAGGTGGGGCAGGGGAGAGAAGGCAGCAAGGGTGAAGGGAGGCTTAGAAGCTTCTTTTGATGGTTTTCATTCCTCTCCTTACTTTAGGTCAGGAGTCAGCAAACTTTGGCCCCTGGGCCAAATCTGCCCCACCACCTGTTTTTGTATAGTGTGTGAACCAAGAATGCTTTGTGCATTTTTTAATAGTTGAAAAAATCAAAAGAAGACTTTGCGACACATGAAAATTATACAAAATTCAAATTTCAATATTCATCAATACAGTGTTATTGCAACACAGCTACGCTTATGTTTCTGTACTGTCTGTCTGCTTTTGCTACAGCAGAGCTGAGTCTTTGTGATGGAGACTGATCCGTTTTGGATTTGTGTTCCTGCCCAAATCTTGTGTCAAATTGTAATCCCCAATGTTGAAGGCAGGGCCTGGTGGAAGGGGATTGGATCATGGGGGTAGATTTTCCACTTTGGTGCTGTTCCTGTGACAGAGTTCTCACAAGATCTGGTTGTTTAAAAGTGTGTGACCCCTCGCTCCCTCTTCCTCCTACTCCAGCTAAGTAAGACATGCCTGCTTCCCCTGAGCCTTCTGCCATAACTGAAAGTTTCCTGAGGCCTCCCCAGAAGGTGTCATGCTTCCTGTACAGCCTGTGGAACCATGAGTTCATTAAACCTTTTTTCTTTATAAATTACCCAGTCTCAGGTATTTCTTTATAGTAGTGTGAGAATGGATTAATACAGAGACTACGTGGTCCATAAAGCCTAAAATATTTGCTATTTGGCCCTTCACAGAAAAAGTTCACTGACTCCTGCTCTAGATAATCCCGTTTCCCAACCATGCTTTTCCCACTCCTCCACCATCCCTCTTACCCACTGAGGAAGGAAAGAAGGAAGGAAGTTGTGTGGAATTGTAGGTTGCAGCCAGAATGAGTGACATGTGCGTGTTCAATTTGATATTGCTTAATTTCTTTTTTATTTTTTAGTGCTCAATGAGCACATTTCAGTCATCTGGAAATTTAGCTTTCTGCCTCAAGCACTTACGTTGATAGACACTGTGTTCATAAGGCCCACCTTTGTCCCTCATTCAATATTGCCAGATAGGATTTCAGACTCAGCTAGACATGTGAGTTAGAGGCTGAACAAAAAGTATGGGGAAAAACAATTATCAGGATAATCTAAGTCCCTGCCCCAGCTCTTTAAAGAAAAGAGAACGTGGAGCCTGCATTCTCCATGTCGATGGCACCCACTGGGTGCCTGGGCCACCCTCTCAGGACTCTTCTGCAGTCAGTGTGGCCTTCTGGTTGACAGTGATGGATGCTGCAATTAGATCTGTACTGGGAGAAAAACCCCTTTCTCGTTAAAAAGTGCTGTGATTGGCACTGACTTCAAAGGGCTACACTTCTGCTCTCTCCCTCATCCCCATGCTGACTGGGTGATAAGGAGCACAAGGAGGCGGGTGTGAAGAGGGGGATGACTCATCCTGGTCCATTCGCTTCATAAGGAAGAGTAGCTCACGTGCCCTTCTCAGGCCCCACGCTCAGAGTTGCTGTTCTGCAGCCTGGCTTGGTGGGTACACTTCCTGCTTGACACCCTGAGAGCCACTTCTTTGCATGCACAGTGCTTGTCACTTCTCAAGCAGTTGGAGTTCCTTCAGAGAGCCAAATGACCTTGGCATTTTAGGCTGTCTTGCTCATCACCTGTGAACCCCCTCTGCTGGGTTCTCTTTCTCCCCAACCTCCACAGATTGGTCATTTTCAAGTTTCACCCTCACTTTCACATATTTTTCCTGGCAGAGTCACACATTCCCAGGAGGAAGTCAAATATGCCTTCTATACTGCTGACTCCAAAATCTATCTACTTAGTTCTGGCCCTTCTCTAGAGCAACCAATCTATATTTCCAATGCATTCATTCATTTCTCACTAATTACTCACTGAGATCTTGTCCTGCTCCAGCATATGTTCAGCACTGTGGATGTGATGCAGGGCAGGTGAGCCCCCAACTGGGGCTTAGCCTGGGAGGGTTCTTTGCTTTGCCTAGATAAGAAGTCAAGGGTGAGCTGGTGGTTGAATAAAACAGCGTTATTGAAGCAGCAGTGTTACAGCTTTAGTGGTGTGTTATAGCTTCAGCAGCATTATGGCCCTTGTATCTACTCCTGCAGAGCAGGGCTAGCCCACAGGCAGAGAGCCGCAGCTCAGGGCAGTTCTGCAGTCGTATTTATACCTACTTTTAATTCCATGCAGATTAAGGGGCAGTTTATGTAGAAATTTCTAGGAAAAGGGTAGTAACTTCTGGGTCATCAGGTCATTGCCACGGAAATGGGTGGCAACTCCCGGGTATTGCCATGGCAATGGTAAACTGTCAGGGCACACTGGTGGACGTATCTTATGGAAAGCTGCTTTTGCCTTGGCCCTGTTTTAGCTAATCCTCAATGTGGTTCCATGTCCAAGCCTCACCTCTGGAGTTGAGTCCCACCTCTTACCTCAAATACAATGGTGCCCAGGAAGATATGAGTCCTGTCCTCAGAAAAGAGAGACAGAAATAATCTAATGATTCCATAAAGCTAATTCTCCACTGTGTTTAAAGCCCCAAAGAAAGGTACAAGCACTGTGAAAAGCACATCACAAGGAGACTTGATGTAATTCAGAGGGAGGTTGGGGAATTTTGCCAAGGAGGGGGGAAAGTATTTTCAAATGCTGCTGGAGAGGCAGGCTACAGACAGATAATGTGCAGCCTTATTTTTTTATCATTTAATGTGCTTTTAGCTGCAAGAAACCCAACCTAAGTCGGCTTAAGAAATAAGAAAATGTATTGTCTCATATGACCGAAGGTCCTAAGCACAAGCAGTCTGCAGAACTGACTTAATCTAATGTCTCCATTTTAGTTATCTATTGCTGCATAGCAAATTACCCCCAAACTTAGCAGCTGAAAAAAATATATTTTTTCTCACAGTTTCTCTGAGTCAAGAATCTTAAGAATGGCTTAGGTGGATGCCTCTAGCTCAAGATCTTTCCTGAGGTTGCAACCAAATTGTCGACCAGGGCTGTGGTCATCCCAAGACCTGACAAGGTGAAGGATCTGCTTCCAAGATCTGTTGCATGGTTGTTGACAGGCTTTAGTTCCTCATGCACCATCAAGCTGAGAACCTGTTTTTCACCATTTGGGCCTCTCCATAAGGATGTTTGCAACATGGAAGCTTTGCTTCCCCAAATGCCCGTGAGGAAAGAACGAGAAGGAAGGACAGACAGAGAAAGAGAGAGGGAGAGAGGGAGTGAGAACCCAACACAGAAGGTGTTATCTTTTTGTAAATTAATATCAGAAATAATATGCCATGATTTCCACCCTACTCTATGCATTAGAAGAGAGTTCTTAAGTCCTGCCCACACTGAAGGAAGGAGATTACACAAGGGCATGAATACCAGGAGGCAGGGACCACGGCGCCATCTCAGAGGCTGCTGGCCAGAGGCTCCATCTGTGCTTCTCTGATAGCTTTCATCTCTCAGCTCTGCCCTGCTTCTGTACACTCTTGTTTATCAAGCTGGAAGCAAGATGGCTACAGGATTTAAGAGCTTTACCTCCATGCAAGACTACATCCTAAGGAAGAGTTCAAGATCACATCCAAATGCTCTCCTAGAAAAATAAAGGAAGAATTTGCCCAGAAGTCTTCCCAGGTCTCCCTTCATGTCTCCTCAGCCCACTCAGTCAGTTACTGGCAGAAGGATGAAAATTGCCATTTGATGACCTGCGCCTGCCATGGGAGCAGGGGATGAGGCCAGCTGCCCTGAAAACATGGGTGGTGGGGTGAGAGCGTGGAGACCTATGGCAAATTCTGCCACTGTCTCAACTGCTAGTTCCATCCTGCAACCCCGTACACCTTCTTTCCTGCTAACAGAACCACCAATTCTGCTAGGGTAGAGCACAGAGAAGATAGGCCCTTCCTTCTGTCCCAGGGAATGAATCATGGTTGGATTAAATCAGTGATGGTAATAACCTTTCCCCTTTCCCATATTTTTACATTCCCAGGCACTTTAGTAGTTGGAAGGTGCCATGTGGCACAGTCCTGCCCTGAGATTTAAGAAGTCTGCTGGGGAGCGTCTAGGAATATTCCCTTTTTTTTTGTGAAAGGATACTACACTTGAGGCAATGCCCTTTAACCACTCAGAGTCTTCCCCAGGCTTCTTATCTTTAAATGCACCTATGACATTTGGTGCTGCATCAACCCTCTTTCAACCAGGAGGTGACAGATTTTTGAGGGCCAATGGCCAACATACTGGAGATGACAGCAAGTAAAGGGCCTGGGCCTTTGATAGCATTGTCGAGCAGCAACAGCAAACATGAAACATAGATGAGATGATTGAAAGTGTTTATTGCTTAAGCTGCTGTGAATCAGGTACTCTGTTGCTTGCATCTGAACACACCCTAACTGATCACATTTCTCATAGGAAGGAAGAAGAGGGTCATGCTTGCTGCTGGGCAGCCAAGAATATCCTTTAGAGTCATGTTAAGAATTTGGGTTTTTATTCTAAGAACAATCAGATTTGTGTTTTGAAAAGATTGCTCTAGGTACAATATGGAAAATAGATTGGAGAGGAGCAACTATGCACGTGCAGGAAAAGAGTAGGAGGTGATTATAATATTCAGGAAAGAGATAATACATGGTGATTTCTCTAGGTTTGGTGGCAGTTGAAGGCAAGGACTTGAGACATAGAAGGTGAAAAGCGGAGGTAAACGATTGCAGTGAGGGGCAGTGGGGAATGGTGAAGCAATGAAATGGTAACTATGTATTTAGGAAAACACTCGTAACCTCCTGATAATGATTCAGTGTCTTCCTCTTTCCTGAAAATTTTTGAGTTGAGTGGGAACATATATATTATCAAATCCTTTGTTTTTGAGGAGTTCTGTTTAGAAACTTTCAAAGAGTTTGTCTTATTTTGCTTTTGGCAAAGTATGTAAGTGTCTTCAAGTGGTTTCCCCATGAACCTGTGAGGGAATGAATTGAAAAGATAAAATTGGGGGTGAATTCTTCCTTATTGTTTGATTCCTATGAATGTTGTCATGTTTATGTAACACATTATAACTTAAAAATAAAACACATAAAATGTCTAAAAAGATACTGTTGATTTCTTTTTTCTTTCTTTCTTTCTTTCTTTTTTTTTTTTTTGAGATGGAGTTTCTCTCTTGTTGCCCAGGCTGGAGTGCAACGGCGCAATCTTGGCTCACTGCAACCTCCACCTCCCAGGTTCAAGCAATTCTCCTGCCTCAGTCTCCCGAGTAGCTGGGATTACAGGCATGTGCCACCACGCCTGGGTAATTTTTGTATTTTTAGTAGAGATGGGGTTTCAGCATGTTAGCCAGGCTGGTCTCGAACTCCTGACACCTCAGGTGATCTACTCTCCTTGGCCTCCCAAAGTGCTGGGATTACAGGCATGAGCTGCCATGCCTGGCCTACTGTTGATTTTAAAAGTACTTGTATAGCATTAGGTGCTTACCTATACATGGAATAATGTTTTTGTAAATATCTCTGAAATGTCTCCTGAAGCTTCTAAGTCCTGCAGAATTGCTTAGATTTTAGGAGAAAGTAATAGAACTATGGAGGACTCAAGTAATCAAATTTGCCTTCTACGAACCAGCACCGTAAGGACTGCATTTGCCTGCCTAGTAAATCCTTGAAGTGTAAGTCGAAGATGAATAGCTCAGTGATAGAGGCTTTGGGTTTTGGAGTCAGCCAGTTCGGGCTTCCAAGTCTGACTAATACCGACTAGTTGCATGATTTTGAGCTAGTTATTTAATGCAGCTGGACCTCAGAGAAATTTCCCTGCTATAACATTGGTGGTGGTAGTGTATGTGTGTGTGTCGGGGTGGGGGGTCCTGACAGGGATTTCAGGGAAAAGAGTGTGTAGCAAGGTGCCTGAAGCCTGGTGACTGATATGATACCAGGCACTCTATGAGTGTAGCTGATTATTAAAGTTCGTAATAAAATCACCATGGGAACATCCCCTTATTAAATCTCATCTCCTCCAGGCTAAACGTGTTAAACATTTCATGTGGATAATTCAAAGAGTCTACTGTGTTTATACTAGGTTTTCTTAGACTTCAGAGCAGAAGTGAGTTTGGCAGTTCTTCCCTCTGCTTCTGGGAGACACAGCACCCTTCCATGCATGAGGAAGTGTGTGGGCACAAGGCTTGCCCAGGGTTCCCTCTGGCTGAGGTGGGCAGACCATGGGTGTATCTGGGACTTTACCACCAACTGCACTGCCTTACTCCCCTAGCAGGTACAGCCGGGAGGCCCAGGGCCCCTGGCAGGGCCTCCAGAAGGGCTGGAGCTGAAGCTGGATAGGGGGTGAAGAGGAGCAGGGATTCAGGGGTTCTGTTGGCAGGACACCCCCAGGACCCTTCCCCAGTGGCCCTGGGCATCTTCCTTTGCTCTTTCAACAAGACCTCATACTCTGTCCTCTCCTTTGCCTCTGTTACCTGTTGTTTCTGACAGGTTTTCTCTCCTCCTGTGTTACTGCAAAACAGAAGGCAGGGGGCATTAAAGGATGGCCTGAGCACAGTGCTCTGAAGCCAAACCCCACTCCTTTGAGAGCTTCTAAGGCTTGTTGTGGCCAGTTACAAAAATGATACTTCTGTGGGTGAAAAGCCCCAGCCCTCTCATTGCCTTCTTTCCTCCTTTCCTCCCTCCCTCCCCTCCGCTCCTCTCCCTCCATCCCTCCCTCCTTCCCTCCTTTCCTTCCTTCCTTCCTTCCTTCCTTCCTTCCTTCCTTCCTTCCTTCCTTCCTTCCTTCCTTCCTCTCTTTCTTTTTTCTCTTTTCATCTAACCCCTGTGGGAAAAGGCAGGCATTAATGATGATGAAGCTGTGGGTGATTCTCTTGAGAGGAAAAAACAGGTATAGTATGCCTCACAAGATATTTAACCCAAGAGCTGGGAAGGGGACTTGGGGATGAGGAAAGGATGAGTGTTTCCACAGGTGGGAAACAAGAAGGGTGTGTGGACGTGTCTGCAGGGTCCCTTGGCAGTGAGTGGCTACAGGGAAAACAGGAGAAGTGACCCTGAAGATGACCTTTCCTCCTCTCTCTCCCTTCCAGTCACCTTGACAGACTCACAGGGTCCAGACTAGCACAGAGTCAGTGAGAGCTTGGGGGAAGAGGCAGAAGCTGTCCTCACTGCCGTGAGGTCTGCAGTTACGAGCAGGAAGGGAAGGCATGATCAAGCTGCAGTGGGGGAGGACGGGAGTTTGGTCTTGCCAGCCAGCTGGTGAATGGCCATGGGATGAAGGTGCATCTCTATCAGGATGTCAGGACCGATCCTACGAAAACACCCTCGCACCCGTGTGCATTTACCTACGTGGAGATATGTGCACTGCACACAAAAACTGTGTCTATACACAGGATGGATGGGTGTGTTTAGATGCTGGCAGCTGCCAGGTTGCTGCTGGCACTAATAAAATCCACCCCACTACAAGCTTCTTCTTAAATATCACCTTACCAATGAGTTCTTCCCAATAAACCTTCTTAAAATGTCATCCTTGACCACCTTGACTCCTTGCCTATCTTCCCTCCTCGATTGTTTTCCCATGGTCTCTATCAGCACATATTTTGCTGTGTTGTCTCTCTCCCAAGATATAATTTAAGCCTCCTGAGGATGAGGGCATTGTTTTGTTCACTCCTACACTCCCAGCTCTGGAAATACATCTGGGTTATAGTAGATGCTCAATAAATATTTTTTTTAAAGAAGGAAGAAAGAGAGATGAGAAAAAGTACGAGAAAAAGGGGGCAAAGAAGTTAACAGGGAGGGAGAGAAGGAGGGAGGGAGGGAGAGAGGGAGGAAGGAAGGAAGGAAGGAAGGAAGGAAGGAAGGAAGGAAGGAAGGAAGGAAGGAAGGAAGGAAGGAAGGAAGGAAGGAAGAAAGGAAGGAAGGAAGGAAGGAAGGAAAGGAGGGAGGGAGAAAAAAAGTAAAGAGTCTGGATCAAGCCCAGTAGGTGTCTGACTAGTCCCTGGCTATCATTTATGACTCCCAGCCCAGAATTCTACATTGAGAACAGCTCAAATTGTCCTTCAAACAGAGGCATGAAGGACTCTGGGAGCCAAGAAACCCTCTCATGGGGCAGGGCCTGGGCTGACAAGGAGCTCCCTGGAGGCAGCCCCTGGAATTAGGCTCTTTTCTTGGTGCTGCCTGATGAAGCCTCTACAGTGGGCAAAGGGGACAGGTTCTTCAGCCCCTTTGGTCTGGCTAGCAGCTAGCATTTCCTACAGCAAAAGTGGCAAGTGCTTTGTTAAATTTAAGCCTCCTAGCATTGCTATGAGATGAGTACTATTAATATCCTGCTGTTCCTGAAAATTAAGGTCAACAGAAGTCAGGTGACTCACTTGCCCACTGTCACAGAGATGGCCAGTGGAGACTGTTGAGCCTTGACCCAGATTCAGTGGACCCCAAGGCTTCCCTCTTCCTGCCACTCCTGGCCCTGCCGGTGCCCTAACTTGGCTTTCCCAGGAGCAATCCATCCCATGGACCTTTGCAAATCTAAAAAGTCGTGTCCTGTGGATCCTGATAAATTTATTTCCACAGAGGTGCTAGTTGATGACAAAAGGCTGAGTTGTTAATCCTTCGAGAACTCAATGAGATAACCCCTGTAAAGCTCAAGTCACCTGCTCCAAGCACAAAATAGATAGAAGCTAATAATCACAGTACATTGGCTGGCATGTAGTAGGAGGGACATCAATGTTTGTGGCTGCTGGTATTGTTTATGAGGTGGGTGGGAAACCAGGATCCCACTTTCCTTACCGATTTTCTCCTCTCTCCAGCTATTTTCATTGCGCTGAACACTGAACAGCCTTCCACAGTTGAAAAAGTTATCTCACACATTATTTCTTTTGGGTTTCTCAATGAGCTGATGAAGTGACTTTATAGCCCCATTTTTCAGATGAGGAAATTGAGGCTCCCAGGCCAGTGCTGTTTCTACCATTCACCCTAGCCCCACTTTCTATTTCCTCTCCCGTTTCACCAGTCCAACAAGAGCCACCGAACATTGGTGGGGGTGGAGAGAAGAGGAACAATGACATTTGTCTTCTGTCATCTCTGTTTTCTTCTGTGATTCTGGGATACTGGGTGTAGTTTCCAGGTCTGGTAGGACAGAAATCAGGTTGTTTCCACAAAACGGGAAAATCTCTGTCCAGCTAGTCTGATGAACTTCTAGCTTTCACTTTTCACATCAGAAGATGTAATAGTTCTCCAGCATTGTGTTTGGGGGCTTGCTTGAATCCCCATTTCTTCCAGGAAGTCCTTCTCATGTGAGGGGAGTTGGGACAGGAGCGGAAGGCCAGAGATGGGTGTTAGCATGACTTGGGGCTGTCCTCATGATTTCTGTGTTGTTTGAATCTCGACACACCTTGTATTTTTTGATGAGACTGGTCATAGGTCATGATACACATCTATTATTTATGGGGTGGATTTGTGGACTGCAGAGCTAACAGCAAAGTGTATGCGCGATGCCATTAATCACGGTTAATGTCTGTGGTAACTGAAAGCTGAACCATGTTGTTGGGGGACTGGTGTTAAGAACTATACCTTGTAACTGAAATTTACATGTGTCAGAACCATGCAAAGCAAGAACTGCCTGTGTTCAGTTGGCTGCTAGTCATTGCCACCTGGAAATCCAACAAGCACCTCAAACTTGCCACTGCTCCCTTTAAATCTTCTCTCCTTTCTGATTCCCCAATGCACCATCCATGCAGAAACTCAGTCTAAGAATGTGGGAATCCCTCGATCTCCTGATCCCATTCACTCTACATCCAATTTCCAATCCCTATCATTCCACATCCTTTATATTTCGCAAATCCATCCTAAACTCCTTCTACCACTCCACTTCAGGTCGCCATCTTGCTTGCGGGTGTACCGTAATATTGACTCACTATTTCTGCAGTTGCCCATTCAACCAGTCCTTCACACACTGCTGTTAACTAAAACACAGATTTGATACTATTATGATGTCCTTGCTCAAAGCCTTTCAATGTTACCCTGTCACCTAGAGAATAAACTCTATCACCATGGTAGAGAGGACCATGCAAATTGACCTAGTACAGATGAACCATGCAACTCCAAACTTTGTATTCAGTTATGTGACAACATTCATTGAACACCTACAATATAGGCCAGCTCTTGGATTGTGCAGATGAATAAGATACAGTCTGCAGGGCCTACCTTGTGGAAGGCCTTTTCTACCATTGGCTCTGTTCTTCTAGCACTCCTTGTCAATATTCGATGCTGTAGAACCACAGAACCTTGCTGTAGCTAGTTTAAATTCTTTTGTTCACGGTATCTTTTTATCAGAAATGTACTCTCCTCCATGCTCCCATAGCTCTCTTCTGTGGCTCTGTTATTGCTCTCACTGCATAGCTTTATAACCAACTGCTTCTGTGTCTCTCCCAGGGGCTGTATCATAAGATACATATTCATACACAGATGAATAATCATCTGTGCGATCCAAGTCCATGGCATACTGTAGGTGTTCAATGAATGTTGTCACGTAACTGAATACAAAGTTTTCAAAGTTTGAAAAAATACTGCACAGTTGATCTATACTGGACCAATTTGTGTGGAATGTTGCAGCATAACAAATGATTTCCTTCCTTCCTTCCTCCCTTCCTTCCTCCCTCCCTCCTTCCCTCCCTCCCTCCCTCCCTCCCTTCCTTCCTTCCTTCCTTCCCTCCTTTTATAAAGTCTCACTGTCACCCAGGCTTGAGTGCAGTGGCACGATCTTACTGCAACCTCTGCCTCCCAGGTTCAAGTGATTCTCCTACCTCAACCTACTGAGTAGCTTGGATTACAGGTGCGCACCACCAGGACCAGCCAATTTTTGTAGTTTTAGTAGAGATGGGGTTCCACTGTGTTGGCCAGGCTTGTCTTGAACTCCTGACCCCAGGTGATCTGCCCACCTCGGCCTTCCAAAGTGCTGGGATGACAGGCGTGAGCCACCACGGCTGGGCCCAAATGATTTATTTCCCTTCATTTTATTGCAATGGCAGTGAATGAGCAGGTCATACTATGTCTGCTCCAGACTGTTTGTGTTTCCCCAAATTCACAGGTTCAAATCCCCAATGTGATCGTACTAGGAGGTGAGGTCTTTGAGAGGTGATTAGGTCATGAAGGTGGAAACTTCACAAATGGAATTAATGTCCTTATTTAAAAAAAAAAAAAGCCCCCAAAGAGCTCTCTCGCTCCTTTTCTCTATGTGAGGACACAGTGAGAACTTGGCCATCTGCAACCTGGAAAGGGCCCCTCACCAGAACTCAGCTGTGCTGGCACTCTGACATCAGACTTCCAGCTTCCAGAACTATGAGAAATAAATGCTTATTGGATAAGCCACTCAGTCTATGGTAATTTGTTACAGTATCCCAAACTGACTCATGCACATTTTACAATGAAGAAACTGAGGTTCACGGAAACTAAGTGGTTTATCCAAAATCACACATCTTTCACTTGTCAGAGCTCTCTCTCAAGCCCAAACCTTCTGACCTGAAGTCCAGACTTGTCTCTCTGGCTGATTTCAGTCCTGACCTTTCTGTGTTGTGGGGTGCGTGTCATGGAGAACAGGTGTTTGCTCATTCTGTCCACTGTCCTTCCTAGTGCCTAAAATCCACGGTAAGTACTCAACACATATTTGTTGGATTAATTAATTCATGAGTTAGTGACTGTCACATGGGGTCAAGTTTTGCTGGTTGGAATAGAAAAACCAGGGATTTGGGAACTCAGTAAGAGTCTGTGAAAGGGATATAAAAATCTTCCTCAGTTCTAGCATCAGCAGGTAGGAAGAGGGCCACTGTCTCTCCTATGCCAAGATAATAGGATGTCTGTAGGGTCCCCCAGGGCTGAAGCTCCCCAGACACTTCAGTCTTCCTGAACAGGTGAAAGAAAACCTTGGCGGACAGACGGCTCCTACCACCCCAGGAGTGGGGTTCTTGGAAAGGTATTATCATTCCCATCCGTCAGGATGGGGCTGGAGCTCATCGCCTTCCAAGAATGTGACTGACGGCAAATTTGAGTTCAAAAGAAGATTAGATTTCAAGGCAACTGGAAGCTATTCAGTTGAAGCCAAGTTTTACAGGGAGAGTTTCCTCCCTCTCCTCTCTTCTCCTTCTCCCTCCAGGGCAGCCCAGGGCTTGTTGGGACCTGAAAAAGAACTGACAGCGCCTGACTGTTCCCCTAATTGAGGAAAGGAGAGATGGAAAACCAGGCTCTGGACTTGTTCATAGCCCAGGGAGGATCCAAGGATCACATCTTCCTGGGTGCCCTGGGGGGACTGAGGTAGCTGTTGGGAGTGAGTTCCACACAGTGGTGGGAGATGCTTGGGCACAGCCTGAGCCCCCATGGCCATCACTCAGCAGCCTCCCTCAGGAGGAGGAGAAACCTTCACCGTGCTCTCCAATGACCATAATAAAATAGGTCAGTAACAACAAATGGAAGGCTTATGTTTGTACAGAACTTTCTAACTTAGAAAGCCCTCTTGGCCGGGCACGGTGGCTCACGCCTGTAATCCCAGCACTTTGGGAGGCCGAGGCGGGCGGATCACAAGGTCAGGAGATCGAGACCACGGTGAAACCCCGTCTCTACTAAAAATTACAAAAAATTAGCCGGGCGCGGTTGTGGGCGCCTGTAGTCCCAGCTACTCGGGAGGCTGAGGCAGGAGAATGGCGTGAACCCGGGAGGCGGAGCTTGCAGTGAGCCGAGATCGCGCCACTGCACTCCAGCCTGGGCTGGGCGACAGAGCGAGACTCCGTCTCAAAAAAAAAAAAAAAAAAAAAAGAAAGCCCTCTTGCAGTTTCCATTACAACTCCACAGTGAAGCAGGTGGGTGGATGCTGCCAACTCTGTGCCAATAAGAAGTCTGGGGCCCGCTGGGCACAGTGGCTCATCCCTGCAACCCCAGCACTTTAGGAGGCTGAGGCGGGAGGATTGCTTAAGCCCAGGAGTTTGAGACCAGCCTGAGCAACATAGCAAGACCTTGTCTTGAAAGAAAATTTAAAAATTAGCTGAGTGTGGTGGCACACACCTGTAGGCCCAGCTGCTCCAGAGGCTAAGTTGGGAGGATCACTTGAGCTAGGAGGTTGAGCCTGCAGTGAGCCATGACTGCACCACTGCACTCTGAGAAAGACCCTGTCTCCAAAAAGAAAAAAACAAAAAAATGAAGTCTGGAGCCAAGAGAGGTTTAAAGACTTCAACGGGTGACAACCACTGGATGAAGCACCTCCACTATAGCTGGCATGCTTCTAAGTACTTTCATGTTTGAGCATTTAATCCTCACAGCAACCCTATGAAGTAGATGCTATTTTTATTCCCATTTTATAGATGAAACCGAAGCTCAGATACACTAAGTAACTTGCTTAAGACCCTGCAGCCATTAATGGTGGAGCCAGAATTTAGAACAGGGGTCAGCTATTTAACCACTACTTGATTTGAAATTCTCAGATCAGAGGAAAATCTCATCCATAGTTTTTTGGAGGGGAGTCCCCAGGTTTGAGCTTTGTTTGAAGATGTGGTCACAGCCACACCCCTGTAATCCCTGTTGAAGCCTCGCCAAGCCAGCCATCATGCTTGCCATGGCAGACTAAGGGTGCTGGGGAGGAACCCAGACCAAAAGGTACCAAGCACACAAATGCGAGAACCAGCGCACCGATGGTCGGAGGGCAGCTTAGCAGAGAGAAATCAAAAGAATACAGTACCAGGAGGGCAAAACAAGGATACTCAATGCCCACCTGGTCAGTCAGCAGCCAGAATGTCTGGAGGAAGGGACAAAAGAAAGGGACAGTCTAAAGGAAGGACATGTTCCATCATCTTGTTTATTTTCTGCACTGCCCTGCCATACGACCTTATTTAAACCTCACATCAATGCTGTGAAGAAACTGAGTTCTAAGAGGTTGAGTTACCACCCATTAATCTTACTATAGTGTTGGCAAAAACCTACTGTCAACATAAAATGATCTGAATTCTAAACTATCATGATAAATTCCCAAGTTTCCTCCCTTCATGGGCTCCATGGGCCAATCAGTCAAAAACCCCTAGCTATTTAGCATTCAAGACCCTTTGCAGGGAGTCCAAGGAACTTCGCACTTGGCACCGTCCCCAACTGCCAGAAGCTGGCAAATTCACGGGAGAAGATTCCTCCCAAGTTCATCTTTCCATCTGCAATCAACCGTAGATGAACTGGTGCTTTGTTTGAATAGCAAAGTAGAGTGTTTTCAGCATGGAAAACTGTAGACATAAAGCACTGAAAACAAAACAAAACATAACAAACAAACAAATAAATGGAAATAACTTTTCATTCCCTCATTAGTATTAACCTTAAAACATCTATTAATAGTAATAAAACAAGCTTACTTAAAATCTTCCCCTCATTATGAAATAAAAAACAACATATGCTGTTCAAAAACTTTTGGGCAGAGGAGTGGTGTCTTGCCTTTGAGTAAAAGTGATACAATCCTCTAACTGCTCCCTTAATTAAACCTAATTTTATTTATGGATTCCTCCTGGCCTTTCCCTTGCTTTGGTTCTCTTCTTATTTTAGTTCTTTCAGATCCAACTGCTGGTCACCTTTTCTCCTTTCTAGTAGCGTCTTTCGGTCTTGCAGAGAAAACTTTCTCTTATTCCTCTCAAGCCCAGCCCAAGGAGAAACCAAACAAACAAGCAGAAAAACCTAGCTTGCTTTGCAAGTACACACAGGAGAAGATAAAACAAGAGTTCACATCTGAAATGCTATGTGTGTCTAGTGAATGTTCTAGACCAGAAGTTTCCAAACTTTCTCCAGTCATGGAAACTTAGTGTCTCTGTAATTTTCTCATGGTGCCCCAGGCAAAAAAAAAAATATCAACACTTCTGTTTATTAAGTAATTAAGTAATTAGGTCCAAATGACTTAATAAGTGTTTGTGGCTTAAAAATTTAGTAGCCATTTGAAAAATTAATACACAAAAAGTAGAAAGAAAAAAGGTTTGTATTCCATTATTAAATAATTACAGTGACTTATTTATGGGCACTGCACAGCTTCCCAGACCTTGGAATCAGGCTGTACAGAGCCACCCTCATTTTCTGTTCCACATTGATTTTCACATGGAACTTATTTGTTTTAATCACAGCAACAGCAAAAAAAAAAAAAAAATATTCCATCAAAAGGAATGTGATACAATCTCATGTTGAAACTGGGCACTACCTTGAGTTAGGAGTGTGTGTGATGTCTGACCGATGTTTTCTTGGAGAAAATGGAAAATATTCCATAGCACCCTGGGAGCTCAACGCGGTGCCCTAAGCACATCAGCACACAGTTTGGGAACCACAGTTCTACACAATAAATGCAGTGAGCACTCAAAGGAGGAACAAAAACTTTCCACTAAGATGGTTCACGGAAGATTTCGCAGAGGAGGAGAAACTGAAGCTGAGCTTGCTGGGTTGGCTGGGTAAAGAGGAAGGACTGGGAGCAGGCCAGGAGGGAAGGAGCTGTCTGCAGAGGGTCATAAGCAAAGTGCGATGGAAGCCAGAAGAAGACTGGACTAGCTGGAGAAAGATATGGAGAGAAAGCAGGCAGGTCTTAGCCATTAGCCTGAGGGTTGGGCCCTGGCTCATCTCCCCTGGGGTCCATCCTTAGTCCTCCTTCACTTTCTGAATTTTTACCAGTTTATGTCTTCAATTAGGCTGAAAGCTCTGAGAGAAGGGACTGTCTGTCTACCTTTGTATCTTCCATACCCAGTAGCACAGAGCTTTATGCAGAGTGTCCAACAAATATTGACCCTATTGACACCAACTCCTACTGAATGCTAGTATCTGGGCCTTTGCAGACCAATGGCACAACCAAAGGGGTAAGAGGGAGTGGTGGGGATTCCAGTCCCTGGACAGGCTACTGGATGAGCTGTCTGATTCCTGCTTCACATTCCCCTATGGCTAATTTTTGGAGAAATGATAGGTAAGGAACTCAGCCCCCATGTTGTTTTTCGGAAAGTGCAGGATTGTGTGTTTCCAGATCGCTTATCTGTCGCATCTCCCAGGTTTTACCAGGAGGGCAGATCTTAGCACTCCCAGCCAGCCCAGCCTCCCTAACCCACCTCCGTTCCCACGAGGCAGCCCAGATGTGACAGTAGCTCATCAGAGAGCTGTTTGTGTCTTTCTTATTTACAGTATAAACAGCATTTAGACTGCAGCTTTGGAAGGCCTCCGTCTATTTGTTCAGGTAAATCCGCAGCCCTGGATGTGGTTTCCCTGTGAGATCTCAGGCCGGCAGCTTCTGGATTGCTCCTCTTTGCTGGCCATCACAGGAAGAGGAAACTCTCTGGTCTTCATTGCCTTTGCATGTATTCTGTTGACTAACATTGTTCCTAGCAGAAATTCTCCCAGGAGAAAAGACGGGGTTTGCTTTTCTGCACCTCCATCCCTTCCTTCTCACACACAGTACTACTTTAAATAACAAATGTCTTGGGAACATAGCTTTATAACAAAGTTCATTGGATTAAAAGCAAAGTCAACAACAACAAAAGAAATTTTCATAATCAAAGACCATAGAGCAGACTGCCTCTGCAGCTATGTAACCAAAAACTCTGTTTCTGATAAATAGATGTGTTGTTGGAATTTCCTGGCTTTGTTACAAATACAGGTACATTTATAACTGGCATCTTTTACTTTACAGAAAAGTTGAATTCTAGCAAAGCTAACTCATAATAGTCTGTTTTCAAGGGAAGCCTATTGTTTTTCTCTTAATTTTCTTTGTAAAATTGAAAACGCTTTCTCTGTTTCTCACAGTCTTTTTAAAGTCTGGGTTTCAAAATAACAAACAAGAGGCATTTCCATTCCTCCTAGGTATTTTGTCTTCAATTAGAATAATTACCACCATTTGGATAGTAATGCCTCATAATTCCACCACCCAAGCTTCTCATAGGATCCTTGCCCCAAAGAAAAAGGAACACAATTCTTTAGATGTACCTTTGAAAGGTAAAAGCCGTAACATTGGTGAAGCCACTAAGCAAGTGTCCCAAATAAGAAAATTATAAGAAAAATAAATCTAGAAAAAAATTTGGAACTTTTCCACAAATTCTTTTTTATTATTAATCAATGCTTAGTATAGTTCTGACTTCGGTTTTCCTCCAGGGTGAAAGAAGGGTCTCTTTTAACTCACCCTTGTTGTGAACACTTCCTCAAGTCAAAAGCCTTTCCTGGGGCTGCTACTGGTGATTTCAATCTTCATCTGAGCTGGGCATTAAAAACAAAAACAAACAAAATTCTGGCTTTTGTTCTGTTCTTCAATTACTTGCCTTCCCTGAACTCCCCCCGTCAGAACTCCAGCTCCATGAAGGCAGGGCCTGTCTTCTTTATCTGATCACTGGTTTATCTCCAGTGCCTTGGAAGTGGGCCTGGTACATAGTCAGCGCTCAGGAAATACTTCTGCAGAAAGGAATGAATGAAGTAGCAAATGAAGAAGAGCACTGTGAGGCTGACGCACGGGGGACTTGAGTCAGAGCAGCCCTCGATCAGTGTCACTGTCTTTCTTTGTCTTCTCTGGCAGCCTCTGAAATATGTCAAGACCTCAGTTCTATTCTCCTTAATCAGAACATTCGTTTAGTTACTTTCCTTGCAGTGCTTATTGGTTTATTTACACATTTGCATAAATAGGATAATGGGTGTTTTAGTTTCCTGGGAATGCCACTGACAAACGTGGTGGCTTAAAACAACAGAAATTTATTCTCTCACAGCTCTGGAGGCCAGAAGTCCAAAACCAAGGTGTTGGCAGAACCTCACTCCCTCCAAAGGCTCAATGGGAAGATCACTTCTCACTTCCAGGTTCTGGGAGCTCCCAGCAATCCTTGGATTTCCCTGGCCCATAGTTGCCTCACTCCAACCCGTTTCCATCTTCACTCATCCCCCGCCTCTCTTTTTAAAGGGACACCTATCATTGGTTTTAGGACTCACCTTGAATCCAAAATGATCTCACTTAACTTTATCCACCTTAATTACACCTGCAAAGACCCTTTTTCCAAATAAGGTCACATCCACAGGTTCCTGATGAATGTGTCTTTTGAGGGACCACAATTCAACCCTCTACAGTGAGAATCTAGAACCCTCCAATGAGGTCTTAATGGTGCTGAATACAACGAGACCATTACTTATGATCATCAGATAACTTAATGCATGCTAACGTTTTTAAATGTGTCGTTGCCAAGAACAATCCTGGTTCGAATTAACTTTGTTGTCAAGTGAACATTGATTTTTACAAGAATGCTGCTAAGCCAGATCTCACCAACTACGTTTTTGTCCTTGCTTATTAAGCAAAAAGAGGTCATCTTTCTTTTCTTTTTAATCTTTTTTTTTTTTTTTTTTTTTCAAAGACAGTGTCTCACTCTGTCGCCCAAGCTGGAGTGCAGTGGCGTAAGCATAGCTCACTGCAGCCTTGAACTCTTGGGCGCAAGAAATCCTCCTGCCTCAGCCTCCCAACTAGCTGGGACTAGAAATGTGTGCATTTGTAGTCCCAGCCTGCTAATGTTTTTCATTTTCTTGTAAAGACGAGGTTTTGCTTTGCTGCCCAGGTTGGTTTCAAACTCCTGGCCTCAAGCGATCTTCCCACTTCCCAAAGTGCTGGGATTACAAGTGTGAACCATCACACCCAGCCTATCTTCTTATTCCTCACTGATTTCATGTAGAGAATATTTGGAGCTTTGATCTTATCATCCATAATTGTTATCTAAGCTATCAATTAACCTATTCAACACAATGGGAACCAAGGAGAGAGCAGCGAGGGGGACTTTAACTAGCATTTTATCCCTCCGGAGCATTCATTTAATGAATCCTTATGGAGTGTTCATGCTGACTAAGGGGTTGCACTGGGCATCTGAAGGTTCCAAGTTAAGACACCGTGAAGAATGCTGAACATTGAGAAAGCTCAAAGAGCTATCAATTCATTTTTTTAAAAATTTAATTGGGGAATTCAACTAAAAGCACATGCCCTTATTGTATTCACGACAGTCTCACTATATATAAACAACTTGCCAAATGCCTTGCTAATTGTCAAGATATATTTTATCTTCCAATTTGCCAATTCAGTAACCAATGATACTAGAAAGAGGCCTTTATTTAACAGGGCTTATTCTCAGTGAACCTATATTAGTTCCTGGTGGTCACTGTTGATGGAATGATTCTAAAATGTTGGTGTCTATAAACAGCAGATTTACTAGTCTGTACTTACTAGGATGAAAGTTTTTTTTTAAAAAATGACATTTGCAGCCAGGCGCGGTGGCTCACGCACTTTGGGAGGCCAAGGCGGGTGGATCCCAAGGTCAGGAGATGGAGACTGTCTCGGCCAACATGGTGAAACCCTGTCTCTACTAAAACACAAAAAATTAGCCAGGTGTGGTGGCATGTGCCTGTAATCCCAGCTACTTGGGAGGCTGAGGCAGGAGAATCACTTGAACTCGGGAGGTGGAGGTTGCAGTGAGCTGAGATTGCACCACTGCACTCCAGCCTGGTGACAGAGCAAGACTCCGTCTCAAAAAAAAAAAAAAAAGACATTTGCTTACGTCCCGCCAACTGACACTTATTTAACTTTCCATAGATTCTAATATTACTGACAGCTTACTTCTGTCAAATAAAAAGTCAAAAGTTTTGTGTACTACCAAGCTCCGTGTGTGTGTGTGTGTGTGTGTGTGTGTGTGTGTGTGTGTAACTTGCTTTTGTTTACTTAATCCTCACAACAACCTTATGAGACCAGAACTGCTAAGCCCACTTTCCAGATGAGGAAGTTGAAGCAAAACTGAGTGACAAGAAACATTCTTTCATGAAAACTGGTCATTTTAAAGGAAGTATTCTTCTTGTGCAGATAAAGTTGCTGGTGCCAGAGAATGTCCCTCAATCTGACCACCTACACACACAGTTTCCGACTGTGCTATCTTTGTGCTGTGTCCGTGGTGACATCTGAATAGGGACGAGCCACAGATGAATGAGTCTCTTTCTGTTTTGTTGAAGGTCATATATGTTTAAATCAGGACATGATGCCAGTTTACATTCATGTCAGCTTGGAACAGTTTCTTCTTATGCAACCCTCTGAAATAAGAACTGAAAATGCTTTTAAACAATTAATCCAGATCAATGGTTAATATCAGAATTATCAGAGAGAACTTTAATAAAACAATAACAAGAGCACCGATAAAATGATATCTGGGCCCTTCTCTGAACCATTTCAGTGGTTCTCCAGGAATAAGGCAGAGAAACGGCATTCAAAAAAAAAAAAAAAAAAGCTTGGCCTGGCGTGCTGGCACACACCTGTAATCCCAGCACTTTGGGAAGCCAAGGCGGGTGGATCACTTGAGGTCAGGAGTTTGAGACCAGCCTGACCAACATGGTGAAATCATGTCTCTACTAAAAATACAAAATTAGCTGGGCTTGGTGGCACATGCCCATAATCCCAGCTACATGGGAAGCTAAGGCAGGAGAATCACTTGAACCTGGGAGACAGAGGTTGCAGTGAGCTGAGATCGTGCCATCGCACTCCAGCCTGGGCAACAAGAGCATAACTCTGTCTCCAATAAATAAATAAATAAAATTGTTTAAAAAAAAAAAAAAAAAAAAAGCTTCCCACATGATTCTAATGTGCAGTAGGGATTTTGAGCCACTAATTTGAGAATATCTCATGTAAAGTGGTAGGATCAGAGCTTCTCAAACTTACCTGTGCATAAGAATTGCCTGGGAGCATGTTAAAGATGAAGATGCTCAGGTGCTGCCCCTAAAAAGTCTGGCTCAGTAAGTCTAGAGTGGGGTCTGGGATCTGCAGCGCTAACCAGCATCTCAGGTGATTCTAATGCATGCGCTCCCTGGACCACACTTCGAGAAACACCTGATGAGATGCTCTTTTTGAGCCTAGACGGGGCTAAAATTATTTCTCTTTGTCTTCTGTGTTTCCCTTTCCAAACTGGAGATCATCCTTCCTTCTGGAAAATAAGAGCAAGAGCCATATTAATCAAGTTAGTCTCCACTGATGCAACAAACAAACCCC
Organism: Macaca nemestrina; assembly: GCF_043159975.1. Taxonomy (NCBI): domain Eukaryota; kingdom Metazoa; phylum Chordata; class Mammalia; order Primates; family Cercopithecidae; genus Macaca; species Macaca nemestrina. The sequence goes on from NC_092137.1 coordinate 102,859,510, forward strand.
TACATCTCAGAGGCTTTCCACATTGCTATAAACTGAACTATGTCCTCCCAAAATTCATGTGTTGAAGTCCTAACCCCCTGTAACCTCGGAATGTGACTGTATTTGGAAATAGCTCCTTTAAAAAGGTAATTAAGTTAAAATGAGGTTGTTAGAGTGAGTCTCATTTTAAGAAGAAATTAGGATGGGTGCAGTGGGTCACGCCTGTAATTTCAGCACTTTGGGAGGCCGAGGTGGGCAGATCACTTGAGATCAGGAGTTCAACACCAGCCTGGTCAACGTGGTGAAATCCCATCTGTACTAAAATACAAAAATTAGCTGGGAGTGGTGGCACACGCCTGTAATCCCAGCAACTTGGGAGGCTGAGGCAGGAGAATTGCTTGAACTCAAGAGACAGAGGCTGCAGTGAACTGATATCACGCCACTGCACTCCAGCCCGGGTGACACAGCAAGACTCTGTCTCAAAAGAAGAAGAAGAAGGAGGAGGAGGAGGAGGAAGAGGAGGAAAGAGGGGAAATTAGGACAGAGAGAAAACACCAGGGACATGTGCACACAGAGAAAAGACCAAGCGAGGGCACAGCAAAAAGGTGGCGAGCCAAGGAGAAAGGCCTCAGAAGGGATCACACCTGCTGGCCCCTTTGTCTAGGACTTCCAGTCTCCTGAACTCAGAAATAAATTTCTGTTGTTCAAGTCACACAGCCTGTGTTATTTTGTTATGGCAGCCCTTGCAAACTAATAGACGTTATCAAAGTTTACTTCTGGAGACACCCCATGGCTTTCACCTTGCAGTCTCTGCTCTACACGAACAGGCGGAGACCTGGCTGATGGAGACACCGCCCTCTTGTTATGCTGCCGTAACAACAGGATGAGTGGCTGAGGATAGAGAGGGGGGCGAACATGTACAACAGCTTGAAGTCCATCACTTCATCCTTGAAGTGATGCTTGGCCCTGCTACTCACAGTCCACTGGCCAGAACTAATCACATGAGCCCCAAGAGGAAGATCAGAGAACGAAGGGAGCTCGAGCAACAATTATAAGCACAACTGCCTCTTACATGGGATTGGAACAGTTGTGCCTTATCTCTGACTTCTTTTGATCTATTGGCAATGTGTTATCTTTCTCAATCAAGCAAGTATTTATTAAGTCCAACTTTGTGATCAGCACTGTGCCAGGAATGAATGGAAGACACGCTCCAAAAGAAATAAAGATAGGCTTCCTAGTGTTGGAGATTCTTTAGGGAGATAATGCTTACAGATGAGTTATCACACAACAGACAATATTGCATGGTAGAGGGCCAAATAATGTAGGCAGCTCTGCATGTCGCAGATGCTCAGAAAAGGTGCAGTCAAGGGGCCTGGGATGATCAGGGAAGGTTTGATCATACAGAAAATCAGACAACAGACAGAGTTTAACTTGGGGTGAAAATGCTTCTCCAAGCTGGGAAGGGGGTCCCAAGTAATTCCCTGCATGATCTCCTTAGCATCTACTAGTTCCTCCCACCTACCACCAAGTATTGCACAATCAATCAATGGAAAAGTGCCTTTTTCCAGTAATAGAGGCTTAATCTTATCTCACAGATGAACATCTAGTTTTTAGTTAAGGCTAGACATGGAACCTGGACTAGGACTTGAAGATGTAGGTAACAGCTTAGAAAGACAGCATAGAAGAATGGAGTATAAATCCTCAGACAGTATCAAGGTATTAGGTGTCCGGGGAGCCTGGAGTGGTATATTTGCTACTCCTGAGTCAATTTTATTTATTTTTATTTTCTTTGAAACAAGGTCTTGCTCTGTTGCTCAGGCTGGAGTCCAGCGGTGTGATCATAGCTCACTGCAACCTTGACTTCTGGGCTCAAGCAATCCTCCCACCTCAGCCTCCTGAGTAGGTGAGACTACAAGTGTGCACTACCACACCCAGCAAATTTAAAAATGTTTTTATGGAGATTGGGTCTCATTATGTTACCTAGACTGGTCTGAACTCCTGAGTTCAAGCAATCCTCATGCCTCGTCCTCCCAAAGTGCTGGGATTACAGGCATGAGCCATCATGCTCAAATGTTAGTTTATTTTGGTTTCTGTTAAATGCTCATAATTAGCTGAACTCAGATGTCAGTGAAGGTCAATTGTTGTTGGCAAAAATGCAAACTCTAAAGAGTGTCTTGTATGTGAACTAATGTATACCTATTCCCTATCAAGGAGAAGAAATGCTTTGACACAGTTTTTCATACCATAAGAACTGGCAGAATTTGCTTGGGGCTGCCTGTTTAATGTCTCCCAAATAGTAACTCCCTCTCTGAGGACCACAGGTAGAGTGTCCCCCAAGGGGGACCTGAGTGCTTGGGGTTTGCACTGTCACATGCAATGTAGAACCATCTCTTAAGACTCAAAACCTTCCGGCCCTGCCATGCTGCTACCACTGCCACTATCTTTCAGGTTTCAAGAACAGCGATGTCAGGAGCTCCAGAAGCTTTCTCACCAGGGCTGGGGCTCTGCCAGCCCAATAAATCAGCAGGAAAATAATAAATAGATGCTCTCACTGCCCCTCCAGAGGAGACTTGTGCAATTACCCCCACCCATGCTGCTGTGCCGCTCCTGCCTGGGACTAGGGAAACTCGAAAGGCTGAGGGGTGCCTCCATCCCTCTAGACAATGAACCAAGTCTCTGAGAGGGGTGAGCAAGGTGCTGGAGGCAGTGCCTGCGGATGGGGTGGGCCCTGAAGATTGAGATCTGCTTGGCTGTGTTGAAACTGAGTCTCGTGCTGGGCCTGGAGGCACAGAGCCATCTGCAGATAAGCAAGCTGGGCTGGAAGTCTGGGTCAAGATGGGGCTCACCTCTGCAAACAGCCTGCTTGGCAGTGCTGTGAGAATCAAGGTTTGGACATGCCTACTTGCTTGTGGCTTTGGCCTCCACAGCGAGGCAGGGGGGAGTGATGGGGGAGAAAAAGTGTTGAAATGTCAACAGGAAGGCTGAGGTAGTTCTCATGGGTGGCTGCGTCAGGGTGGCAACTGGGCTAGGAGAGGAGGACTCGGACTTGGTGGAGCTTCTTGTCAGGGATTGCTAAGGGGGTGGTCCTTGTATCTCCTCCAGGAGATTCTAAATTATTTCCCAGGTTAAAACATCTCTTCCAACTCCTATGCCTTAAAAATTTAAGTAGTGAGGCCCAGAGAGGGAAGCTGACAGACCCAAAATTGCATAGCTCATGGGGACAGAGTCAGAACTGCTCAGTTCTCCTGGCTGATAGACCAAGCCACTTTTCATTATGCTCCTGATCAGGGCAAAATACATACATTCATACATATATGCACACATACACACATAGAGAAAATAAGACAACAGATCGAAAGTTTAACTTGGGCTGAAAATGCTTCTTCAAGGTGGATAGAGGGACCCAAGAATCCCCTGCATGATCTCCTCAGCATCTGCTGCTTCCTCATTGCCCCTCAGTGTTGCACAAGCAATCCATGGGAAAGGGCTTTTCTCTAGCAACAGATCTTTAATCTTGTATCACAGATGAACGTCTAGTTTTTAGTTAAGGTTCCATTTGGTCATTCAAGAGGTAGCCCATTGGCATAGCTTTGATGAGACCACAAAGAAAGAAATCTTTGGTACAATTCAACTACCTGTAGGAGCCCTTGACCCTGGAGTGGAGTCTTCCTGGAATTTCTTTTTTTAAATTAATTAATTTTTTATTTTTTGGTGATGCTGGGAGGTGATGGAGCAGGGAGAAGAATTCTGCTCACTGAGTAAACGTCATCCAAAATCGACACACATTGTCATTTTATGAATCTCTAAAGAACTTCTATGTGGGGTATTGCTGCTTTGAAAAAGTCGACAGGTTGGTGGGGAATATGCCCCAGGAGAAAAACCCAAGGGCAGGAGAGAAGCCCAAGGGCAGGCTGGGACAAGGAGAGGCCCAATGCCCATGCCATAGTCAGCCACCAAGAACAGGCAACACAGGTGGCCTCAGTGGGTGCCTCTTCCATGTTTGGGCTTCTCCAGGAAAATTCCGTATTCCTTTCATGCCTCACCGTATCCATGTCGAAGGAAGCTCTTCATACACTGAATGGAAAGGAAGTGTTTCCTACTGGTTAGAAATACAAACTCTGGAACCCGATTGCCAGGTGGGGTTCTCAGCTCCACCACTCAGCTGCGAAATGCTGAGCAAGTTAGTTAACCTTTATGCCTCCATCGTCTCATCTGTAAAATGGGAATGATAATAGTACAGTAGTTTCCCTTGTCCACAGGGTAGATGTTCCAAGACCCCCAGTGGATGCCTGAAACTGCGGATAGCACCAAACCCTAGATATACACGGTTTTTCTCTTTTTTCTCCCAGAATGAGAAAGTGAGACATATACTAGGCTTTTTTCATCTGGTCATTGAGATAGCCACCAATGGGAAGGTAGCATATATCTTGGACAAAGGGATGACCGAGGTCCTGAGCAGGTAGGAATGAGCAGGACAGTGTGATATTTCTTTTCTTTTCTTTCTTTCTTTTCTTTCTTTCTTTCTTTCTTTTTTTTTTTTTTTTTTTTTTTTTTTGAGATAAGAGTCTCACTCTGTTGCCCAGGCTGGAGTACAGTGGTGCAATCCTGGCTCACTGCAACCTCTGCCTCCCAGGTTTAAGTGATTCTCATGCCTCAGACTCCCGAGTAGCTGGGACTACAGATGTGCACCGTCACGCCGGGCTAATTTTTGTACTTTTAGTAGAGACAGGGGTTTTGCCATTTTGGCCAGGTGGGTGTTGAGTTCCTAACCTCAAGTGATCCACCTGCCTTGTCCTCCCAAACTGTTGGAATTTCAGGTATGAGCCGCTGCGTCCGGCTGACAGCATAAAATTTCATCATGCTAATCAGAAATGTGCACAATTTAAAACTTATGAATTGACTATTTCAGAAATGTTCAATTGAATATTTTCAGACTGAGGGCAGCTGAAGCCACGGAAAGCCAAATCATGGGTAAGGGAAGGCTACTCTGCTCCATCACAGGGTAGTTACTGAGGATTATGTAATTATGTGAAGTACCTAAAATAATTCCCAGCACAAAGTGTTACTTTATTACAACTGGTATTCTCTCTTCTAGACATAAATCTTGTTTTCTCTGTTTTGTGAAATGTGACCAACATGAGAGAGAGAGCGCTCAGTAATTAATAAAAGCTTCTCCACCTTCTCATTCATTCATTTAACATGGACCATGATTGTATTTTTTCTTTCTTTCTTTTTTAAGTAAAAAAACCATAGATGAAACACAACTACCCGAATATAGCTTCAGGCACAGCTTAGTTTCCTCTTGTTTCTCCTGGATCTCCAGCTGTTCTCCACAAATGTGTAATTGTCCCAGCTGCTTGCTGGAGACATCGGCCCAGTGCCTCTCCCAGGTGAATGACTGGCAGCAGCCTGGCACACTTGGGTCCCACCTGGGCACCCAGCAGGAGCATTTGCATATTCCCTAGGTTTGCCTTTTGAAATTCCACACCAATAATTAAGGATTTCTAATTCTCTGGTAATTGAGTACCATTTGGGACTGATTAAGCAGATATGATCTAAATAATTATCTATTACAGCTTTGCTTTCCTTTGTGTGGGCTATGAATGAATGACTTGTCAAAAGTGAACATCAAGTATTTCTCCCACCTGGCTCTTATTGTGTCTGATATATTCTCTCTCCTCCTCCCAACTGCTTCTCCCCCTTTCTACCTTTTCTCTGCTCATCTCTCTTTCTCCCTCTCCTTCTTTTGCCACATTTTGCCACAGTCCCACACCGTGATAAAATCAACTTCCAGTGTTTCTACGGAATTCCAAATCAAATAAGCGACAAGACTATTTTTTTGAAAACTCAGCGGTAGAATTGACTGAGTGGTTAGATGGCCCTCTTTATGACCATCTATATTTCACCACTTAACCCTTTTCCTGTTTAGAAAAAAGCTAGTGGTCATTTAATTTTACATAGACACGTTTTTTGAGGCTGAAGCAAACTGACTGATTTTCAATGTGAAAATAAAGTACAAAAACTATTCTTGGAGTTATTTCCAAACAGGACTAACATCAGAATCCTCTGAATCATCACAATTGTCTATTTTGGAAAAATCAGATCCATCGAATGAATCTTCGGCCAACAACTATTTGAGAATGATAACTAACATCACGTGTAGGAATGCTATGTTTTCTAGGATTTGACATTTTTGGAGATGGAGAACTACTATATTTTGTAAATGGAAATGCCACTACTAAAAACAGAATGCTGTCAATAGAATGATGTCCTTTGTTTCCAAAGTCAATGTACTGGAGCGATGAGCAAATAATAATCGAAGCGAGATATTTCGCAGCAGTTATTTCGGAGTAAATACTGTAGTCGCAAGCATGGCTGGTGAGTATTCTCAAAGCAAATGGGAAAAGGGCTAAGAAATGGAAGCAGAGGAAGTTTAAGTAACTTGCCCAGCATCACACAACTACTAAATGATAGTACATGGATAATATGTATGAGAACATGTATCAAAAACGGACCCGCTTTTCATTCCAAGTAATCCTGGGGTCCCCAGGGACCCCTCCCCCACAGACCTAAAGGTCTTTTCATTCAACACTCTGTCACTGCAGTGGAAGTCCCTTATGTATCCAAAGGCCAAATGCTGGGGATCCATGGTCTCTTTCACTTCCAGTAACAGCCTCTTGCTCCATGCGGGCAGGGACCGCGTCCTATTGGCCTTCATCCACTTCTTCAGCACTCAGTTCAGTGTTCAACATGTGGTAGGTCCTCTCATTTTGTGAACGAATTGAAGAGTTTTGTGAATGCATGGAAGAGTTCCTAGGGCTTCCAAATGCAGGCTGGTCCTCATTGATTTGGGTACCAGTGGGGAACATGCACACCTTAATTGTCCCATCTCTGTCTTGTCTCTAATAAGGTTGCCCACTTTCCTTCTGTCATACACTAGGGTGCCTAAAAGTACTGGGGACACAGTGGATGCACGAAATGTTGTTGTCAGATTAGACTACTAATAGATGGCTGCTCTAGGGCAGGTGTATGTGTGTGTGTGTGTGTGTGTGTGTGTATGTGTATGTGTGTGTTTTGTTTGTTTTGAGACAGATTTTTGCTCTGTGGCCCAGGCTGGAGTGCAGTGGCATGATCTCGACTCACTGCAAGCTCTGCCTCCTGGGTTCACGCCATTCTCCTGCCTCAGCCTCCAGAGTAGCTGGGACTACAGGTACCCGCTACCACGCCCGGCTAATTTTTTATATTTTTAGTAGAGATGGGGTTTCACCGTGTTAGCCAGGATGGTCTCCATCTCCTGACCTCATGATCTGCCCACTTCAGCCTCCCAAAGTGCTGGGATTGCAGGTATGAGCCACTACCGTGCCCGGCTTTTGTTTCTTTTTCTTTTTCTTTTTTTTTTTTTTTTGAGACAGAGTTTTGCTCTTGTTGCCCAAGCCAGAGTGCAGTGGCACATCTCAGCTCACCACAACCTCCGCCTCCCAGGTTCAAGCGATTCTTCTGCCTCAGCCTCCTGAGTAGCTAGGATAACAGGCGCCCACCACCACACCTGGCTAATTTTTTGTATTTTTAGTAGAAACAGGGTTTCACCATGTTGGCCAGGGTGGTCTCAAACTCCTGACTTCAGGTGATTCACCCGCCTTAACCTCCCAAAGAGCTGGGATTACAGGTGTGAGCCACCGCGCCCGGCCTAGGGCAGGTTTTTAAAGGAAAAGAAGGGTGCTTGTCTAGTCTCTCAGCTGAAGGTTATAAAGGACACCTAGCTCCTGTGCCCCACTGCCCATCTGTCAGTCTCACCTGTCAGCATAGATTGTTGGTGGTAGAGTCATAGTTTCTTCAGGGGACTCACAGTCAATTAAATGGTTGACAGGCCACCTACCTCACATTCTAGAGTCTCCAAGAATTCCTAGGCTATGGGCAGCTGATTTGACCTGACCATTCACTAATTAATTTCTAATTGTTAAAACCAACCCAGGAGCAGGAGTGAAAATTCACCAAATAACTTTTGTTTTAGATCGGGGTGTCCAGTTATTTGGCCGCACTCAAAGCTGTCCTGGGCCACATGCAGGCCACAGACTGCAGGTTGGACAAGCTTGTTTTAGATCAAACCTAGCTTTAAATCAAACCTAGCTTGGAACTGTAGTCTTTTTCCATTTAATATATTTTATGTGCGTATGCCTGGGCTTCAGAGGCCAAACTCGCAGACAGCTTGCCTTCAGTCACTCTCTACAATGTGGGAGGGTTGCTTCATTCATCTCTTGAAGGCTTTTTTTTCCCCATTAGTAAAATAAGGGTTTTTCTCTGAGGCCTTATCCACAAATCTAACCTTTTAAGATTCTATGATGATGGAGGTAGGACGAGAATGAGTCATGAGACTATAATATGGAATACCTCATTTTTTAAAAATGTATTTTATTTTAAGTTCTGGGCTACACTTGCAGAATATGTAGGTTTGTTACATAGGTAAATGTGTGCCATGGTGGTTTGCTGCACTTATCAACCCATCACCTAGGTATTAAGCTCCACATGCATTAGCTATTTATCCTGATACTCTCCCTTCCCCCACCTTCCACACCACAGGCCCTGGTGTGTGATGTTTCCCTCCCTTTGTCCATGTGTTCTCATTGTTCAGCTCCCACTTATGAGTGAGAACATGCTGTGTTTGGTTTTCTGTTCCTGTGGTAGTTTGCTGAGGATAATGACTTCCAGCTTCATCCATGTCCCTGAGAAGGACATGATCCAATTCCTTTTTATGGCTGTATAGTATTCCATAGTGTATGTGTACCACATTTTCTTTATCCAGTCTGTCCTTGATCGACATTTGGGTTGATTCCATGAATACCTCATTTTATTGTGCTTTGCTTTACTGCCTGTCACAGATAATTACATCTTTTACAAATTGAAGTTTCGGCCAGGCGAGGTGGCTCATACCTGTAATCCCAGCAACTTGAGAGGCCGAGGCAGGTGGGTCAACTGGAGCCCAGGAGTGTAAGACCAGCCTGGGCAACATGGTGAAACCCTGTCTCTACAAAAAAACCTAACAAACAAACAAAAAAAACAAACTGAAGGTTTGTGGCAACCCTGCATTTAGCCAGTCTATCAGCACAACTTTTCCATCTGCTCACTTCATGCCTCTGTGTCACATTTTGGTCTTGCTCTTTTGCCCAGGCTGGAGTGCAGTGGCACAATCTTGGCTCACCGCAACTTCTGCCTTCCAGGCTCAAGTGATCCTTATAATATTTTGAACATTTTTATTATTATTGTACCTGTTATGGTGATCTGTGATTATGACCCTTGGTATTACTATTGTAATCGTTTTGGAGTGCCATGAACCATGCCCACTTGAGATGCTGGACTTAATCCATCGTGTGTTTTTTTATTTTTTTGGTTTTTTTTGAGACAGGTCTTTCTCTTTCGCCCAGGCTGGAATGCAGTAACACAATCTTGGCTCACTGCAACTTCTGCCTCCCAGGCTCAAGTGATCCTTCCACCTCAGCCTCCCAAGTAGCTGAGACTACAGGTGTGCGCCACCATGCCTGGCTAATTTTTGCATTTTTTGTAGAGACAGGATTTCCTCTTGTTGCCAGGCTGGTCTTAAACTCCTGAGCTCAAGCGATTCATCTGCCTCGGCCTCTCAAAGTGTTGTTATTACAAATGTGAGTCACTATGCCCCTGCAGGAAAAGTGCTTGAAGGAAATTAAAAGTGCTACTTCAGTGAACATATAAATGATAATAAAAGGAAACAGTCTTATTGCTGATAAGGAGAGAGTCTGAGTGGTCTGGATAAATGATCAAACCAGCCACAACGTTCCCTTAAGCCAAAGCCTAATCCAAAGCAAGGCGCTAACTCTCTTCAATTCTATGAAGGCTGAGAAAGCTGAGGAAGCTGCAGAAGAAAAGTGTGAAGCTGCCAGAAGTTGGTTAATGAGGTTCAAAGAAAGAACCCAGTCCATAACATAAAAGTGCAAGATGAAGCAGCAAGTACTAATGTAGAAACTGCAGCAAGTGATCCAGAAGATCTAGCTAAGATCATGGTTGAAGATGGCTATGTTAAACAATAGATTTTCCATGTAGACAAAATACTGGAAGAATATTTTGATTCTTTTGGAAGAATATTTTGATTCTACTGGAAGATTCTATTGGAAAAAGATGCCATCCAGGATTTTCTTTACTAAAGAGGAGTAGCCAATGTCTGGCTTCAAAACTTTAAAGGACAGGCTGACTCTCTTGTTAGGGGCTAATGCAGCTGGTGACTTTAAGTCGAAGCCAATACTCATTTACCATTCCAAAAATCCTAGGTCCTTAAAATTAATAAGTCTACTCTGCCTGTGCTCTATAAATGGGACAACAATTCCCAGATGACAGCACATTGGTTTACACCATAATTTACTGAATATTTTAAGCCCACTGTTGAGACCTACTGCTCAGGAAAAGATTCCTTTCAAAATATTTCTGCTCATTTGCAGTGTACCTAGTCACTCAAGAGCTTTGGCCAAGATGTACAAAGAGATTAATGTTGTTTTCATACTGCTAACACAACATTCATTCTGTAGCCCATAGATCAAGGAGTTATTTAGTTATTTTGGCTTTCAAGCCTTATTATTTAAGAAATACATTTCATAAGGCTATAGCTGTTATAGTGATTTCTCTTATGGATCTGGGCAAAGTACACTGAAAACTTCTGGAAAGAATTTACCATTCTAGATGCCATTAAAAATATTCATGATTCTTGGGAGGCCGAGGTGGGCAGATCACAGAGGTCAAGAGTTCAAGACCAGCCTGGCCAACATTGTGAAACCGCATCTCCACTAAAAATACAAAAAGTTAGCCAGGCATGATGGCAGCCACCTGTAATCCCAGCTACTCGGGAGGCTGAGGCAGGAGAATCGCCTGAACCCAGGAGGTGAAGGTTGCAGTGAGCTGAGATCGCACCAATGCACTCCAGCCTGGATGACAGTGCGAGACTCCAACTACAAAAAAAATAAAAATAAAAAAATCATGATTCATGAGAGTACGTAAAAATATTAACATTAATATGAGTTTGGAAGAAGTTAATTCCAACCCTCATGGATGACTTTGAGAGATTCATGATTTGGATAGAGGAAGTAACTGCAGATGAATGGAAATAGCAAGAGAACTAGAATTGAAAGTGGAGCCTGAAGATTGACTGAATTGCTGCAGTCTCAAGATAAAACGTGAATGGATGAGGAGTTGTTTCTTATGGATGAGCAAAGAAAGTGTTTTTTTGAGATGGAGGCTATTCCTGGTAAAGATGCTGTGAACACTGTTGAAGTGACAACAAAGGATTTAGAATGTTACATAAACTTAGTTGATGAAGCAGCGGCACGGTTTGAGAGGACAGACTCCAATTTTGAAAGAAGTTCTACTGTGGGTAAGTTGCTATCAAGCAGTATGGCATGTTACAGAGAAGCCTTTTGTGAAAGGAAGAATCAGTTAGTTAATGCAGCAAACTTTATTGTCTTATTTTGAGAAATTGCCACAGCCACCCCAACCTGCCGCAATCACCACCCTGATCAGTCAACAGCCATCAACTTCGAGGCAAGACCCTCCACCAGCAAAAAGATTACAACCTGCTGAAGCCTCAGATGATCATTGGCATTTTTGCAGTAAAGTATTTTATTATTATTATTGTAGAGATGGGGGTCTCACTTTGTTGCTCAGGCTGGTCTTGAGCTCCTGGGCTCAAGCAATCCTCCTTCCTTGGTCTCTCAAAGTGCTGGGATTACAGATCTGAACCACCTCACCCAACCCACAATAGAGTATTTTTAATTAAGGCATGTACATTGTTATTTTAGACATGATGCTGTTGCACACGTAATAGACTACACTATAGCATAAACATAATTTTTATATGCACTGAGAAACCAAAAAATGTGTGTGACTCACTTTATAGTGATATTCCCTTTATTGTGGTGGTCTGGAATCAGTCTTGGAACAGCTCTGAGGTATGCCTGTATAGTGATGGGCCAGAAATTTGACTACATAGAAGTCAATTCATAGGAGATAAAGGCTGGAGAGGATCCAGCTACACAGTAGGATGAATAAATAAGAGTGAATGGGCTGGGTGTGGTGGCTCACGCCTATAATCCCAGCACTTTGGGAGGCTGAGTTGAGTGGATCACCTGAGGTCAGGAGTTTGAGACTAGCCTGGCCAACATGGCGAAACCCTGTCTACCAAAAATACAAAAATTAGCCAGGCATGGTGGCGGATGCCTGTAATCCCAGCTACTTGGGAGGCTGAGGCAGGGAGAATGTCTTGAACCTGGGAAGGGGAGGTTGCAATGAACCGAGATCGTGCCACTGCCCTCCAGCCTGGGTGACAGAGCAAGACTCTGTCTCAAAAAAAAAAATAAAAATAAAAAAGAATGAATGGAGGAAATAGTCAAGAGTAGAAGAAACTAGAAGGGATTCAGATATTCAGGGTAACAGGGTAGGCAGTAGGCACTGGGGGCAGGGGTATGTGGAATGTGATATAGATTAGGCCCTTAAGAGGATGGGAAAAGTTCCTGAGATTAGGCAGAGGCTCCAAGCAGCACCTTTGAACTGTGGTCATCGAACCTGGGTACCCAACAGAACTACCTGGGAAGCTTTTTAAAAATATAGATCCCACTATCCCCACCCCTGGGGATTCAAATCTAGCAGATCTCGTGAAACTGTTTTAAAATACAAGCGCTACATATTCTCACGAACCAGCCTGACTTTTGAGTCCAATGTTAAAGCTGTGTTGAGAGGGCTTCCACTGGGTCGTGGGCAGAGTTGTAGAAATAAAGACACCCACTCATCTAGGGGTGAAGCAAGGCTCATGCTTCAGGAGAGGAAGGCTGGATCCTGTTGCAGAGCATCTGTAATGTGTCAGTTTGTAGAAATTGTGTACTTTCAGATTATTTGCCCTCTGGTTGATTATTTCGTCTGAGTATGAGGATTTAGAGGTGGCATGGAAGGGGTACTGCATAGTTCCAAGAGCTGCTCTCTTGCATCTTAGAAGAAAGCATCCCAAATCACCTTCTTCTTCTTTTTTTTTTTTTTTTTTTTTTTTTTGAGACAGAGTCTTGCTTTGTCACCAGGCAGGAGTGCACTGGCGCAGTCTTGGTTCACTGCAACCTCCGCCTCCTGCGTTCAAGCGATTCTTCTGCCTCAGCCTCCTGAGTAGCTGGGACTATAGGCGTGCGCCACCACACCCAACTAATTCTTGCATTTTTAGCAGAGGTGGGGTTTCGCCGTGTTGGCCAGGATGATCTCGATCTCTTAACCTTGTGATCCGCCCGCCTCGGCCTCCCAAAGTGCTGGGATTACAGGTGTGAGCCACCGTGCCTGGCCCATCTTCTTTAAAGAGGCAGAAAAACAGAGGCATTAAGAGTACAGAATCTGGAGCCAGGATACCTGGACTTGTAGCACATCTGGGGTTGCCAATTTAGCAAATAAAAGTACAGGATACCCAGTACAATCCCAGTGCTGTATTTTATCTGGCAGCCCGAATCCCAGCACCAGCACTGATTAGCCGTGTAACACAGTGCACTGCTGAACAGCTCTGTACTTCATCTTCCTTCTCTGTAAACTGGGGAAAATAGTGTCCATCTCATAACATTGCTATGAGGGCTATGAGTTAAGCATGTTCAGTGCTTTGGATGGTGCCTAAGTGCTGGATAAATGTTAGATTCTATTATTTGATGGTGCCCCTCCAGTGTTTTCATTGCAACACCAGGTTAGGGGCATGCTGTTAGGTTCTTAAAGTTGCAACAATATTATTTCCTTTACCCCCAAATGACGAGATCCAGGGTTCACTTTCTTTATGGGCCAATGGGATACATAGAATAGGAATGTACATGGTCAAAATTGCATCACTAATTCTGACTGGAGGTCTTTCTAGTTCCTCCCTTTTAGCCACAAGGTGAAGTGACTAGCCCAGACTGTGACTAGCTCACAGCACCCCACCCAACTGGTGGAGATAAGCCATCCCCATCGAATATTTTGCAGATAGTGAGTAGTGACTGCTTATGCATCAGAAACAAACAAAAAGTAGAATTTAAATGGTCAAAGCCTTTAGGATTATCTAATTCAATCACAAGCATAAAACTTTTGCAATGACACATGTTACACATCTGCACCATCCTATATGACATCCACTAGCCACATGTGGCTATTTAGCACAGGGAACGTAGCTAGAACAACTGAGATATTGAATTTTTAATCTAGCTACATGTGGCGAGTGGCTACCATTTTGGACAATACAGAAAAGGAAGCATCTGGAATCCAGAAAGGTAAAATTAGTTTCCCCAGGTCTCACAGTCAATTGTGTATAAGGCTGGGCCTAGGACTCATGTCTCCTGACTCCTTTTTCAGTGCTCTTTCCATCTGGAGCACTTAAGAATAAGTGCCACACCGTAGAGAGACAGCTCTCCTACCTAGAAAGCCTTGTAACATTAAACTAGATTACCGGGCAGTCTTAGCTCTAAAGCCGGGAGAACATTATCAGGAACAAGAAGGATAAGATGCAGAAATGCAGCTTGCAGAGTTACAGACATTTCTTAAGGCTCTAATCCTCAGATAAACAGCTCTGCTCTTTCATCTTCTCTGGATGACACTTCCTTTGTTAAAGCTGTCAAACTCTGTGACACCTTAAGCCCCACTGGCTACATTAGAGGGCATGTTGCAGAGGGGCCAACCTGGATGGGTCACAGCCCCATGAGCACTGGCCTGCTCTGCTCCATCAGCACAGGCCCCTTATGCCCCATTCCTAGAGACCCCATCTGGGTGGGATAGGATGAGGCTTCTCATTGAGAGTGGGGGATATGATAAAGCGATGTGCTCTGAAGATAGCAGGGCTGCCTGGGTTTGAATCCCAGCTCTGCCCCTTACTGCAATGCAAGCTGGGTAACCTTGGGCAAGTAACTTAACCTGTCTGGGCTTCTGTTTCATCATCTGTAAAACAGGAGACAATAACCATGCCTGTTGCATCAGGTCGTTGTTGGATTAAAAGAGTAATACATGTAGAGCACCTAGAACTATGTCTGGCCCACAGAAAAAAACACTTGATAAACACTAGCTGTTTTCAGAGTGGGCCTTGACAAGGAAGTTGTGGTTGGAGAGAAGGCAGAACACAGACTGGATCTGGCAGATGACTTTGAGCAAGTTGCTTAATGTTTCTGTGAGTCCGCATTTTTTAGGTCTAAGTTAGAGTGAGAACACTGGGACTCCCATATTAAGAGGATAATAGAGAACAGCAAAGAAGGAATTAAAGGAACAATAATATTTTTGTGTGACTATGAGGTGTTTTTTTTTTTTTAAATTTTTCTTTTTTTTGAGATGGAGTCTCACCCTGTCACCCAGGCTACAGTGCAATGGTGTGATTTCGGCGTGGTCACTGCGCCCTTCACCTCCTGGGTTCAAATGATTAATTAACTATGAAGTATTATAAAAACTTTCTCTCCTAGATCAAGACCATCCTGGCTAACACGGTGAAACCCCATCTCTAATAAAAATACAAAAACAAAATTAGCCAGACATGGTGGCAGGCGCCTGTAGTCCCAGCTACTCGGGAGGCTGAGGCAGGAGAATGGCGTGAACCCGGGAGGTGGAGCTTGCAGTGAGCCGAGATCACACCACTGTACTCCAGCCTGGGTGACAGAACAAGACTCCGTCTCAAAACAAACAAACAACTTTCTCTCCTAATAATATTTTCAGGGAAGCCCTACTATTCCATGTCAGGGCAGCAGCTACATTTGTATGTCAGGATCACAGGCTCTTTCAGAATCTATTGAGATGCTGGAGTCTAAAGAACATGAATAGGGACCCACAGGGCAAATCCAGGCTGCAGGTGTGTTTTGCTTGGCCTGTAGTGAGGACCCAAACAGTATTTTAAAAATGTTTAATTAGTTGCCAACATTTGAAAAAGCAGGAGATTTCACGTTTTAAAAATCCAGGTTTCCAGTTTCTCTTGCAAAATCAGATAACATGGTAGCATCGGCCCAAACTCAAGCCAGGCAACAACTGGTTGGCGGAAAGTGCAGGCCCTCGGGGACGTGACATTATCTACCTGGCCCACCTCATTCTGTGTGTTCTGCCTGTGTGTCCCCAGATCTAGTCCCATCCTTCCCTTCAGTGATGGGAAAACGTAGGGACCCAGTTTCCCAGCCCTCAGGCCAGCGCCCCTTCCTTTGCACCCGTGGTTCTCAAAATTGAGACAGCATCAGAATCACCTGGAGGACTTGCTGAAACACACATTGCTGGGCCCACTCCCAGAGTTTCTCATTCAGTGGGTTTGCATTTCTAGTAAGCTCCCAGGTGATGCAGATGCTGCTGGTCCAGGGGCTGTACTTTCAGAGTTACTATTTTGCATCAAACCCCCGGGTTTTTGTTTGTTTGTTTTGTTTTGTTCTTGAGACAAAATTTCTCTCTTGTTTCCCAGGCCGGAGTGCAATGGCACGATCTCTGCTCACTGCAACCTCTGCTTCCCTGGTTCGAGAGATTCTCCTGCCTCAGTCTCCTGAGTAGCTGAGATTACAGGCACTCACCAGCACGCCCGGCTAATTTTTGTATTTTAGTAGAGACGGGGTTTCATCATATTGGTCAGGCTGGTCTCGAACTCCCGACCTCAAGGGATCCACCTGCCTTGGCGTCCCAAAGTTCTGGGATTACGGGCGTGAGTCACTGCACCTGGCCTAAACCACTTTAGATTTGAGAATTCTGGTTTCGTTCTTCCTGGTTCTGCCCCTCTTTCCCCAATGTCTTTGGTTTGCTTGCTGTTTTCTTCATCTTTATTTCTTCTTAGCCATTATTTTATCCCTGCCCTCGCTTTTCGAGGTTCCTTTTTTCCGGAAGTCAGTTGCGGGGGTGTCTTCAGGCCCACCACCATAATCTGCCTTAGCAGCCCCTCAGTTCCCCTTTCTGCCGCCCAACCTCTCTCCCAGTCACTCCCTAGGGAAAAGCGTGCCCGGGAGCCCAGCTGCTCCCTCCTGCTGGGTCCTGAGGCCTCCGATGCTCCTGGGGGCAAAGGTCCATCCCTCTGTCCAGCCCAGAACGACAGGGCTGGGACTAAGAGCCTCAACCCTCCTCCGGGAAAGCCTTGTGCCTGCCTGGGCCAGGCTGCAGGGTTCGGGTGCCAGCATCAGGGTTCGGGTGCCAGCATCTTCGCGGATGTTGGCATCTTCGTAATCACAGCGGTCACGTCGCTGTCATTCAACCCTTTCTGTCTTCAGGTGCCCAGCCACGCCCTGGGGGCGCCTGCAGCCCAGACTCCCGACTCCCGGCAGCCTCCCCAAGCCGCGGAGGATGACCGGACTACGGCTCTTCGGGAAGATGAAGGCGACCACTGTCTTTATAGAGGAGTTGTCTCTTATCCTTCAGGGAACCAGAAATAGGCAGGTCGACCGGGCTTCGGCCCCTCCGCCTCCGCCCGGACCTGTGCTCCCCGGGGCGCAGCGCCCCGAGCCCAACTCCACGGGCTCCCGGCCTTTGATATGGCCCCCAGCGGCTCGCAGCTCCAGCCACGTTTGGGCGGGATCCGGCTGCGCGCGGGCTCGGCCGCCCTGCCTGCCAATCTGCAGCTGCCGCCTGCCCCCAGGCAGGCCCGATTACTGGTTTTGCACCTGGAAGGGGCCCCAACCCGGCTTTGGTGAGACTCTATCTCCCAGGTGGTGCAGGAGCGGCTGCGGTGTCTGGGGCAAGGGGAAGCCCCAGGTAAACTCTAACAACAGAGAAGGAGGCAGCAGCGAGGCGAGAACTTTTTTCGGGGCAGGGAGAAGAGGAGGCTGAGGAGGGGAGGGGAGGGGAGGGGAGGGGAGGGGAGATGAGTGCTGTTGCTGGGGACTGGGCGCCTTTTCACAGGGCTTCCCGGGCCACCGTCAATAGCAGGGGCAAGGCATGCATCGTGCCGCTCCACCTGTACCGGGCTTGGCCAAGTCACTGGCAGAGCTAGGTTTTGATGTTCTCCATTCTCCCCTGTGCCAGAAGAAAGGCTTCCACTGCCTCTGGTGTTTTCTCTTTGCCTCCTGCCTGCCAACCAAAGGTGAAAGGGGAAGATTTTGGAGTCCGAATGCCGGGCGCCCCTGGTTGCCACTAGTTTCTTAGGCAGCTCTTCTACTCTGCCTGCTGCTGAACACACAAGTCCAAGGGCACACTGACCTTCACGAGAGCAAGGAAGCATGAATCCTACAAAAAGGAGCAGGAGGAGAAGAGCAGATGGCGGACTGGGGCCTGGGGATTTTTCTGCTACAGAATTTACCTAATCCACCCAGATTTCTTACAGTAACAATTGCTGCTGTTTGAGTGTTCACTATTCCCCCAGACACTATGCTAAGGGCATGACTTGCTTTCTCTCCTTGAATCCTAGCAGTCCTATAAGATCCCAATTGTACACATGAGGACACTAAGGCTTAGAAAGGGTTCAGTACTTCAAGCCTGTAATCCCAGCACTTTGGGAGGCCGAGACGGGCGGATCACGAGGTCAGGAGATCAAGACCATCCTGGCTAACACGGCGAAACCCCGTCTCTACTAAAAAATACAAAAAACTAGCCGGGCGAGGTGGCGGGAGCCTGTAGTCCCAGCTACTCCGGAGGCTGAGGCAGGAGAATGGCGGGAACCCGGGAGGCGGAGCTTGTAGTGAGCTGAGATCCAGCCACTGCACTCCAGCCTGGGCGACAGAGCGAGACTCCGTCTCAAAAAAAAAAAAAAAAAAAAAGAAAAGAAAGGGTTCAGTACTTACCCATAGTAGATAAGGGTGGGAGGAAATTCAAACTCAGGCTAACTGACCCTGGAGTCCACCGTTGACTCTTTTACTATCTGGCCTTCTGAAGAGTGGTCTGGCCTCTATGGACAGGTAGAATCAAGAGAAGGCCAGGGTTTCCAGGGAGGGAGAGGCTGGATGAGCTTCACTGGCCCCGAATAAAACAAAATGATTTTTTCGTTTTTAAGGAATAGAATAAGAGCACACTTAATGGCCGAATGTTTCAACATTTTCAGGCCTATCCTGATTTCCAAGAGCTTGTCCTGGTATGCTCATTAATCACGAAAATACATTGGACAAATTGGTTTCTGGGGCCCAGATTGCCACTCAGACTCCACACAGTTGGAAGCAACATGAAACTCACCTGTTGATCTGTGAGTCCCATCTTTGACATAAAAATGGCAGTTTCCTGTCTCATAGGAGTTCTCCCTCTGTCGGCAAAAGGTGGAGAAAGAACTGGTCCCATTTTCATTTCACCATAACTCAGAGGAATTTTTTGTGATGATAAATTGAGGTTTCCTAAAAGCTGACAGCTTTTCTTTGTTTCCTTTTGGTTGTCCTGATTTCCCTGAAGTGATTTGCAAAAACATCCTGAGAATTAAAAGGGAGCTTACAGATTATATCATCCAACTCCTAATTTTACGGGTAAAGACAATGAAGCCAAGAGAAAAAGTGACCGGCCCAAGGTTGCAGTTAGACACTGGTCACGGTAAAGCTAGAACCCAAGGGGTGGGGACAGGATATCTCAGTCCTGGGGTCTCTGCACTGGGTGAAATACGAAAGGTCCTTGTTATTGTTCCATGGGAAAAAGTGGGGTGAGACTGTGAGGCTGTGGGTGTGTCGATCTGAGGAACCCTAGTGGGTAGGGAAGGCTGTGGCAGCTAGAGAAAGGAGAGGAACCTGGGAGAAGGAAGGGAAGCCAAAGAAACTCACTGGGCCACAGAGGCCACCAGAAGCCATGTGTGCCACCAGCAGGTACAGACAGCAGTCACTCAGGACTCTCACAGGAATAGTCTGTCTTGTGCGGGGAGCTTGGCTCAGGTATAAGGCACTCCCTGTCAGCCCCACTTAAATCTGAAGATCCCTCCATTCTCAAAATCCTTACCCCAGGTTATGTCCTTCCGACCCCCAGGCCTCCTTCCATCCTCCTGTTTCAATGATGAGGCTGCCTGCAGCCTCCCCTTTGGACAATGGATGAGAGAAAATTTTTTTCTTTTATTTTTAGTTGGCATGTAATCATTGTACATATTTATGGACTACAGAGTGATATTTTGATGCACGTATACAATGTGTGATGATCAAATTAGGGTACTTAGTATATCTATTACCTCAAACGTTTATCAGTTCTGTGTGCTGGGAGCAGTTAAAATCCTCTCTTCTAGCTTTCTGAAAATAAAAAATAAATTATTGATAACCATGTTCATCCTGCAGTGCCATAGAGCACCAGAACTTAATCCTCCTGTCTAGCTGGAATTTTATATCTATTAACCAACCTCTCCCTCTCCCTCTTTCTCCCTACCAGCCTCTAACAACCACAATTTTAACTCTCTTCTTGTATGAACTTTTTAAAAAGAGCTTCCACATGGCCAGGAGCGGTGGCTCACACCTGTAATCCCAGCACTTTGGAGGGCTGAGGAAGGCAGATCACAAGGTCAGGAGTTCAAGACCAGCCTGACCAACATGGTGAAACCCATCTCTACTAAAAATACAAAAATTAGCTGGGTGTGGTGGTGCCTGCCTGTAATCCCAGCTACTTGGGAGGCTGGTGCAGGAGAATCACTTGAATCTGGGAGGCGGAGGTTGCAGTGAGCCGAGATCACGCCACTGCACTCCAGCCTGGGCAACAAGGTGAGACTCCATTTCAAAAAAAAAAAAAAAAAAAAAGCTCCCACATATGAGTGAGAACATGCAGTATTTATCTTTCTGTGCCTTATCTGAACAAATATATTTTCTGAACTTTTATTTTAGGGTCACAGGTGCATGTGCAGGTTTGTTATACAGGTGAATTGCGTGTCACGGGCATTTAGTGTACGGATTAAGGAAATACATTTCTACTGGAGCCCTAGTCAAAGGCCTTCTCTTCTACTCTCAAGTTTCTCTTATAGAGCCATGATCATTCCCAGGGTTTGGGGGGTGGTTAGCAGAATCTAGGAGGAAGGATGCCACTGATTACAAAGCAGAGAAGAAGCTGATATTGAGAGTAACCCACCATGTTCCATTCTCCACTTATTTAAGGAGAATTAGTGTTCACCTTGATATGCCACAGAAACAAAACAAAATAAAAAGTGGCTCTTTCATGATCAAAATGGAAGTTTCTCCAAAAAGTATCCATTTTGATATTTTTGGTCAAGAACGAGTGATTTACATTTTTAACATCAAGAATGGTGTGAGCTTTTAAAATGTTTATATAAAAAAAGGAACATGATATGTTTTAAAAGATTTAGAAACACAGATTTAGCTAGTCAGGTCCCTTAGGGTCACTGCATACGGCTTTTTCTTTCCTCTAGCCCGTTCTTGCTACTCATTTGGAAACTTAGAATTATGTATCAGCAAAGAAATGGTAAATGTTTGAGATGATGGATATGCTAATTACCCTGATCTAATCACTAGACATTATATATATCAAGACATCACTATATACCTATAAACATATACAATTAGTATGTGTCAATTAAGAGAACAATACACAATAAAAGACTTGTGTATTGTTAGGATTGCCTAGATTATACTGCGGTGACAGAAAGTCCCAAGTTTCAGCAACTTAAGAGAGAAATCAGAACACTTTTCTTAAAGGGCCAGATACTAAATATGTACTGCTTTGCAGGCCAGTTTCTTTTCTTTTCTTTTTTCTTTCTTTTCTCTTCTCTTTTCTTCTCTTTTCTTTCTTTCCTTCAGTCTTTCTCTTCTTTCTTTTCTTTCTTTCTTCTTTCTCCTTCCTTCCTTCCTTCCTTCCTTCCTTTCTTTCTTTCTTTCTTTCTTTCTTTCTTTCTTTCTTTCTTTCTTTCTTTCTTTCTTTCTTTCCTTCCTTCCTTCCTTCCTTCCTTCTTTCTTTCTTTCTCTCTTTCTTCTTTCTTTCTTTTTCTCTTTCTTCTTTCTCACTCTGTCTCTTTTTTCTTTTTCTTTTGAGACACTCTCACTCTGTCACCCGGCTGGAATGCAGTGACTCCATCTTAACTCATTGCAAGCTCTGCCTCCTGGGCTCAAGCAATCCTCCCTCCTCAGCCTCCCAAGTAGCCAGGACTACCACCACATGCAGCTAATGTTTGAATTTTCTGTAGAGATGAGGTTTCACCACATTGCCCAGGCTGGTCTCAAACTCCTGGGCTCAAGTTATCAGCCCACCTGGGCTGCCTAAAGTATTGGGATTATAAATGTGAGCCACTGCATCTGGCCGAGCCAGTTTTTGGAGCAACTACTTAACACCACCTTGGTAGTGTGAAAACAGACATTATTTACATGAATAGTTGTGGCTGTGTTCTGATAAAACTTTATTTATAAATACCGCTAGCCCTCAGGTATAGTTTACCAACACTTGGCTTAAAATAATAAAGGCCTACGCCATGCTTGTGCTCTATGTCCATCAGGGATTGGGCGATGGGTGATGGCTCTGCTCTACGTTACCATCATCCTTAAGCCAGGACCAGGTAGATGGAGGCGCCTCTGTAGGGAACATTGCTAATCGCCTCAGCAGAAGGAGAGGAACTGGCAAAGTATGCACTGGTCTCAAAAGCTTCTGCCCAGATGTGACACACAGCTATTATTGCCCAAATCAAGTCACATGGCCCCAACCATGCTCAACAGAGCAGGAAAGTACAATCTACCATGTACATTAAAAGAAGAGAGAACCAAACATTTGTAAACAGCTGTGGTGGTTACCACAGAATGAATAGTTGTGGGTTAACAAAAATCTCTACCTTGCCTGGGAAAATTCAGTCATTTCGCATATATTCATTGAATGCCTGTCGTTTGCCAAGGACTGAAGACACTGAGATACTTTACAGGTTGTACCTGTCAAAAAGATACAATCAGTGCTGTAAGAATGGATAGGGAAAAAGAAATCATTTTTTAAAAATGGCTAAAGAAGGGGGAAAAAGGCCAGGCGCGGTGGCTCACGCCTGTAATCCCAGCACTTTGGGAGGCCGAGGCAGGCGGATCACGAGGTCAGGAGATCAAGACCATCCTGGCTAACACGGTGAAACCCCGTCTCTACTAAAAAAATGCAAAAAATTAGCCGGGCGTGGCGGCAGGCGCCTGTAGTCCCAGCTACTCGGGAGGCTGAGGCAGGAGAATGGCGTGAACCCGGGGGGCGGAGCTTGCAATGAACCGAGATCGCGCCACTGCACTCCAGCCTGGGCGACAGAGCGAGACTCCGTCTCAAAAAAAAAAAAAAAAAAGGAGGAGGAGGAAAAAATATTTAAAAAGCAGTGGTGCCCCAAGATAAGAGAAATGTATGTGACCGATTGCCAGATAGATAGATAGCAAAAAGACTGGAAAGAAGTTCACCAAAATATTGGCAGTGACTAGTTCCAGTGAACCAGCCGGTTAGGATTATTTCAGTTTGTTCTTTATGCTTTCCAGTATCTTTCAGTTTTTCTTCAATGATTAAACATTAATTTCATAATTAGATTTATTTTTATAAAAAGAAAAGGAGTGGCTCCAATTTCCATCATGGTAGAGGAGCTTACATTAGTCTAACCCTCCCAGAGACTACGATGGTAAACTCTGGACAGATTGCATCTATAATTGGAAGACATGGAAAAATAACCCAAAGCAAGCAGAAACTGGAAGGGATTTGACTAATGGAAAAGAGGGGAGAATATTGTATGAGATTCACATAGTATGTTTTTTCGTTTACAGGACCCCAAGTCTATGTGGTTCAGGGTAACTACAATTCAAGGAGAACTTCCTGGTCTTGCTGGCATAGGGTATCAGAGGACAGCATTCAGAACTGTCAAAGTGTCTGGAAACTTTGTGAAGGAACTTATCCCATAAATACAGGTGCTACAGCAAAGGGAGCCCCCAAAATCTGCATTTAAATTCTTGGTTAACCCTTGAACTGCACACGTATTGTGGAGACTCCAAGGAACCTAGTAGAAAGCAAAAGCTGAAAGGCTATCAGAACTGAAAGGAGATTTCCCCAACTTCCGCTCACTATAGACTAGAAAGTTTGGAGTTTTAATCCTACCAAATTAGAGAGGCTTGGTAAACACCTGGGGCTTTCCACAGGCCTACGTAAGTGTAAAACTAAGCCCCACCATTCAAGTTAATTATCTAGTAACTTAACTGACTGCTAGAGTAAATATCAACATACTTCAGAGAAAAATAACAGAATCTAGAGTCTCTATAACATCCACAATCTCTAGTATATAAGAAAACATCTGTTGGACATGTGAAGACAAAAAGGAATATGTAACTTATAATGAAAAAAAAAATCAGACAATAGAAACAGACTATGAGATGTCACAGTTGTTACAACTATGAAATGACATAGTTGTTAGAGTTAGCAGACAAGGACTTTAAGGCAGATGTTTTAAAATATGTTCGGCCGGGCACGGTGGCTCAAGCCTGTAATCCCAGCACTTTGGGAGGCCGAGGCGGGTGGATCACGAGGTCAGGAGATCGAGACTATCCTGGCTAACATGGTGAAACCCCGTCTCTACTAAAAATACAAAAAAAAAAAAAAAACTAGCCGGGCGTGGTGGCGGGCGCCTGTAGTCTCAGCTACTTGGGAGGCTGAGGCGGGAGAATGGCGTGAACCCGGGAGGCGGAGCTTGCAGTGAGCCGAGATCACACCACTGCACTCCAGCCTGGGAGACACAGTGAGACTCCGTCTCAAAAAAAAAAAAAAAGAAAAAAACAACAACAACAACAACAAAAATATGTTCAAGGACTTACAGGAAAAGGTGATCATAGTGAGTAAACAGAAAGACAAACTCAGAGAAATGGAAATTATAAATAACAACCAGGTGGACATTCCAGTGCTGAAAATTGTACCATCTGAAATAACAAAAATTCACTAATTGGTTGGACTCAACAGCAGATTGGTGATGAGAGAAGAAAAAGTAAGTGAAACATAAAGATGAGTGAATAGAAATAATCCAATCTGAAAACAGACAAAAAAAATGACTTTTGAAAAATTGAAACAGTTTCAGTGATCTTTGGACAATATCAAGCAGCCCAGCACATGTGTGATTAGAGCCTCTGAAAGAAACAAGAGAGAATGAGGCAGAAAAAAAGACTGGGTAAAAAATGGCTTTAAAACTCTCTAAATTTGGTTTAAAAAAAAAAACAAATCAACTTTCAAACCCCCTAAGAAGCAAAGCACATGGCTGGGCTTGGCAGCTTACACCTGTAATCCCAGTACTTTGAGAAGCTGAGGTGGGTGGATCTCCTGACATCAGGAGTTCGAGACCAGCCTGGCCAACATGGCAAAACCCTGCCTCTGCTAATAATACAAAATTAGCCAGGCATGGTGGTGGGCACCTGTAATCCCAGGTACTCAGGAGACTGAGGCAGGAGACTTGCTTGAACCCGGGAGGCAGAGGTTGTAGTGAGTCGAGGTTGTGCTGAGAGCTGAAGCCAGCTGGATTTATTCGGTCCAGTGGGGACTTGGAGAACTTTTCTGTCTTACAAGAGGATTGTAAAACACACCAATCAGCACTCTGTAGCTAGGATTGTAAAAGCACCAATCAGCACTCTGTAGCTAGAAAGAGAATTGTAAAATGCACCAATCAGCACTCTGTAAAATGCACCAATCAGTGCTCTGTAAAATGCACCAATCAGCAGGAGTCTAAAAGTAGCCAATCTATAGAGGATTGAAAAAAGGGCACGCTAATAGGACAGAAACGGAACATGGGAGGGGACAAATAAGGGAATAAAAGTTGGCCACCCCAGCCAGCAGCAGCAAGAGCCTTAGGTCCTGTTCCACACTGTGAAGCTTTATTCTTTCAGTCTTCTCAATAAATCCTGCTGCTGCTCACTCTTTGGGTCTGTCCCGCTTTTAAGAGCTGCAATACTCACCCTGAAGGGCAGAGGCTTCATTCTTGAAGTCAGTGAGACCAGAAATCCACCGGCAGGAACCAACTCCAGACACAGTGCCACTGCACTCCAGCATGGGCGACAGAGTAAGACTTGGTAAAAAAAAAAAATTAAATTAAATTAAATTAAATTAAATTAAAACAAACAAACAAAAAATGCTCACACACACAACAGCAAAAACGTTTCAAAGAACATCTTGAGGAGATGTTTCAAAGAACACTATGCAGGAGAAAAACACACCAAACAATGATGTAATTGATGATGATCTTATAACAAAAAAGAGGTTTGAAAACAATGGAATGGGATCCATAAGGTATAAGAGTGAGAGTGAGAATAAAAATTTTTCGAACATTTTTGTTTTATAGCAATGAAAATGCCATTTTAAAATGAGGGTCAGGTAATGCCATTTTCAGATAAATGAAAGATGGAGGAATTTGTTACCAGCAGAGCTACATTAAGAGAAATGACAAAGAAGTTCTTTCGGCCAGAGGAAACTGACATTATATGAATTTCAGACACAGAAAAGAAAAAATAACATAGGAAACGTTAAATATGTGGGTAAGTACAAAAGACCGCGTCTTTTCTTGGTTTCTTTAAAATGAATACTTTTGTGAAAAAACATAATATTGTATTATAAGATTTAAAATATGGAAATTAAAATATATGGCAGAAGTTGCACAAAGGATAAGGGATGATAGCTAAAATTTACTGTTACAAAATTTTAACATTTTTCTGATGAATTCGTACAATATTAATGATTAGTAGACTATGTTAAAGATGGATATGGTACTGCCTAAAACAACTACTAAAACCAATCCAACAAGTATAGTTAAAAAGCCAGCAGAATTAAAATGAAATACTAAAAAAAAAAAAAAAGTGATTAAAAAGAAGGTAGGAAAGAAGGAGGAACAGAAAAACAACAACAACAATAACAAAAAACACAGAAGAAATTAATAGAAGACAAACAGCACAATGACATACTTAGAAACCTAACAATATCTGTATTAGATTATGGGTAGACTAGGCTGGGCGCGGTAGCTCAACGCCTGCAATCCCAGCACTTTGGGAGGTTGAAGCGGGTGGATCACCTGAGGTCAGGAGTTTGAGACCAGCCTGACCAACCTGGTGAAACCTCGTCTCTACTAAAAATACAAAAAATTAGCCGGGCGTGGCGGCGGGTGCTTGTAATCCCAGCTACTCAGCAGGCTGAGGCAAGAGAATCACTTGAACCTGGGAAGTGGAGGTTGCAGTGAGCCGAGATAGTGGCATTGTACTCCAGCCGAGATAGTGGCATTGATAACAGGAATGAAACTCTGTCTCAAAAAAAAGGAAAAAAGAAAAAAATGTAGGTAGACTAAACTTACCAATTTAAATCCAGAGATTGTCAGAATGAATAGAAAAACAGTCTCAACTGTATGCCAAATAAAAATAACACACTTAAAATGTAAAAACACAGATAGGTTTTGAGTAAAAGAATGAGGAATATATACCATATATTCAGTAAGCATATAAAAACTGGTATGATTATGTTAATATTAGAAAATTAGACTTCAAAACGAAACTTCAATATTAGCAAGAATAAAGGACATTTAATGATAATAAATGGATCAATTGATCAAGAAGACATAACAATCTTAAATGTATGTGCATCTAATAATAGAGTTAATGAAGTAAAAGCTGGTAGAACTAAAAGGATAAATTGATAAATTTATAATCAGAGGTCAAGATTTTAACACCAACTGTCAACCATCAATAGAATAACTAGGCAATAAATCAGTCAGGATAGAGATTTGAACAACATTATCAATTAACTTGTCTCAATTGTCATTTATATAACACTCTATCCAACTACAACAGAATCACACTATTTTCAAGTGCACATGGAATTCACCCGCATAGAACATGTACTAGGACATTAAATAAGTTTCTATACATTTTTTAAATTGAAATATTACAGAATATATCTGTGACCACATAGAATTAAAGTAGAAATCAATAACAATAAAACATAGAAAAACCCTAAATATGTGGAACTTAAACAATACGTTTTCGTTTATTTATTTAATTATGTTTAAAATTTTTATTTTATTTTAGATTCAGGGGGTACATGTGTATGTTGGTTGAATGGGTATATTGTATACTGGTGGGGATTGGGCTTCTAGTGTGCCCATTATCCAAATAGTGAACATTGTACTGGATCAGTAATTTTTCAACCCTTGCTTCCCTCCTAGCCTCCCCTCTCTTAAAGTCCCCAGTGTCTATTATTTCCATCTTAGGTCCATAAATAATACATTTTTAAAGTAATCCATGGGTTAAGGAAGAAATCACAGAAAATCTAGAAAATATTATGAAGTGAATGAAAATGTAATTACAGAATATCAAAATTTATTGGATTTACCTAAAGGAGTGCAATTTAAAAACAATGATCTAAGTTTGAGCTTTAAGAAACCAGATAAAGAAGAGAAATTAAACCCAAAGTAAGTAGAAAGAAGGAAATGTTTTAAAAGCAGAAATAATTGAAATAGAAAACAGACAATAAAGAAAACTAACAAAGCCAAAGTTTAGTTCTTTGAAAATATTAATAAAGTTGATAAAACCTACTAAGTTTGATCAAGACAAAAAGATACAAAACACAAATTGGCAATAGGAATTAAAGAGAAAATATCATCATAGACTCTTAAGACAATAAAATGGTAATATTATGAACAGCTCTATACTAATAAATTCAATAACCTTTAAAAACAAAATTTCTGAAACTGACTTAAGAACTAGACACTCTAAATATTTCTTTATCTATTAGAAAACTGAATTTATTTCAAAAAAATCTTTCCACAAAGGAAACTCCAGGCTGAAATGTTTTCACAGGTGAATTATTTTTCTTTGTTTTTGTTTTGTTTTATTGTGTTTATTTTGAGATAGGGTGTCACTCTGTCATCTAAGCTGGAGTGCAGTGGTGTGATCTCGGCTCACTGCAGCCTCGACCTCCTGGGCTCAAGTGATCCTCCCCCAGCAACCCTCTCAGTAGCTGAGACTACAGGCTTGTGCCACCACACCTAGCTAATTTTTGTATTTTTTGTAGAGACAGGGTCTCGCTATGTTGCTCAGGCTGGTCTCCAACTCCTGGGCTCAAGTGATCCGCTCACCTTAGCTTCCCAGAATGCTGGGATTACACCTATAAGCCACTACGCCTGGCCAGTTTTCACAGGTGAGTTCTATTAGTCATCCACAGAAGAAATATTACTGATCTTGTACAAAATCTTTCAGAAAGTAGAGTATCAGGTGTTTAATATGGCTATGAATTCTGCGTCACTGCTCCCATCAACAAGTGAAATCTATTTCCTATCTCTGTAAAAGCAGGTTAGACTTATGCCTTGCTTTGACCATTCTATTATGGCAGAAATGACACTGTGCCAGTTCCAGACTTTGTCTTTTAGAGGCCCAGAAACTTCAACTTTTATTCTGAGAAGCCAATCACCATGCTAGAAATAAGCTCAGGCTACATTGCTGAGTGATAAAAGATTTCATGGAGAGATAGAAAGGGTGTATGTAGAGGTGTCCCAAGGAACAAGATGTGATTGAGGCCTTCTTGGACTTTTTATCCAAGCCCACCTTCTAGTAGAATACACCCAAGTGAGAGACGCTAGTCAATGCCAACACATGGAATAGAAGAAACATTCATTTGAGTGTTGCCCAAATTCTTGACAATAATAAATCATTGCTGTTTTTAGCCACTATGGTTTGGGATGGTTTGCTATACAAAAATAGAGCATTGGTCAAGAGAATACTTCCCAAGTCATTTTATGAGACCAGCATGAGCCTGATACCAAGACCTGAAAAAGACATTATGTGAAAACAAAGTTACAAATAAATATCTCTCATGAATTTACAAAGAAGTCCTTTAAAAACATTATGAAATCTAACACAGGAGTATAAAAAATCCTGTGTGTTTACGTGTGTGTACACATACACATACACACACGTATATATCATATATATCACCACCAGGTAGAATTTATCTCGGGAATGTGAGGTTAACATTCACAAAACTCAATCTACCAGAAAACGAACCTTAGTGGGGCAATAGGTGACATTTGAATAAGATCTACAGGTAAGTTGACAATATTTTATCAATGTTAATTTCCTGGTTTGGATCATTGTACAACTTTTCTATTAAATGATAATATTTAAAGAAGCTAGATGAAAGATATGTGGGAATTTGATATTCTATTTTGCAACTCTTCGTAAGTCTAAATTTTTTTCAAAATAAAAAGTGAAAAAAAAAGAAATTCAGGAAGAATAAATGAGAAATTAATAAAACTAATTATTGGCAGGAAGTGAGTGGGAATGAGATGGAAGGCATAGGAGAAGTATACATCTTGCATAGTTTTGACATTTGTAACTAAATTGTTTTACATATTTAAATTATTACATGAAATATTTTTAGATATTAAATTTACATCAATAAGGATAAGAATAAATCTTAAAATTGAATACAGGAGAAACAAATGAACCAAAAGCATCTATAAGTACTAGATGAATGTATGAAGATTTAATTCCTTAAATAATTTAAAATTTTCTTAAAGTTTTAAGAAGTAAAAGTTACTGAATACATGCCGAATGGGTAGAGAACTTATAAGGAGAAGAGCAAGATGCCTGAAAAGTAATTAAATAAAAGCACTTGATATTAATAATCAAGGAGATATATTTTACAGCTGTCAGTGTTGCATTGTGAAATAATGGAGTCAGTAAATAATCCCATTTATTAAATATTTTATGATTAACTCTTAGTTACTAATTATATCACTGACAATGTCAGTAAAGGTGCTTTATTCTAATATTTCAAAATTCAGCTGGGCGGGGTGGCTCACGCCTGTAACCCCAGCACTTTGGGAGGTGGAGGGGGGTGGAAACTCCTGAGGTCAAGAGTTTCAGACCAGCCTGGCTAACATGGTGAAACCGTGTCTCTACAAAAATACAAAAATTTGATGGGCGTGGTGGTAAATGTCTGTAGTTCCAGCTACTCGGGAGGCTGAGGCAGGAGAATCACTTGAACCCCGGAGGTGGAGGTTGCAGTGAGCCGAGATTGCACCACTGCACTCCAGCCTGGGTGGCAGGGTGAGACTCTGTCTCAAAAAAAAAAAAAATTTTTTTTTTGGTTAAGTGGCCAGTGAGTGCTATGTTCTTCTCTAGTGTTTGGATCTTTTTTTTCTTTGTTTTCCTTTGAGTCAGAGTCTTGCTCTGTCTCCTAGGCTGGAGTGCCTTGGCTCACTGCAACCTCCACCTCCTGAGTTCAAGCGATTCTCCTGCCTCAGCCTCCCGAGTAGCTGGGAGTACAGGTGTCCATCACCATACCCAGCTAATTTTTGTATTTCTAGTATAGACAGGGTTTCACCATGTTGACCAGGCAAGTCTTGAACTCCTGACCTCAAGTGATCATGCCTGCCTTGGCCTCCCAAAGTGCTGAGATTATAAGTGTGAGCCACTGTGCCTGGCCAGAAGTGAGGATCTTCATGTTTAACGTCTAGTGAAGAATTTCCATTTCATGAACTTATCTCTATGATGGCATTACCTTCCTACCATAAGCAACTAGAAAACTGGACACAATTTAAGAAACAACTCTTTTCAGACATTGGACGTAGTGCAGTTCTGTGATCATGAGGAGAGGGAACACATGATTAAAGTTCTAGGATCATTGCCTATGCTCACTTTCTGCCAGGAGAAATATTCTGGACCAAAAGCACAGAGGCGGATCCCAAGTAGAGCACTGCAGTATTGCTGAGTCTGGGGGACAGAGATCAAAGTTGGCTGATGTGACTGTAAACTGTGAGGCAGAGTTCCAGAACAGAGGGAGTGGGGCATAAAGTGAGCTCCCGAAATCTGCCAAGGGGTCCCTATGAGAGATTAAGAACTAACAAGTATTCAGGTCTTTAAGGCTGTGAATATCCTCAGTGAATACTAAGACAAAGATGTGTAAGGTGAAACGCCACTAGGCTGAACAAAGAATGTCAGTGTAGCTGTGAGGCCAGGAGTTTCAAGAGTTCACATAGGGCTGAGAGTGGCTTCATTTTCAGCCAGTTTTATTGAAAAATCCCTGTTGATCACCCAGGGCATTTAGAGAGACCCCTGGAAGGTAACACTTGATTAGTGAAGCTGAACTATTAATAGAGGAAGAGTAGTCAAGATAGTGTGGTATGGGTATGAGGATAGCTATGTACATCAATGGAATGGAAAGAGACAGTCCATAAATAAACCCACACAAACATGATCAATTGATTTTCAACGACGGAGCTAGAGTAATTAAATGATAAAAGTATAGTCTTCAAAAGATCTTATTGGAACTGCATATCCATATAGTGAAAAATAAACTTAAATCTCATTTCATACAATACACAAAAATTAACTCAAAATGGACCACAGACCCAAATATTAAAGCTAAAACTATAGAAATTCTGGAAGAAAACAAGGAAATATCTCTGTAACCTTAGAATAGATAAATACTTCTCTGGCAGCCCATAAAAAACACAACCCTAGTAGGAAAAATCGATTAAGGGAATTTTATCAAAATTTAAAAATTTTGTGTTTCAAAAAGTGTGGTTAATAAAATACAAAAAGAGGCCGGGTGCGGTGGCTCACACCTGTAATCCCAGCACTTTGGGAAGCCAAGACAGGTGGATCACCTTAGGTCAGGAGTTTGAGACCAGCCTAGCCTACATGGTGAAACTCTGTCTCTACTAAAAATACAAAAATTAGCCAGGCGTGGTGGCAGGCACCTGTAGTTCCAGCTACTTGGGAGGCTGAGGTGGAAGAATTGCTTGAGCCCAGGAGGCGGAAGTTGCAGTGAGCAGAGATCACACCACTGCACTCCAGCCTGGGCAACAAAGTGATACTCTGTCTAAAAAATAAATAAAATAAAAATAAAATACAAAGGATTATTTACCAGAGATTGACTTAAAAAATAAAATGCAAAGGCAAGTCACAGACTAGAAGATAATATTTGGTTAAATGTATCTGACAAAGAACTCATACCAACAACCCTTACCATTCAGTAATAAAAAGACAAATGACCCAATTGAAATGGGGTAAAGATTTGAACAGACACTTCATGGAAAATTATGTGAGTGGCCAATTGGCCCCTGATACAATGTTCAACATCATTAATCATCAGAGAAATGCAAATAAAAAAACACAATGGGATGCTGGTCAAAAGATACAAAATTTCAGCTAGGAGGAATAAGTTCAAGAGACCCATTGTAGAACATGGTGACTATAGTTAATGTATTATGTTCATAAAACGTGCTAGGAGAGTAGATTTTAAGTGTTCTCACCACACACAAAAAATGATAAATACATGAGGTCATGCATGTTAGTTAACTTGACTTAGACATTTCATAATGTATACATATTTCTAAACAAGATGTACACAATAAATGTATACAATTTTTATTTGTCAATTTAAAAAATAAAAATTTTTGAAAATTACAATGAAATTCTACTACCTACCTAATAGACTAAAATAAATTTACAATGTCAAATGTTAGCAAGATGTAGAGGAACTGAAACCCTTGTATTTTGTTGATGGGAATGTAAAATGGTGCAACCACTTTAGAAAAGTGTCAATTCTTTATAAAGCTAAGCATATACATATTCTATCATCCAACAGTTCTACTCCCAGGTATCATCCCAAAGAAATGAAGCAATATGTCTACTCAAAGACTTGTACACAAAAGTTCATAACAGTTTTATTAATAATATTCCAAAAATGGAAATAAATATCCATCAATAGCTGTTTGACAGCAACTTGTGTTATCTTCATAAAATGAAATATTCCTCAGTAAAAAGAA
This sequence comes from Macaca nemestrina, assembly GCF_043159975.1. Taxonomy (NCBI): domain Eukaryota; kingdom Metazoa; phylum Chordata; class Mammalia; order Primates; family Cercopithecidae; genus Macaca; species Macaca nemestrina. Next base: position 102,893,108 of record NC_092137.1, read on the forward strand.
ATGAGCTATAGGTACACACAAGGATGTGGATGAATCAGAAATATGCTGAAGAAATATGTCAGACACACACAAACATGCATGCTGTGTTTATGTTTATGTGAAACCCTAGAAAAGAGAAATATCTTTAGTGATGGAAGGTAGATCAGTGGTGAGTGGGGACTGCCTGGGACAGGGCATGAGGAAAATTTTTGGTGTGATGGAACTATTTGTTCCATATCTTGATTATGGTTATTGAAAGTCGTGGAACTAAACACTTAACATGGGTGCATACTATTATATTTAAATTATTCCTTGATAAAGTTTATCTTTTAAAATCTTGAGTAGAAAACGTTGAAAGTTCTTTTTAACTATGTCTAATGGAAGCCTGATTGCATGACCCTCAAAGCCATAATCTAGTCAGTACCACTCTTCACCTCACCTAACTTCATACACAATAAGATAGATCCCTGATTGTAACGTTACTGTGAACATCCCACCGTCTCCTCCATGTCCTGAGATGCTCTGATACCTATTCACTCCGTATTTTTATTATTTATTTATTTATTTATTTTGAGACGAAGTCTTACTCTGTCGCCCAGGCTGGAATGCAGTGGTGTGATCTTGGCTCACTGCAACCTCTGCCTCCCAGGTTCAAGTGACTCTCCTGCCTCAACCTCCTGAGTAGCTGGGATTACAGACGTGCGCCACCATGCCCGGCTAATTTTTGTATTTTTAGTAGAGACAGCATCTCACCATGTTGGTCAGGCTGATCTCAAACTTCTGACCTCGTGATCCACCTGCCTCGGCCTCCAAAGTGCTGGGATTACAAGTGTGAGCCACTGCACCCGGCCATTCACCCTGCATTTTAAGTTGTTAAATGTTTCATACTCTTTGAACCAGTCATTTTATTTTTAGAAATTTGTCTTAAGGAAATGACCATCAATGACAGCACAGATTTCTGCAAAGATGCTTACTTTCAACCGTTTAGAATAGCAAAAAATATAATAGTCAGCCTGGCTAACATGGTGAAATTTTGTCTCTACTAAAAAGACAAAAAAAATTGCCAGGCATGGTGGTGGGTACCTGTAATCCCAGCTACTTGGGAGGCTAAGGCAGGAGAATTGCTTGAACCCGGGAGGCAGAGGTTGCAATGAACCAAGATCATGCCACTGCACTCCAGCCTGGGTAACAGAGTGAAACTCCATCTCAAATAAGAATAGACATACACACATACACACACACACAGACACACACACTTGAAACATTAATAAGAGATTAAATAATAATTCACAGTCCATTCATAGGATGGAATACCATATAACTGGGAAAAAGTGTAGTATCAATGGATACTTGATAGTATTGAAAAATGGTTACCTTTTGTGTAAATCAAGGTATGATTACAAAACAATATGTGATGCTCGATCTCAATCTTAGAAACTAAGACAAATATTCGTTTAAAAAACATTAGAAGGACAGGCCGGGCACGGTGGCTCATGCCTATAATCCCAGCACTTTGGGAGGCCGGGGCAGGTGGATCAAGAGATCAGGAGTTCAAGATCAGCCTGGCCAAGATGGTGAAACCCCATCTCTACTAAAAACAAAACAAAACAAAACAAAACAAAAAATTAGCCGGGCGTGGTGGCACACGCCTGTAATCCCAGCTACTCCAGAGGCTGAGGCAGAGAATTGTTTAAACCTGGAGGGGCGGAGGTTGCAGTGAGCCGAGATCGCACCACTGCACTCCAGCCTGGGTGACAGAGCGAGATTCTGTCTCAAAAAAAAAAAAAAAAAAAAAAATTAGGACATAGGCTGTTTATTAACAATAATAAACTTTGCATGGTAATGTTATGTGATTTTAATTTGGGAGAGGTTTTATATATATATATATATTCTAGAGTTCTACAATTAATATGCATTATTTTATAATTACAAAAACATGTATTTTTAAATAATGATTTTTTGATATTGAATACTCAGAGTCTATGTTAGTGTACTATGTTTAATCTAACATGTGTATTCCCAAAACTTTGTGAATATTTTTTGTAAATCAAACTCTGTTTTCTCTAGCTCACCACACACTACTATGTAAAGACACAATCTAGGGCCTTTTGTAGTGTGAATAATCTTTTGTAATCTATCCACAGTTTACTTGATTCAAAAGTTAAGAGTTTCAAAATGGAGCTATATTCTATATTTTGCGTGTCCTTGCTGGTTCGAGTATGCCTTCCATCCAATGTCTGAGCCAGATTTTTGGTATCTGAATGAATGGTATTCTGATCAAAGACGGGATGAAAGAACTTAGAATCCTGTGGATAGAACCTCACTCAGGCCAGTGCAGAAAATCAGGCATGCCAGTTCTTCAGCCATGTGACTTGTATTGCTTTTTTCTTATTACCTTGACTTGAACATCCTGGAGACCCCACCTTCTCCTGGACACTCTTACCATGGGCTATCACAATTTCATTAGGGGAGGGGTGATCTAGGGAAGAAAATGTCTTTAAAAAGATGCCTTAGTAGGGTGATATTAAAAAAAAAAAAAAGATTTGAGATACACTGTTTTAAGATGTCATAAAGAAGCTTAAAACTGGGCACCGTGGCTCACATCTGTAATCCCAGCACTTTGGGAGGCCGAGACGGGTGGATTACGAGGTCAGGAGATCAAGACCATCCTGGCTAACACGGTGAAACCCCGTCTCTCCTGAAAATACAAAAAATTAGCCGGGCGTGGTGGCTGCGCCTGTAGTCTCAGCTACTCGGGAGGCTGAGGCAGGAGAATGGAGTGAACCCGGGAGCGGAGCTTGCAGTGAGCCGAGATCGCGCCACTGCACTCCAGCCTGGGCTGAGTGAGACTCCATCTCAAAAAAAAAAAAAAAGAAGAAGCAGCAGCAGCTTAAGAAAACTAGTGGAAGAAACCAGGATGCCTTGACAGATGATGTAAAATTTGAAAAGGGACTTGACACTGAAAAGGATTTGGGTTGTTGGAGATTCGGGGAGGAGAGGTCTCTAGGTGGAGGGAATGGGTGAAGGGGATTACGGAGGTAGGAAAAGGGCTATCCTCCAGCTAAAAGAGCGAATATTTCACTCCCAGTGGAGCAGAGGCCCAAAGCAGGGAGTCCTGGAAGCTTCCACAGGAAGTACAGACCATTTCCTATGCATGTAAAATATCTCCCGAACTAGACCTGCTCTTCTAGGTCTGTTGGTTCTTTCTAGCTTCACCTCCCTGGGAGTCCTATATGTAGCCAGAATATGAGCAAACTGCATTAGGAACATTTTGGCTTTGACCACACCTTTGTAATTAGCACTTCCTCCCCATCGCTGTCCAGGGTCGTGCTCCTTTTCCCCTGGCTGCTCAGGGTCTGTGCAAGAGCACACCTTGGTGATCATGGTGTCTTCTCTATAGGCTGCGTGTCATTGTTACTCATATGTGGGACTTTTGCTATATATATTCTCCATGGAAAGGGGAGCTCCCACTTGGGAGAGGAGGCTAGAGCGGGGCTGGGGCTGAGAAACTGGGCTGAGACAGGTTTGTGCACTTACTGGGATCTGGCTGATGTCAATAGTCTCTGCTATGCAAATGAGCAAAAAACAAAAAAATCAAAAAAAAAAAAAAAAGAAACCAACTGTCTTGTCTAGACCAGAAACCAGAACTCAGTGGGAGGTCGCTAAAGGGTGTGGTGCAGCTGGAAACAGAAAAATTCATTTCATCTGGCCTTAAACAGAACAGGATATTCATCAGACTAGCTTCAGGGAGGCAGGAAACAGCACAGAGCCCAGGGGCCAAAGAGTTGCTAAGAGACCAAGACCAAGAGCTGCTCACAGACTCCTGTCAGGCAAATGAGGGCTGGGAATTGGAGATCGAGCATCAGGAGAAAATGTGTACTTTGCACATTGATTTTTAGTGATGCTTTCTGTTTCATTTATTTCCTTTTGGAAATAGTTGAACCTTAATTGGCCTGGGAATCAGACTGTTCTTTCCTAGCCCGTTCAGCTTCCCACTCTCAGAGAGGACTTTTCTACATCGTGTCTCTCTGCAAAGCTCCTTGCTCTGCCTTAATCTTCCTGCTGAGGAAACTGGTGCAAACGGAAGAGAAGGTCCACAGACTCCCACCATAGCCACCCGCTCCCAGCAGCAGCCTCCACATCTTCTGCTCACCCACTTGCTGCCATTCTTTTTCCTGTCAAAAGCCAATTCAGGAGGCGGGGGGCGGGGGGGGGGCGGGGGGAGCGGGAGGCATGCACCTGTAGTCCCAAGCAACTTGGGAGGCTGAAGCAGGTGGATTGCTTGAGCCCAGGAGTTCGAGGTCACAGTGAGTAAGAACCCATCTCTTTAAATAAATAAATAAATGGAAAAAAAGAAGAAAACAAAAAAAGTCATTTTAATTGTGCACTAGACCCTGTCCTGTGACTCAAGGACATCCTCAGCTGGTCCCCGCTCATTCTAAACACCAGTTTCTCTCCTGTTCTATGTCACTCCCATCAGCTTACAAACATGTTATGTCTCCCATTTTTAAAATTTTTTTATATTTGTTAACTGAAAGTGTTATATAATATTTCTCCCATTTTGAACAACAATAAAAACAAATATCTCTTAACAGTCATCACAGTTCTTCGTTCCTCTGTCTTCAAAAGAATTACCCTAAACTTTCCTAATTGCGGTGGCTGCGTCCCTGTCTTCATCCTAACTGACCTGTCAGTAACACAAGGCCCTGGCTCTGGCTACCTCCTCTTTTGCTTCCAGGATCCACATTCACTTCATTTTCCTCTCTATATCTTTCCTTTAAAAAAAAAAAAAAAAGAGGCCGGGCGCGGTGGCTCAAGCCTGTAATCCCAGCACTTTGGGAGGCCGAGGCGGGTGGATCACGAGGTCAGGAGATCGAGACCATCCTGGCTAACATGGTGAAACCCCGTCTCTACTAAAAAAAAAAAAATACAAAAAACTAGCCGGGCGTGGTGGCGGGCGCCTGTAGTCCCAGCTACTCGGAGGCTGAGGCGGGAGAATGGCGAACCCGGGAGGTGGAGCTTGCAGTGAGCCGAGATCGGGCCACTGCACTCTAGCCTGGGCCACACAGCGAGACTCCATCTCAAAAAAAAAAAAAAAAAAAAAAAAGAGAGAGAGAGAGAGATAAGGTCTTTCTTTTTGCTCGGGCTGGAGTGCAGTCTGAATTCATTACAGCCTGAAACTCCTGGCTCAAGGGATTGATCCTTCTGCCTCAGCCCAGCCAAGCACTGGGATTACAGGCATGAGCCACTACGCCAGGCTTTCTTTTCTCCTTTTGTCACTGGCTGCCCCTCAGTCCCCTGGGCTGCTCCCTCTGCTCTACCCTTCAATGAAGGAAGGCATATTCATTTTCTGTTGCTGCTGTACAAGTTGCCACAAACTCGGTGTCTTAAACAATACAAATTTATTTTTATTTATTTTTTTTTTTTTTTTGAGACGGAGTCTCGCTCTGCCGCCCAGGCTGGAGTGCAGTGGCCGGATCTCAGCTCACTGCAAGCTCCGCCTCCCGGGTTCACGCCATTCTCCTGCCTCAGCCTCCAGAGTAGCTGGGACTACAGGCGCCCGCCACCTCGCCCGGCTAGTTTTTTGTATTTTTTTAAGTAGAGACGGGGTTTCACCGTGTTAGCCAGGATGGTCTCGATCTCCTGACCTCGTGATCCGCCCATCTCGGCCTCCCACAGTGCTGGGATTACAGGCTTGAGCCACCGCGCCCGGCCTTACAAATTTATTATCTTACGGTTCTGGAGGTCAAAAGTCCAATATGGCTGGGTGCAGTGGCTCATGCCTGTAATCCCAGCACTTTGGGAGGCCAAGGCGGGCGGATCACGAGGTCAGGAGTTTGAGACCAGCCTAACCAATATGGTGAAACCCTGTCTCTACTAAAAAAATACAAAAATTAGCCAGGCGTGGTGGCACGCACCTGCAGTCCCAGCTACTCGGGAGGCTGAGACAAGAGAATCGCTTGAACCCGGGAGGCAGATGTTGCAGTGAGCTAAGATCACGCCACTGCATTCCAGCATGGGCAATAGAGTGAGACTGCATCTCAAAAAGAAAAAAAAGTCCAATATGGGTCTCCCTGGGCTAAAGAGGTGTCCGCAGAGCTGTATTAACTTCTGCAGGCTCTAGGGGAGAATCTATATCTTTGCTGTTTCCAGCTCCTGGAGGCTGCCTGCATTCCTTGGCTCTTGGTTCCCTTACTCCATCTTCAAAGCCAGCAACATTACACCTCTGACTCTTCTTCCATCGTTAACAGATTTCTCTGACCATAGCAGGGAAAGGGTCTCCACTTTTAAGAACCCATGTGATTAGATTGGGTTCATCTGGAAAATCCAGGATAATCTCCTCATCCAAAAGTCCTTAAACTTCATCACATCTGCAAAGTCCCTTTGCCATTTATGATAACACAGTAACAGGTTCAGGAGCCTGGACATCTTCGGAGGCTGTTATACTGCCTCCGTAGGCATTGGTCTTCTTCTTCTATCTACTCTCACAGTCTGATATCCAGGCTCATGGATAACACTAGTCAGTGACTCCCAAATCTCTCCAACTCCTTCCTCTCTGCCAGACTAAATTTCTTTACTCCACTGATGATGAGATCCCTCCAATCAGCTGCCTAATAAGTCACAAACTCAATCTGTACAAAACCAAATGCCTGATCTTCCCCCCAAATATGCTTCTTCCCACAACCCTAGGCTTTGCCATCTCTGTTGATGGTAGATTTTCAGTTGCCTAGTCCAACAATCTCGGAACTATGTTTGACTCCTCTTTTTCTCTCCCATACACGTCATTGATTCCATGTATCAGAAAATCTTGTCTTTACCTTAGAAGTATATACCAGATTGCGTCAAAATAATTCAGCATTTGTTGGGGTGGGGAGAAGGCGAGGGGAGAGGGCATTTAAATGAAACAGGTTTACTCATGTTCTGGTAATGGTTGAAGCAGAGTGATGGGTACATGGAGGCTTATTGTATTATACTATTATCTGTACTTTGTGCATGTCTGAAATTTTCCATAATACAATGTTTTTAGTTGCATTGCCATTGAACTCAGCAATCCCATTCCTTTAGAATCTATCCCATACACTGTTTTAAGATGTCATAAAGAAGCTTAAGTCTGGGCACTGTGGCTCACGCCTGTAATCCCAGCACTGTGGGAGGCCGAGGCAGGTGGATCACGAGATCAGGAGTTCAAGACCAGCCTGGCCAAGATGGTGAAACCCCATCTCTACTAAAAATACAAAAAAAAAAAAAAAAAAAAAAATTAGCCAGGTGCAGTGGCAGGTGCCTATAATCCCAGCTACTCAGGAGGCTGAGGCAGGAGAATTGCTTGAACTTGGAGGGCGGAGTTTGCAGTGAGCTGAAATCTCACCACTGTACTCCAGCCTGGGCAACAAACTGAGATTCCATCTCAAAAAAAAAAAAAAAAAAAGAATCTATCCCATATTAGTAAAAGCAGTAGTGCATACTAATACATATTTATTGGCTGGGCGTGCTGGCTCATGCTTGTAATTCTAACACTTTGGGAGGCCAAGGTGGGAGGATCGCTTGAGCTCAGGAGTTCAAAACCAGCCCAGTCAAGATAGGGAAACCCAGTCTCTTCTAAAAACAGTAAATAACAGAATTAAAAATACATGTACATGGATGTTTACTTTAGTATTGTTTTCAGAGACATAAATAGTGAAAATGAAGTGAAGAGATATCAACATGGATGTGCAGGGATACCTCCTTTTATTGCACTTTGCCTCATTGTACCTAACAGACTGCATCTTTTACGACTAATTGAAGGCTGTGACAACCCTGTATTGAGCCTATTGGCCCCATTTTTCCAACAGCATGTGCTCACTGTGTGTCTTTGTGTCACATTTTGAGAATTCTCACAATATTTCAAACTTTATTATTTTTATAGCTGTTATTGTGATTTGTCATCAGTGATCTTTGATATTACTGTTGCAATCATTTTGGATACCACAACTACACCCATATAAGACAGTGAACTTATTCAAAAAATGTATTTCTGACTGCTCCACCGACCAGCCATTCCCCTGTCTGTCTCCCTCTTCTCAAACCTTCCTGTTCCCTGAGACACAACAATATTGAAATTAGGCCAATTAATAACCTACAATGGTCTCTAAACATTCAAGTGAAAGAAAGAGTCACAAGTCTCTCACTTTAAACCAAAAGCTAGAAAAGATCAAGCTTAGTGAGCAAGACATACCTAAAGTTGAGACAGGCTGAAAGCTAGGCAAGTTGTGGATGCAAAGAAATAGTTCTTGAAGGAAATTAAAAGTGCTACTTCAATGAACACATTAATTATAAGAAAGCCAAACAGCCTTATTGCTGATAGGGAGAGAGTTTCAGTGGTCTGGATAAATGATCAAACCAGCCACAACATTCCCTTAAGTCAAAGCCTAATCCAGAGCAAGGCCCTAACGCTGTTCAATTCTATGAAGGCTGAGGGAGGTGAGGAAGTTGTGGCAGAAAAATGCGAAACTGCTAGAGGTTGATTAATGAGATTTAAAGAAAGAAGCCATCTCCATAACATAAAAATGCAAGGTGAAGTAGCAAGTGCTGATGTAGAAGCTGCAGCAAGTTCTCAAAAAATCTAGCTAAGATCACTGATGAAAGTGGCAATGCTAAACAACAGGTTTTCAGTGTAGACAAAACAGCCTTCTATTGGAAGAAGATGCCACCTAGGACTTTCATAGCTAGAGAGGAGAAGCCAATATCTGTCTTCAAAGCTTCAAAGGACAGGCTGACTCTTTTGTTAGGGGCTAATGTAGCTGATGACTTTAAGTTGAAGCCGATGCTCATCTGCCATTCCAGAATTCCTAGGACTAAATCTACTCTGCCTGTGCTCTATAAATGGAGCAACAATGCCTGGATGACAGCACACCTGTTTACAGCATGATTTACTGAATATTTTAAGCCCACTGTTGAAAATTACTGCCAGGAAAAAAAAAAAATAAAAAAGATTTCTCTCAAAATATAATTGCTCATTGACAATGCATCTGAACACCTAAGAGCTCTGATGGAGATGTAAAAGGAAATTAACCTTATTTTCATGCCTGCTAACAAAACATCCATTCTGTAGTCCATGAAGCAAGGAGTAATTTTGACTTTCAAGTCTTATTTTTTAAGAAATAAATTTCATATGGTTTTAGATGCCATAGGTAGTGATTCCTCTGGGCAAAGTAAATTGAAAACCTTCTGGAAAGGATTCACCATTCTAAATGCCATTAAGAATATTTGTGATTCATGGGAGGAGGTCAAAATATCAACATACACATGAGTTTGGAAGAAGTTGATTCCAATTCTCATGAATGACTTTGAGGGGTTCAAGACTTTGGTGGAGGAAGTAACTGCAGATGTGGTAGAAATAGCAAGAGAATTAGAATTAGAAATGGAGCCTGAGGATGTGACTGAATTGCTGTAATCTCATGATCAAACTTAACATTCAAGGAGTTGCTTCTTATGGATGAGCAAAGAACATGGTTTCTTGAGATGAGACCTACTCCTGGTGAAGATGCTGTGAATGTTGTTGAAATGACAGCAACACATTTAAGATGACACATAAACTTAGTTGATAAATTAGGGGCAGAGCTTGAGAGGACTGACTCCAATTTTGAAAGAAGCTCTACTGTGGGTAAAAATGCTATCAGATAGCATTGCATGCTACAGAGAAATATTTTGTGAAAGAAAGACCCAATGGATACAGCAAACTTCATTGTGGTCTTCCTTACACCTTATACAAAAATTAACTCGAGGTGGATTAAAGACTTAAACGTTAGACCTAAAACCATAAAAAACCCTAGAAGAAAACCTAGGCAATACCATTCAGGACATAGGCATGGGCAAGGACTTCATGACTAAAACACCAAAAGCAATGTCAGCAAAAAGCCAAAATTGACAAATGGGATCTGATTAAACTAAAGAGCTTCTGCACAGCAAAAGAAACTACCATCAGAGTGAACAGGCAACCTACAGAATGGGAGAACATTTTTGCAATCTACTCATCTGACAAAGGGCTAATATCCAGAATCTACAAAAAACTCAAACAAATTTACAAGAAAAAAAACAACCCCATCAAAAAGTGGACGAAGGATATGAACAGACACTTCTCAAAAGAAGACATTTATGCAACCAACAGATACATGAAAAACTGCTCATCATCGCTGGTCATTGGAGAAATGCAAATCAAAACCACAATGAGATACCATCTCACACCCGTTAGAATGGCGATCATTAAAAAGTCAGGAAACAACAGGTGTTGGAGAGGATGTGGAGGAATAGGAACACTTTTATACGGTTGGTGGGACTGTAAACTAGTTCAACCATTGTGGAAGACAGTGTGATGATTCCTCAGGGAACTAGAACTAGAAATACCATTTGACCCAGCCATCCGATTACTGGGTATATACCCAAAGGATTATATATCATGCTGCTATAAAGACACATGCACATGTATGTTTATTGTGGCACTATTCACAATAACAAAGACTTGGAACCAACCCAAATGTCCATCAATGATAGACTGGATTAAGAAAATGTGGCACATATACACCATGGAATACTATGCAGCCATAAAAAGGGATGGGTTCATGTCCTTTGTGGGGACATGGATGCAGCTGGAAACCATGATTCTCAGCAAACTATAGCAAGAACAGAAAACCAAACACTGCATGTTCTCACTAATAGGTAGAAATTGAACAATGGGAACACTTGGACACAGGAAGGGGCATATCACACACCAGGGCCTGTCGTGGGGTGAGCGAGGGGGAGGGATAGCATTAGGAGATATACCTAATGTAAATGACGAATTAATGGGTGCAGAACACCAACATGGCACATGTATACATATGTAACAAACCTGCACATTGTGCACATGTACCCTAGAACTTAAAGTATAATAAATAAAATAAATAAATAAATTTTTTTTAAAAAGAAAGAAAAAAGAAACTGCAGGCCACACACAGTGGCTCACACCTATAATCTTAGCACTTTGGGAGTCCAAGGTGGGCAGATCACTTGAACTCAGGAGTTCAAGAGCAGCCTAGGCAACATGGTGATGAAACCCTGTTTTTACAAAAAATACAAAAATTAGTTGGGCGTGGTGGTGTGCGCCTGGAGTCCCAGCTACTAGGGGTGCTGAGGAGGGAGGATTGCTTGAACCCAGGAGACAGAGGTTGCAGTGAACCAAGATTGTGCTACTGCACTCCAGCCTGGGCAACAAAGTAAGACCCTGTCTCAGAAAAAAAACAAAAACAAAACCAAAAAACTGCTATCTGATGAGCTTTGGCCCATTATAGTAATCTACAAATTTACCAAATGGAGGGAGGGAGGGAGGGAGGGAGGGAGGGAGGGAGGGAGGGAGGATGGAAGGAAGGAAGGAAGGAAGGAAGGAAGGAAGGAAGGAAGGAAGGAAGGAAGGAAGGAGAAAGAAATTGCCACAGCCACCCCACCCTTTGGCAATTACCACCCTGATCAGTCAGCAGTCATTAACATGGAGCCAAGACCCTCCACCACCAAAAAGATTAAAAGTTGCTGAAGTCTCAGACAATCATTAGCTTTTTTTTTTTTCCCCCCGAGATGGAGTCTCACTCTGTCACCCAGGCTGGAGTGCAATGGCGTGATCTAGGCTCACTGCAACCTCCGCCTCCTGGGTTCAAGTGATTCTCCTGCCTCAGCCTCCCATGTAGGCGGGACTACAGGTGCATGCTACCATGCTCGGCTAATTTTTGTATTTTTAGTAGAGACGGGGTTTCACCATGCTGGCCAGGCTGGTATGGAACTCCTGACCACGTGATCTGCCCCACCTCGGCCTCCCAAAATGCTGGGATTACAGGCGTGAGCCACTGTGCCTGGCCAAGAATTTTTTATAGATAAAGTATATGCATTTTGTAGCCATAATGCTATTACACATTTAATAAACTACAGCATGGTGTAAATATGACTTTTATATGCACTGGGACCCAGAAAATGTGTGTGATTTGCTTTATTGCGATAGTCATTGTATGGAGATGGTCTGGAACTGAACCTACAATATCTGTAGGTATGACTGCACAGTGGTTGAATACATTTCTGAATGTACACTGTGAGGCATCTCACTACCACTGTAAGAATTAACTTTATATTAGATGATTTGGTGAAGTTTCCATAATTTACTGGTAAGTGAGAAAAGCAAGATGTATCTAATATGATGCAATTTCTATAAAACAGAAATGATAGTAAATCTATTATATATATTCACGCCAAAAATTCAAAACAAAATAAGCAAACAAAGTATCCAAGATCTAATGGCTTCTAACCATCTCAATTCCATTAATTGTGCTGCAAGCTGCCACTGTCTCTCACCTGGATTCCTACGCTGACCTTCTAACTGTTCTCACTGATTCTACCCCTGCCCTGCACAGTTTGATCTCATCACACTGACCAAAATGCTCAAAATCCGGCAATGGCTCTCATTTTCACTCGGAGTAAAAGCCGAAGTCCTGACAATTGCCTCTGAGGTTCCGCATGATTGCCCAGATGCAGCCCCATCCTTGCTTCTCTGACTTCATAGCCCACTGCTCCCCCTCTTCCTCACGTGGCTCCAGCCACACTGCTCTCCTAGCACACTTCTGCCTCAGGGCCTTTGCTCCGCCTCATTCATCTTCCTGGAAACTCTTGTCTCACATATCTGCTTAGCTTCCTCCCTCAGTTTCTTCAAGTCCCCTTTTCAGTGAGGGGCAAAGTGACTTCTCTATTAATAATAATTATTTTTTAAAAACTGCCTCACGTCTTCCTGATCTATTTTACCCTGTTTTTTTTAAAAAGGTACTTTTGATATATTATACCACAAAATTGATATAGCTACAATGTTTATGTTTATTGTCTTTCTTCATCATCAGAATATAAGCTTCTTGAGGACAGAGATCTTTGTTTTTTCATGGATGCACCTCTAGCGCCTAGAACAGTGTCTGGCACAAGTAAGATTCAATAAAGATCTCCAGTGCTGCACAAAAAGCTAATCAAGAAGGCACAGATCTTAATAGAATTTGCCCTGAAAATGCTTTCTTGATGAAAATTCATCAATGTTGCTAGAGATTGCTTTGGTATTTAGGGATTTGTGTTGTTTTTGAGATGGCACTTCTCATGCAGAGGGTTGATGTAATCGTTCTCCTCAGTTGAGGCATATTGTCATTGGAAGTCCTTGCAAGGTCCCTCTCTTGTTTGAGAAATTCGTACTTCACCTACTCATCTACCCATCCTCTCCCCCCATCTCCCTATCCATTCCCCCATCCATCCCTCCATCCATCCGTTCATCCCTGTATTCATACACTTTTCTTTCCATTTCTTAGTTTCATTCCCCTTCCCCCAGATGCAATTGTTTTGATATTTTAGATGTGTATCCTTCTTTTGTATATGCTCTGGTAGAACATCCATTTTTGTGGACACGTGTCTTAAAATTGTATATATTTAATTCCGTTTCTGTGTTTCTCAACATTTTTAAGATCTAGCCATGTTGCTATCTGTATGTCCGGACTACTGCTTTTAACTGCTTCAGATATATATGACACATTTTACTAATCCAGTTCTCAAGTGATGGATAACCAGATTGCTTCCAACTGTAAAACTGCCAAAGCAACCCCACATGTATATGAGAATTCTGTATATTCTATATATAGAGAGAATTCTATATATATAGGGGGATACCTATCCAGGTACAGAACTGAGAAGTTTTCAGAATGACTTTGTCAACCTATACATCCACCCAGTGGCACATGACAATTCCTAAATCCCTGATCCCCAACACCACCTGGCATTATCTAGATGTTTAATTTTTTCCAAGTCTAATAGCTAAAGTGTATTTTCCAGCAGTTATTCTTTTAATTTGCATTTCTCTGAATACCACTAATTTGACTACTTCTATGCTCTTCAGCCTTTTGCATTTAGTGTTTTTGTAGGTTTTTCTCAGGGTGTCCTTTTGCCTAATAATTTGTGCTTTGGAGATTTTGGTTGAAAATGGAAGACAAAGTTGGAAGCGGTGGCACATGCCTGTAATCCCAACTGCTCAGGAGACTGAGGCCGGAGGATCGCTTGAGCCCGGGAGTTTGAGGCTGCAGTGAGCAATGATTGTGCCATTGCATTTCAGCATGGAAAACAGAGTGAGATCCTATTTCAAAAGAAAAAAATTATGTCACAGAGTTTTACTTTCCACATTCCATGTCTGTCTGTCTGTCTGACTACAGCTAAAATAGGGAGTGTGGTGTGGCATCTCATTGTGATTTGCATTTTCCCAATAACCAGTAATGTTGACCACTTTTCATGTGCTTATTGGCATTAATAATGGAAAAATGTCTGTTCAAATCTTTTGCCCATTTAAAAAACTGGGCTGTCTGCCTTTCTTCACTTTATTTGAAAGCCCCATTCTTGACTGAAAATTCCTCCAATCCTGGTATCACCAGAAGCTTCAGAATTAGACAGATACTCCCGCTACCAGTATCAGCACCAAAAATCCCCCCTGGTAGGGCTATTGCTTCTCCCTCCATTACTCCTTTCTCTGCAACTAGGAAGGAAAACTAGGATACCTGCAACATTCTCTGTAAGTACCACCAGGAAGGGCCCTGATTCACTATACAAGATAGAGGTCTTCCAATGATGTTCCTGAAAAATCCTGGCATCCTCAAGCCAGACCAAGGTTTTCTGCAGCTAAAGTGGTATAAGTCTAAAGTCATTTCCTAGACTTTCAGAGAAAAAAACAATGACTATGTTTTCTAATTTTAACTCTTTCTCTTGGAATTTTTACTTCAAACTGAAGTGCCTATTTTTACTTGCTTATGCTATAAATTAATATAACATGATGCATGACTTATCAAAAAATTATATATTTTATTTGCAGAGTACAAATATCATTATTTCATTATGTTCTGCAGAAAACACAAGGACCCTAGATGCTGAACAATTTTGAGGACCATAAATGCAAGAAATAGAAAGGACTTAGAAGACATTATTCTCCTTCACAAAGTGTGGTACCACTGCTCCCCCCAGGCACTCAGGACGAAATACCATTGATGATTTGCTCTTTCTTCTTCCCCACCTCATTCAACCACTCATCACTTTCTAGAATATTTGCAATGCTGTCTTTTCATCTCCATCTTATCTGCCATTGCCCAGGTCCAGGGCCTCTAATTCCCTCTTCTGGGCTACTGTAATATTAAAGCCCTAAGTGGTGTCCTTGCCTCCAGCCTCTACACTGCTACTGAGTAGTGAATCACATTTGCAATTAATCAATGTTATAATCAATTACTTCAGTCTCTGCTTTGCCAAGAGAGGGAACTCCATCAAAGAAAAGATGGTGCCCATCCTGTTCAACACTGCATCTGTAATGCCCAGAACAAAGACTGGCATAAGATTGGAAAGGCAGTGGGTCAATGAAACAATGAATGAAGAACAAACATACGAATGATTTCAAACTGCAAAAGTACATATCACACAACTCTGGTGACTGTCCTTCCTACCTCCACAGCAGAAAAGATAAAGTCCATACTCCCCAGCTTGGCACACAAGGCCTTCCTTGACTTGACCTCTCTACCTCTCCTTGCTTATCTCAGCCACTCCCTTCCTTGAATTTTATGTATCAAAATATCTTGAAAAATTCCATGCTCTTTATCTCTTCTATGTCTCAGCTCACTTCCTTGTGCCTGGAATGTCCTTACCCAACACTCCATCCTCTATCTCCTTTTCACCAAACTCTTTTCTCCTTTTTAAAAGCATAGAGAACACTGTCCATTGTGTTCTACCACATGGATTTAGCAAAGCTAAGCATTTTGCCATATTTACTCCAATTTTTCTTTAAGAAATAAAGCACTGTAAATACAGTTGAACCTCCTTCTTTAATCTCATCCCCTTCTCTTTTTCTTCAGAGGCATCTGTTCTCTTGCTTTTGGTGTTAACCATTCACATATATATATTTCATATTTTTAATTGGGATTTTGAAAGCTACCCCACCCCCACTGGTCACTCTGATGTTTTAGCCTAGATGAAGAGTAGTCCAAAGTCTAGAGAGGTCAAGACTTACATGAGGTCACTTAGCAAGGTAAGACCAAGATAGCCCACAAGCCCAGGACTCCTGTCTCTTAGTTTGTGTTTTCCCAATACACCATGGTGCATCTTTTAAACAGTGTGTATAGATCCTTTTGCCGCTCATAAGTGTGATGATTGGGTTTGCATGCTCATGTGTAAGATGTGTTTTCCTCAAACCTTGCTATAATATCAGCACAGTACCTATCTGACATGAAAAACATAAAGTAAAAAATTTTTAAATGGGCTGGGTGTGGTGGCTCACGCCTGTAATCCCAGCACTTCGGGAGCCAAGGCAGGTGGGTCACTTGAGGTCAGGAGTTCGAAACCAGCCAGACCCATATGGTGAAACCCGTCTCTACTAAAAATACAAAAATTAGCCAGGCACGGTGGTGGGCGCCTGTAATCTCAGCTACTTGGGAGCCTGAGGTGGGAGAATCGCTTGAACCTAGAAGATGGAGGTTGCAGTGAGCCGAAATAGTGTCACTGCACTCCAGCCTGGATAACAAATTTGGACTTCATCTCCAAAAAAAAAAAAAATCATCATCATGATGTATATGAACGAAATAGATATCATACACTATGTCTCAGAGATAGTGCTAGACATATTTATACACACACACACACACACATATATACGTATGTGTATTAGTTCATCCAACCCTCACTCTAGAGAAGAGAAACTGACACTCAGAGAGGAGGTGAAGTCACCTTCCCTGTGTTACCCAGCTAGCAGGTAGCAGAGGTAAAATTGGCCCCCCAGGGCTGCCTGACTTCTAATGCTGCCCTCTAGTGGGGACAGTATGGAAAAGACATGAGTTTTGAAAGCAGAAACCCCAAGATTTGTGTCTGGTTCCTCCCATCCCTGCCCAGAGAATCCTGGGTAAGTTAAGTTCATTTAAAATACCATTTACTGAATCTTTACTAAGCACCAGCAATCTTTACACATCACCTCATTTAGTTCCCACAACCACATTCAAAGAGAAATATTATTTTTTCTCCATTTTCAGAGGGAGAAATTGAGACTCGGGGAGAACATACCATTAACAAGGAGCAAAGCCTGAAGCAGGACTCAGGATCACCAGCTCCAGAGACCGTGCCCCGAAATACCCCCAGCATCCTTTTTTTTTCTTCCTCTCATGGCTTGTTTTTTTAATTTCATTTTTGAAATTATCATGTAGTTTGTATATAACACATCTGATTAAAGTCTTATAGCCAAAATATACAGAAACCTCTTAAAACTTAATAAGAAAACAAATTCTCCAATTAAAAATGAGCAAGAGAGCTGAACACACATTTTATTAAAGAAGATATACAGATGGAAAATAAGCATAGGAAAAGGTGTTCAATGTCATTTGTCATTAGAAAAAATACAAATTAGGCCGGGCGCGGTGGCTCAAGCCTGTAATCCCAGCACTTTGGGAGGCCGAGACGGGCGGATCACAAGGTCAGGAGATCGAGACCATCCTGGCTAACACGGTGAAACCCCGTCTCTACTAAAAAAAATACAAAAAACTAGCCGGGCGAGGTGGCGGGCACCTGTAGTCCCAGCTACTCGGGAGGCTGGGGCAGGAGAATGACGTAAACCTGGGAGGCGGAGCTTGCAATGAGCTGAGATCTGGCCACTGCACTCCAGCCTGGGCCACAGAGCGAGACTCTGTCTCAAAAAAAAGAAAAAATACAAATTAAAACCACAATGAGATACCACTACGTACCTATTAAAATGGCTAAAATCCATAAATCTGAAAATACCAAAGACAAAGATGCAGAGAAATAGGAACTCTCATATTTTCTTGGTGGGAATACAAAATGGTGTAGTCACTTTGGAAACATTTAACAGTCCTCGAAATGTTAAACATAGTTACCTTACGACCAGCATTTCCACTCCTGTATGTATAACCAACAGAATTGAAAATATATGTCCACACACCAAAAAAAATTGTTTAAAATGTTCATAGCAATGGGCATGGTGGCACATGCCTGAAGTCCCAGCTACTTGGGAGGCTGAGGCAAAAAGATCCCCTGGCCCAGGAGTTCCAGGTCACAGTGTGCTGTGATCTTGTCTGTGAATAGACGTTGCATTCCAGCCTGGGCAATGCAGAAGGACCCCACTGCTAAAAAAAAAAAAAAGAAGAAATGAAATATTCACAGCATCATTATTGACAACAGTCGAAAAGTGGAAGCAACCCAAATGTTCATTAACTTATGAATGGATATGCAAAACGTGGCATATCCATACAATAGCATATTATTCGGTGATAAAAAAGAATAAAGTACTTCTACATGCTACAGCATGGAGGAACCTTGAAAATAGTACGCTAAGTGAAAGAAGCCATTTACTAAAGGCTACATGTTGGATGATTCCATTTATGAAATGTCCACAATAGGCAAATCCATAGGGACAGAAAGCTTGCCAGAGGATTAGGGGAGAAGATAAATGGCAGCGACTGTTAGAGGGTGTGGGATATCTTTATGGGGTGAAGAAAATGTTCTAAATGTAGGTAACGGTGATAGTTGCACAACCGAGGAAATATCTTAAAAATCATTGAACTGTACACTCTGAAGGAGTAGATTGCATTGTATATGAATTATATGTCTATTCAGATAAAGTTATTAAAAATATAAAGTTGTAAAAAATGAAGTAAGGCCAACAAATATTGAAAACAATGGTGCAGAGCCAGAGTTGTGAGGCAGCCGGAAGTGTATTTTTGGTGCAAGCAGCGAGGCCACCATCCTGGCAGAAGTGCGCTTGCTCAAAGATTGTTTTAATGACCTAGTTAAGAATGGCTTAGGGCAGGGAAAAAAAAAAAAAAAAAGAATGGCTGTGATGAGATTGGCTGTTTTCAAACAAACATGTGAAGAACTGAGAGTAGGTGTAATGTCTATATATCATTCCTGTGTTCAACCAGAAACAACTACAAAAAACCCTATGTACATTTTTTTAAATTTATTTTTTATTATTATTATACTTTAAGTTCTAGGGTACATGTGCATAACGTGCAGGTTTGTTACATATGTATACTTGTGCCATGTTGGTGTGCTGCACCCATCAACTTGTCAGCACCCATCAACTCGTCATTTACATCAGGTATAACTCCCAGTGCAATCCCTCCCCCCTCTCCCCTCCCCATGATAGGCCCCGGTGTGTGATGTCCCCCTTCCCGAGTCCAAGTGATCTCATTGTTCAGTTCCCACCTATGAGCGAGAACATGCGGTGTTTGGTTTTCTGTTCTTGTGATAGTTTGCTAAGAATGATGGTTTCCAGCTGCATCCATGTCCCTACAAAGGACACAAACTCATCCTTTTTTATGGCTGCATAGTATTCCATGGTGTATATGTGCCACATTTTCTTAATCCTATGTACATTTTAATAAAATATATGACCGTCAAGACAAAGTGCTAAAAGTTTTTAAGAAAAAGGCGATTAAAAAAAAAAAAGAAAGTGACCAGGAATCAGATTGACATCTGATTTCTGAATAGCAACACTAGAAGCAAAAAGACAATGGAATAGTGTTTTTAAATTTTTAAAGTAGCCTGAAACCGTAAAACTCCTAGAGGAGAGCAAAATTATAAAGTTTCATGACATTGGTCTTGGTAATGTTTTGGGGCTGGGGGTATGACACCAAAACACAGTCAACAAAAGCAAAAACAGACAAGTGGGACTATATTAAACTAAGAAGCTTCTGGGATTGGTGCAAGGGCTCACACCTGTAATCCCAGCACTTTGGGAGGCCAAGGTGCATGGATCTGTTACACTCAGGAGTTTGAGACCAGCCTGGT
Source organism: Macaca nemestrina (assembly GCF_043159975.1). Lineage (NCBI taxonomy): Eukaryota > Metazoa > Chordata > Mammalia > Primates > Cercopithecidae > Macaca > Macaca nemestrina. The sequence goes on from NC_092137.1 coordinate 102,912,923, forward strand.
CAACATGACAAAACCTCATCGCTACAGAAAGTACAAAAAATTAGCCAGGTGTAGTGCCCTGCCTGTGATCCCAGCTACTCAGGAGGCTGAAGTGGGAGGGTAGCTTGAGCTCAGGAAGTCGAAGCTGCAGTGAGCTGAGGAGCTGAGGGTGCACCACTGCACTTCAGCCTGGGCAACAAAATGAGACTGTGTCTCAAAAATAAATAAATAAATAAATAACCTTCTACACAACAAAGAAAATAACAAACAGAGTGAAAAGACAATGTTAATTTTCAGGGAAATGCAAATCAAAACCACAGTGAGATATCACCTCACACCTGTTAGGAGGTCTGTTATACAAAAAATAATTAAAAAATAAAAGATGTTGGTGAGGATGTGGAGAAAATTGGAGCCCCTTTGCCCTGTTGCTGGGAATGTAGAATGGTGCAGCCACTACAGAAAATAGTATGGAGATTCTTCAAAAAATTAAAAATAGAACTACCCTAAGATCTAGCAATCTCACTTCTGGGCATTTATCCAAAAAAATTTAAATCAGGATCTCAAAGAGGTATTTGCATTCCCATGTTCATTGCAGGGTACTCAGAATATCCAAGTGGTAGAAGCAATCCAAATGGCCACTGACAGATAAGTGGATAAAATGTGGTGTACATATATAGTGGAATATTATGCAGCCTTAAAAAAGGAGGCCCTATCACATGCTAAACATGGATGAACCTTGTGATATTAGACTAAGTGAAATAAGCAGTCACAGAATGACAAATGGTGCTCAATTTCACTTATGTGAGATATAAGATGTGAAGATGATGGGTCTATCAGGTGAACCTGTTGACTGATATCCACTACTGAGTGTTAGAAAAAGGTGGTAGCCCATCCACTTTCCAAGCTCTGCTTATGTATTTTTATTTTTATTTTGGAGACAGGGCCTCATTTGGTTGCCCAGGCTGGTCTCAAATTCCTGGCTTCAGTTGATCCTCCCACTTTGGCCTCCCACAATGCTGGGATTACAGGTGTGAACAACTGTGCCTGGTCTTCTGCTTATGTACTGAAGAACTTTCATACCTTGAAGAACTTTTATGTTCAAAGACTGACATGATAAAAATGCCGTTTTAAAAACTGTGGTATTTCTAAAGTATGATGTAGTCTAATGTAGGAAAATGAAACGTAAGACAATTGAACATATTTAAAAATTTTCAAGAAAAATGTTTAAACTTAGAATTTTATATCTAATCATATTGTTACTTCAAAGTGAAAATAAAAATATTTACAGAAGATATGCCATCTAAATACACTTTCAAAGCACTCTTGGAGGAAAAAACAAATGAAATGAAAAAAATAATTTAGATCCTTTCCTCCAGTGATCGTGAAAAGAAAAACAAATTAATTTAGATTGATGTCTTATGAAATCCAGCACAGGTATTTATCAAACTGATTTGAAAACTTATGTGCACACAAAATCCCACACATTAATGTTGTTATCAGCTTTTTTAAAATTAATATAACCATCAGAAAGTGAAAGCAACCAAGATATTCTTCAATTGGAAAATGGATAAACAAATTGTCATCCAACCAAACAATGGAATACTATTCAGCCATTAAAAGGAATTAGCTATCAAACCATGCAAAAACATGTGCAAGTCAAATGCATATTGTTAGGTGAAGGAAACCTGTTTGAAAAGTCTCCATTTATATGGCATTCTGGAAAAGGCAAAGCTATAGAGACAGCAAACAGATCAGTGGTTGCCTGGCATTTGGGAAAGGGGAAAGGTTGAGTAGGTGATGCACAGGGCATTTTTTGGGGAAATGAAACTATTCAGAGTGATATTGTACACGTGAATAAGTGACATTATTCATTTGTCAAAACATATAGAACTTTACAGTATGAAGAGTAAACTCTAATGCATGCAAATTAAATAAAAATCATTTAGAAAGTTGAAGGATACCTAGGTAGGATGAAGACTGAGGTACAAGAATTTGTGCATGAAATATGTGAATGAATGAAATGCATGAAATGGCCGGGCGCGGTGGCTCAAGCCTGTAATCCCAGCACTTTGGGAGGCCGAGACGGGCGGATCACAAGGTCAGGAGATCGAGACCATCCTGGCTAACCCGGTGAAACCCCGTCTCTACTAAAAAAATACAAAAAACTAGCCGGGCGAGGTGGTGGGCGCCTGTAGTCCCAGCTACTCGGGAGGCTGAGGCAGGAGAATGGCGTAAACCCGGGAGGCGGAGCTTGCAGTGAGCTGAGATCCGGCCACTGCACTCCAGCCTGGGCGACAGAGCGAGACTCCGTCTCAAAAAAAAAAAAAAAAAGAAATGCATGAAATAACCTCACTGATAAAAGTGCTGACCAAAGTGACCTTGAAAATGAATGGAGACTATATGACTTAAAGCAAAAGGAACTTTTAAAAGGAACTTTACTGTACTTTAATAGGTAAAATTGTTTCCCTTAGGGGCATAGGTTCACAATTTTGAAGCCAGTAAACACATATATAGATATTGATCAATTGAGTAAATGTATAGCAGATGTTGGGAGCCAGGCTTCTCACTGGTTGGAGGTTACAGACAAGTTACAGGGAAGGTTAGAATGATACATGATAAATTAGAGTAGGAGGCATCACTATGAACTCGTGGGTAGCCTAATATTGATACAAATGGACACATTTATGGATATGCATATGTACATTGGTAAGTATACAGACATATATTTTCTTGCTCTGTCAGCTAAGAGGGCCTGAAGATGACACTGCAGTATCATTTAGCACACCCATGCCCAGATCTTGCTGTCTAACACCATTCTCCAATAAAAGAACCAGGGCTGTTTGGAGAAACAGCTGATTCTAGGGCTGGGGCAGGAAATATACAAGATGATCCTGGGACTTCTTATAGAGCCAGAAAGTGAAGAAGTGCTAAACACACTCACATATAACAATGGGGCTGTGTCAAAGGGACACATGAATCAACATAAAGCATTGCTCCCAACAATTAGAGCGAAATAATGATAACAATAACAATGCAGAATTGAATTATAATTCACGGCATAAACATCCATTGGTTCATACTAATATAAGTAAATGATTAAGTAAATAAGTGTGAGAGAATAGGTAAGTTTCCTATGCAGAAGAATTCCAAGTAATTTATGTAGATGTTCCTTCCTCGAGGAGGTGGAGCATAACTGCACACTACTTAGGTGTGGGCTGCACGTAATTGTTTCCTTCCAGGAGCACAATATGGCAAGGAGGGTGGGAAGCATAAGCTTTATGGTGGAGAAACTGGCAAGCAGTACCTTGCCAGCTGATAAATGTTAACATCAACAATAATAAGTCATTTAGATAGTATGAATCCCTGATATGATGTGATGGGAATGGCACTTTCTCTGTGATCTTCTTCTCCAAAACTCCAAATCCTAGTTGAATCAAAAACAAAACAACAACAACAACAACAAAAAACCCCAGCAAACCTCAACTGAGAGACATTCTACAAAACAGCTGGTCAGTACTTTTCAAATCTGTCAAGGTCATCAAAAACAAGAAAAGCCCGGGAAACTGTCACAGTCTACAGGAGCCTTAGAAGACATGATGATAAAATATAATGTGGTATCTTGGATGGAATCCTGAACTAGCAAAAGGGCATAGGTGAAAACTAAGGACATCTGAGTAAGGGATGGATTTTAGTTAATAATGACCTAGCAATATTGGTTCATTAGTTGTGACAAATGTACCATATTAATGTCGGGTGTTCATAGGGAATGAGTGTGGGGCTTATGCACATTGTCTGTACTATCTTTGCAACTTTTCTGTAAAACTATTCTAAAATAAAAAGTTCATTTAAAAATAAAATTTAAATTTAAAAAATAATGTAAAAATTGCTTTTCAAACTTTTATAGTTCTCTGCATTTTAACACATGCATAGATTTGTATAATGACCACCACAATCAGGGTACAGAATAGTTCCATCACTTTCAAAAACTCTCTCCTGCTATCCCTGTGTACTCATACCCTCCTGCCACCCATCCCCTGGCAACCACTAATTTGTTCTTCATCACTATGAATATTGTCTCCAAAAGTATAATATAAGTGGAATCATATAGTATGTGATATTTGGAGGCTGACTTCCTTCACTCGCATTATGCTTTTGAGATTCATTCAAGTTGTTGTGGATATTTATTGCTAAGTAATATTTCATTGTACAGATATGCCACAGTTTGTTTATCCATGTACCTGTGAAGGAGATTTGGATTGTTTCTAGTGTTTGATGATTACAATAGAGCTACTATAAACATTCAAGTACATTCCACACCTGTGAACGAAATAGAGAAAAAAAGTCATGTACATGTCTTTGTGTGTATTACCACCACTACTTTCATTTTTCTTGGATAAACACCCAACAGTGGAATAGCTAGATCATATGATAGGGTATATTTAACTTTGTAAGAGACTGCCAAACTGTTTTCTTGAGTGGTAACACCCGTTGGTGTTCACACCAGCAGTGTATGAGTGTTCTGGTTGCTCCACAGACTCTCCAGCATTTAGTATTATCGGTATTATTTTATTTTAGCCATTAATATTTAAAAATGTAAGTATACCTGCATGTTTATGTTTCCAGAAACAATGCATTGTGTCTTTACATTTTATATATGTGGAATAATACTAAATAGATATATAACACGTATTATATATGTGATATATAACACGTATTATATATGTGATATATAACACGTATTATATATGTGATATATAGCACATATTAGATATGCTATATATAACACATATTAGATATGTGGTATATAACATGTATTATATATGTGATGTGTAATATGCATTATATATGTGATATATGGTATATTATATATTTGATATATGATATAGGTGATATATGATATATATGTGATATATGATATCTTGTATATGTGATATATGATATATTATATATGTGATATATAATATATATCTTTTGAGACAGAGTCTCGCTCTGTCACCCAGGCTGGAGTACAGTGGTGCAATCTTGGCTCAGTGCAACCTCCGCCTCCTGGGTTCAAGCAATTCTCCTGCCTCAGCCTCCTTAGTAGCTGGAACTACAGATGCACACCACCATGCCTGGTTAATTTTTTGTATTTTTAATAGAGACAGGGTTTCATCATGTTGGTCAGGCTGGTCTCGAACTCCTGACCTCGTGATCCACCTGTCTCAGCCTCCCAAAGTGCTGGGATTACAGGCATGAGCCACCGCACCTGGCCACTAAATATATTCTTTTGATACTCGCTTTTTATTCTTTCAATGTTGCTTTTGAGATTTTTATCATTGATTCACATACACCTAGTTCATTCACGATAACTGCAATATGGTGTGGTATTTTACAAATATATTAAAGTATTTATGCAAGTCCCCTAGGGATGGCCCTCCAGCTTGTTTCCAATTTCTTACTGCCTAAGACAGTGCTAAAATGGACATCCTGACCCATATCTTTTTGCACATAAATGTGAGACATTTACGTCCTAGTGAGAATCACCAGGACAGTGGTTATCAAACCTTTTGGTTTCAGGACCCCTTTACACTTTTAAAAATCATTGAGGACCCCAAAGAGCTTTTAGTTATGCATATTATACCTGCCAGTGTTGACCCTATTCGAAACTAAAACTGAGAAAATGTTAGGTATTTATTTAATAATTTTATAAATAATGTTACTTTAATTTTTTTAAATGACACATACAAGATAAACAAGTATATGTTCATTTCAAAAACAAAAAGATTAGAGAGAAGAGTGAAAGTGTCTTATACTTTTAAAAATCTCTAATGTCTAGCTCAAGAAATTGAATTCTCATATCTGCTTCTGCATTTAATCTGTGCGATATCACATATTATTTAACTTCCAGAAAACTCTGCTGTACACTCATGAGATAATGAGAATGAAAAAGCAAAATAGCATCTTAATGTTATTATGAAAATAGCTGTGGCTTCATGGACCCCTGCCAGGGCATTGGGGAGAGAACTTTGAGAACTGTTGTCCCAGGTTACACATCTGGAAGAGGAATTGCTGGGCTATGTAGTTGATACTGTCCAATTGCTTTTCTTTTTTTTTTTTTTTATTTTTATTTTACCTTAAGTTCTGGGATACATGTGCTGAACGTGCAGGTTTGTTACATAGGTATACATGTGCCTTGGTGGTTTGCTGCACCTGTCAACCCATCATCTAGGTTTTAAGACCCGTATGCATTAGGTATTTGTCCTAACGCTCTCCCTGCCCTTGCCCCCTTGCCCCTGACAGGCCCCGGTGTGTGATGTTCCCCTCCCTGTGTCCATGTGGTCTCATTGTTCAATTTCCTCTTATGAATGAGAACATGCGGTGTTTGGTTTTCTGTTCTTGTGTTAGTTTTCTGAGAATGATGGTTTCCAGCTTCATCCCATGTGCCTGCAAAGGACATGAACTCATTCTTTTTTATGGCTGCACAGTATTCCATGGTATATATGTACCACATTTTCTTTATCCAGTCCATCATTGATGGGCATTTGGGTTGATTCCAAGTCTTTGTTATTGTAAATAGTGCTACAATAAACATATGTGTGTATGTGTCTTTATAGTAGAATGATTTATAATCCTTTGGGTATATAGCCAGTAATGGGATTGCTGGGGCAAATGGTATTTCTGGTTCTATATCCTTGAGGAATTGCCACATTGTCTTCTACAATGGTTGAACTAGTTTACACTCTCACCAACAGTGTAAAAGCATTCCTAGCTCTCCGTATCCTCTCCAGCATCTGCTGTTTCCAGACTTTCTAATGATCACCATTCTGACTGGCATGAAATATCTCATTGTGGTTTTGATTTGCATTTCTCCAATGACCGGCGATGATGAGCATTTTTTCATGTGTCTGTTGGCTGTGTAAATGACTTCTTTTGAGAAGTGCCTGTTCATATCCTTTGCCCACTTTTTGATGGGGTTGTTTTTTTTTTCTCGTGAATTTGTTTAAGTTCCTTGTAGATTGCTTTTCAAACATATACTTTCACTAGCAGCACATGTGAGTTCCCATGTCTTTATATCCTCAGCAGTACTTAATGCTGTCAGGCTTTTTAATATTTGCCCAATCTGATGGGCATGAAATCGTGTTTCATTGTTGTTTTAATATGAACTTCTTTGATTATTGGTAGACTAACTCTTGCACTATCTTTGCACACTTGGCCCAGGCTGCCCCTTTTGGTCTAGACCGTATTCTGTGAGAGAAGGCCGATGCTTATCTCGTTCAGCGTCTGGCATGGATGTGGCACTCAGTATAGTGCTTGTTATTTTAACATGTTATTATTTATGGCATCACACAGACATCAAAACCCTTTGTCTTGTGTAGATTATTGTACCAATCTCATTGGTTTTGATTTCCTGTTATTATGTCTATCTGCCTTACAAGGAAGGCCCTGCTTTAAGGCAAGGATTATTTTTTATTCATTTCTTTTTATTCTTTCAGATTAGCTTCTTAGAAAATGTTTACTTATGGATATGTAAATTTTTACTTATTTTTAAGGGACATAGTCTTCCCTCGAGACCTGGACAGTCCAAGGAGGAGTGACACTCTGGTATCATTCCAGGCAGTCATTTCTTCTCCCTCCTTGGTCCGGCCTTGTTGCCAGCACGCTGGAGGGTCAGCATTGTGCCATGTTGGGTTACCCTCCAAGTGGCAGCATTCACTCTAGGGCAGACGGGCAACACTGCTTTCCCTAGTAAGAGAGGAAAAGCCACTTAGCCTTTCATCCTGGATGCATTTCTCATCATGGTAGGCAGAATAATGGCCCCCCTAAAGATGTCCAGGCCAGAGACAGAGATGCAGAAGTTGGGGTGATAAGAGCAACGAGCCAAGCAATGCAAGCATCCTCTAGATGCTGGAAAGGTCAGGGAAACAGATTCTCCTTTAGAGCCTCCAGAAAGGAAAGCAGCTCTGCCAACCCATTTTGGACTTCTGATGGCCAGAATTCTAAGATAATTAACTTGCATTGTTTTAACTAAGTTCATGGCAATTTGTTATAGCAGCAAAATAGAAACTAATGCAATCATATAACCAGAGACAGCATTTGCCTCCTTATAACACATGCTTATGTATGAACGAGTTTTCCTTAGAACAATCCAGTCATTTTATTTTAACCTACTTCTTCTAAGTTTGGCTTCTCTACCAAACCGTTAGAAAGCAGGCTCCTTGGCTGTCTCATCTACTATTGTGCCTATCTCCAGTGTCCTTGCCCATCTGGTTACCCACTACAGCCCAAAAACCTGTCATGGGGCCTGGCACAAAGTAGGCTCTTGAAAAATATTTGTTGAGGGAATAGCACTTCTTGACATATTGTTCCAGTTATCTATTGTTGTGTAATAAACTACTTCCAAAATATAGTAGCTTAATACAATAATATTTATCTTGCTCATGAGCTCTGCAATTTGAGCAGGGCTCAGCAGGGACAGCTTGTGTCTGATCTACGTGGCATCAGCTGGGACAGCTCAAATGCTTTGGGCTGGTATCATCTGAAGGCCCAATCACTACCATGCTGGTTGCCAGCTGGGACCTGAGCTGGGGCTGGGGCCAGAACACATACATGTGTCTTCTCCAGGTGGCACTTGGCTTCCTTCCAAAATGGTGGCTGGGTTCCAAGGGTGAGCATCTCAAGACATCCGTCCAAAGTTGTGTTACCTTTTAAGTCTCAGCACAGAAGTCACATAGTGCCACCTTCCCAACTGTCACAATCCCAACCAGATTCAAGGGGTGAGATAGTGGGCGGGCAACATGGATGCAGAACACATGGGATGGGACACATTGGTGCAGCCATCTTTGGGAAATGCAATCTGCCACATACATATTCATCACTTACAGACATTTATGAAGTATGCTCCATATGCTGAACACTAGGTTTACAATGGTGAATCATACAGATGGGGTTTCGGTTGCCATGGAGTTTGCATTTCAGTTGGAGTGTTGTAGGGGGAGGATTTAGACATGTAAACAAATACATAAGATAAAACCTGTATGCATGGGTTAGAAGGAGGATGCTGTTTATATACATTGGTCAGGGAAGGCCTTTCTGGGAATGTAAAAACTTCCTGAGGCTGGACTAACTAAAAGGAGCCATCTGGGCCAAGAACTGTGGGCAGAATGCTCCAAGCAGAGGGAATCACAAATATCATGGGATAACGTTGGCATGTCAGTGACACAGGAAGAAAGGCCACGTGGCTAGCATGGAAAGATCCCAGGGTGCAAAGTAACGATGGAGAGGCAGGTGGAGGCCAGATCATATAAGAATATGCTGAACAACTTGGATTTGACTCCTGAGTGCAACAGAAAGCCATTGGAGACTCTTCAGCAGTAGCACGATCTAAGTTACATTTTTAAAAACATCATTCATTCTTTCAAAAACCAAAACTCTGGTAGCCTACTTTGAAACAGAGGTGTGGAGAATTCTATGCACCACCACCATTTTCATTCATTCATTCATTCATTCATCATTCATTCATTCATTCATTCTTTCTTTTGTTCATGATACTTTGTAATTATTATATAGTCAGAAATACACATGCATATAAATCAATATGCTGAAATTAAGTATTACAGGTTTTAAAACATGTCTTTCAGTTAATACATATATATTGAATGCCCCCCAAATATTGATATTAACAAGCACTCTTCACCTTTGCCTGGAGCTTGGTAGAGGAAGTTAGAAGGACAGTAAGGATCCTGGAGATGGCAATCTGTGGCTCCTACAAGCCAGGATTGGCTGTGTATACTTGGAAATCACAAGCTGCAGCACTTAGCCTGGATGCATTAAAATATTTTACCTTTTTTTTCTATCTTGAGATGGGGTCACACTCTGTCACCCAGGCTGGAGTGCATGGGGTATGATCACGTCTCACGTAACCTGAGACTCCTGGACTGAAGCGATCCTCCTGCCTCAGCCTCCCAAAGTATTAGGGTTACAGGTGTGAGCTGCCGCACCTGGCCCTTTTTTACAATTTGAACATTTGACTCTAGTCTTTCCGTGCTGCCAGGACAAGGTCTAGGAGAAGCCACAGATGTGAGCTCCAGGGTGGGCTGGTTAACTATTCAGGTGGATCACGGTAAATGGAAACCCAACTTCATCCTAGTGGTTCTGCCCCAGAAGGCCAGTGTACGTTCAGAGGTGGCCGGCCATGTCACCTGAACATTCTGCAGAGATTCTCCCTGGAAAAGAGCTAGAGAAAGCGGTGTCCCTGCCACCCCACACAAATCTGCTTGGTGACTGGGCCCAGTGGGGAGGGGATTTGCTCAGCATGCTGGGTGGAAGTTGCCCTGCCAGAGAACTCCAGCTTCAATTAAAGCCATTAAAGAGGATGAAGCCAAGGACCATATCCCCTGTTGGGCCCCTTCCACTAGAAGTCTGTGCTTGCAGAGCTGAGCTTTGAGGAGGGGGCGTGCTGTGAAAGCCTCCAGCCAGCAAGCATTCGTGGGGCCAGCGCCCACTTTCCACTCAGCAGAGCTATGCCCAAATAAACAGCTCACTTCCAACACTCCCCCTGCCCCCGCCAAGCTCACCAAAAAAAATCTGGGGTTTGAGACACAGTGGGCCAGCTTAGGAGTAAATACTCCAGAGTGCACTTTACCTGTGATCACTCTCTAACCAAGTCCGGTTAGGCCTCTAGGGTGAGCAGCCATCCGGTTTGCCCAGCACTGAGGGATTTCCCAGGTCATGTAATGTTAAAATTGAGAAAGTCCCAGACACATCAGAAAGAGAGGGTCACCCCACCTCTTTACCTCAATGCCCTCCAGCTGTGACACCAAAACAAAGACCAGCTGCACTCTTTTCCCAAGTTGCCGTAACTCCTAGGAGTCACCAATTTATACCCAGTTGTCTTAGATACAAGTCCTTTCCCCTAGATTTCCCTGTAATATCATTAGCTACCATTTATTGAGTGCTTACCACCAGGCGCTGTGAAAAACACTCTCCAATTATTATTTCTATTAATCCTCTTATTAATCCTAAGAGAGGAGCAACTTTATTCTTATTTTGTAGATAATGAAACTTGGGTTTCAAGGGCTTCAGTAATTGCTTGAGATCACATCAGAAGCATGTGGCAGGCTGGGCATGGTGGCTCATGCCTGTAATCCCAGCACTTTGGGAGGCCGAGGCAGGCGGATCACTTGAGGTCAGGGGTTTGACACCAGCCTGGCCAATAAGGTGGAGCCCTATCTCTACTAAAAATACAAAAATTAGCTGAGCATGGTGGCCCATGCCTGTAATCCTAGCTACTCAGGAACCTGTGGTATGAGAATCGCTTGAACCCGGGAGGCGGAGGTTGCAGTGAGCCAAGATCGCGCCATTGCACTCCAGCCTGGGTGACAGAGTGAGACCCTGTCTGAAATAAATAAATAAATAAAAATAAAAATAGGCCGGGCACAGTGGCTCAAGCCTGTAATCCCAGCACTTTGGGAGGCCGAGACGGGCGGATTACGAGGTCAGGAGATCAAGACTATCCTGGCTAACCCGGTGAAACGCCGTCTCGACTAAAAAATACAAAAAACTAGCCGGGCGAGGTGGCGGGCGCCTGTAGTCCCAGCTACTCGGGAGGCTGAGGCAGGAGAATGGCCTGAACCAGGGAGGCGGAGCTTGCAGTGAGCCGAGATCGCGCCACCGCACTCCAGCCTGGGCGACAGAGTGAGACTCCGTCTTAAATAAATAAATAAATAAATAAATAAATAAATAAATAAAAGCATGTGGTAGAGCCAGGTCTCGAGTCTTTTTGACCTCAGAGTGGGCATGTGTAACTATAATGCCATTCTGCCTTCAAAATGGACTGACTCACTGGATGGATGGGAGCTTGTGTCTTGCTGCAACCACACTTATACGTATATAAGATGGATGCCCTTTTTATGGGATTTGTGTTCCTCTGCTGCCCAACCTATTTTTCTGAGAGGAGTCTTCTTCCCTAGCCAGAAGCAAAGTTTCTGGGGATTGGAATAAATCAGAGCCAGCTCACTGAGCCCACTTCAGACCCCACGGTGCTGCAGTGCGATAATGCACAATGGGATTGGGGCTTTGCTTTTGTGATCCCGTGTCATGTGGTTTTAGGTTTGAGGCTACCCATGTCAGGCGACTGCAGATCCACAGCTGCTACAGCCCTCCTCCTCCTCAAAATCCCCCGCTAGCAGCCCCTGTGGCAGCTCGGGCACCTCTGCTTGCAGTAAACATGACCTTTGCCTTCCGCCGCCAACATGACATTGGCATGTCGCTGCTGATCTGTAAACACAATTGTGCTTTCGGTCTTCTGCTTGAATTTTGTTAGCAGGATCCTAACAGGCGGCAGGTCTCTGTTTATCTGTAAACAGCAGCCCCACTCCCCGGCAGAGAGGTTAGGATGCTGTTTGTTTTTATTACTTTACAGTAAGAGGAAAAGGTGATTTGTGACAGGTGTCCACACTTCCCCTCCCTCTCCTGTGCATCTGCAAAGATAATCTCTCCTTCTTTCCCAGTGCACACACAGATTCATACCCTAGATCAGAAGAAGGACTGGAACAGGTCTCGTACCTTTTAGCATCTCTTGGAATGACAAGAGCCTGGTGGAAATACTTCAGAGAATAAGTGTCTGGTGCCGTGTGGAATGCCAGCACAATTCCCTGCATGGAGGGAGGGACTACTGTGAACAGCTTCCCAGGAAACTCAGCCTAAGACCCCAGAAGCGCCGGGTTTTGCTCCTGATGGTCACTCATCCTGGGAAGCCCTGGACATAAGTGTGCCTTGGGAGATTTGCATATTTATGTCAGTGTGTCTGGAACCACTTAAAGTCTTTCTACAAAACTTGAGTTTTCTGTTTAAGTGGGTGGATTTCTCTTTCTCCAAAGTTTGTGCTCTAACTAAAAGTCTTTTCACAGAAAGCAGAAATAATCTGGTGAAATGAAGTTCTCTAAAAAAGTTTCCAGAGTAATGGTTAGCTTATAAAATTTACAGTTGTTATATATAAACTTCAGCTTTTATTTGTTCTGGCTATGGAAAGCAAAAAGTTAAATTGATGTCTCCTCTTCAGCAAAGCTAAGTAATCGGGGACATTGTGATTTAGGAAAATTTATAGTTTTATATGTATAATAGTGTAGAGAACGTGATGGTAATTTCCCTTATCTCCTCCATCTTTGGGAAACTGGAAAAGGAACTTAAAGCATTTATTTTGATTAGATGACAAGAGCAAAAAAGAAAAACTACTAATAATTTAAAAAGTAAAATGCTGGAAGATTAGGAAAAATATATGACTAACTGAATTGCAAAGAAATATTTAAAATCAAGTCTATTCATAGGAATAATTATTCTAGTTAGCAAAATGGGAAGTTGAATGGTTATTTTTCTTCCACTGTTTGTCCTAACGGAAACATCTTTTTAACATAATGTGATTAAAATAATCTGATAGGGTTATCAAAATATATTTTGCTGAGGTAGACAAATAGAATAGTTTTTTTTGTTTGTTTTTCTTTTTTTTTTTGAGACGAAGTGTCACTCCGTTGCCCAGGCTGAAGTTATGTGATCTCGGCTAACTGCAACCTCCCCCTCCCAGGCTCAAGCAATTCTCCTGCCTCTGCTGGGATTATAGGTGTGCGCTACCACAACCAACTAATTTTTTTATTTTTAGTAGAGACTGGGTTTCACCATATTGGCCAGTCTGCTCTCGAACTCCTGACCTCAAGTGACCCACCAGCCTCAGTCCCCAAAGTGCTGCGATTACAGGCATGAGCCACTGTGCCTGGCCAAGAATAGATAATTTAAGAGTAAATTCAGTTGGAATTTACAAATCTAAACTTAGAAAGTGATAAAATATCTAGTTCAACATGACTGAGCATATGTGCTTAAGTGAAATAATGAAATGCATAATTTTAAAATAAATGTATAACAGCTTTGAAAACAAGACATGGTGCCATCAACAGTCCTGAAATTTTAAGAGATTTGGTGGAAATTAGAGAACAAGTGATTAGATTCACAGAGAAAACAGACATCTGATGATGCTGGTTTGCAGACTTTGTGTAGCAAGAATTACAGACAATGTCCTTCAACCACAACTTCAGATTTAGTCAGAGTTCCCATACAAATAGACCCTAAGTCAAAGGTTCAAGAACCAGTGGTTTACCCTCTGGGTGACGGAAACACCAGTTAGAAAGTGTGGCAGTGGGCCGGGTGCCGTGACTCACACCTATAATCCCAGCAGTTTGGGAGGCCGAGGCGGGCAGACCACTTGGGCCGAGGAGTTCAAGACCAGACTGGGCAACATGACGAAACCCATCTCTACTAAAAATGCGAAAATTAGCCAGGCATGATGGTGCGTGCCTGTAATTCCAGCTATTCAGGAGGCTGAGGCATGAGAATCACTTGAACCCAGCAGGTGGAGGTTGCAGTGAGCAAGATCAAGCTGCTGCACTCCAGCCCGGGTAACAGAGCGAAATCCTGTCTCAAAAAAAAAAAAAAAAAGGGAGGGGGGAAGAAAGTGAGGCAGTGAAACAGAGGCAACAAGGCAGCCAATAAAGGTGTATTATCAAGTCAGTTACCAACTGTGGCCAACTGGAACTCAAGGACCCTAGAGGAAACTCTGAGAACCAGTGCTAAGTGTGTGCCTCACAGTCATCCCTCTTAGGAGGCAAGGGTATGGGAGTACCAAGCACCCATTTCCAACATTAATCTGTTAAATGTTGTTTCCTATAGAAAGGTATTAAGAATCTTAAAGCAGCTACTGTTGCTATCCCTAATGAAGTAAGGTAAATTATGCTCACAACAAATGAAAAGAACAGAGAAAAATATAACATAAAAGAACAAAATGGAAATTCTAGAACTGAAATATATAATATCTAAAATTTACATGTTCAAAATGATTAACAGCCAAGTTGAGGTAATAGAGGAAACAGTAAGTGAACTTGAAGATAGATCAAGAGACATTAGGGAGAAAACAAAGAAACAACAAAAAATTAGACGTTAAACATTATCCAATATAAGAAACACAGAGGAAAAAAAATTGCAAAAAACTGAATAGAGCCTTAGGTAACTGTTAGATAATATAAAATGGTTTCATATATATGTAATTGTAGTACCACAAGGAAACAAAGACAAAAGGAAGCAAAAAAATATTTTTAAAATAATGGCTAAAAATCTCTCAAATTTTATGAAGAATGTAAATTTACAGATTCAAAATGCTCAATGAACACTAAGCAGAATAAACATGAAAAAGGCCACACCAAGGCACATCATCGTCAAACTTTTGAAAACCTCAGATAAAGAGCAAATCTGGAAAGCAGCAAGAAATGACAAATTATATACAGTGGAACAATGATGACAGTGGACTTATCATCATACAGGCCAGGAAAGACTAAGAAAAGCATCTTTAAAGTACTTAAAGAAAAAACTGGCAGACCAGAATTTTATGTCTGGCAAAAAATATCCTTCACAAATAAAGGTAAAAGGAAGACTTTTTCACCAGTACAGATGTAAACAAACATTATTAGAAAAAAGTAGAAAGCATTGGAAATGGTAAAATCTGTGCAAATAAAAATACTAAATTTTTTTGCTTCTTAATTTCTTTATAATACATATGGCTATTAAAAGCAAAAATTGAAGCATTTTCTCGTGGGATTTATAACCTATACAGATATACAACATATAACAAGCCTGGGCAACATAGCGAGACCTCATTTCTATTAAAAATAAGATTTAAAAATAAATAAATAAATAAAATAGCCGGGCACGGTGGCTCAAGCCTGTAATCCCAGCACTTTGGGAGGCCGAGACGGGCGGATCACGAGGTCAGGAGATCGAGACCATCCTGGCTAACACGGTGAAACCCCGTCTCTACTAAAAAAAAAATACAAAAAAAACTAGCCGGGCGAGGTGGCGGGCGCCTGTAGTCCCAGCTACTCGGGAGGCTGAGGCAGGGGAATGGCGTGAACCCGGGAGGCGGAGCTTGCAGTGAGCTGAGATCCAGCCACTGCACTCCAGCCCGGGCGACAGAGCAAGACTCCGTCTCAAAAAAAATAAAATAAAATAAAATAAAATAAAATAAAAAACTAGATGTGTTGGTGCCTGCCTATAGTCCCAGCTAATCGGGATGCTGAGGCGGGAGGATCCCTTGAGCCCAGGAGATTGAAGCTGCAGTGAGCTATCATCACACCACTGCACTCCAGTCTGGGCAACAGAGCAAGACACTGTCTCAAAACAAAACAAGTCAAAAACAAAAACAAAAAAACGAGTTGGGCGAGGTGGCTCAAGTCCGTAATCTCAGTATTCTGAGAGGCTGAGGCAGGCAAATTGTTTGAACTCAGGAGTTTGAGACCAGCCTAGGCAACATGGAGAAACCCTGTCTCTACAAAAAAATACAAAAACTAGCCGGGTGTGGCGGTTCACGCCTGTAAAGCCCCAGCATCTCAGGAGGCTGAGATGGGAGGACTGCTTGAGCCCGGGAGGTAGAGGGTGTAGTGTGCACTCCAGCCTGGGTGATGGAGTGAGATCCCCGTCTCAGAAAAACCAAACAAAACAAACAAAAAAACATGACAGTCATAACATAAAGGAGATGATGGCGATAGGAACCTATATAGTTACAAGGTTTCTGTATTTTTTCATGAAGTAGAACAAGAGTAACTGTAAAAGATGAAAATGTATATTGTAATCCCCAGGCCAACCACTAAGGGCAAAAATTGTAAAAATGAATTAAAAAGCCAGACTCACTGCTATGGACTGACCTGTGTCACCCCAAATTAATATATTGAAACCCTAACTCCCAGTGTGGCTGTATTTGGAGTCAGGAAATAGGATGAAGTGAGGTCATTAGAGTGGAACCCTGATCCAATAGCACTGGCTGGTGTCCTTCAAGAGGAGACCCCAGAGAGTTTACTCTTTCTCTCCACCATGTGAGGACACAGGGACAGGCAGCCACCTGCAAGCCAGAAGGGAACCCTCACAGGAAACTGAATTGCCCAGCGCTTTGACCCTGGGCTTCCTGGCCTCCAGAACTATGAGAATACAAATTTTCAACATTTAAGCCATCCAATTTATAGTATTTTGTTATGGCAGCCCCGGAGCTAACTAAGACAACAATTATCTTCTTTCTTTAGAAGACACATGGAGGTTCAAAGTCAATAGACAAGAAAGTGCACACTATTCAAACAGTGAGCAGAGAATAAAGCTGAAGTGACTATAGTAATATCAGACAAAATATATTTCAAGACAAAAAGCACTACTAGAGATATAGAGGAATGTTTGATAATAGTAGTCATAAATATGTACGCACCAAATAACAGAGCTTCAAAATACATGAAGTAAAACTTCCCAGAATTAAAGAAAGAAAGACACAAGTTTGCAATCATATTTTAAAATGTTAACACTTCTCTCCCTATCAGCAAGTATATAAAAATCAGACCAAAACAAAAAAACCATCAGCAAACACATAAAATGAGTAACACCATCAACCACCTTGAACAGTCCACCCATCAGCTGCAGAACACATTCTTTTCAAGTGCAGGAAATACGTTCACCAGAATAGAACACACACTGTGCCATACAACAAGTCTCAATAATTTTTTTTTTTTTTTTTTTTTTGAGACGGAGTCTCGCTGTGTCTCCCAGGCTGGAGTGCAGTGGCGTGATCTCGGCTCACTGCAAGCTCCGCCTCCCAGGTTCACGCCATTCTCCCGCCTCAGCCTCCCAAGTAGCTGAGACTACAGGCGCCCGCCACCACGCCCGGCTAGTTTTTTTTTTTTTTTTTTTTGTATTTTTAGTAGAGATGGGGTTTCACCATGTTAGCCAGAATAGTCTCGATCTCCTGACCTCGTGATCCACCCGCCTCGGCCTCCCAAAGTGCTGGGATTACAGGCTTGAGCCACCGCGCCCGGCCTAATAATTTTTAAAAGATTAGAATAGACTGGGTGTGGTGGCTCACACCTGTAATTGCAGCACTTTGGGAGGCTGAAGGGGGAGGATTGCTTGAGGCCAGGAGTCCAAGACCAGCCTGACAACATAGCAAGACCCCGTCTCTATAAAAGAAAGAGTCTGGGCGCAGTGGCTCACGCCTGTAATCCCAACACTTTGGGAGGCTGAGGCGGGCGGATCACGAGGTCAGGAGATCGAGTCCATCCTGGTTAACACGGTGAAACCCCGTCTCTACTAAAAATACAAAAAAATTAGCTGGGCGTGGTGGTGGGTGCCTGTAGTCCCAGCTACTCGGGAGGCTGAGGTGGGAGAATGGCATGAACCCGGGAGGCGGAGCTTGCAGTGAGCCGAGATTGTGCCACTGCACTCCAGCCTGAGCAACAGAGCAAGACTCAATCTCAAAAAAAAAAGAAAGAAAAAAGATTAAAATCATATCAACTATACTCTCTGGCCACAGTGGAATTAATTAGAAATCAATGACCATACAAATAACTAGGAAAAAAACATGTATCTGGAAATTAAGCAACATAGTTTTACACAGTGTTTACCACCCTGGGCTGGATGATTTCTTGTTGTGGGGAGCTATCCTACACACTTAGGAAAGCTCAGTAGCATCCTTGTCTATTCCTGCTAGATGCCAGTTGTACCCTTCTAATTGTGACAACCAAAAATGTCTCTAGACATTGCCAAATATTCCCTGAGGGACAAATCACCGCAGGTGAGAACGATTGTTCTAAGTAATTTATAGATTGAAAAAGTAATCACATTAGAAATTAGAAAATATTTTGACTCGACATTTGTGGAATGTAGCTAAAGCTATGTTTAAAGAGAAATATATAGCATTAAACTAAATGATTATTTTAGAAAAGAAGAAAGACCTAAAATGAATGATTTAAGTTCCCATCCTAAGAGATTAGAGAAAGAAGAGCAAATTAAACCCAAAATAAATAAAAGGAAGAAACAGTAAAAATAAGATCAGAAATCAATGAAAAGCAAAATTTACAAAGAATATAGAAAAAAAAAAGCCAAAAGCTCATTCTTTGAAAGGATCAATAAAACTGGAAAAACTTTAACAAGGCCAGTCAAGAAAAATAGAGAGAAGACACAAATTACCAAAACGAGAAATGAAAGCAGACACCACTGGCTATTTTTAAAATAATAAAAATAATTTTAAAATATTTTAGGCCAGGTACAGTGGCTCACACCTGTGATTCCAGCCCTTTGGGAGGTGAGGCAGGAGGATTGTTTGAGTCCAAGAGTTCGAGACCAGCCTGGGCAGTATGGTAAAACCTCATCTCTACAATTATTTTTTTTAATTAGATGGGTATGGTGATTCACACCCGTAGTCCCAGCTACTCAGGAGGCTGAGGTGGGAGGATTGTTTGAGCCCAGGAGGTCGAGGTTGCAGTGAGCCATGTTCATGCCTCTGCACTCCAGCCTGGGTGACAGAGCGAGATCCTAGTTCAAAAAAACAAAACAAAACAAAAACTTCTAGAACTTTATGCCAATATGATTGAAAACTTAGATAAATAGACCAACTTCTTGAAAGACACAAATTTATAAAACTTCCTCAAGAAGAAATAGAAAATTTGAATAGCCTAATATTGTATAAACATTTTGACTTCATAATTGAGAACCTTCTCACAGAAAAAAATCCTAGGCCCAAATTGTTTTAGAGTAGTCCTCCCTTATCTTTGGGGGATACATTCCAAGACCCCCAGAGGTACCTAAAACCATAGATAGTACTGAACCCTATATATAGTATGTTTTCTCTATCCGATAATCAAGATGGCTTCTAAGTGACTAACAGGTAATGTATAAAGGGTGGATATGCTGAACAAAGAGCTAATGCACATCCCAGGTGGGATGGAGCAGGATGACCAGAGATTTCATCATGCTTCTTAAAATAGCATACAATTTAAAACTTATGAATTATTTACCTCTGGAATTTTCCATTTAATATTTTCAGATCACAGTTGGCCATGGGTAACTGAAACCACATAAAGTGAAACCATGGATAAGGGGAGACTACTGTGCTTATGAGTTCTGTCAACCATCAGAAGAGAATGGATATCCATTCATCCCCTTCCATATGTAATATAAAAAATATGGGCACCACAAGGGATTTGTGAACGTGATGTACAAAAAGATGTGGGCTTGAAAAAAATCCCCAAAATAAAAAGGGGCTCTGTGTATTAACCTGCGTCTTGGGTAGTTGGGTAGCATCATCCTGGATGTGGTACCCATATCTTTACATTGGCCTCATGCCTTTAACCAATAACCTAATACTTGACCATGTCATGGACCTGAATCTTCAACCCAAGAATCTCAGCCTAAATGCTAAATGCAGTCCTCTTTATTGGTAAGAAATGTTGCAAATCTAGGGAAATATATTTATATGCACATATGTACATATTCATGCACATACATACACATATACATATGTGTGTATTGTATATGTATATATGTGTATGCAAATATATACATTTTTATTTTATGTTAATTACCTTTATAACCTTCTATTGCTTGATTTGGGTAGAATTCTGCCCTTCCCCTTCCCTGCCTGCTTCCCTCCCTGTACGCATAGCTGAGGATCTCCATGCTGCATGATTGGGGTTAATTGCACACGCTCATGCATGCACACACAGCATCCAGGTGATAACAGTCCCTTCATAATTTGCTTCATTACCTGGCTTACTGGTTACTGTCTTATAGCCAATATACTGATTCATTTCATTTTTGTTTATCTCTACCTGCCAATGTTGGCCAGTCTAACAACACTCTATGTTCCTTATTTTACAGATGAGGTTCCTAGGTTAAGAGAAGCAGTGGCCTTTGCCCAAATCTACCATTCACTAGTAGGCACCCCACCTAGGCCCCTGTGGACTGCATGCTGTATCTCTCTTCCAACATTCAACCAAGGCTTGTCCTCCTCAGCTATAGTCCAAAACCATTTTCCTTCATCAAAATGTATCTGTCCTAGCTAATTCTGTCAAACACTTTTGTGCTATGAAGCAGAATTAAAACTAAGAGTATATATAGGCCGGGCGCGGTGGCTCAAGCCTGTAATCCCAGCACTTTGGGAGGCCGAGACGGGCGGATCACGAGGTCAGGAGATCGAGACCATCCTGGCTAACACAGTGAAACCCCGTCTCTACTAAAAATACAAAAAATTAGCCGGGCAAGGTGGCAGGCGCCTGTAGTCCCAGCTACTCGGGAGGCTGAGGCAGGAGAATGGCGTGAACCCGGGAGGCGGAGCTTGCAGTGAGCTGAGATCCGGCCACTGCACTCCAGCCTGGGTGACAGAGCGAGACTCCGTCTCAAAAAAATAAAAAAATAAAAAAAATAAAACTAAGAGTATAATGAGTAATGTGCATTTTCACATGAGGAGGTAATACTAACCCCCAGAGGGAGAGACAGAAGATGATTTGCTGACCACATTACAGGTGTAGGTGTTGGGGACTGTAGTGGGAGGACAGAAGAGATCCAGATCCACTCTGCTGCATCTGAAGATCATGCCTTTAGGCTCCTGGGAGTAACTGATGTTGAAAAGTCCCAGGCTTAGCAGGTCCTCCCCACCTCCTCTCTTCCAGGAAACTCAGTCCCATAGCCAGACAGCTCTGTTACCCAA
Organism: Macaca nemestrina; assembly: GCF_043159975.1. NCBI lineage: Eukaryota > Metazoa > Chordata > Mammalia > Primates > Cercopithecidae > Macaca > Macaca nemestrina. The sequence continues at coordinate 102,934,440 of NC_092137.1, forward strand.
CACCCAGCCTGGGAGCGGCCAGCCACCCAGTTTATGCTGTCGGTGAGCTCATTAGAATGAATGAGATGAGTCAACATTCACACAAAGACCTTCTGGCCTGCAATCTGAGAAGAGGTTTAGGAAGAACAAAGCAAGGGGGAGAAATGTAACCAAGAACTATCTCTTTATTGCTTTTGAGTTGTTTAAGGGGATTTTAAGGGATTAAGGCTAAAGAAATGTTGACTGTAGGGAGAGGAGCAGGGTATCAGTTGAACAGAATAGAAGCCTTTGTGCTGACTAAGAGGAGAAGCACATGAAAAGAATATCTCAGCAGCCTGGCTGCTCACAGTGGGAGGGGACTAGAAGTCAAAGGTGAATAAGAATGCCAGGTTTTCAGCCTATACGGAGAAGTCAAGGCATAGGGACCTGTAGGGTCCCTGTTGGTTAGGAGTAGTCGGCTGAGGACTACCAGAGTTCCCCTGGCCCCTGCCTCCAATCTCCTCCCAAGTTTTTTTTCTTAGATGGAGTCCCACTCTGTCACCCAGAATGGAGTGCAATGGCGCAATCTCAGCTCACTTCAACTTCTGCCTCCTGGGTTCAAGCAATTCTCCTGCCTCAGCCTCCTGAGTATCTGGGATTACAGATGCCTGCCACCAAGCCCAGATGATTTTTGTATTTTTAGTAGAGATAGGGTTTCACCATTTTGGCCAGGCTGGTCTCGAACTTCTGACCTCAAGTGATCCACCTGCCTTGGCCTCCCAAAGTGCTGGGATTACAGACATGAGCTACTGCGTCTGGCCTTCCTCCCAAATTCTTGACTGAAACCCTAGGAGGAAACTCACCACAAGCACTGAACACAAAGAAGGGCTAAGCCCTGGGAGACATGGAGGCAATGTGCCAGGAGACCCAGGGATCCAAAGGGTCACAAACAACTTCAGTGAGGCATATAAGATAAATCTTAGAGTATAATAGGCTCCATCCTGTTCCTTTCTTCTCTTTTCTCATTTCCTACTTCTCCGTGGGACTTTCTGTTTCTATCATTGTATCCCCCATGTCTGCCCGTCTTTATCCTCTCCCTCTTTCTCATTCACGTCTGTTGCTGTGTTATCCTCTGGATATGCTCCCCTGCCATGGACACTATGGCTGCAACCCCCACAACTCCCTCAAATGGATGCATGACCAAGAGGGGATTTCCACTGATGAGAAATTTCCTCACCAGCCCCTTCTCTCTCCCCACCTGCTGCACACCCACAGTCAAAGGCATAAAGAACAGACAAGGGCTCTGGGCAAAGGAATGATTTATGCTCTTCTTTCAAGTAAGCAGCTCAGAAAGCCCAATAATACTTTCTATTTTTATCCTTCACCAGATGTTACCCTCCCATTCTTCCAGCAATCCTGCCAGGTAGAGTTTACCTTCATTGGAGAAATTTATCATAGTTGTGGAGGCGGCACACTGGGGGAGGGGATGCCTTTCTTTTTCCCTCCGTGTAGACCTGACTGCCTTGGAACTATCCATATCCTTTTTTAAAGCCTGTTCAGGACTTCTCTTATTGCTGGAAGTTCTCTCTCTCTGATTGGTCCTGCCATGATCAACTCCGCCTTCTCTCTGTACCATTCATTCAAAGACATGGGTTGAGGCTTTGGCCCTGCCTCTGGGAAGCTGTGTGGGCTGGGGATGAGGGCTGCTTACCTCCCTTGACTCTTTTTCTCAACTTTCCGATGATGAACTGTGAGGGAATTGTTAAGACTATAACTCTAGTTGGAGTTTCATGTGACTCCTTGGAGGGCAGGGACATTCAAATCACCTGGGAAGCTTAGTAAAGTATCATCCGTTCTTATCCAGGATGTGCGTCAGAATAACTCATGAAGTTTTTTAAACTTACTTTCACATAAACATTGCTCCATTCCAGAAAATTCTGATGCCATGATTTTGAGGCAGGGCTCAGAGATTTTTCTTTCTAAACTTAGAAAGATTATTCCTAATTGATTGACAGACCAAATGACATAGATCTCCTTGCTTGTGTCTCCAATACCAAGTGAAACGGATGTATCTAGTTATTATCTCACTATTAAGTTCACCTGAACAACCACAAGTACCAAAGAGGATAAATCTTGACAGAAAAAAGAAACCCACAGGCTCCCTCTTCTAGCCCCAGATCTTTTACTGGAAACTTGGGTAATGTTTCAAATTGCAACAGCCAGAGCCAAAGACAATCTCTACTCAAGCTCAGAGAGTTTAGTTTCTCCACTCTGACAAAAGCTTTAATAGCAGAAGTCAGGGAGAGCAACAGCCGGATGCATGACATAGGACGTAAGAAAGCAGCTTCTCCGTTTCCTCTGTGTTGTAATTTCTTGAGAATGGGTTGGAAGGAACTTGTCAGGTATTGAGGGTCTATGGTGATGTGGATGGAGGTGGGTTGGAGTGAGGCTGATCTCCAGGAGTGAAATTTATCTTAAAGAATAGGCTGCAAGTCAGGGTGGGAATGGGTAGGTAGTACATACTCAGTTCATTGTGGCTGAGACTAACATTTCCCGGGCCGTGAGATGTCGATCCTTAGAGGGTTTTTTTGTTTGTTTGTTTTTGGTTTTGGTTTTGGTTTGTTTGTTTGTTTGTTGGAGACAGAGTCTCACTGTCACCAGGCTGGAGCGCAGTGGCGCTATCTTGGCTCACTGCAACCTCCGCCTCCCGGGTGCAAGGGATTCCCCTGCCTCAGCCTCACGAGTAGCTGGCATTACAGGCACGTACCACCACGCCCAGCTAATTTTTGTATTTTTAATAGAGATGGGGTTTCACTGTGCTGGCTAGGCTGGTCTCGAACTCCTGACCTCGTGATCCACCCACCTTGCCCTCCCAAAGTGTTGGGATTACAGGCGTGAGCCACCGCGCCAGGACTGATCCCTAGAATTTTGTCCATGCATCTCCGCCTATATAGGTTCATGCTCCTTTCTATGAAACTCTAGGACTTTCACAAATGCATCAGCCTCAAGAGGAAAGCTAAGGAGAGAGTGGCAGGGGGTGATTCACAGGCATGAACAGGGACCTCATTTGATAAGGCCTTTAGACTAGGATAAAGCATGTTCACCTTAAAATATTTATGTTAGTAAAGTTTCGGTAGGATTTAATGTGCTCTGATTTATGTTACTAAAAGAATATTTTGACTGCTGCATACAGGATAGAGTATAGGGGAATGGCAAGAGCAAGAGAAGGGATACCTTTTAGAAGGCATGGGCCGGGCACGGTGGCTCATGCTGGTAATCCCAGCACTTTGGGAAACCGAGGAGGGTGGATTACCTGAGGTCAGGAGTTTGAGACCAGCCTGGCAAACATGGCGAAACCCTGTCTCCACTAAAAAAACAAAAAAATTAGCTGAGTATGGTGGCTCACACCTGTAATCCCAGCTACTAGGGAGGCTGAAGCAGGAAAATAACTTGAACCCGGGAGGCAGAGGTTGCAACGAGCCAAGATCACACCACTGCACTCCAGCCTGGGCGACAGAGCAAGACCATCTCAAAAAAATAAATGAAAGAAGGCTTTGCAGATGTCCAGGCTGGAAAGTCTGAAGTCTTCGACCAGAATGGTGAGATGTGGAAATATTTTTGAGATATTTTTATCAGACTTGCTGATGGATCGGATATGAAGAGTGAGGAAGAAAGAAATCAAGGGTGATTTCTATGTTATACTTGAGGAACTGGTGGCAGGTATAATTTACCGTAATGAAGAAAACCTAGGGAGGATAGACTTGGATGGGTGATAGGAACATAGAGAATGATGAGTCCCATTTTGACCATATTAAATTTGAGATATACTTAATTAGTCAAGTGCAGATATCAAGTAGATAGTACAATATATGTCTGTAATTCTCATGATAGGCCAGGGCAAGAGGCATGAATTTCAGGATCATTAGCATATAAATAAGGTTTAAAGGTATAAAGTACATTATCTGTAGTGAGAGTACAAGCAGCGAAGAGATGTAAACTTGGGCTGCAGCTCTGGTTCATGCCACAATTTCAAACCAGACCAAAGGGTCCATATTGGCCAGGGTCCAGTTGAGAGAGCAAAACCACATGCATTATTTAAATAGATAGAATATAATATCTTTATATTGTTAATATCGTAACTGTTACCTAGACACAGTGTTGTCAATTAGCTTACAAAAAGGGTACAAACACCAACATTAAGTTATCATAGACATAGCAACTGCAGTAAGCAGCTATCATCTCTAAGACTTAGGGAACCAAAAGAAGACATTGGAGTATTGAAAACTTAGAAGCTTAGATAAGGGGCTCCACGGAGCGATAACTCAGGCCTCTGAGCTGATGTTCCTGCCCTACTAGGGCTGGTATCTCTGAGGTGGGTACAATGAGGCTTGTTCTTCAAATATTGGACAAAGTGCAAACTAGCGTCAGCTTCTGCCAACAGAAGGAATTGCTGCTGCAGGGATAAAGAAGCCTTCCTGGGATGATGCTCACAGGCATCAGAAGAAAACCAGCTCTAGTGCTTTATATTGGTACAGGCTAAGAAGGGAGCCAGCAGGCAAAGAAAAAATGTAGTCTACAGAGTCCCAATCCTAGTATCATAAAGCTGAGTACTGAAGGAGCTGACAATAACTTACTCACGGACACTCTTCTGCATATATGTGAATATTCATACAACAAAACAATTCTGTTTCCTTACTCACAGCAACTATTCAGATACAGATCTTCTTACTACTCCAAAGAAAGAGATGCCAAGCCCAATGGTCATGATAGTCTTCTCTGACATATGTTAATTACTTCTCAAATGTATTTAAAATCTTATTTGAATATTCTGTTATCTAAGTACTAAATTGTGAAGTTATCATCTAACAAAATTTGTATATAATAGTAAGGGAGGCCGGGCATGGTGGTTCATGCTTGTAATCCCAGCACTTTGGGAGACTGAGGTAAGAGGATTGCTTGAGCCTAGGAGTTTGAGACCAGCCTGGATAGCATAATGGGATCCTATCTCGAATGAATGAATGAATGAATGAATGAATGAATGAATGAATGAATGAAAATAATAAAGGAAAGGATGAGAAAGAAGAAGAAAATAATATGTACACACACACACAAACGAGAAAGCAAATATGCACAGCTGTTACAGTCTGAATTCTGCAAACGGTTATAAGGCTGTAGCTGACATTCATGAACTTCCTTCTTCTACTACTCATCCTGTTTTCTTTGTCTTCAGCCAGAACCTCAGCTGATCAGGGTCCCTTACCTGGTAGAATAGCACAGATCTTCATTCTTGAAAGGTCTGAATCTTCAGTGTGTTTGACATTTTTGGTTGCTGAAGTTTTCTATTACCTTTTACTAATGAACATGAAAGTAAAGTCACGTGCCACATAATAACATTTTGGTCAGCAATGGATTGCATATATGACAGAGGTTCCATAAAATTATAATAATGAATTTCTACTGTACCTTCTTCTATGGTTAGATAGGTCTAGACATACAAATACCCTTGTGTTACAATTGCCTATGGTATTGAGTTCAGTAACATTCTTTTTTTTTTTTTGAGACAGAGTCTCATTCTGTCGCCAGGCTGGAGTGCAGTGGCACAATCTCGGCTCATTGCAACCTCTGACTCCCTTGTCCAAGTGATTCTCCTGCCTCAGCCCCTTGAGTAGCTGGGCTTAAGGCACATGCCATCATGCCCGGCTAATTTTTGTATTTTTAGTAGAGACGGGGTTTCACCATGTTGGCCAGGATGGTCTCGATCTCCTGACCTCGTGATCCGCCCGCCTCAGCTTCCCAAAGTGCTGGGATTACAGGCGTGAGCCACTGCAGCTGGCCGAATACAGTAACATTCTTATAGGTTTGTAGCCCAGGAGCAATAGGCTATACCATATAGCCTAGGTACATAGGTGTATTAGGCTATAACATCTAGGTTGATGTAAGCACACTCTGCTACGTTCACACAAAGATGAAATTGCCTGACAAATTTCTCAGAATGTATCCCCATCTTAAGCAACACAAACCTGTACTTAGAGATACCTCAATGAAACTTTTATGTTCCAAACATTGACCTTCATGTTTCCGTTGTGTAGCCAAATTCAATTCCTTCTTGGTAACCAAGGTCAATTCCTCTATCTCCACAAAGAAGAGTAATACCCTTCCTTGTCTCTTGGGTCTTTGGCATGAGAAGCTCAAAGTGGCCAAACGGTTTCATCTAGGAAGCCAATGGAACTATAAATGTGTCTCCTGTGGGAAGCATTCTTTTAGGGGGAATAAAAATTTCAAAGTCAACAGATCTCAGGCCGGGCATGGTGGCTCATGCCTGTAACCCTAGCACTTCGGGAGGTTGAGGTGGGCAGATCACCTGAGGTCAGCAGTTCGAGACCAGACTGGCAGATATGGTGAAACTCTGTCTCTACTAAAAATATAAAAATGAGCCAGGCGTGGTGGTGTGTGCCTGTAATCCCAGCTACTTGGGAGGCTGAGGCAGGAGAATTGCTTGAACCCAGGAGGCGGAGGTTGCAGTGAGCTGAAATTGTGCCACTGCACTCCAGCCTGGGAGACAAGAACAAAACTCCATCTCAAAAAAACAAACAAACAAACAAACAAACAAAAAAAACCAGATCTGAAAATTTTGGAAATGAGAAACAAATTCTACAAGTGGGCTATTAGATATAATAGTAAGAGAGGACTCACTCCCATTTCTACCTCTTGATTTTCAGACCCATGTATTCTGGCAATGGGAGAGATAGAAACATAAATTGATCTCCAATTCAAAGCATATAACTCATTCTATAATATATAATCCTAACCGTTTTATGTATTTATGTGCAGAAGATTTTTTTTTTTTTCTCTCCTTGGTCAACTGGTTATAAGGAGCACATGAAACCACTGGAGTATACTGATAGAGAGAAGGCAATGCAGCAGAAACTGATGTTGGAAAGAGTCTGGGGATCAAAAGCCTCAAAAGGAAAAGCAATTTGTATAGCTGACTGGACTTCCTGCAGAGTCTTTGCTTGCTTTGATCATCATTCAAAATTTGTAGCCTTCCATATTACTTGGTAAATGTGTCTAAATAGCACATTCAAATGTGGTAGATGTTATTTGTAACACTCAGAAAAGCCCACAAAGCATTGTGTCTCTTTTTATTGTGGTAGGTGGTACACAGTATGGCAACTCATCTTTCACCTCGGGGATAGCCTGATGTGCTCCAGACCGTTAGATACCCAGAACCTTCACTGGGGTGACAATTCCTGAATTTCCGTGAGGTTTATTTCTTACTCTCTGATTTGCGTAAGTCTTATTAAGGCATCTAAATTACTGCTAATTCGAGTTCACCAGATCAACATCATGTTAACAAGATTGCAGACCAGTGTGATATCAAGATGATCGAGATGTCTCCAGCAAGTAATATGGCGCAGAGCAGAACTGGTGAAGCCCTGAGGCAAATTTGTGAAGGTATGCTGTTGGCCCTGTGGGGTAGAAGCAAGCTGCTTCTGATGGTCCTTACAAATTGATATGGGGAGAAAAGTATTCGCTAGGTCAGTAGCTACATGCCAGGTAATAGGAGCTATATTGATTTTGTTTTTTTCTGGTAAAGTTTCTATATATAGAACCACAACTTGGAATAACTACCTGATAAAGTTTATGAATATGTACAGTCATTCTCCAATATCTATTTGCCTTCTGCATGGGCAAACAGGAAAGGTAGATGTGGCTTCATCACCTCAGCATCTTTTTTTTTTTTTTTTTTTGAGTCGGAGTCTCGCTCTGTCGCCCAGGCCGGAGTGCAGTGGCCGGATCTCAGCTCACTGCAAGCTCCGCCTCCTGGGTCTATGCCATTCTCCTGCCTCAGCCTCCCGAGTAGCTGGGACTACAGGCGCCCGCCACCTTGCCCGGCTAGTTTTTTGTATTTTTTTGGTAGAGACGGGGTTTCACCGTGTTAGCCAGGCTGGTCTCGATCTCCTGACCTCGTGATCCTCCCATCTCGGCCTCCCAAAGTGCTGGGATTACAGGCTTGAGCCACCGCGCCCGGCCACCTCAGCATCTTTTAAGTCTTTGATAGTGGTGCTAATCTCTGTAATTCTCTCAGAAATATGGTATTGTTTTTCTGTTTACTATCTTGATAGAGTAAGTTCCAGTGGCTTCCATTTGATTCTCCCAACCATCATGGTCCTTACTCCATGGGTCAGACAACCAAGACTGGTACTCTTCTAGTTACTAAATATGTCTATCCAATTTACATTAATTAACTGGAAAAATTGGGCCATCTGTGATTTGAAATTGATTTAAGAGTCCATATGTCACCTGGCCATAATAGCCCTTATTTTATTGGTGGCACTGTGGAATTTTGAATCTCCAGGAATCAGCATCAATTTAGAGATAGTACCTAGTAATTCCTGAAGGCTCTGGGTAATTCCCTTTTCTCAGCAAGTGAGAAATTCTATTAAATGATTCTTACAATCATTCTAGGAAATGGCAGAAAGTTTTTTGGGAGAAGTCTCCAGTAAGTACTTCAGCGTAATCCAACACACATGATGCCACTGTGTGCCTGGACACTAGCATCCCATTTTCCATTGGCAAGAAATGCAAGGCTGTGACTGAACCAATCCCAAAATACCATCTTTGAGAGTCTGTTTCCTGAGGTCACTTTTGCTGCCAATTTCTGTATGTCAGTGGCCATCCAGATGACACAATCTGCACCATTACATAAATAGAAAAAAGATAATGTTAAAAATGCTACCTAGGTGTACATTTGTTAACCAGGTAACTAGAAGGGTAAATCCTAACCTTATAGGCATCAAAAATGTAAGAATTACAGAAAGCTCCTATCATTCTCAGGGCTGAAGGAACGTAAAAAAGAGGCTGGAAGTATTAATGCTTAAAAACTTAGAAGAAGGGCACTAAAGAGCCGAAACTCAAAGCTCTAAAGAGGTACTACCTAGCTGGTGTTGATATCTCTGAGCTCAGAGGAGGGTCCCTGTGAGCATAGGAACTAGACATTTAAGGAGGGGACACCAGGCAGCTGGTGCTGGTGTTTCTGAATGAGACATTATAAAGCTGGTTCTGCAAGTATTAGAAAAACTACAAACTAGATTTAGCTGCTGCTATTGTAATAATCCCAACCTCTTCCTTTCATTATTCCTGACTTGGAGTTTTCCCTATTGCATCGATTAAGTAATTTTTGTTTTGTTTTGTTTTGTTTTGTTTTGAGACAGGGTCTAGCTCTGCCACCCAGGCTGGAGTGCTGCAGTGCAGTGGCATGACCATGGCTCACTGCAGTCTCAACCTCCCAGGCTCAAGCAATCCTTTCACCTCAGCTTCCTGAGTAGCTGGGACTACAGGTGCATGCCACCACACCCAACTATTTTTGTATTTTTTGTAGATACGGGGTTTTGCCATGTTCCCCAGGCTGGTCTCAAACCCTGGGCTCAAGTGATGCATCCACCTCTGCCTCCCAAAGTGCTAGGATTACAGGCATGAAGCACCACACCCAGCCAGATTAAGTAATTTTCTAGTAGGCTCTTTGTTTGTTTCATTCCTGGGGATACTGTGATCAATTAGCCACTACCAAAATAGGGTCAAAATACCTTGATGCTTACTCTACTACTGTTTCCCATTACTATAAATGTGCATACCTTGTCTCTGGTAGTTAAAGTCTGCCACTTGATATCTACTATACCCAAATCTCATCATCTTACTGAAATCTCAACTGTGCAAGTTCTATTGTCATACATACCACTAAGTTTTAAACACTGGTGCTCTCCTCATGCATATCTTTCTCAATTTCTTAGTGAAAATTGTGTCCCCTGACTTTCTAGGGTGATGTAGTAAAAGAGAGAGATATTCAGGTGATAAAACTATCCCAACACTCTCGTCCTCTTTGTATTCCTTTTTTTCGCATATGTCACGGATGTTGTAGCATCTCAAACTCATAAAATTATTGTTGAGTCCAAAATTCAATGAACTAAGTAAACTGTTAAAGCCACTTTCAGCTACTTAAGTAAACATATAAAATACAGAACCTCGGGTAAGGGCACTCATATCAAATTTAGCCTGATATAAATTTGCAATCTATTCCTTGGAATCATTCCCACATATATTCTTCACGTTACTGTCAATTTATATTTGCAAAATATTGCAGTTTTTTGGAATTACAAGTTTATAAATCAAACTTCATGTTTGTCCCCTAGAGCATTAAGAGATAAGACCCTTATTATAGGTAGAGGAAACAAAGGATAGTTGGGATGTGTCATGATATTGTTACAGGGTCTTCAAACAATGAAAAGCTATTCTCCTCAGATGTTAGAGTGCAGGTTATATCAACTGGAAAACAGAAGATCAGAATGGCTTAGAGGTTCAAGATTCTCAGGTTCATCTGACTCTACCCAGATATCCCCCTTCCAAGTCTCAGGGTCCTACTACTTTCCAATCAATGCCCCGATATTCACGCAAGAGATTTGATAAGGCTGTAGTTTATAGTTACATAATTCTTCAAACTGCACTCTTCAATTTTGCATCAGTTTTCAGGGAAGTCAGTCCTGTGACTATAAGAAATGAGATTTCTTTTTAAAACTTGTTATTATTCACATGATTGTCAGTGTGCAAGAAACGAGATTCCTTAAGGCTGCCATATAAACTTTCTGGTTCTCTAACAATAACTTGATCCGGGAGTTCATAGCCCAAAACTTGTTATTTTCTTTCTATAAGCATTCCAATATACTCTGAAGCAACCATCCTACTCCATAGTCTTTGTAGCCATTATTACCATCATAAATGTCAAGTACTATAATTGTTAGTAAGCACTGACAACAAACACAGATGATAGTTGGATTATTTGCATTACCACTACATGCTGTGAATTACTATCTTCCCATTTGTCACTGGCAAGGACCTCAGCACTGCATTCAAGTTCAAGAACAGAACTCAAACAATATTGTAGCTTTGAAAGTTTGCTTCCTGGGACCATTCCTGGAAACAGAAACCATACCAGTTATTGTGGCAGGGAGAATTTAATAAAAAGAATTGCTAACCAAGTATTGGAGAACTGAAAAGGCAAAAAGGACATGCTGAGATATCATGAAAGTAATAGCTCTAGAGAACTACAAACCACTGCTCAATGAAATAAAAGAGGACACAAACAAATGGAAGAACATTCCATGCTCATGGATAGGAAGAATCAATATCGTGAAAATGGCCATGCTGCCCAAGGTAATGTATAGATTCAGTGCCATCCCCATCAAGCTACCAATGACTTTCTTCACAGAATTGGAAAAAACTACTTTAAAGTTCATATGGAACCAAAAAAGAGCTCTCATTGCCAAGACAATCCTAAGCAAAAAGAACAAAGCTGGAGGCATCACGCTACCTGACTTCAAACTATACTACAAGGCTACAGTAACCAAAACAGCATGGTACTGGTACCAAAACAGAGATATAGACCAATGGAACAGAACAGAGCCCTCAGAAATAATACCATACATCTACAACCATCTGATCTTTGACAAACCTGACAAAAACAAGAAATGGGGAAAGGATTTCCTATTTAATAAATGGTGCTGGGAAAACTGGCTAGCCATATGTAGACAGCTGAAACTGGATCCCTTCCTTACACCTTATACAAAAATTAATTCAAGATGGACTAAAGTCTTAAATGTTAGACCTAAACCATAAAAACCCTAGAAGAGGGCCGGGCGCAGTGGCTCAAGCCTGTAATCCCAGCACTTTGGGAGGCCAAGATGGGCGGATCACAAGGTCAGGAGATTGAGACCATCCTGGCTAACATGGTGAAACCCCGCCTCTACTAAAAAATACAAAAAACTAGCCAGGCGAGGTGGTGGGCGCCTGTAGTCCCAGCTACTCGGGAGGCTGAGGCAGGAGAATGGCGTAAACCTGGGAGGTGGAGCTTGCAGTGAACTGAGATCCAGCCACTGCACTCCAGCCCAGCAAAAGAGCGAGACTCTGTCTTAAAAAAAAAAAAAAAAAAAAAAAAAAAAAAAAAAAAAAAGCCTAGGCAATACCATTCAGGCCATAGGCATGGGCAAGGTCTTCATGACTAAAACACCAAAAGCAATGGCGACAAAAGCCAAAATTGACAAATGGGATCTAATTAAACTAAAGAACTTCTGCACAGCAAAAGAAACTACCATCAGAGTGAACAGGCAACCTATAGAATGGTAGAATATGTTTTACAATCTATCCATCTGACAAAGGGCTAATATCCAGAATCTACAAAGAACTTAAACAAATTTACAAGAAAAAATCAAACAACCCCACCAAAAAGTGGGCAAAGGATATGAACAGACACTTCTCAAAAGAAGACATTTATGCAGCCAAAAGACACATGAAAAAATGCTCATCATCACTGGCCATCAGAGAAATGCAAATCAAAACCACAATGAGATACCATCTCACACCAGTTAGAATGACGATCATTAAAAAGTCAGGAAACAACAGGTGCTGGAGAGGATGTGGAGAAATTGGAATACTTTTACACTGTTGGCGGGACTGTAAACTAGTTCAACCATTGTGGAAGACAGTGTGGTGATTCCTCAAGCATCTAAAACTTGAAATACCATTTGATCCAGCCATCCCATTACTGGGTATATACCCGAAGGATTATAAATCATGCTGCTATAAAGACACATGCACATGTATGTTTATTGTGGCACTATTTACAATAACAAAGACTTGGAACCAACCCAAATGTCCATCAATGATAGACTGGATTAAGAAAATGTGGCACATATACACCATGGAATACTATGCAGCCATAAAAAGGGATGGGTTCATGTCCTTTGTGGGGACATGGATGAAGCTGGAAACCATCATTCTGAGCAAACTATCACAAGGACAGAAAACCAAACACTGCATACTCTCACTCATAGGTGGGAATTGAACAATGAGAATACTTGGACACAGGGTGGGGAACATCACACACTGGGGTCTGTCGTGGGGTAGGGGGAGGGGGGACGGATAGCATTAGGAGATAAACCTATTGTAAATGACGAGTTAATGGGTGCAGCACACCAACATGGCACATGTATACATATGTAACAAACCTGCACGTTGTGCGCATATACCCTAGAACTTAAAGTATAATAATTTAAAAAATTAAAAGAGAAAGTAATAGCTCCAGAAAGCAGCAACCACCTAGGATGGGATAATTAAAGGAAGAGTATTAGTATTGGGATGTGCAAATTTGAAGAAGAGTTCTACAGAGCTGGCACCAGGATGTCTGAGAAAGAGGCATTGCTGTTTTGGTGCTGTGCCTCAAGACCTCAGAGAAGGAACCACAAGGCGCTGAGAATCAGATTTCTGAAGAGGATGCATCTGTCACCTGGGATTTGCTGGTGGCACTTCATGGGCACAATGAAGCTGATTCTGAGAATGTGGGGGAAAATGCACCTGAAAACCAGCCACTGCCACTGGAACCAACTGTGGCTTCCAGGGTGAGAAAATGCTGTCGTGATGACACTGACAGGAAAAAGGAGCAAACAGAAGGAGCAGATCCCTTTCCTTCCCTCAACCTCCCAGCCTCCCACTGGCACCCCTCTGGGCAAAGTCTAACGGAGAGCAAGCTGGCAAAGCAGACGTGTGGTGTGCAGGGTCTCAGGCCCAGCTCCCAGAGCAGAGTATATACAGGTACACTGAAAATGAGCAACAGCAGCTAAATAAAATGGAACACGGGAGACCCAATATAGAAGACCTGGGAAGGCACTTCTGAAATGACAGTGAAAGGAAGCTCTGAGGTAACAGTGCAGTCTCTGTTTACCCATTCTTCTGATTTTGAACCCCTGAAGTTTAAGAACATAGTTTACAGGCCGGGCGCGGTGGCTCACGCCTGTAATCCCAGCACTTTGGGAGGCCGAGATGGGCGGATCACAAGATCAGGAGATCGAGACCATCCTGACTAACACGGTGAAACCCCGTCTCTACTAAAAAAAAATACAAAAATTAGCCGGGCGCGGTGGCGGGCGCCTGTAGTCCCAGCTACTCGGGAGGCTGAGGCAGGAGAATGGCGTGAACCGGGGAGGCGGAGCTTGCAGTGAGTGGAGATCGCGCCACTGCACTCCAGCCTGGGAGACAGAGCGAGACTCCGTCTCAAAAAAAAAAAAAAATTAAAAAAAAAAAAAAAAAAGAACATAGTTTACAAAGATGAAATACCCTTTGAACAGCACGGAAGTGGGAGAAGACAAGTGGGCAAAGGCAAAAGTTTCTTCAGCTGCTGGAGGGAGATAAAAAGAGACTGTTAACATGTAAGTAGTTTTCATTCTTATGACACATGCAAAGCACTCCTTACAATGCTTGGCATGTAGCAAGCACTCAACAAACATAAAATACTGTTTATTACTATGAGTAGTAATAGAAGTTATAGAAAATACCTGGTGCCAGATGGGCTCCCAGTAAATGATTATTCCTACTGTTCATATTTGTATATGACAGAGCATAAAACTTTAGAAAAAAGAGCCCATCAAAAGGATTTATACAGTCATAAAAAGGATTGAAATCATGTCCTTTACAGCAACGTGGATGCAGTTGGAGGTCGTTATCCTAAGCGAACTAATGCAGAAACAGAAAACCAAATATCGACGGGTACAGTGGCTCATGGCTGTAATCTCAGCACTTTGAGAAGCTGCAGCAGGAGGATTGCTTGAGCCCAGGAGTTCAAGACCAGACTGGGCAACATAGTGAGTGAGACTTTGTATCTAAAAATAAATAAATAAAATCTAAAAAAGGAAAAACAAACAAACAAACAAAAAAACCAAGTATTGCGTGTGCTCACTTAAAAGTGGGAGCTAAATCTTGGGTTCACATGGACAAAAAGATGGGAACAATAGATACTAGGGACTCCAAAGGGAGGGGGGAAAGGGCTGAAAAACTTCCTATTAGATACTGTGCTCACTATCTGGCTGATGAGATTGACAGGAGCCCAAACTTCAGCACCACAAAATATATCTTTCTTTTTTCTTTGAAACAGGGTTTCACTCTGTCACCCAAGCTGGAGTGCAGTGGCAATGAACACAGCTCACTGCAACCTCAACCTCCTAGGCTCAAACAATCCTCCCACCTCAGCCTCCCAAGTAGCTGGGATCACAGGCATGCACCATCACACCTGGCTAATTGTTTAATTTTTTGTAAAGATGGGGGGGTGTCTCACTTCGTTGCCCAGGCTGGTCTTGAACTCCTGGCTTCAAGCAATCCTCCTGCCTCAGCCTCCCAAAGTGCTGGGATTACAGGAATGAACTACTGCACCTAGCCAATATATCCTTGTAACAAACCTGCACATGTACCACCTGAATCTAAAATATAAATTGAAATTTTAAAAATATATATTTAGTAGAATCTTGTCAATCTGAAGAATCCCAGATCCATCCACTTTTATCCTTCCTTTAGCCATAAACTTGCATTGTGGCAGGCAGAATAATGATCCCAAAAGATGTCCACATCCTAATCTCTGGAATCTGTAAGTCATTTTACATAGCAAAAGGGACATTGCAGATGTGATTAAGGATCCTGAGAGGGGGAAGGTATCTTGGATTATCCAGGTGGGCTGAATCTGATTACATGAGTCCTTCGAAATGGAGAGCCCTCCCAGACTGTGATCAGAGGGACATGTGATTAAAGAGCCAGAGATATGGCAGTGTGAGAAGGACTTAACTTGCCACTGTCAGCTTTGAAGACATAGGAAGGAGCCATGAACCAAGAAATGTAGAGTCTTCAGAAGCCAAAAGTCAAGGAAATGAAAATGGATTGTCCCAAAGGGCTCCAGAGAGGGATGCAGCCCTGCTGACAGCTAGACTCTGCTTGATGACACGTGTGTTGGAATTTCATCCTACAGAACGGTACGATAATAAATTTGTGTTGTTTTAAGCCACTAAGCATGTCAGAAGTTTAGCAATAGGAAACTAATGCAAGCATTGTAGTTCCCTTTGCTTGCTTCCTGGCTGCATTTGGGGATGAGTCCCTAATCTCAGCACTGAGCACTCAGTGCTCTGATGTCCCTATGCCCTGGGAATCAATTTTGGATGTAAGCAAATGGTTACTTCTTTCCCACATCCCCAACAGTGGGAGACAGAGTCCCAGCTGAGCAGGCAAACAGGGACTCAAAGGGCTCATCACCAGGCCTTGTGATGACCTCAAAGGGATGAGCATGCTTTTCTTTTTTTGAAATGGAGTCTCGCTCTGTTGCCCAGGCCAGAGTGCAGCAGCATGATCTTGGCTCACTGCAACCTCCGCCTCCCAGGTTCAGGTGATCCTCCTGCCTCGGCCTCCTGAGTAGCTGGGATTACAGGCACCTGCCACCATGCTCGGCTAATTTTTATATTTTTAGTAGAGATGGGGTTTCACCATGTTAGCCAGGCTAGTCTCGAACTCGTGATCTCAAGTGATCTGCCCACCTCGGCCTCCCAAAGTGCTGGGATTACAGGCGTGAGCCACCGTGCCCAGTAAAGCATGCTTTTCAACAATAGTGTCTCCTCAGTTCACCTGAGCTCCATTTCCGCCCCCCCTCCGGGAACATCTGGGCATTTATCCCCTTTGTTCTGCACCACAGTGACAAAATATCTACCTTTAATTTATTAAAATGAGACTCCTCCTTGCTGTGGCCTACAAGGCCTATAAAGTCTGGCCTGCCTCACCAAGTTTCATTTCAACCTCTCCTCACCTCATCGCTATGCTCGAATCTCAGCAACTCCCTCCTGTGTATTTTCCAGATGACTCTTGTGATTTCCCACTGCAGGGCCTTTGCACCTGTCATCCCTCTGCCTGGAACAATCTCCCTGTTCTTCATGGGTGGCTACTTCTCATTCTTTACATCCCAACTCAAACGTCACCGCCACAGATCCCCTTTTCCCCAAGATGTTCTCTGTTAGGTCACTGTTCATTTGCTTCACAGCACTTATTACAATTAGAAGGGAATTTGCTTTGTGTTTATTCACTTGCCTTCTGTCCCCTTTGGAATGCAAGTTCCATGAGATCAGGGACCCTGTCTGGCTTGTTGGCTGCTCTTTTCTCAATGCCTGGAAGAGCGCCTGGCAGATCACTGACATGCAACAAATGCCCGTGAAAGAGAGGAAGCCAGAGAAAATAGCCTAGCTATGTGCCCGGTTCCAGGGTCCCTAACATCATCCAGGCTTTGCCCCAGGCCTGTCCTATTCTAGGTGAGAACTGGATGCCTCCCTTGCCTTCTGAAACTACTTCTTGGGGTTGTTTCTTGGCCTTGCCCTTGAGCTTTTAGTAGAGCAAGCGAATCTGGTTCTGTTGATGCTTCAGTAATGACCCTGCTGTGTGAGTCTGGACCCAGGAGTATCATTGCTTGTGAGCAGGGTCCTATTCTGACCTTCAGCGGAGTGCTGGGTAGGCTGCCAGTTTTGGAGTCAGAGAACTGTGTGATGAATCAAGGCTATGCCACTTATCTTGTGTCCTCTCAGGCTGTCATAACAGAATGCCACAGACTGGTGGCTTAAACAACAGAAATTCATTTTCTCACAGTTCCGGAAGACAGAAGTCCAAGATCAAGGTGCCATCAGGGTTAGTTTCTAGCGGGGCCTCTCTTCCTGGCTGGTGGACGGCCACCTTCTCCCTGTGTCCTCACATGGTGTAGAAAGAACGAGTTCTGGTGTCTCTCTTCTTACAAGGACACCAGTCCCATTGGATTAGGACCCCTCCCTAATGACTTCGTTTAACTTTAATGACCTCCCTAAAGGCCCTATCTCCAAATAGTCATAGTGGGAGTTAGGGCCTCAACGGATGAATTGTGGGACACAATTCAGTCCATAAAATCTTGTGACTGATGCCCACTGCGCCTTGGTGGTCTTGCCTGTAAATTAAGGATGGTAACTCACTCTTCTTCAGAGTTACTGAAAGCATAAATAAGACCAAGAAACTTTACTGTTCTGATTATTCAATACTGCACAGCAAGCTACCCAAAAACCTAGTGAATTAAAACAGCATTTTATTTTATTTTATTTTTTTAAGACAGAGTCTCACTCTGTCACCCAGGCTGGAGTGCAGTGGCACAATCTCGGCTCACTGCAACCTCTGCCTCCCGGGTTAAAGTGATTCTCCTGACTCAGCCACCCAAGTAGCTGGGATTACAGGCGTGTGCTACCATGTTTGGCGAATTTTTGTATTTTTAGTAAAGATGGGATTTTGCCATGTTGCCCAGACTGGTCTCAAACTCTTGACCTCAAGTGATCCACCTGCCTCGGCCTCCCAAAGTATTGAGATTACAGGTGTGAGCCACCATGCCTGGCCCTAAAACAGCATTTTTGTTCATGAGTCTGTGGTCTGGGCAGGGATTGGCAGGGACAGGTCATCTCTGCTCCATTAAGCATCATCTGGAGGGGTTGGAGGCTGCAGTCCTCTGAAGCTCACTTTCTCCCATGCTTGACACCTGAGCTGGGACGATTTGAACATCTCTCTCTCACCCCATCTCTCCCCATCTCTCTTGTTTCTCTTTCTCTCTCTCTCTCTCTCTGTCTCTCTCTCTCCCCCTCTCTCTGTCTCTCCTCTCTCCCTCCATCTCCCTCTCTCTCTCTCTCACCCCATCTCTCTTGTTTCTGTAGAAAATGGCCTCAGGATAGCCAGATTTCTTAAACTTCAATACACACATCTCAAGAGAGAAAACCAGGTGGAAGCGATGCTTATCACCTTTAAGACCAAGCCTTGGAAGTCAGGGATCATCACGACCCTGCATTCTATCAGCTGAGGCAGTCACAAAGGCCTGCCAGGGTTCAAGGGGAGAGGAAATAGTCTCCACCTGTTTGTGGGGGAGAGACAAGGCATATGAGACTGAAAATACTGTTGGAGCCATTTCTGGAAATGACAATGTGCTACAGGAGTCAAAATGTGACTTGCTTTGGACTCAGTGTCCAGATTGTAACCCCAGCCCTCGATGAGCCTTCTGTTCCTCATGAGAGCAGTGGAGTCTCATAGCTGCCCCAACCACTTGCCCGGCTGGGCCCAAAAGACATAGGGAAAGGTTTCTAGCTCTGGAACCAGTGATCTCACATCTGTTTGCCTTCTTGGAGCTCTTGGGGTTTGTCACACTGCTATTCATTCAGAAGCCTTTGAGGGATGAGAAACGTCTAGGATTGTTTTCTAGCTACAGTTTCTCATTCATCATATTACTTCCCTTGTCTCTGGTCAACATGGACATCCCATCTGAAAGATGTGGGCCTGGCTGTGTTGGCCTAAGGGCTGTAACTGTAGCCCAGGACTTTCTATACCCTCAGTGGGAGTCCTGTGCTCAGCCATGAGCAAATCCCTCCCTCCCCTGCTTTAGCTGGGGGACCCTCCTGAGCCCCCATGCTCAACTCCATCATCATCAGCCAGCTCACCATATCTTGCACAGGCTCCTCTGCCTCAAAGAAATGCCCTTTTAATGAGAGACCTAGTGGCCCCTGTGGCCATGCTGTCTCCTCCCCTGCTTCCTTCTCTTGCTTTCTTCCCCTCCTCACTCACTTTCTCATTCTGCACCAGGCCTTATTCAAGAATGGAGCCTTACCATGCAGCCGTAAAAAGAATGAAGCCGTGTCCTTTGCAGCAACATGGATGCAGCTGGAGGCCATTGTCCTAAGCAAATTAGTGCAGGAACAGAAAATCAAATACTGCGTGTTCTCCATTATAAGTGGGAGCTAAACATTACACACGGATGCAAAGATGGGAACAATAGACACTGGGAACTACTGGTGGGGAGAGGGAGGAGGGCAAGGGTTAAAACGCTGTTGGGTACTTTGCTCAGTACCTGGGTGGTGGGCTCACTCATGCCTCATACCTCAGCATCATGCAATCTATAACCAGGTAATAAACTCACACATCTACCCCCTAAATCTAAAATAAAAGTTAGAAAAGAGTGAAAAAAAAAAAAAAAGCCAGGTGTGGTGACTCACACCTATAACCCCGGAACAGGACTTCAGAAGGCTGAGGCAGGTGAATCATGAGGTCAAGCGTTTGAGACCAGCCTGGCCAACATAGTGAAACCCCATCTCTACTGAAAACACAAAAATTAACTGGGTGTGGTGGTGGGTGCCTGTAGTCCCAGCTACTCAGGAGGCTGAGGCAGGAGAATCACTTGAACCCAGGAGGTGGAGGCTGCAGTGAGCCGAGATCATGTCACTGCACTCCAACCTAGGCAACAGCGCAAGACTCCGTCTCAAAAAAAAAAAAAGGAAAAAACAAACAAACAAACAAAAAAAACGGAATGTAACCTTGACTCTCTGTTCTAGCTGCAGAGGGATCCACTGGAAGTGAGATACAACCTCCCATTCTAGGAGAAGTGGTGGCCTGGGGCCAAAGGGGCTGCCACCCCCTCTGGTTCCCTCTCTCCTGGGAACTCTGCTTGAACTGTGACAGACTCTGGGTCCCTGAGCACACTGTCTCACCTCTGCCTGCCCTGACTCAGAAGAAAACCCGCTTTGGACCAGGCGCGGTGACTCACACCTGTAATCCCAGCACTTTGGAAGGCCAAGGCCGGTGGATCACGAGGTCAGGAGTTCGGCCAACATAGTGAAACCCCTTCTCTACTAAAAACACAAAAATTAGCCAGGCGCCATGGCAGGCGTCTGTAATCCAGCTACTCGGGAGGCTGAGGCAGGAGAATCCCTTGAAACGAGCGGGGGGGGGGGGGGGGGGGGGGAGGTGCGGAGGTGGCAGTGAGTCAAGATACCGCCACTAGAGTGAGATTCCATCTCAAAACAACAACAACCTGCTTTGTCCTTAAACTTTTTGAAAGGATCTCTGTAGATTTAAAGGAAGGCAACTGCTGGAAGGATAGCCTGAACAACTTTATACAATTGATGTGTTTCTCTCCTACTCTGGCCACCTTCTGACTGAAGGTAGGCAGGTGCAGGTGCTGATAAGCTCAGGGTGAAGGGAAGGAGGTCCTCGCCTCCCGCCTCTCTTGAGTGACAGCTGATGGACTTCTCCTTGCAGATGGGGTGGGGCCGCCTTCTGGAGGACTAGGCCAGGTTCAAAGAACGCGGTATTTCCGATGACCACCTTAGAGTGACTTCCAGCTGGAGTTTCCCAGCTATTGATTTGTGCGCAGTTCTAACCTGATAATGTCAAGCAAGGCTAAGCTATGAAATAATTTTACAGAACAGGCTAGAAAAGGTAAATAGATACGAATGCTGCTCTGCCACTCATCGCCGGAGAATAGACTTTCCTGGGCTTTAGTTTCCTCACCTGTCAGGTGAAGCACTGGGAAGCAAGAAAAAGGACAAGCTACACTCAGGCTGGCAGGACAAAGGGCCCCGCCGCATGCGCCGGACGCCCCGTTCCCGACCTGAAATCCCTTCAGGAAACTGTCACCGAACTATTTCTTTACCGAAAGCTTTGCTTGCAGTGGATCTGGGGCGGGGGAGGGGTGGGAACTGCAGGTGGAGAGGGAGTGGGGGAGGGAAGTTCATAAACAGGCTGGCGCCACCCCTCCCCTCCCCTGGTGGCCGCCCCACTTGGAGGTCTGGGTGGGGTGCTCCTCCCGAGGGCACAGGCTGCCAAACTCCCACCCACCGCCGCCGGCGAAGCCCCCAGGAGACCACAGAGTAGAAGGAATTCAAAGGAGCCTTCTCAGGTACAGGTGTGTGCATTCCAGGCCCGCCAGCCGCCTCCCCCGCCGCCTTCCCGGGCCGTTTGTCCGAAGGCATTATGCAAAATAAAGCCGCCTTGTTTCCCGCGCCTGGTAACCCCGGGCTTCCCGGAGGCTTTCTTGGTGAGAGGGAGGATCCCAGAGCGGCGACCCGGCTGAATCACCGTGAGCCGCGAGCCTTCTTCCTGCCACTTGTTCTGGCCCACCTGGGAATTCGCAGTGGGGAGCAGAGGAAGATCAGACCCAGCTTCTACCTCAGCCAGTGTGGCCCCATAACGCCTGGGCAGCCCCTAGCCAGGGGACCGCGCCTCAAACACCTAGCATCGTGCGGGAGGAGATGGACCTGCGCCGCGGCGGCGCCGGCGGGGGGATTGGAATTCAGTCCGCTGACCCACTAGCAGGAAGAGGAGTTCTATGTCGGGCCTCTAGGTGGCGCGATTCTTCCCGAGGACGCGTGGGTGAAACCCTGGCTGGGCCTGCGGCTGTGGCATAGAGTGAGGCGTGGGAAGGGTACAGGGCACAGAGTAGAGCCACTTTTCCAAGTGAATCAAGTCCCACAAGAGCTAACAGGCAGCCCAGAGACTAAAGGTCCCCGAACTGGATTTCAGCATCTAGAGAGGCATAACAGTGGGGCAGAAAAGCCAGGGTCCTAGATCTGGTTCCAGCATGTCCCCTACTGGTGGGCTCCCTTGTCTGCTCATTGATTTCCTAGAGCACCCCTGCCCTCTCTCTGCTCTATCGGTACCAAACTGCTGAAGAGGGAACACCTGGATGAATAAGAGAGCATCACTCCTCCCTCTTCCACAGAGAACACCTCCAGCTTGACTCATGGCCTAGAGAAGAAACGTGTGTTGTTTTGAGTTTTCTTGGGGAAAGCAGTTTTATAAGCAGATAATTACAATGCAGTATGATACGGTTATAATAAAGGCATGTACCAAGTTTTTTGGAAGTTCAGGGAGAGGGACATTAACTCTTCCCGGGACGTTAAAAGAGGTTTCACAGAGAAACTGGGTCCTGCTGAAGAGTAGGCATTTGAAGGACAGGAATGATAGAAACTCAGACAATAACTTCAGAATCAAAGACCTTGAAGCAAGAAAGTGCAGACAATAGTTGAAGAATAGTATTACTATTTTCAGATGATGTGAAGATCTACACTAGGAACCCAGAAAGAATCATCTAAAAAAGTATTAGAGCTAATTAGACTTGATTACAAAATATACCTGAAAAAAATCAAGTTTGTTTTTTTAATCCTAGAAGTAAGCAATGAGCAAAAAGGTTTTCCTTTTGATAACAATAGCAACAACAAGCAAAAGAGCAAGAAATAAAGGTGCAGAATGTTGATGAACAAAATTTCAGCACTTTTTTTTTTTTTTTTTTTGAGACGAAGTCTCACTCTATTGCCCAGGCTGGAGTGCAGTGGCGCAATCTCAGCTCACTACAAGCTCCGTCTCCCAGGTTCACGCCATTCTCCTGCCTCAGCCTCCCGAGTAGCTGGGATTACAGGGGCCCACCACCACACCCTAATTTTTTATATTATTTAGTAGAGATGGGGTTTCACCATGTTAGCCAGGATGGTCTCCATCTCCTGACCTCATGATCCGCACACCTCGGCCTCCCAAAGTGCTGGGATTACAGGCGTGATCCACCGCACCCGGCCCCAGCACTTTGTATTTTTTTGGCCATCTTGCTCTGTCACCCAGGCTGGAGTGCAGTGGCATGATAGCACAATCATTGCTCATGGCAGTCTTGAACTCCTGGGCTCAAACAATCCTCCTGCCTCAACTTCCCGAGTAAACAAGAATGACAGGGGCATGCCACCACTCCTGTTAATCAAAAAAAAAAAAAAAAGTCTTTATAGAGATGGGGTCTCACTCTGTTGACTAGGCTAAAATGTCAGCACTTTCTGAAGGACACTTACAATTCTAGTTGGAAAGACACAAATATACATAAAACTTTAGTGTGTAGTAAGGGAAGGCACTTTCAAATCAACCTACTATGCATATATTCCCAAAAAGAATAGAGAGAGAACTGGATAATCATTTAGAATAATTATAAAATAAGATCCCATCATACTCCAAAATCAGTTCCAAAAAGATTCTAGTATTTCTCCTCCCTTGCTTGTGACTTTCAGTCTTCTTGCCAGAGTTCTCATGAGCCAGGCCTTGCATCTGTAGGTAAAGGCCTCATCAAGGATGGAAACCCATGGACACTGACACTGGTGAACCCAGACTCTGCCTGAGTTCATGAGTAAGGAAAATGAGGAGAATATCTTTGCCTTCTTTGAGGGGTCAGGCTGTTATATCCTGACACAGAAGCCTAGAATACCAGAGGTTAAAACCAGCAGATGACATTCTGCCAGATTGCTGAGGAGAGAACTTTGTACCACAGAGATCACAGTACTGTATGTCACGTATATCGTCTTTCTCTGTTATGGGTTGAGTTGCATTCCCCAAAAAGATATATTGAAGTTCTAACCCTCAATACTTCATTCAGAAGGTAACTTTAGCCAGGCATGGTGGCTCATACCTATAATCCTAGCACTTTGGGAGGCCGAGGCGGGCAGATTTCCTGAGGTCAGAAGTTCGAGACCAGCCTGGCCAACATAATGAAACCCCATATCTACTAAAAATACAAAAGTTAGCCAGGTGTGGTGGCAGGCACCTGTAATCCCGGCTACTTGGGAGGCTGAGGCAGGAGAATCAGTTGAACCCAGGAGGTGGAGGTTGTAGTGAACCAGGATCTCGCCACTGCACTCCAGCCTGGATGGCAGAGCCAGACTCCATCTCAAAAAAAAAAAAAAGAAAAGAAAAAAAAAAAGAGGGTAACTTCATTTAGAAATAGAATCATTACAGATGTAATTAGTTAAGCTAAAATGAGGTTATACTCAATTACAGTGGGTCCTTAATTCAGTATGACTGTTGTCTATACAAGAAGCACACAAGGGGCCGGGTGCGGTGCCTCACACCTGTAATCCCAGCATTTTGGGAGGCCGAGGCAGGCGGATCACGAGGTCAGGAGATCAAGACCATCCTGGCTAACACGGTGAAATCCCGTCTCTACTAAAAAAATACAAAGAAATTAGTTGGGCGTGGTGAGAAATTAGTTGGGCATGGTGGCGGGCGCCTGTAGTCCCAGCTACTCGGGAGGCTGAGGCAGGAGAATGGCGTGAACCTGGGAGGTGGAGCTTGCAGTGAGCCTAGATTGCGCCCCTGAACTCCAGCCTGGGCAACAGAGCGAGACTCCATATCAAAAAAAAAAAAGAAAAAAAAGCACACAAGGGGCTGGGTGCGGTGCCTCACTGGCTCATGCCTATAATCCCAGCTTTTTGGGAGGCCGAGGCAGGTGGATCACCTGAGGTCAGGAGTTCGAGACCAGCCTGACCAACATGGAGAAACCACGTGTCTACTAAAAATACAACATTAGCCGAGCATGGTGGCACATGCCTGTAATCCCAGCTACTCGGGAGGCTGAGGCAGGAGAATCACTAGAACCCAGGAGGCGGAGGTTGCAGTGAGCCCAGATGGTGCCATTGCACTCCAGCCTGTGCAACAAGAGCGAAACTCCATCTAAAAAAAAAGAAAAAAACAAAATTGCGCGCAAGGAGAAGTCATGTGAAGATGGAAGCACAGATTGGAATGTCGCACCTACAAGCCAAGGAATGCCAAGGGCTGCCAGCAACACCAGTAGCTAGGAGAGGGCCATGGAACAGATTCTCCCGGGGAGCCCTCCGAAGGAACCAACCCTGCCAACACCTGGATTCTGGACTTCTAACCTCCAAAACTGGGTGAGATGAACTTTCTCCTGTTTTAAGTCCTCCGGTTTGTGGTACTTTGCTGTGGCAACCCTGGGAAACCAATGCATTCTCTAAACAAAAGAGAAATACGGTTCATGCATTATTTGAGTGAGTTCTTTTAAAATCTACTCACCACCAAGTAAATTATATTTAATGGAGTCATTCTTCTTGTATTTTTAGTAGAATGATACTGGTAACATAAGTGTGCAAGGCTACTGGCAGGCATATGAGAGGGCTGAGCCCCCCTCTCCCCAGCCCCAAGCTGTACCCTGGCTTTCCCTCCGAAGACCAAAAGGCAAGTTGGCTGCCTTGCCAGGCAGCTGCCCCCCAAGGGGAAGCCACCCAAGCTTCCTGCGTTAGTTTGGGGCTGCAGTTACCTGCTGAGGAAAATGCCTCTCAAACAGCACAAGTAAAGGAAGGTGGGACATTGAGTAAAGGAATCTGAGGGTGTGATATTTACCACCCAGACCAGCCATTTGCTTTAAGTCTTAAAATATGTACAGGGTAATCTCATCTATTAAGCATGGACCCAAGTTTGTGGGCAGTTTAGGTTTTCCAGCCACAATGTCCTAACTGATAAATGAGAATAACCACCTGCTGTTGAAGAGAGCGGGGAAGGTCCTCTGTACATCCTGGAACCTTCATAAAGATAAGAGAGGCTACCTGGGGAAATCACACCAAAGATTTCAACTGCAGTGGGAATCTCATTGCTCCAACCCAGCCTAGATGGAGTAGGTCTTTCTGGGTTGGTTCATACTGTGCCTTCTTCCTTTGTGCCTCCCCTTCCTGCCACGAAGGCTTCATATGATTGCCTCCTCTGTTTAAAACACTCTTCCCAATTTTCAAAACACTGTGTCCCTCCTGCTCCTTACCCAGCCCCCTCTCACACGCATCCTTCAGGTCTCAGATTTAACATCATTTTATGGAGGAATTCTCCATGTGACACCCCATTCTTTCTGCTCAAAATTCTAGATAAGGGATCGTTAAATGATAATTCTAAAACTACATGATTAAGTATGAGTTCAGGATTTCCAGAAATAAGGGAACCTAAAGATACTGAAATCCTCCAGTATAAAACAGCTTCACCCTTTCCAATGCCTGGATGCGCTTACAAAAAGAAAGTCAAACAACAACAAAGGGAAAGCCTTGTGAGAAGAGGCAATGCTGGGTAATCACCAGCTCTGAATCCTCAGCGGCCCTGAGGGCACCATTTCACCCTGGTGCCTGAGTTTAGACCACTTGCTGGGAACCAGACAAAGAGCCAGGAGTAAGATCAGAGACCTGCTTTTAAAGCTGGACCTCCACAAAGGGCCACACCACAGGGAAAGAGTGAGACAGGAAAAAAAAAAAATCTGTATAGGAAGAAGACAGCGCGGAAAAGAATTTGTCTTGGCCTTGGCTCTAGCTGGTTCAGGGAGAGTCTTCTCAGAAAACTCATAGTCAAAGGCCTGAGTTTCTTTAGGTGTAATAATGGTAATGTGGTTTGGGGCTTTTATTTTATTTTATTTTATTTTATTTATTTATTTATTTATTTATTTATTTTTTTGAGACAGAGTCTCGCTCTGTCGCCCAGGCTGGAGTGCAGTGGCCAGATCTCAGCTCACTGCAAGCTCCGCCTCCCGGGTTCCCGCCATTCTCCTGCCTCAGCCTCCCGAGTAGCTGGGACCACAGGCGCCGCCACCTCGCCCGGCTAATTTTTTGTGTTTTTAGTAGAGACGGGGTTTCGCCGTGTTAGCCAGGATGGTCTCGATCTCCTGACCTTGTGATCCGCCCGTCTCGGCCTCCCAAAGTGCTGGGATTACAGGCTTAAGCCACCGCGCCCGGCCGGGGCTTTTAATAAAGTACTTATCTATTAGCTGTACATAGTGAAATATTTATAGGTACAATTATAAATTATAAGATGTTGTAATTTACACGTAATGATAAGTGAGGGGGATATGGATAGAGGCTATCAGTGGAAACTAGAATGGCCATGAGTTGACAATTACTGAAGCTAGGTGATGGAGAGATGGAATGTTATACTATTCTAATTTTGCATATGTTTGGAAATCTCTATCATGAGTTCACATGGTTCAAAAATATTAAATGGAAGGCCGGGCACAGTGGCTCACGCCTGTAATCCCAGCACTTTGGGAGGCCGAGGCGGGCAGATCATTTGAGGTCAGGAGTCTGTGACCAGCCTGACCAACATGGTGAAACCCCGTCTCTACTAAAAACACAAAAAAATTAACCAGGGCCCGGCGCAGTGGCTCAGGCCTGTAATCCCAGCACTTTGGGAGGCCGAGGCGGGCGGATCACAAGGTCAGGAGATCGAGACCATCCTGGCTAACACGGTGAAACCCCGTCTCTACTAAAAATACAAAAAAAATTAGCCGGGCGTGGTGGTGGGTGCCTGTAGTCCCAGTTTCTCAGGAGGCTGAGGCAGGAGAATGGCGTGAACCCGGGAGGCGGAGCTTGCAGTGAACCGAGATCCCGCCACTGCACTCCAGCCTGGGTGACAGAGCGAGACTCCGTCTCAAAAAAAAAAAAAAAAAATTAACCAGGAGTTGTGACACACGCCTGTAATCCCAGCTACCCGGGAGGCTGAAGCAGGAGAATCACTTGAACCCAGGAGGCAGAGGCTGCAGTGAGCTAAGATCGCACCCATGCACTCCAGCCTGGGAGATAAAGCCAGACTCCGTCTCAAGATAAATAAATATAAAATAAAATATTCATTACTTGAGTATTATTAGGGACAGAAATACAAAATAATTAATAAGTGGCCTTAGCAAAATTGCTGGATACAAAATCTTCTTAGAAAATTTAATTGCATTCCTATATACTAGAAATATACAATTCAAAAATCAAATTTTAAAAATATAATTTCCAATAGCATTGAAAAACACCAAATACCTAAGAAAAAATCTAACAAAAGAAGAACAGAGCATTACAGAGAAAACTAAAATCATTACTGAGTAAAATTAAAATCTGAATAAATACAAAGACATACCTCCTTCATAAATTTGAATACTCAAGTTTATAAGGATGTTAGTTTCCCCCAACATAATCTATAGATTTGATGCAATCACAATCAAAATCTCAACTGTGTGTGTGCCTGTGTGTGTGTGTTTATAATTGCTTAGGGTCAAGAATAACTGTGACAATCTTAAGGAAAAAGACAAAGCAGGAGGACCACTTTTGCTGATATCAAAACTTATTGTAAAGTAATTGTGATAGAATTGTGGTGTTGGCAAAGGATAAGCAAGTAGACTGATGGAACGAAATAAAGAGTTCAGAAACAGACTCATATACAAATGTTATCTTAGTATGAATACACTTATTTAGTATATTTCTATAAATAAGAATTAGTATAAGTATACAGTATATCTCTATAAACAAGAATTATAGTTGATTTTTAAGATGCAATAGAAGAATTAAATAGAAGAATATACAGTGAAGTGAAAACTGATGAAAGGGAGATAAATACAAAGAAATTATGAAAAATGTGACTTGGAGAAAAAAAGGTGGAAAATATAATAAAGAGGTTAAGTAAAAGAAATGAAAGATGGCTGCATGCGATGGCTCACACCTGTAAACTCAGCACTTTGGGAAACCGAGGTGGGCAGATCACCTGAGGTCAAGAGTTCAAGACCAGCCTAACCAACATGGTGAAACCCTGTCTCTACAAAAATTAGCTGGGCATGGTGGCAGGCGCCTATAATTCCAGCTACTAGGGAGGCTGAGGCAGAAGCATTGCTTGAACCTGGGAGGCAGAAGTTGCAGTGAGCCAAGATTGTGCCATTGCACTCCAGCCTGGGTGACAGAGCGAGACTCTGTCTCACAAAAAAAAAAAAAAAAAAGATGATTGCTAGAATTTTTCAAAATTGATGATAAACATTGAAAAGATAAAAACTCTTGGCCGGGCGCGGTGGCTCAAGCCTGTAATCCCAGCACTTTGGGAGGCCGAGGCGGGCGGATCACGAAGTCAGGAGATCGAGACCATCCTGGCTAACACGGTGAAACCCCGTCTCTACTAAAAAAAACTAGCCGGGCGAGGTGGCGGGCGCCTGTAGTCTCAGCTACTCGGGAGGCTGAGGCAGGAGAATGGCGTGAACTCGGGAGGCGGAGCTTGCAGTGAGCCGAGATCACCCCACTGCACTCCAGCCTGGGCGGCAGAGCGAGACTCCGCCTCAAAAAAAAAAAAAAAACTCTCATGCAGAACATATAAAAAGAACTCCATACTGAGACATATCTTAATAAATCTGAAAAACATTGAAGACAGCAAGATTATTGAAAAGTAACAGAATGGAGCAGAGATGAACATGAAATTAGAAAAAAAAAAGTAATAAGAATTGCATTGGAAGCTAGCTTCCCAACAGAAACAAATGAATATCAAAGACAGTGGAAAATATCTTCAATGTGAAGTTATCTTCACATTGAAAAAAATGAAGACCTTTGTTAGACAAGAAAAAACTGAGTGAGTTTATAGCAATAAAACTTCACTAATGGGCCGGGCGCGGTGGCTCAAGCCTGTAATCTCAGCACTTTGGGAGGCCGAGACGGGCGGATCACGAGGTCAGGAGATCGAGACCATCCTGGCTAACACGGTGAAACCCCGTCTCTACTAAAAAATACAAAAAACTAGCCGGGCGAGTTGGCCGGCGCCTGTAGTCCCAGCTACTTGGGAGGCTGAGGCAGGAGAATGACGTAAACCTGAGAGGCGAAGCTTGCAGTGAGCTGAGATCCGGCCACTGCACTCCAGCCTGGGTGACAGAGCGAGACCTCATCTCAAAACAAACAAACAAACAAAAAAAAAAAAAAACAAAAAAAAAACTTCACTAATGGAATTCCTAAAGTGTGTATTTCAAGAAACCAAATTTTGATGTCGAAGCAGTTTCAGCAAAGAAAATGGTAAAGAAGAAGGGAATTGTTGAACAAACATTTCCACTACAAAACAATACTACAGACGGGGTGTGATGGCTCACACCTAAAATCACAGCACTTTGGGTGGCTGAGGCAGGTGTGTCACCTGAGGTCAGGAGTTCAAGACCAGCTTGGTCAACATGGTGAAACCCCTTCTCTACTAAAACTACAAAAATTAGCCAGGTGTGGTAGTGCACACCTGTAATCCCAACTACTCGGGAGGTTGAAGTAGGAGAATCGCCTGAACCCGGGAGGCGGAGGTTGCAGTGAGCTGAGATCACATCACTGCACTCCAGCCTGGGTGACAGAGCAAGACTCCGTCTCAAAAATAATAATAATAATAAAAATAAAAGTAAGTAGTAGTAAAACAGTGGACAACAAATAATAGCTTATAAGCTAGAAGCTTGGTGATTAGAGGTAAGGCTTTCAGATATATTTGAATTGTCCAAGAGCAGCCTGAAGATAATAACTCAACTTTAGCCTTTAAGTTAAAAATGCAAATTAGGCCAGCCACAGTGGTTCATGCTGGTAATCCCAGCACTTTGGGAGGCCAAGGTGGGAGGATCACTCTGAGGCCAGGTGGGCAACATAGCAAGACCCTATTTCATAAATAAATAAATAAATAAATAAATAAAATCACAATGCAGAAAAGTTAAGAAAAACAAAATGTAGAAAATATATGATAGAAATAAATCTAAATGTGTAACAATATGTGGAAACAGATTAAGCCCTGCAGTTAAGGGGTGTAATTTGTCAGACTATATGTTATTAGAAAACACACCTAAAAATAAAACCAAAAAACCTTAGAACATTTGAAAGTAAAATGATGTAAACAGATATTATAGTAGATAAGAAAAAGACTAATCCAACTTCTCTACTTCAAGAATCATGAGTGAGTAGGAGCTCCAAGAAATTATGTTCCAGGTTGGGTGTGGTGGCTCACACCTGTAATCCCAGCACTTTGAGAGGCCGAGGCAGGTGGATCATGAGGTCAAGAAATTGAGACCATCCTGGCCAACATGGTGAAACCCTGTGTCTACTAGAAATACAAAAATTAGCTGGGCGTGGTGGCACATGCCTGTAGTCCCAGCTACTCGGGAGGCTGAGGCAGGAGAATCGTTTGCACCTGGGAGGTGGAGGTTGCAGTGAGCTGAGCTCACACCATTGCACTCCAGCCTGGTGACAGAGCGAGACTCCTCAAAAAAAAAAAAAAAAAAAAAAAAAAAAAAAGGAATTCTGTTCCAAAACAGTAAGACTCCAGATATGATGCACTTTGGTAGGAAACGCTGATCAATCTCTCAGTCTTATAGGAGGTACTAGAGATCCCCAAAGACAACTCCCTAAAATTAACTAGCCAGACAAAATAATTTAAAAAGCTAAATCCTGGGTGAGGGAGGAATAGGGGGCTTGGAAAATCTGGGCCCTGGGGCCTAGGGTGTCAGAGGCCAGCTCTATATATGTAGGTAGGTGAAGCCATGCTGGCAGGAGATCAGGGCCAGAATGGCCCAGAGCAGGAGGACAGCAGTGGGAGAGTCAGGAAGTCAGACCTGACAAGCTGGCAGCAGGGACAGCACGGTGTCTGTATCAATCTGTTCAGGCTGCTATAACATAGTACCATTCATTGTGTAGCTTATAAGCAACAGAAATTTGTTTCTCACAGTTCTGAAACTGGAAGTCTAAGATCAGGGTGCCAGCATGGTCAGGTTCTGATGAGGACCCTCTTCTGGGTTGCTGATGGCCAACTTCTAGTTGTGCTCTTACGTGGTAGAGAGGGATGAGAGCTCTCTGGGATTTCCTTTTATGAGGGCGTTAATCCTATTCATGAGGGCTTCAAGCTCATGACCTAATCACTTCTCAAGGGCTCCAACTCTGAATATCATCAATTTGAGGGTTAGGAGTCCAACGTATGAATTTGGGAGAACACAAACATTCCATTCCTAATAATGCCCTTACTACCCCAGCGCTAAAATAGTATACTGATTTTTTTAAATAACAAGAAGGGTGGGGCTGTACCCGATCCCCTGCAGAAGCAAAGGCAACTCCAATCTGAAAAACATTCCCAAAGTAGGCCTATAGCACTGTCATAAATGAAAATCAGGAATAAAGTAAAAAATGAAGAACTCACGACACATAAGAAAGCAAGCCACTGTGAGGCAGTTTATAGAAACAAGACAATAGATTTAGATCCCCAACTATAAAGAGGTGGAAACGTCAGGTAGAGAGTACAGAAAGGCTGTGTGTGAGAAATAAAGAAATAAAAGATGCAATCACAAAGATGAGCATAATATAGGAAAACATCAGAAAAAAGAGGCAAACTTAAAAAAAAAAGATGGAAATGGTAGACAGGAAAATTCCAATAATTGAAATTACAAATTCAGAGACTGTAATGCATAGCAAGTCAGATAGTATTCTTTTCCTAACTTTTAGTAGGATGTTTATTACATTAATTTTCATTTTTCTTAGTTCTTTCTTTCTTTTCTTTTATTTTCTTTCCTTTTTTTTCTTTCTTTCTTTTCTTTTTTTTTTTTTTTTTTTTTTTGAGGAGTTTCACTCTTACTGCCCAGGCTGGAGTGCAGTGGTACAATCTCAGCTCACAGCAACTTCCACCTCCCAGGTTCAAGCAATTCTCCCGAGTAGCTGGGATTACAGGCGCTTGCCACCACGCCCAGCTAATTTTTTTGTATTTTTAGTAGATACAGAGTTTCACCATGTTGGCCAAGCTGGTCTCAAACTCCTGACCTCAGGTGATCCACCCACCTCGGCCTCCTAAAGTACTGGGATTACAGGTGTTAGCCACTGTGCCTGGCCAATTTTTCTTAGTTTCTAATACAAGCATTTGAAGATCTAAATTTTTTTTTTCTTTTTTGAGACAGAGTCTCCTACTGTCGCCCAGGCTGGAGTGCAGTAGTGCAATCTCGGCTCACTGCAACCTCCACCTCCCGGGCTCAAGCGATTCTCCTGCCTCAGCAGGAGAGCTTTAGCTGATTAGAGCTGATGAGAGTTTTCGCTGCATCTCATGATTGTTTATATTTTTGCTAAAATTAAATTATAAATGATTTCTAATATTCAACAGATTTGGAAATCAACATTTCTTTCAATTTAAAGATTTCTTTCTTGACCCTTGAGATAATTAGAAGTGTGTTTTTAAGGTTCCAGGTGATTTTTTTAGTTATTTATTAATGATGTCTTACTGAAAATCTTTACTGACAAAGAACATAAAGTCTAGACCAGATTTTTGAAGTTTAGTTTTATATTATGATGTAGTGCCTAGTCAAGTTCATAAAGCTTTTTTTTTGTTTTTTGTTTTGTTTTGTTATTTATTTATTTATTTATTTATTTATTTATTTATTTTTGAGACGGAGTCTCACTCTGTCGCCCAGGCTGGAGTGCAGTAGCACCATCTCGGCTCACTGCAACCTCTGCCTCCTGGGTTCACACCATTCTCCTGCCTCAGCCTTCCGAGTAGCCGGGACGACAGGCACCTGCCACCACACCCAGCTAATTTTTTGCATTTTTAGTAGAGACGCGGTTTCACTGTGTTACCCAGGATGGTCTCAATCTCCTGACCTCGTGATCCACCCACCTTGACCTCCCAAAGTGCTGGGATTACAGGTGTGAGCCACAGCGCCCGGCCCTAGTTTATAAAGCTTTCTTTTTTTTTTTTTTTTTTTTTTTTTTTTTTGAGACGGAGTCTCGCTTTGTCGCCCAGACTGGAGTGCAGTGGCCGGATCTCAGCTCACTGCAAGCTCCGCCTCCCGGGTTCACGCCATTCTCCTGCCTCAGCCTCCCGAGTAGTTGGGACTACAGGCGCCCACCACCTCGCCCGGCTAGTTTTTTGTATTTTTAGTAGAGACGGGGTTTCACCGGGTTAGCCAGGATGGTCTCGATCCCCTGACTTCGTGATCCGCCCGTCTCGGCCTCCCAAAGTGCTGGGATTACAGGCTTGAGCCACCGCGCCGGCCTATAAAGCTTTCTAATGTCCCTTAAGAGATGTTATATTCTCCAATTGTTTTTATATGTGCCCATCAGATCAACCTTGTCAATAGGTTTTGTTCTAATGTTCTGTATTCTTAATGATGTTTAACATTACTAATTATTAAGGAAATGCAAATTGAAACCACAAAGAGATACTACTTCACACACATTAGGATGGCTATCACTAAAAACAAACAGAGGCCAGGGATAGTGGCTCACGCCTATAATCCCAGCACTTTGGGAGGCCAAGGCAGGTAGATCCCCTGAGGTCAGGAGTTCAAGATCAGCCTGGCCAACATGGCGAAACCCCGTCTCTACTAAAAATACAAAAATCAGCTGGGCATGGTGGGAGTGCCTGTAATCCCAGCTACTCAGGAGGCTGAGGCAGGAGAATCATCTCTTGAACCTGGGAGACGGAGGTTGCAGTGAGCCGAGATCATGCCATTGCACCCCAGCCTGAGCAACAAGAGCAAAACTCCATCTCAAAACAAACAAACAGAAAATAACAAGTGTTGATTAGGATGTGGGGAAATTGAAACCCTAGGCACTGCTGGTAGGAATTTAAAATGGTGCAGCAGCTGTGGAAAACAGTCCGGTGGCTCCACAGAAAGTTAAATTAATGAGTGGATAAAGAAAATGTGGTAGATATATCTACCATGGAATACTACTCAGCCATAAAAAAGGAATGAAACAATGGCATTTGCAGCAAACTGGATGGAATTGGAGACTATTATTCTAAGGGTAGTAACTCAGAGATGGAAAACCAAACATTGTATGTTCTAACTCATCATTGAGAGCTAAGCTATGAAGACACAAAGGCATAAGAATGACACAATGGACTTTGGGGACTTGAGGAAAAGGGTGAGCGGGGGGGTGAAGGATAAAACACTACACATTTGGGTACAGTGTACACTGCTTGGGTGATGGGTGCACCACAATCTCAGAAATCACCACTAAAGAACTTACTCATGTAACCAAACACCACCTGTTCCCAAAAAACCTATTGAAATGCAAAATAAATTAAAACAAACAAACAAGTTAAACCATGTAGAATTACCATAGAACTCAGAAATTCCACTTGGGGTATATACCCAAAATAATTGAAAATAGGAACTCAAACAGATATTTGTACACCCAGGTTAATAGCAGTATTGTTATTATTATTATTTGAGACAAAGTCTTGCTCTTGTCCCGCATACTGGAGTGCAATGGTGTGATCTCGGCTCGCTGCAACCTCCGCCTCCCGGGTTCAAGCGATTCTCCTGCCTCAGCCTCCAGAGTAGCTGAGATTACAGGCATCTGACACTGAGCCCGGCTAACTTTTATATTTTTAATAGAGATGGGGTTTCACCATGTTGGCCAGGCTGGTCTTGAACTCCTGACCTCAGGTGATCCGCCTGCCTCTGCCTCCCAAAGTGCTGGGATTACAGGCGTGAGCCACTGTGCCTGGCCAATAGCAGTATTATTTATAATAGCCAAAAGGTAGTTACAACCTAAATGTCCATCAACAAATGAATGGATAAACAAATGTGGTCTATACATAAAATGGAATATAATTCAACCTTAAAAAGGAAGAAATTTTGATACATGCTACAACAGGGATGAAACTTAAAAATGTCATGCTAAGTGAAATAAGTCAGACACAAAAGGACAAACATTGTATGATTCCACTATATGGAAAACCTAGAATAGTCCAATTCATAGAAACAGGAAGTAGAATAGTGGTTATCAAGGGGGAAATGAGGAGTTACTGCTTAATGAGTACAGACTTCCAGTTTAGGATAATGAAAAAGTTCTGGAAATAGATGGTGGTGAAGGTAACCCAACAATGTGAATATACTCAATGCCACTGAATTGTACATTAAAAATGGTTAAATTGGGCCGGCCGTGGTGACTCACACCTGTAATCCCAACACTTTGGAAGGCTGAGGTGGGTGGATCACCTGAGTTCAGGAGTTCGAGACTAGCCTGGTCAAAATGGTGAAACCCCCGTCTCTACTAAAAATACAAAAATTAGCTGGGTGTGGTGACGCATGTCTATCATCCCAGCTACTTGGGAGGCTGAAGCACAAGAATTGCTTGAACCCAGGAGGCAGAGGTTGCGGTGAGCTAAGATCATGCCACTGCACTTCAGCCTGGACAACACAGCAAGACTCCATCTCAAAAAAAAAATTATGAATTCTATGTTCTGTTCCCCGCCCCCCGACCCCCACACACTCTGACAGTGTTTTATTTCAAACTCATCCCTGCCCTGTGATTACAAAGAGAATACTGCTGGTTATCTCCCACAGTCCCTGCTGTGGGAAAAACTGGTATCCTGTGTTCTCTGAAACATATTGTCTTTCATCTATACTCAGAAGCTAGACATACAATTTTAAAAAGAAGAAGAGGATCCATGGCTGTGTTATACCTGCCACCTGCCTGGGGCCAGCCATCAGCCATAGTTGTTGATGGTGAGACTGCTGAAAAGAGCCAAGCAGGATGGGAGAGAACAAAGGTAGTTCTTTCTATAGCATGATGGAGATGGAAGACTTCAAAGCTTCCAGCAGCCTCATCACCCAGGCTTCACCCCAGAAGTTATTCTTGCCATCAGGCTAGCTGAGGTTTCTGGTCCTCTCCTTGTGCCTCTTCATATTCTTCCCCTGGTTTCAGCTGAGGGCCAGGGATCATAACCATCTTAAGGATGGTGCTTAGCGGGTGCCCATGGGAGAATGATCTTGCCATGCATTCTCCAGCTTCTATAGGGATTTGTCCGATGCTTTTCAAATACGGCATACTCCAGGCCATTCTTGGGTACATCTTCCCATCCATACATCAGCCAGCCAAACCAGTCACAGATGGTCAGAGTCTGCTGGGTGTGCATGCCTACGGTGACCTGGCCATATATGTTGTCCTGGTTCATCAGACTTGAACAGTGAACTTGAACCACAAGGTAGGGCTCTAAAGATTCCACGAAGCTCCAGCAGATGGTCTTATATTTGATGTCTCAGATCATGTCTGGAAAACAGTGTTCAGGTACCAAGGTATGCAGTCAGTCATGTGTGAGTTGTTTAGACAAAGGTGAGCTTCAGTAAATATATCCTTAGCTTTTTCAGGGAAGTCCTTTGTTCTAAAATTGTCATCATACTCTTTTATCTTCTGGATTGACAATTGTGATGCCACATTCTTCTTCATTCGTTCAGTTCTCTGTTTCAGTCCTTCCTTTGAAAGAGATGGCATATGAGCATCACCTTCAGGAGGAACATAGGCATCAAAGATAGCAGCTGTACAGGCCAGATGTATGGGACGATCCAAAAGTTATGGAGGAATAACCAGTCCTGCTTTCCAGGCATGTTCCATAAACTCCTTTTCTGTTTTGTATTTAGGTTGGTAAATAGGAGGAGTGAAATGTTTTTTAGTTCTTACTGGAACTGAGTCACCAGAACTGGCTGACGAGACCACTAGCCCAAAACCCTTGATAAAAGAGACAACCCCTGAGATATGGGGGCTGCCGTTTTGTTCACACAAAGGCTGCTGGGAAGGTTTTTTTGTTTTTGTTTTCGTTTTTCTTTTTTGTTTTGTTTTTTATAGACAGAGTCTCGCTCTGTCGCCCAGGCTGCAGTGCAGTGGCGCAATCTCGGCTCACTGCAAGCTCCGCCTCCCAGGTTTACACCATTTTCCTGCCTCAGCCTCCTGAGGAGCTGGGACTACGGGAGCCTGTCACCACACCCAGATAATATTTTTTGTATATTTAATAGAGATGGAGTTTCGCCATGTTGGCCAGGCTGGGCCTCGAACTCATAATCTCAGATAATCCACCCACCTTGGCGTCCAAAAGTGTTGGGATGACAGGCATGAGCCACCTTGCCCAGCCAATGTTCTTTATATTTTATCACAATTTTTAAAAACGAATGAAAGGCCAGGCATGGTGGTTCACACTTGTAATCCTAACACTTTGGGAGGCTGAGGCAGAAGGATCACTTGAACTCAGGAGTTTGCAACCAACCTGGGCAACATAGGGAGACCCTGTTTCTAAAAAAAAAAAAAAAAAAAAAAAATTAATTAGCTGGGTGTGGTGGCACATGCTCCTGGTTCCAGCTACTTGGGAAGCTGAGGTGGGAGGATCACTTGAGCCCAGGAGATGGAGGCCGCAATGAGCTGTGATCATGCCACTGCACTCCAGCCTGGGCTACAAAGTGAGACTCTGTCTCAAAAAAGAAAAAAAAAAAAAGGAAGAACTGATACATGCTACAATGCAGATGAACCTCTAAAACATGCTAAATGAAGGAAGCCAGACACAAAAGGTCACATATTACATGATTCCATTTATATGAAATATCCACAATAGGCGAACCCATGAAGTCAGACAGCAGATGAGTGGTTTACCAGGGCCTGAGCAGAAGGGAAGATAGTGACTGCTAATGGGAATGAAATCTCCTTTGCGGGTAATTCAAATATTTTGGAACTAGATAGAGGTGGTGGTTGTACAACATTATAAATATACTAAATGCCACTGAATCATACACTTTAAAATGGTTAATTTTACATGATGTGAATTTTATCTCAAGTTTAAAAAAAAACTTACTTGATACTACACATTAGTTGGGATTGAAAAAGAAAAATAAATAAATACTTGAGAATAAAGACAAAACATGGAGACTCCGTAACGACTAAAGAAATTGAATGACGGGCCAGGCGCGGTGGCTCACGCCTGCAATCCCAGGACTTTGGGAGGTCGAGGCGGGCGGATCACGAGGTCAGGAGATCAAGACCGTCCTGGCTAACACGGTGAAACCCCGTCTCTACTAAAAATACAAAAAAATTAGCCGGGCGTGGTGGCGGGTGCCTGTAGTCCCAGCTACTCGGGAGACTGAGGCAGGAGAATGGCGTGAACCCGGGGGGCGGAGCTTGCAGTGAGCCGAGATCTCGCCATTGCACTCCAGCCTGGGCGACAGAGCGAGAGTCCGTCTCAAAAATAAAAAAGAAAGAAAGAAAGAAAAAAAAAAAACAAATTGAATGACTATTTGAGAATCTTCCCGCAAAGAATACACTAAACCCAAGTGGATTTACAAGTGAATTCTTCCAAATTTTCCAACACCCAAATGTGTAGTTGAGTGGAAATGTCAGAAAATCATGTAATGGCTGGAGAGCAGAGTGTGGGATGGGGTGGTGCTTGGTGAAAGGCGGGCTGGAGAAAATGGGCAAGAACTAGTCATGATAAGAGTCTATCAGGGGGTTTGGACTATCTTGAGCGACTTTGGGAAGATTTTGATAGGTCTGAGCAGGAGAGTGAACCTTTGAACCTCTCTGCCTTATGTGGTGGGTTTGACTATAAATAATACTCTCAATAACCGTTATGGGTATAACTTTTAATTTTTTAAAATTTATTTAAAGAATATCTTTGGCCGGGCGCAGTGGCTCACGCCTATAATCCCAGCACTTTGGGAGGCTGAGGCGGGCAGATCACTTGAGGTTGGGAGTTCGAGACCAGCCTGACCAACATGGAGAAACCCCGTCTCTACTAAAAATACAAAATCAGCCGGGCGTGGTGGCGCATGCCTGTAATCCCAGCTCCTTGGGAGGCTGAGGCAGGAGAATTGCTTGAATCCGGGAGGCAGAGGTTGCAGTGAGCCAAGTTCGCACCATTGCACTCCAGTCTGGGCAACAAGAGTGAAACTCTGTCTCAAAAAACAAAACAAAAAAAATCCTTGCACAGGGGCCATGCTAATATTCTTGGCATCATTCTCATTTTACCATATGTGCTGCTGAAGCGGATACCATATAACTTTTATAAGCTTTATTTGCCAATGCCTTTCTTTGTTTGCTCTTTTCATTTTTTTCTTCTATTCTTTTATTTATTTATTTTTTTAATATTCTTTCTAGAGACAGGGTCTTGCTTTATTGCCCAGGCTGAAGTGCAGTGGTGTGGTCTTAGCTCAGCGCAACCTCTGCTCCCAGTTCAAGTGATTCTTGGCTCACTACAGCCTTAAACTTTTAGGTTCAAGTGATCCTACCACCTTAGCCTCCCAAGTAGCTGGGACTGCAGGCACGCACCACCATGCCTGGCTAATTCTTTTGTATATTTTGTAGAGAGGGGGATTCCACCATGTTGCCCAGGCTGGTCTCAAACTCCTGGGCTCAAACAATCTGCCCACCTTGGCCTCCCAAAGTGCTGGGATTATAGGCATGAGCCATCACACCTGGCCTCTTCCATTCCTTTAAATGCAATCTAAGACATAATGACCAGAAGTTTTAAAAATGAGTTTTAGTTTATTAAGATTAATTCATCCTGTTAAACTGTTCATATGTCTATTAATTCTGTCCCAATCATGATTTTATTTTATTATTTTTTTTGAGACAGAGTCTCGCTCTGTTGCCCAGGCTGGAGTGCAGTGGCGCAATATTGGCTCACTGCAACCTCTGCCTCCCAAGGTTCAAGCTCCTGCCTCAGCCTTCTGAGTAGCTGGGACTCCAGGCATGTGCCACCACTCCTGGCTAATGTTTGTATTTTTAGCAGAGACAGGATTTTACCATGTTAGTCTTGAACTCCTGACCTCAAGTGATCCACCTGCCTTGGTCTCCCAAAGTGCTGTAATTACAGGTGTAAGCCACTGCACACAGCTTTTACCCGTAATTTTTTTTTTTTTTTTTTTTTTTGAGACAGAGTTTCACTGTTGTTGCCCAGGCTGGAGTGCAATTGCACGATCTCTGCTCACCGCAACCTCCGCCACCCAAGTTCAAGCAATTCTCCTGCCTCAACCTCTCAAGTAGCTGAGATTACAGGGATGCACCACCATGCCCAGCTAATTTTGTGTTTTTAGTAGAGACGGGGTTTCTCCATGTTGGTCAGGCTGGTCTCGAACTCCCGACCTCAGGTGATCTGCCCGCCTCAGCCTCCCAAAATGCTAGGATTACAGGCATGAGCCACCGCACCCGGCTTACCCATGATTTTAAACATAACTTGTTTTTTGTCTCTTTTTTCTAACTTTTATTTTTGTATTTTTAATATTTATTTATTTATTTATTTATTTATTTATTTATTTATTTATTATTTAGAGACAGGGTCTCACTTTGTAACCCAAGCTGGTGTGATCATAGCTCACTGCAGCCCTGAACTCCCCGGGCTGAAGTGATCCTCCTGCCTCAGCCTCTGGAGTAGCTAGGACCACAGGCACAGACTGTCACAGCTGGCTAATTTTTTTTTTTTTTTTTTTTTTTTTTACTTTTTAGTAGAGATAAAGGCTCACTATATTGCCCAGGTTAGCCTCAAACTCCTGAGCTCAAGTGATCCTCTCGCCTTGGCCTCCCAAAGTATTGGGATTACATGTGTAAGCCACCACACCTGGCCTTTTTATTTTGGAAAATTATAAATATGCTCAGTTAGAAGGAATGGTGTAATGAAATCTCATGTAACAACATCCAGCTTCAACAAATTTCAAGTAATGGACAATATTTTCATCTATACTGTCACCTACTTCTTTACTTCCATTATTTTGAAATAAAACCTAGACATTATATCTGTAAATATTTTATTATTAAACATAATCATGTTCCATTATAAAATGAAGTTACTAAACTTCAATTCTCAGGTGTCCGTTATGCTGTTTGTATATCATGCTCATTGAAGATATTCCAAAATTATCTTTTTTTTTTTTTTTTTTTTTTTTTTTGAGACAGAGTCTCGTTCTGTCGCCCAGGCTGGAGTGCAGTGGCGCCATCTCGGCTCACCACAAGCTCCGCCTCCTGGGTTCACGCCATTCTCCTGCCTCAGCCTCCCGAGTAGCTGGGACTACAGGTGCCCGCCACCTCGCCCGGCTAGTTTTTTTGTATTTTTTTAGTAGAGACGGGGTTTCACCGTGTTAGCCAGGATGGTCTCGATCTCCTGACCTCGTGATCCGCCCATCTCAGCCTCCCAAAGTCCTGGGATTACAGGCTTGAGCCACCGCGCCCGGCCCCAAAATTATCTTTAAAACTAAAATGTGGGCTGAGCACAGAGGCTCACACTTTTAATCCCAGCACTTTAGGAGGCCTAGGTGGGAGGGTCACTTGAAGTCAGGAGTTCAAGACTAGCCTGGACAACATAGCAATATTTTCTTTTTAAGGTAATTAATTAATTAAAATAAAATAAAATGTGGCATTTATATTTGGAACTTTGTTCACAGATGTCAGGAAAAATTATAAAATGCACCATTACCCATTTGAAAATAGCTTTTAACCTGGTTTCATCAAAAAGGTGTCTCTAAGAGAAAGAGTAACAGATATAATTAAAAATTATTTGTTAACTTTGTAAAAGCCTTTTTGATATATGTCTTAGGAACTCAAAGAGGGAATAACACTAATAAATTGGTAACACTTTATTTTCTTCATTGAATGATTTCTATTTCTTTGATTTTTTTTTTTTTTTTTTTTTTTGACATGGAGTCTCACTCTGTCGCCCAGGCAGGAGTGCAGTGGTGGGATCTCGGCTCACTGCAAGCTCCGCCTCCCGGGTTCATGCCATTCTCCTGCCTCAGCCTCCCGAGTAGCTGGGACTGTAGGTGCCCGCCACCACACCTGGCTAATTTTTTGTATTTTTTAGTAGAGACAGGGTTTCACCATGTTAGCCAGGATAGTCTCAATCTCCTGACCTCATGATCTGCCCATCTCGGTCTCTGTCTCCCAAAATGCTGGGATTACAGGCATGAGCCACCGTGCCCAGTCCTTTTTTTGCTTTTCATATGTTGACTTGCTTTAATCCTCACAAACTACCCACAGGCTACCGAGAATCCTACTCCACCATGTTTCAGCATTGTGTAATTGGTATGGTTATCTCCCTGAGTTCTATCCCCGCCAACAAAGAGGTAGGATCCAAAATTGCCACCTATCTGGTCCAAGCCATGATGATCTCAAGCCTTCATTATTATAATAAATTTCTT
Source organism: Macaca nemestrina (assembly GCF_043159975.1). NCBI lineage: Eukaryota > Metazoa > Chordata > Mammalia > Primates > Cercopithecidae > Macaca > Macaca nemestrina. The sequence goes on from NC_092137.1 coordinate 102,977,551, forward strand.
TCTTTTTTTTTTTTTTGACACAGGGTCTCACTCTGTCACACAGGCTGGAGTACAGTGGCATGGTCATAGCTCACGACAACCTTGACCTCTGGGGCTCAAGTGATCCTCCCACCTCATCCCTCAGAGTAGTTGGGACTACAGGGGCATGCACCACCACATCCAGCTAATTTTTAAACTTCTTCATAGAGACAGGGTCTCATCATGGTGCTCAGGCTAGTCTGGAACTCCTGGGCTCAAGCGATCCTCCCCTCTTGGCCACCCAAAGTCCTGGGATGACAGGAATGAGCCATATGGCTGGTCAATAAAAGACTTTCAAGCAAAAATGTATTAGGATAAGATTCTGGGAGAAAAAAAGAAATATAAAATTTCCAACTTTACAAAGGTTGTTTATGTATTTTTCAGTGGCTGATTATAGTCATTGTGGAATTTAGATTACACTGGGTAAGTATAAATTAGCCAATCATATTTTAAAATTATGTATGTGTGTATATGTGTTTACATATTCAAAAATCATATTTTTCAAACTAAACAAATTTAAAAATTGTAATGTCTATTATATACAATAGTATATAGGTTTAAAAAATTATATCACAGGGTACATGAGCCAAAAATGTTGGAAGCCATTCCTCTAGGTGGCCTATCTTCAGGAAAGTATAGAATCTTGGGAACTCCTCTCCCCTAACATCTGCCTTGAAATATTTACTGATTTAAAAAATTCTTTTTTTCAAGATTTCCTACCACAATGAGCCACTTGATCCACCCCATCAACCTTAGGCCCTCTTCCCTTTCTGGTTCAACAGTGCACCTGTCCCTGCCTCCATCTCTCCTACCCTTCCCCAAACTCCCTTCCCATCATCCTAAAGTCCAAGTCCCTCTCAGCCTGGTTGGAGCTCTGAGCTGCATGTAAACTTGAAAGGATTTATACCTTCATGACTAAAATGAACTTTTACTGCCATCATCTAAGTCACTTAATTGAAAAGTACATTTGTCCCTTGGTATCCAAGAGAGACTGGCTCCAGGACCTCCCTCAAATACCAAAATCTGTGGATGCTCAAGTCCCTTATATAAAATGGCATAGTATTTTGCATATAACCTACACACATCCTCCTGTATACTCTAAATCATCTTTAGATTTATTATTGTACCTAATACAATGTAAATGCTATGTACACTGTTGTTGTACTGTATTGTTTAGGGAATAATGACAGGAAAAATGTCTGTGTGTTCAGTACAGACTTTTTTTCTTTTTTTGAGACAAGATCTGTCTCTATCATCCAGGCTGGAGTGCAGTGGTGCAATCTCGGCTCACTGCAACCTCCACCTCCCAGGCTCAAGCCATCCTCCCACTTCAGCCTCCCGAGTAGCTGGTAGCTGGGACTACAGGTGCACACTACCGTGCCCAGCTAATTTTTGTATTTTTTTTGTAGAGATGGGTTTTGTCATGTTACCCAGGCTGGTCTTGAACCTTTGTGAGTTCAAGCGGCCCGTCTCCGTCTCCCAAAGTGCTGCAATTACATGCGTGAGCCACCACACACGGACAGAAGCAATTTTTTTTCTCCAATTTTTTTTTTCTTTTTTCTTTCTCCAGTGTCAGTGTTGATCCACATATTTCCAATCTGCAGTTGGTTGAATCCACCAATGCAGAACCCACGGAAACAGAGATCTGACTGTATTGGACCTTGAATCATTCAGGTTATATCCAGAACAATCCAGGCAGCCTCCTGTATCTTTGTCTATGAGTGACCTAAGGCTGAAGGCTGACTTTGACCTCAAGGTGAGTGCCTGAAGGCATCAGGTAAACACAGCCCTTCAGGGCCACAATTGTTTAATACCTCTCAGTGGTGCCAAATACTGCGGAGGACAAAACGCAGTCTCGCAATTTCCCTCCTTGACTGAGCCAACCTTACCTTACTAAACTCAGTGAAGGTCACTTTCCTCTTCTCCTTTCTCACTAAAGTCAATCACCCCACTGTCCTTCAGCCTCTGGTACAGGTCTAGCTCTCTTGTGCCCCTCTCCTCTGCCTTCACCTTCCAGGTCCTTTAGCCTGAAGTGTTTTCCAGACTCCTTCAGTGATTGACTGCCTGTTTCTCTTCCGGTTTGTTGCAGTTAGACAGTAACTGTCAAGATGTAAGATATCAGCCGGGCGTGGTGGCTCACGCCTGTAATCCCAGCACTTTGGGAGGCTGAGGCGGGCGGATCACAAGGTCAGGAGATCGAGACCATCCTGGCTAACACGGTGAAACCTCATCTCTACTAAAAATACAAAAAATTAGCCTGGTGTGGTGGCGGGCACCTGTGGTCCCAGCTACTCGGGAGGCTGAGGCAGGAGAATGGCGTGGGCCCAGGAGGCAGAGCTTGCAGTGAGCCAAGATCATGCCACTGCACTCCAGCCTGGGCGACAGAGCGAGACTCCGTCTCAAAAAAAAAAAAAAAAAAAAAAAAGATGTAAGATGTAAGATATCTACCTATGAGCCCGTATGAAGAAATATTCATATAGTACCCCACAACATTAAAAGGATGCTTATTGCAACATTTTTTATTTTTATTTTTTTACACAGAGTCTCGCTGTGTCACCCAGGCTGGCGTGGAGTGGTGCAATCATAGCTTACTGCAGCCTTGAACTCTTGAACTCAAGTGATCCTTCCACCTTAGCCTCCCTGGTAGCTGGAACTATAGGCACGCCACCACTCGTCACTAATTTTTTATTTATTTTTACTTTTTATAGAGACGGGTCTAAGTTTGTTGCCCAGGCTGATCTTGAACACCTGGCCTCAACAAATCCTCCCACCTTGGCTTGCCAAAGCACTGGGATCACAGACATGAGTCACCACACCCAGCCCAGCATTTTTTTCTTTGTTTGTTTGAGACAGGGTCTTGCTCTGTTGCACAGGCTGAAATGCAGTGACACAATCATGGCTCGTTGCAGCCTTGATTTCCCCAGGCTCAAGCAATCCTCCTGCCTCAGCCTCCTGTGTAGCTGGGACTACAGGCATGTGCCACCATGCCGAACTAATTTTTAAATTATTTTGTAGAGATGGGGGGTCTCACCATGTTGCTCAGGCTGATCTTGAACTCCTGGGCTTAAGCAATTCTCCTGCCTTGGCCTCCCAAAGCGCTGGGATTACAGGTGAAAGCCGCCACACCAGTCTTTTTTTTTTTTTTTTTTTTTTTTCTCCTTTTTTAATAGATAAGGGCTTTCACTATGTTGCCCAGGCTTGTCTCAAATTCCTAGGCTCAAGCAGTTCTCTTACCTCCACCTCCCAAAGTGCTGAGATTATAGGCATGAGCCACCATGCCCAGCCTGGCCATTTTTTAAGAGAAAAAAAATTGTTAAGAATTTAAATGCCCTTCAAGAAAGGAATGATAAAATGGTTGTACATATGCAGCCATTAAAAAGAGTGAAGTAGATCAGTAAGTCCCGGCATGGGTAGAGGTCCCTGGTACTGAATATTGCATGTCAAAGAAAAAAATCACAGCACATATAGAGTGTGTTTTCCCATTCATGTAAAAACAGCAAAGCCACCAGTCTGTGTGGATATAGAAAAAGGTCCAGAGAGCCTCACACCAAGCAGGAGTGGAAGAATAGGAAAAAGAACATTTTTCTTTTCCTCTACTTATTCCTATTTTGTGTGAGCACTTTACAGTAAACTGTGTGTTTATGTAATAATAGAAATTTGAGGTAAATTTGAAGGCAAAGAGCTGTCTGCAAATTGGTGTCGTGCTAGGGAAATATAACCTTCCAAAGAGATACCAAAAGTTTAAAGCAACCTCCCTGGCACCTCCTTGAGCTGAACAGGTAAGATGTGACCCATTGCCTTGGTGTTTGAATTGTCAATTAGATGCTTACTGTCCATGGCCAGGCCCGGTGGCTCATGCCTGTAAACTCAGCACCTTTGAAGGCCGAGGCGGGTGGATCACTTGAGGCCAGCAGTTTGAGACCTGTCAACATGATGAAGCCCCATCTCTACTAAAAACACAAAAAATTAGCTGGGCATGGTGGTGGGCACCTGTAATCCCAGCTACTTGGGAGGCTGAAGGAGGCTAAGGCAGGGGAATTGCTTGAGCCCGGGAGGCGGGAGTTGCAGTGAGCTGGGATCGTGCCACTGCACTCCAGCCTGGGCGACAGAGAAGACTGGCTCAAAATACATAAATAAATAAATAACGCTTATCTTCCAGAACAGGATCACATCTTTTGACATAAAGCTGTTGGATGGCACATGAGAAATTGTCCCCATGGCCCAATCACCTCCCACCAGACCCCACCTCCAACTTTGGGGATTACAATTCAACATGAGGTTTAGCAAGGACCACATCCAAACCCTACAGTTAGAAATGGTTCATTTCTTCTTGCTGGGGTTCCCAGCCAAGGCAAAGCTTGTTTTTCTTCCCTGGGGCAAGAAAGGGAAATGGGGAGAGTGGCAGGGGCCGGGAGATGAGAAAGTAGAAGTGGAAGAATAAATGAATCAGGAGAATAAAGAAGAGAGGAGAAGAACAAAGGGGAGCAGATGGGAGAAGAGAGAAGGGAACAGGATGGGACAGGCAAGGGCAGAGGAGAGGAGAAGAAGGTGGAGAGGAAATGTGAAGGGAATGGAAGGAAAAGGAAAGGAGGAAATATGAGGGGAGAGGAGGAAAAGAAAGGAATTCTTATCACTCAAATTTTAGGTCAAAGAGGGGCACTTGAGAAAGGATGGAAAGAAAGAAGGGAAGACAAAACAGAAGAGAGAACAGAGAACAGGAATAAAAACTCAACCTGATGGTGACTACCATTTTAATTTCTAAGCCAAGTAGGAGGACAAGATGAATATACACTATAGGTTGTTTCTGAACAGCTGATATTTGGGAATGCTTTGCTTTCTGACCTCAGCCAGTCTAAATAAACCAAGGTGTCTATTGCTGCATAACAAATTATCCCAAAACTTAGTAGCTTAAACAACAAACATGTATTATCTCACACAGTTTGTAAGAGTCAGGAATGCAAGAGTTGCTTAGCTGGATAATTCTGGCTCAGAGTTTGTCATGAGGTTGAAGTCAAGATACAGCCAGGGCTGCAGTCATCTGAAGGCTTGACTGGGGCTGGAGAATCAGATGCTTCATCTACACTGACTACAGGCCTCAGTTCCTTGCCAGATGGGCCTCTCCATAAGACTGCTTGAGGATCCTCATGACATGGCAGCAAGTTTCCCCCAGAAGGAGTGATCCAAGAGAGCAAGGTAGAAGTCACAATGTCTTTTAGGACTTAGCCTTAGAAGTCACAGACCATCACTTCTACCCTATTCAGTTGACTACACCCACCTTTTATACAGTGTGGAAGGGAACTGCAGAACAACAGGAATATCAGAATGTGGGGCTCATTCAAGGCCATCTTGGAGGCTGGTAATCACACAAGGCAGAAGAAAAGTTTCTTTTTTTTGAGATGGAGTCCCACTGCTCACTGTCACTTAGGCTGGAGTACAGTGGCACAATCATGGCTGACTGCAGCCTCAACCTCCTGGGCTCAAGTGATCTCCCCACCTTAGCCTCCCAGATAATTTGGACTATAGACACTCAACACCATGCCTAGCTAATTTTATTTTATTTTAGTAGAAACGAAATCTTGCTATGTTGCCCAGGCTGATCTCGAACTGGGCTCAAGCAATTCTCCCACCTCAGCCTCCCAAAGTGCTGGGATTACAAACATTAGCCACCTCACCTGGTCTAACAGATAAATTTCCGATGAGTGGTCTCTTCTCTAGCTCTTTACAGTGACTCAAGAATTAGTCTTGTCAAATCTCTCTGGGATGCTTATCACTCAGCAGTTTCTCTTCTAGCTGTATTCTCTGGAGATGTGTGTACTAATGGACAAGAATATCCCTAAAAGCATTATTCTTGGACAAAAAATATTTGATAGCCCAAGCACCATTCAGCAATTAACCACATAAGTTGTGCTATAGTTATATGACATAATACTCCAACTATAAACCCACTCTCATGATTAACCAACTATGGCCATATGCAGCAACCTAGATGAATCTCACAATGTTGAACAAAAGAAGCCAGACCAATATACACTGTGTTAGTTCCCATTTAGATAAAGCTTAAAACACTCAAATCTAAACTAAAATGTTCAGGGCTGCCTACTGAGGTGATAAAACTATAAAGAAAACAATGAACTTATCAGCATAAGACTCAGGGGAGTGACTTCTTTTTTGGGGTGATGGAAGGTGTTACAATCAGGAAGGGGCAGGATGCAGCTTCTGACAAAGTTTTATTTCTGTGTCTGAGTGCTGGTTACAACTGTTTCCTTTTACATAATACCTTAAGCCATAGATTTACGTGTTGGGCACTTTTCTGTATATGTATCATTTCACAATAAAAGGACTTTTAAAAAAATCTTAATGCTACGAGATCCTGTCTTAGAAAACAATCAACAATGATGATAATACTAATCAGCCTATCATGTGCACGTAGGCTCCATCCCTCTGCAGTATGGGTGATGGGGATTTGCAGCGAGTAGGGAAAAGCTTGTACCCTCAAATCAGTGACACGCAGTGAACCCTGACCCCTGGTGCCCACGACTGCAGAGCCTCACGTTTGGACGCTGGGAACTGAATCCCTATTGTGGTGACCTCTGAGCTTCTCCTTCCAGAAACCTTGATCCTGGAAGAATTTCAGTCTGGTTCTGCCATCATGGGTCTCCCCCATCACCCGTCCTTCTTTGCCTGCTCCCTCCCACCTCTTCCAATCCTAGCTTTTCTGAATTTCTTTTGTTAAGCTGACAGAAGCCATAATTGAGCCTCCTGACAAGAGCTGGACTGTGCTTTTCTCTCTCTTTTCCTTTTTTGCAATCTACAATGAGCCTTCCAAGTTCATTACCGCAGATGGTCCTGGTCAGGACCCAGGACCCGATGGCAGAAGCTTATTATCCAGCCTCGGGGACAGTGAGAACTGGCTGGCAGCCGCAGTCATTCTGAAGCAGTCATGTCCAATTAGAAGAAACATTAGACACTTTCCTTCTGGAGCCCCATTAACAAATTAGTCATACCACAAACTGAGAGAGACTGGATGGGACCAAATACCTTTTGACCACTGGATAATTTGATAATTTGGAGAAGAAACAGTGCAGAACACTGCTGTGTGTGTGTGTGTGTGTGTGTGTGTGTGCGCGCGTGTGTGTGTGTCTGTGTGTATGTGTTGGAGGTAGGAGATAGCAGGTGGTTTGGGAGGAGGATTTTACCCCATATGCCTGTGCCACCCAGGAATGAAATGTTTCTAATATTAAGCTATGTCTGTTACTGGGTTAAAATGGTCAGGGATTTGGCAAGAATGGCTGTCTTTTTGTGGTCAGCATTTCATCCATGCTGGACTTGCTGGGTTGTAGAAGCTGGCACTGTGTTCTTATGAATTTTTGTTAAGTTTTAGTTCCAGGAAGTTTGTGGGAAGAGGGTTGGGGAATCCAAAACCCCACGTACCTGCTGTGATAAAATAATCTTAATTCACTATTTTAAAATTATATTGGGTTTTTAAAATATTGGCTGTAAATGACTTGCTCAGGAAAAGTACTAATTAGACCTCTGAGATTTTTTAAATTCCAAAATCTGAACCACAAATAAGTTTTTGTTGCTAAGGAAACCACTGCATTCAAATTACCATTGCAAATTTTAATTGCCATTTTAAGTTCATTTGCAATAGAGCAAAAGATTGGAGCAACTCCTCTGAAAGGGAGAGAGAGAAAGGAAGATGAAGTAAAAAGGAAAGGATGTTACTGGTGAGAACACAATTCCTGTTTTTGATCAATAGCTGAAGAACTAAGAAAATCTAGAAGCAGAGGACTGCAGACAAAGGCCATATGGTCTCTCATTCCATGACAGATTATCAATCCTGAAGTCTCCCATTAGAAAGATTCTTAGAGATTTTCTGCCAACTCCCATTCAGCACAGGAGTGTTCTTTTTATTTACTATAGATCTTACATATATAAACAAATAATAAGAGAATCATAACAACTTCATGCCAATATTTCAACAACCTAGATAAAATGGACAGTTTCCTTCAAAAACATAATTTATCTTATCTGTCATCAGATTAGAATTAAAAGAAGAAAAATTATTAAAAATTAAAAGAAAAAAGTAACATCAAAATTAACCCAAGGAGAAATTTTAAAATCCAAATAGTTTCATATCTATTAAATATGCTGAATTGTTATTATTGTTTTTTGAGACAGAGTCTTGCTTTGTCATCCAGACTGGAGTGAGTGCAGTGGCATGATCTTGGCTAACTGCAGCCTCCGCCTCCTGGGTTCAAGTGATTCTCCTGCCTCAGCGTCCTGAGTAGCTGGGATTACAGGCGCCTGCCATCATGCCCAGTTAATTTTTGTATGTTTAGTAGGGATGGGGTTTCACCATGTTCGCTAGGCTGGTTTTGAACTCCTGACCTCAGAAGATCCACCCACCTCAGCCTCCTAAAGTGCTGGGATTACAGGCATGAGTCACTGGGCCTGGCCAAGAAAGTTTTTTTTAAAAAGCAGTGCTGCAACTGTATATCTTTTAAGGAAAAAAATTTAATACCAACCCAATCTCTTTCTACATGTAAAATTAATTTGAAATTAATCACAGACAAAACATGAAAACCAAAACCAGAAAGCTTCTAGAAACAAAACACAACAAAAAGCAATCTTGAAGTTATCAAAGATTTCTCGAACAGGGCACAAAAAATGTTAAAGAAAAAATAAATACATTTGACTTTATAGATACTTCTATTCTCCAAAGATAATAAAAGGGCAAGCCAGGGACTGGGAGAAAATATTCACAATGTGCATATGTAGCAAATGTCTTGAATCCCAATAAGAAATAATTCAGGCCCGGTGTGTGGCCCACATCTGTAATCCCAGCACTTTGGGAGGCTGAGGCGGGAGGATCACCTGAGGTCAGGATTTTGAGACCAGCCTGACCAACATGGTGAAACTCTGTCTCTACTTTTTTTTTTTTTTTTTTTTTTTTTTTTTTTTTTTTTGAGACGGAGTCTCACGCTGTTGCCCAGGCTGGAGTGCAGTGGCGCGATCTCGGCTCACTGCAAGCTCCGCCTCCTGGGTTCACGCCATTCTCCTGCCTCAGCCTCCTGAGTAGCTGGGACTACAGGCGCCCGCCACCGCGCCCGGCTAATTTTTTGTATTTTTAGTAGAGACGGGGTTTCACTGTGGTCTCGATCTCCTGACCTTGTGATCCGCCCGCCTCGGCCTCCCAAAGTGCTGGGATTACAGGCTTGAGCCACCGTGCCCGGCCATGTCTCTACTTAAAATACAAAAATTACGGCTGGGCGCGGTGGCTCAAGCCTGTAATCCCAGCACTTTGGGAGGCCGAGATGGGCGGATCACGAGGTCAGGAGATCGAGACCATCCTGGCTAACACGGTGAAACCCCGTCTCTACTAAAAGATACAAAAAACTAGCCGGGCGAGGTGGTGGGCGTCTGTGGTCCCAGCTACTCGGGAGGCTGAGGCAGGAGAATGGCGGGAACCCGGGAGGCGGAGCTTGCAGTGAGCTGAGATCTGGCCACTGCACTCCAGCTTGGGCGACAGAGCGAGACTCCGTCTCAAAGAAAAAAAAAAAAAAAAATTACCCAGGTGTGGTGGTGGGCATCTGTAATCCCAGGTACTTGGGAGGCTGAGGCAGGTAAGTTGCTTAAACCTAGGAGACAGAGGTTGTAGTGAGCAAAGACTGCACCATTGCACTCCAGACTGGGTGACAAGAACAAAACTCTGTCTCAAAAATAAATAAGTAAATTAATTAATAACAATAATTCATACAAATTAATAATAAGAAAACCAACTCTTTTTTTTTTTTTTAAGATGAGGTCTTGCTATGTCGCCCAGCCTGTTTTTGAACTCCTGAGCTCAAGTGATCTTCTCGCCTTGCAAGTGATCAGCTCAGGCTGCAGTGCAGTAGCTGTAGCCTCAACCTCCAGGGCTCAAGGGATCCTCCCACCTCAGCCTCCCAAGTAGCTGTGGAGGCCACAGGATCACTTCAGCTTGTATGGAAATTATATGTGTGATTTCCACACATATAATCCCTTTAATATTCCCAACGATTCCATGAGGTTTCTGCTTGTATCCTCATCTTGGAGACAAAGAAAGTGAGATTCAAAAAGGTTCAGAGAATGTCTCAAGAATCCCTCCCAAAGTGCTGGGATTACAGGTGTGTGCCAACATGCCCAGCCCCCAACACAGTTTTTTAAATGTTTAAAATTCTGAACAGAAACTACCAAAAAAGATATGCAAATGGCTCATAAGCACATGAAGTTATGTTCAACATCATGAGTCATCAAGGAAATCCATATGAAAACCACAATAATAGCTAAGTGTTAAAAGACTGATAATTGCAATAGTTGACAAGGATGTGGAACAATGAGAATTTCATACACAGATCATGGGAGGGTAAAATGGTACAACCACCTTTGAACACCGATTTTAAGTTTCATACAAAAATGACACGGCCGGGCGCTGTGGCTCATGCCTGGAATCCCAGGACTTTGGGAGGCCGAGGTGGGTGGATCATGAGGTCAGGAGTTCAAGAACAGCCTGGCCAAAATGGTGAAACCCCTTCTCTACTAAAAATGCAAAAATTAGCAGGGCATGGTAGCAGGTGCCTGTCATCCCAGCTACTCTGGACGCTGAGGCAGAGAATTGCTCGTAGAGAATTGCTCGAATCCAGGAGGCAGAGGTTGCAGTGGGCCGATATCGTGCCGCTGCACTCCAGCCTGGGCGACAGAGCGAGATTCTGTCTCAAAAAAAAAAAAAAAAAGGCAAAAACACCTATATTACGATCCAGCAAATTCCACTTCCAGGTAGCAGCAGATGTCTACAAAATCGCTTCCATATAAATGTTTATATAATAGTAGCTGCCATGTTCTGAATGTGTCCCTCTAAAATTCATGTATTGGAAACTTATTTTATTATTATTTTTTAAAGACAGGGTCTTGCTCTGTTGCCCAGGCTGGAGTGCAGTGGTGCGATCATGGTTCAGTGTAGTCTTCACCTCCGGAGCTCAAGCAACCTTCCTGCCTCAGGCTCCTGAGTAGCTGAGACCACAAGTGCACACCACGATGCCTGGCTGGTTGTTTATTTTTTGTAAAGATAGGTTCTCACTATATTGCCCGGGCTGGTCTTGAGTTCCTGGGCTCAAGCCATCCTCCTGCCTAGGCCCCCCAAAGTGCTAGGATTACAGGCGCAAGCCACCATGCCTGGCCGTGTTTTGGAAACTTAATCCCTAATGCAACAGTGCTGAGAGGTAGGGCCTTTGGGGAGGTATTTAGACCAGGAGAGCTCTGGTTTCATGAATGGATTAATGCCGTTATAAATGGGCTTGATGGAGGAAATTAGACCCTTTTTTTCCCTTCCACTCGCTACCATGTGAGGACACAGTGTTCCTCCCCTCTGGAAGATGCAGTGTTCAAGGCTCCATCTTGGAAGCAGAGAGCAGCCCTCACCAGATGCTGATGCCTTGATCATGGACTTTCTAGCCTCCAGAACCCTGAGAAATAAACTTCTGTTCTTTACAAGTTACCCAGTCTAGAATTCTAATATTATAGAAGCAAAAACAGACTAAAACAGTAGCTTTATTCATAATAGCCGAAAACTGGAAATCAACCAAAGGTCCATCAATGGGGGACTAGATAAATAATCTGAAGTACATCTACACGGTAGAATATTACTCAACAAGAAAAAAAAATGAATTATTGATAACATGCGATAACACAGATTAATCTCACAATTATCATGCTGAGTGAAAGAAGCCAGACAAAAAGACTAGACTGTGTATTTCATTTATATAAAGTTCTATAGCAAGCAAAACTGATCTATGGTGACACAAATAAGGTCTGCCATGAGCTGGGTGAGCAGTCACCACAAAAGGGCAGGAGGGAGCTCTGTGAGGTGAAGGAAGTGTTCTACGTCTTGACTGGGTGGTGGGTAAATGGCTTTATAAGTACCAAAACAAAGCCAACTGACTACCAAAACGGGTCCCTCTCCTGTACATAACTATACCTCAATCAAGGTTTTTTTGTTTGTTTGGTTGGTTGGTTGTTTTTTTGTTTGTTTGTTTGTTTGTTTGTTTGTTGAGACGGAGTCTTGCTGTGTTGCCCAGGCTGGAGTGCAATGGCGTGATCTCGGCTCCCTGCAACCTCTGCCTCCCGGGTTCAAGCAATTCTCCTGCCTCAGCCTCCAAAGTAGCTGGGATTACAGGCGTGTGCCATCACACCTGACTGATTTTTGTATTTTTAGTAGAGACAGAATTTCACCATGTTGATCAGGCTGGTCTCAGGTGATCCACGCACCTCGGCCTCCCAAAGTGCTGGGATTATAGGCGTGAGCCACTGCACCTGGCCTTCAAATTTTATTTATTTATTTTTACATGGGTGGGACCAAATTAGAAAGAGGTATGAAGATTGAAGAGGAGCTTGTGTTGCATCCTGCAGCCAATAAGAAACCACCATAGTTGCTTACCAGAGAGTGATAGGATGAAATTGATCAGAATCATTTTTTTTTTTTTTTTTTTTTTTTTGAGACGGAGTCTCGCTCTGTCGCCCAGGCTGGAGTGCAGTGGCGCGATCTCGGCTCACTGCAAGCTCCGCCTCCTGGGTTTACGCCATTCTCCTGCCTCAGCCTCCTGAGTAGCTGGGACTACAGGCGCCCGCCACCGCGCCCGGCTAATTTTTTGTATTTTTAGTAGAGACGGGGTTTCACCGTGGTCTCGATCTCCTGACCTTGTGATCCGCCTGCCTCGGCCTCCCAAAGTGCTGGGATTACAGGCGTGAGCCACCGCGCCCGGCCGATCAGAATCATTTTAATTCACCAAATAGCTGTTGGGGCAAGGCATTGTGCTAGATAGTGCAGCAATTCTCATAGAAATAATACAAATAAAAGTCATTTATTCTTGTTACATTTTACCTGTTCCACAACCAATGCACTCCTAAGTACACTGAGTAGACTGGACATCACCCCCAAACAACCTGCTAAGGTAGAGGAGGAAGGTTTCTAAATCCCTTTTTTATAGGAGATAACTGATGCTTAGATTGGCAAGTGAGGAAGTGAGGACTAGACATTCAGATGACAAATTCAGCTCTTTTGTAATGTACACTTACACAGAGTTTAACAACCTACAGATGATTTTCACACATATAATCCCTTTAATATTCCCAACCACCCTGCGAGGTATCTGCCTGGATCCTCATCCTGGGGACAAAGAAGGTGAGATTCAAACAAGTTCGGAGGATTTCTGAAGAACCCAGAGCTAGTCAAGTTCAGAGGATGGTACTGGGACCTGGTTTTTGTGATTCCACATCTAACCTGGCACCACCTCACGGCCTCTCTGAGTCCTTGTTCTACGGATCAGAACTTTGCCAGGCCCAGAGCCACAGCTTCTGTGTGAGCCATCCCTGTTGAAGCTCCTCACAGCCTTCTCAGACCTAGGGATAGCCATTGTGGGCAGACTCGGGTCCCGTGACTCCTTCTACTATTTATTTATTTATTTATTTATTTATTTATTTATTTATTTATTTTTTAATTAAGAGACAGAGTCTTGCTCTGTTACCCAGGCTGGTGGAACCTCAGACTCCCGGGTTCAAGCGATTCTCCTGCCTCAGCCTCCAGAGTAGCTGGAACTATAGGCACCCGCCACCACGCCCGACTATTTGTTTTGTATTTTTGGTAGAGACAGGGTTTCACCATGTTGGCCAGGATGGTCTTGATCTCTTGACCTATTGATCTGCCCACCTCGGCCTCCCAAAGTGCTGGGGTTACAGGTGTGAACCACCACACCCAGCGAACTCCTTCCACTGTTTTCTTTTCTTTTTTTTTTTTTTTTTGAGATAGGGTCTCACGCTGTTGCTCAGGCTGGAAAGCAGTAGCTGCAGCCTCGACCTCCAGGGCTCAAGGGATTCTCCCACTTCAGCTTCCCAAGTAACCGGGACCACACACACATACCACAATGCCCAGCTAATTTTGTTTTTGTTTTTGTTTTTTTGTAGAGAGGGACACTCAATATGTTGGCCAGGCTGGTCTTGACTCCTAAGCTCCAGTGATCCATCCACCTTGGCCTCTCAAAGTGCTGGGATTACAGACAGGAGACAGCACCTCACTCACTCCTTTCACTCTTAAAACTGTCACAAAAGACCTGGTGTGTTCTTACCACCAAAAACAACAAAAAAGTAAATATGAGTGGTGATGGATATGCTCATTAGCTTGATTATGGTGATCATTTCACAATGTATACATATATAAAAACATCACATCGTACACCTAAAATATACACAATATTTATTTTTCAATTATGCCTCAATAAAGTTGAAAAAAATCATTTAATATGAAAGGACTTTTCTGGCCGGGCATGGTGACTCATGCCTATAATTCCAGAACTTTGGGAGGCCAAGGCAGATGGATTTCCTGAGCCCAGGAGTTTAAGATCAGTCTGGGCAACATGGTAAAACGATGTCTCTACAAAAAGTACAAAAATTCCCTGGACATTGCGGCTTGAGTCTGTAGTACCAGCTACTCAAGAGGTTGAGGTGGGAGTATCTCCTAAGCCCAGGGAGTCAAGGCTGCAGTGAGCCGAGATGGTGCCACTGCACTCCAGCCTGGGTGACAGAGTGAGACCCTGTCTCAAAAAAAAAAAAAGAAACAAACAGAGAGACAGAGAGAGAGGGAGGGAGGGAGGGAGGGAGGGAGAGAGGGAGGGAGGGAAAGAAAAGAAAAAAAAGAAAAGAAAAAGGACTTTTCCTTTCTGGCTTAAACTAGGCTTTATTCATCTCAATTTCCCCTTCTCTCTCTCTCATTACCCCAAATCTTTATTTATTTGTTTTTTAATGGAATGATCCAGGAATTTGCATGCCATCCTGGTGCAGAGGCCATGCTAAGTTTCTCTGTATTGTTCTAACTTTTAGCATATGTGCTGTGGAAGCAAGCCTAAATCTTCATTGGTTTTTAAAAAATTATTATAAAAGTATGCATTCTTATTGTAGAAACAAAACCAAACCAAAGAAATATAAACATTTCTGACTTAGATTTGGGGGGAGTGGTAAATGCCTCTAATTTCAATAGGGAGTCATTTACAGTGGCAACAAATTACATAACACTGCTGTAAAAAGTATTGTGGTTGTTGAAAAAGTGACACCCTGGCCAGATCTGGTGGCTCACTCCTGTAATCCCAGCACTTTGGGAGGCAGAGGCAGGCGGATCGTGAGGTCAAGAGATTGAGACCATCCTGGCCAACATGGTGAAACCCCGTCTCTACTAAAAATACAAATATTAACTGGGTGTGGTGGTGCATGCGTGTAGCCCCAGCTACTCTGGAGGCTGAGGCAGAAGAATCGCTTGAACCCGGGAGGCAAAGTTGGCAGTGAGCCAAGATCGCACCACTGCACTCCAGCCTGGGGGACAGAGCGAGAGTCCGTCTCAAAAAAAAAAAAAAAAAAAGAAAGATAAAGTGACATCCTGCCTGCTTAACTAGTCTCCATCATCATCACTCACTGGGCCCCTGAAGCCATGTGAGTTTGCAACCCCTTCTGTACGCTCAGTCCTCATCGATGGACTGGTTACTCCCCTCATTGGGGTGGGGAAAATTCCAGCTAACATGTACAGGTCCCTGCTATGAACTAAGTGCCTTTCCATGTATTACGTCATCAGATCCCAGGGACTAGCCTTAGAGGAAAGGCACTGCTCTGCTTATTTTTCAGATAAGGGCATGGGTCACGTAGCCCGTGCAAGGTCAACACTAGTGAATACAGGACTCTAGTCAAATGTAGAAATTTAATTCTGAACCCTGTGCGTTTAACTCTAGACTGTACCGCCTCCCTAAAGAGACCCAAACCATGCCTTACAGTGACCTTGAAGGATAAACGCAGGTCCAGCAGAGGGTCTAACATCCAGGGAAACCTCCCTGGAGAGCTTGGGCTTCACTAGGGATTCTTGGTTTTTTTTTTTGTTTGTTTGTTTGTTTGTTTGTTTTGAGACGGAGTCTCGCTCTGTCGCCCAGCCCAGGCTGGTGTGCAGTGGCGCGATCTCGGCTCACTGCAAGCTCCGCCTCCCGGGTTCACGCCATTCTCCTGCCTCAGCCTCCCGAGTAGCTGGGACTACAGGCACCCACAACCGCGCCCGGCTAATTTTTTGTATTTTTAGTAGAGACGGGGTTTCACCGTGGTCTCGATCTCCTGACCTTGTGATCCGCCCGCCTCGGCCTCCCAAAGTGCTGGGATTACAGGCGTGAGCCACCGCGCCCGGCTCACTAGGGATTCTTGGCTCCAAATGGAATAAGTCCTGAATGGGTGCCTTTCGGGTTGGGTGACAAGCCAAGGGAAAGATATTCTGGGGGAAAGGGACGGGACAATAGGAAAGCAAAGTCTCTTTAGCACACTCCATGTTGATTTCTGTTTTTCGAATCATCAAGTTTCCTTTCCTCCCTCCCTCCCTCCCTCCCTCCCTCCCTCCCTCCCTTCCTTCCTTTCCTTCTTTTTTCTCAATCTCTCCTTTTTCATCCAACTGAAACCTGTGGGAAATGCTGGTATCTTCCTGAGCTGAAACCTTTTAAAAAATTTTTTAATCTGATTTCAGAGAGGCATGTGTTGATCCCTCCATTGTCTATGATGGAACAAAATCTCAGACCCGTAATTATCTCTTCTCCTGGCAGGCCTTAAGATGAAACAGACAGGAAGACCTGAGCGGATTCTTCTCAGATGCCACCTCTTAGCACTGGGCTTTGCGAGCCTGTTATTTGGGGCGCTGCAGAAGGCAAGGCCCTATCCCGCCAAGGATCAATGGGAAAATAAGCAGTTGCTTGTGAATAGACTGCGGTCTCCTGCAGTTGTCAGGCCTCCTTGGTA
Source organism: Macaca nemestrina (assembly GCF_043159975.1). Lineage (NCBI taxonomy): Eukaryota > Metazoa > Chordata > Mammalia > Primates > Cercopithecidae > Macaca > Macaca nemestrina. Next base: position 102,994,393 of record NC_092137.1, read on the forward strand.
ATGGCTATTTATCCCCACTTAATTGCTACCTGGGTTCCCCTCATTCTGTGCTGGCTGGCACTTCCCACCACTGCCACCCTGGGCAAACTCAGGGCAGCCTGCAGAGGTGCAGCATGCCTGCCCGCCAGCCCCTTCACAGAAGCTGAAGATGCTGGTGACCTCAGCAAGCCTGCATCAGTGACACCACCCTTTACTGCCTCTCTACTGGGTGGTGTTACCCTGATCATCAATGCCTCGTGCCAGCTGTACTGGCTCAGCCCTGGGATCTACTTGCCAGCCATGCTTAGTGTCCAGGTGGTTCATGGGTAGACCTGAGTGATAGTACTTCTATTTGACAACAAACAGTCTGAAGCTGGAAAAAAAAAAAAAAGGAAAGAAAAAAAAAGTGTGTTCCTGGAAAGTGGAAGAGCCCAGAGAACTTCAGAGAAAGGGCATCTAAGCCCATCCATGTCTGGATCTCATTATGTGATATGATAAATGGATACCTTTAAAATAAGAGAGAAAAACACATTAGTACCTAAGTAAAAATCCAACACAAAATATGATAAACCAAACCACACATTATAGCATGAGTAAATTTGACAAATATAAACTAGCTTGAACTTGGAAAATCAAATCCTGTAATTTATAATCATCAAGAAGATGATTCCCATCACGGAATGGGAGAAAATATTTGTACATTATCTACTAGACAGTGGCCTAGTATCGAAAATATATAAAGAACAATGACAGCTTAATGATAGAAAAAAACAATGCTAGCCTGACAAAGGCAAGGCAAAAAAAAAAAAAAGATAATCCAATTGAAAAAGATTTGAACAGACATTTCTACAAAGAAAATATACAAATTGGGCGGGGCATAGTGGCTCATATCTGTAATCCCATTACTTTGGGAGGCTGAGGGAGGAACCCTTGAGGCCAGGAGTTTGAGATCAGCCTGAGCAACATAGCGAGACCTCATCTTTACTAAAAGAAAAAAAATTAGCTGGGCATGGTGGCTTGTGCCAGTAGTTCCCACTACTTGGGAGGCTGAGGTAGAATGATGACTTGGGCTCAGGAATTTGAGGCTGCAGTGGGCTGAGACTGAGCCACTGTACTCCAATCTAGGCAACAGAACAAGTCCCTATCTCAAAAAATAAATCAATAAATAATGCAAATGGCCAATAAGCACATGAAACAATGTTCAACACAATCATTGGGAAAATGCAAACCAAAATTACAATGGGCTACCATTTCACATCCACCAGGATGGCTATAATCAGACATATAGACAATAATAAGTATAGACAAGGAAAAATCAGAACCTCATACATTGCTACTGATAATGTAAAATGGTGCAGCCACTTACATGCTGGAAAAAGTATGGCAGTGCCTCAAAAGTCAAACATGGAATTACTATACAATCCTATGAATAAAATTGACCAGCACTTCTACTCTTAGTTCACAAGAACTGAAAACGTTATGTCCATGCAAAAGCTTGAACATGAATATTCATAGCAGCATTATTTACAATATCCAGCAAGTAGAAACAACCCAAATGTCTATCATCAGATAAATGGATAAATAAAATGTAGTACAGGTTGAGTATTCCAAATCTGATAATCTGAAATATAAAATCTGAAGCTTTTTGAGCACTGACATGATGCTCAAAGGAAATGTTGATTGGAACATTTAGAATTTTGGACTTTTGGATTTGGGATGCTCAACCAGTAAGTATAATGCAAATATTCCCAAATTTTTTAAAAATCCAAAATTTGAAACATTTCTGGTCCCAAACATTTTGAATAAAGGCTATTCAACCTGTGTATTCATACAATGGAATATTACAGAGTAATGAAAACAAATTTGGTATGATACATACTACAATGTGGATGAGCCTGAAAAACATTATGCTACAGGTGGATGTGGTAGCTCAAGCCTGTCATACCAGTACTTTGGGAGGCCAAAGCAGGAGTTTGAGACCAGCCTGGCCAACATAGTGAAACCCCATCTCTACTGAAAATGCAAAAATTAGCCAGGCATGGTGGTGCATGCCTGTAATCCCAGCTACTTGGGAGGCTGGAGCACCAGAATCTCTTGAACCTGGGAGGTGAAGGTTACAATGAGCCAAGATTGCCTGAGCACTCTGTCTCAACAAAACAAAACAAAACAAATTATGCTGAGTGAAAGAAGCCAGTTGCGAAAGGCCAACCGTGTATGACTCTATTTACATTCATGTGAAATGAACAGAATAGGCAAATCCATGGAGACGGAAAGTACATTAGTGATTGCCAGGGGCTAGGGGAGGAAGAAATGGGGAGTGCTTGCTAAGGAGTATGAGGATTTCTTTTTTTGAGAGAGAGAGTTTCGCTCTGTCACCCAGGCTGGACTGCACTGGCATGATCTCAGCTCACTGCAACCTCTGCCTCCTGGGTTCAAGAGTATGAGGATTTTGGGGGGGTTGATGGAAGGTTCTCAAATTAGACAGTGGTAATGATTGCACAACTTTATGAATACCCTAAAGGCCACCAAGTAGTACACTTCTAAAGCATGACTTTTATGGCATGCAAATTATATATCCATTTTTTTAAGTCTAAAGCACAGTTCTCTCAAACAGCTGACGGTCTTCAGTGTTCAAACACTGCTGTTCAACATCATCTAATTATCAATAACTTAGGTTTTTATTTTCTGAGGTGACCACAAATCACATTATTCTTGATGAATTAATTGATTCATGACCTCCTAAAAGACAAAAAATGGAAAGAAGTTCAGAAAATAAATAGCATTAATTATTCAAATTTTAATTAATAAGAATGTAAAACATTTTTCCTAAGCAACAAGGAAAATAATAGTCATGTCGGTAGACCTGGAGACACCTCCACACGATGATGTGACGAGTGACTTTAGGACTCAAACATGACACAAAGACTCTCATGTTCTGATTTGTTCACTTATTCATCTCTCAAACTACTACGGTTGTTAATATGTGCTGGGCCCTGGGGAGAGACTGTGAGTTTCCTCAAAGACCTCAATGTCTAAGGTAAGAGGTAAACCTGTGACCAAATCCTTGTAGTGCTGAGGATAATGTGCTAGAAGGGTCATCACGCAATGTTCTAGGTCCAGCAGTGGCCTGACTGACAGTGCAATTGTTTTCACGCACAGATATTCTCAAAGGTCCCAGAATCAGCCCAGCATTTAACTGCATTTCCTCTCTCACCAGCAGCATTTTCTCCAGGTATATGTTATTACCCCAAATCATCAACTGACAGCACAATCGTGACCTCTACAATGTTTTAAAAATGTGAAGTAAGTAGCCATGGACAGTAGCACATCACCTATGGGACCCGCTACTTGGGAGGCTCAGCCCAGGGGGATTGCTTGAACCCAGGACTTCAGGGGTGCCTTACACTGTACTATGATTATGCCTGTGAATAGCCACTGCACTCTAACCTGGGCAACATAGCTAGACCCTGTCTTTTAAAAAATTAGCCTGGAGTGGTGGTGCACCTGTAGTCCTAGCTACTGGGGAAGCGGAGATGGGAGGATCCTTGAGCCCAGGAATTTGAGGCTGCAGCCAGCTATGATGATACCACTGCACTCTAGACTGGGTGGCAGAGCAAGAGCCTGTCTTAAGAAAAACAAATAAGGCCGGGCGCGGTGGCTCACGCCTGTAATCCCAGCACTTTGGGAGGCCGAGACGGGCGGATCACAAGGTCAGGAGATCGAGACCACGGTGAAACCCTGTCTCTACTAAAAATACAAAAAATTAGCCGGGCGCGATTGTGGGCGCCTGTAGTCCCAGCTACTCGGGAGGCTGAGGCAGGAGAATGGCGTGAACCCGGGAGGCGGAGCTTGCAGTGAGCCGAGATCGCGCCACTGCACTCCAGCCTGGGCGACAGAGCGAGACTCCGTCTCAAAAAAAAAAAAAAAAGGAAAAACAAATAAATAAAAATTAAAGTTTTTTTTTTTTTTTTTTTTTTTTTTTTTTTTTTTTTTGAGACAGAGTCTGGCTCTGTCGCCCAGGCTGGAGTGCAGTGGCGCGATCTCGGCTCACTGCAAGCTCCGCCTCCCGGGTTCACGCCATTCTCCTGCCTCAGCCTCCTGAGTAGCTCGGACTACAGGCGCCCACCACCACACCTGGCTAATTTTTTGTATTTTTTAGTAGAGACGGGGTTTCACCGTGTTAGCCAGGATGGTCTCGATCTTCAGACCTCATGATCCGCCCGCCTTGGCCTCCCAAAGTGCTGGGATTACAGGCATGAGCCACCGTGCCCGGCCAAAATTAAAAGTTTTAAACAAATCGGCAACATATAAAAAATAGTGGCCAGGCACAGTGGCTCATGCCTGTAACCCCAGCAACTCGGGAGGCCAATGTAGGAGAATTGCTTGAGACCAGGAGTTCGAGATCAGTCTGGGCAACATAGCAAGACCCTGTACTCTACAAAAAAAAAAAAATTAGTTTATAAAAATAAATAAATAAATGTGTAATAACAATTAAAAGGTTTTAAATAAAAATCAAAATGTCTAGTTTCTTTTAAAAATCTGGGCTGGGTGCCGTGACTCATGCCTGTAATCCCAGCACTTTGGGAGGCTGAGGCAGGCGGATAACTTGAGGTCAGGAGTTCAAGACCAGCCAAGCCGACAGGGTGAAACCCCGTCTCTACTAAAATACAAAAACTGGCCAGGCGTGGTGGCACACACCTATAATCCCAGCTACTTGGGAGGCTTGAACCTGGGAGGTGGTGGTTGCAATGAGCAGAGATCACGCCACTGCACTCCAGCCTGGGTGACAGGGCAAGACTCTGTCTCAAAAAAAAAAAAAAAAAAAAAAAAAAAAACCTGGGCTGGGCTGAGTGTGGTGGCTTACTCCTACAATCCAAGCACTTTGGGAGGTGGATTGCTTGAACCCCAGGAGTTCAAGACCAGCCTGGGCAACACGCGAAACCCCGTCTCCACAAAAATACAAAAATTAGGTGGGAATGGTGGCGTGTGCCTATAGTCCCAGCTAATTGAAAGGCTCAGGAGGGGGGACCACTTGAGCTCAGGAGTTCAAAGCTGTAGTGAGTTATGATCATGCCACTGCACTCCAGTCTGGGTGACACAGCAATATACTGTGTTTAAAATAAACAAATAAATAAAATATATTTTTTAAAAACCTGGCAGTGCTGGACCTCTCTACTGGCATATAACTCCAAGCTAGCATAGAATAGTAGCTGTTTCCACTCATCAGATGCACAAATGGACCAAGACTTTCATACCTGCCTAGGATTGATAAACTGGGTGTTGGGTTCAAGGGGCTGCATTATGCTGTCATCTCTTCTTTGCATGTATTTTTAGATGTCTATAATAATAGGTTTAAAGCAAACAAAAAAAGTCAGGGTATGCATTCTTCAATTGGCCACAGTCCCCACCTTGTGCTATGTAATTGAGGCAGAGTGTTGGTTACCATTCACTGGAATTGAGCTACTATTTGTCTTAGTAGTATTAAAAGTCTACTGATGGCCGGATGTGATGACTCACACCTGTATCCCGGCACTTTGGGAGGCCGAGACGGGTGGATCACTTGAGGCCAAGAGTTTGAGACCCTCCTGGCCAACATGGTGAAAGCCCCGTTTCTACTAAAATACAAAAGATTAGCCAGGCATGGTGGTACGCACCTGTAGTCCCAGCTACTAGGGAGGCTGAGGCAGGGGAATCGCTTGAACCCAGGAGGCAGAGATTGCAGTGAGCTGAGATCGTGCCATTGCACTCCAGCCTGGTGACAGAGCAAGACTTTGTCTCACAAAAAAACAAAAAAAAAGATAGTCTACTGACATGTTTTTCACACCTCTCCTGTTTGTCTTATTTTCTTTTCCTGTGTGTGGCTCCTGTACACTCCTTCGAGTACACTGTCTCTAAAAGAAGTCTTGGCCAATGGCCAAACTCTGCCCACAGATGTGTTTTGCTTGGCCCAAAGAATGTTTTCCTTAATAAGAATGCCACAGGTGGGCATCACTTGCTAGTTTTCCTAGTCCTCGCCCCCCACTACCTTGTGATCCTCTGGCCCAATACACATTTATGTTCCTTACCTTGTCCCTGTAGGCGTCTGAATTTTAGAATCGAAGACAAGAAAGACAGTGATTGTATTCAGGATTTCTACTGGTATATGGATGGACCCTGCAAATCTTCAAGAGGCGTGGAAGTCCTGTCTGCCATTAATCCTTTCCATTTAGTGATTGTTGTAAATATCTTCTATTTGGGGGGTTTAAAATAGCTCTTTATCTTTCTTAATCTTTGACTAAATGAGCAGCTATGTTCTGCCCAATATTGGTCAATATCATCACCTCCATCTCTGACTATGTCTCATTATTATTAAATGTTCAACAGAACCGGGTGACAGTGAGTAACTAACTCAATATGACCAAATATAGTTTATACTCAAGAAAATGCAGACAGTCTATGATCACTTCAAAAACTTACAAGCTTCCCAGTAGAGGGGAAAAAAATGCAACACCAAATAGGTGTAAGATATTATTATATCTCTACTGAGTTGATTTCAAAAATGAAAAGGGTAACATTCTGTGATTACGAGAAACAGGTTCGCTTGCACATCACTTGGTAGCTGCAAATTGTTGGATCAGGTAAGTAACTTGCAAATATTATAATAGGCATGGTTAGGTAATTTCATTGGAAGATAAACCCCCTCAAAAAATAACCAAAAATGAAGCAGACAAAGATATTTCTACTAGTACCATTTATAAGATTAAAAAAAAAAAAGTAAGCAAATCCCAATGCCAAAAATAAGTGATAGACTAAGAAAACTTTCATTTATTATCATTATTATTAGAGATGAAGTCTTTTTTTTTTTTTTTTTTTTTTTTTGAGACGGAGTCTCGCTCTGTCACCCAGGCTGGAGTGCTGTGGCCGGATCTCAGCTCACTGCAAGCTCCGCCTCCCGGGTTCACGCCATTCTCCTGCCTCAGCCTCCTGAGTAGCTGGGACTACAGGCGCCCGCCACCTCACCCGGCTAGTTGTTTGTATTTTTTAGTAGAGACAGGGTTTCACCGTGTTAGCCAGGATGGTCTCGATCTCCTGACCTCGTGATTCGCCCGTCTCGGCCTCCCAAAGTGCTGGGATTACAGGCTTGAGCCACCGCGCCCGGCCAGAGATGAAGTCTTGCTCTGTCTCCCAGGCTGGAGTACAGTGGAGCCATCATAGCTCACTGCAGCCTTGAACTCCAGGGCTCAAGTGATCCTCTCACTTCAGCTTCCTGAGTAGTTGGGACTACAGATGCACACCATGATGCCTGGCTAATTGTTTATGTTTTGTAGAGATGGGGTTTCACCATGTTTCCCTGGCTGGTCTTGAACTCCTGACCTCAAGCCATCTTCCTACCTCAGCCTCCCAAAGTGTTGGGATCACAGATATAGTATAGTTTTGATGTTTGTCCCTTCCATATCTCATGTTGAAATGCGATTCCAAATGTTGGATGTGAGGCTTAGTAGGATGTTTGGGTCATAAGGGTGGATCCTTCATGAATGACATCCTTCCCCTCCCAGTGGTAATGAGATCTGGCTGTTTAAAAGATTCTAGGACCTCCCCCTTCTCTCTCTTGCTTTTTTTCTCACCATATGACACCCCTGCACTTGTTCACCCTTTGTCTTCCACCATGATTGTAAGTTTCTTTTTTTCTTTCTTCCTTTATTTTCTTTTCTTTTCTTTTTTTTTTTTTTTCTTTGTCTTTTTGAGATGGAGTCTCATTCTATCACCCAGGCTAGAGTACAGCAACATGATCTCGACCGACTGTAACTTCCACCTTCAAGGTTCAAGTGATTCTCCTGCTTCAGCCTCCCAAGTAGCTGCGACTACAGGTGCATGCCACCATGCTCAGCTAGTTTTTGTATTTTTAGTAGAGACAGGGTTTGGCCATGTTGGCAAGGCTGGTCTTGAACTCCTGACCTCAGGTGATCCGCCTGCCTTGGTCTCCCAGAGTGCTGAGATTACAGATGTGAGCCACCACATCTGGCACCCATTATCATAAGTGTCTTTAGCCTTTACCAAAAGTTGACCAGATACTGGTGCCATGCTTGCATAGCCTGCAGAACTATGATCCAAATAAACCTCTTTTTAAATAAATTACCCAGCCTCAGGCTTTCCTTTAGAGCAATACAAATGAACTGACACAGAAAATTGGCACTGAGGAGTGGGGTGCTGCTAGAAAGCTATCTGAAGATGTGGAAGCAGCTTTGGAACTGTGTATTGGGCAGAGATTGGAAGAGTTTGGAGGTCACAGAAGAAAACAGGAAGATGAGGGACAGTTTGGAATGTCTTGGAGACTGGGTAAGTGGCTGTGACACAAATGCTGATGAAATGTTAACAGTAAAGACCAGTCTGAGGAAGTCTCAGATGGAAATGAGGAACCTCAAACTGAAAAAAAAAAACAAACCTCGAATGTGTTATGCCTTAGCAAAGAGCTTGGCTGGATTGTGTCCATGATCTAGGAATTTGTGGAAGGTTTAACTTAAGAGTGGTGGAAGAAATTTTTTTTTCTTTTTTTTTTTTTTGAGGCAGAGTCTCATTCTGTCGCCAAGGCTGGAGTACAACGGTGCGATCTTGGCTCACTGCAACCCCCCCTCCCCAGTTCAAGCTATTCTCCTGCCTCGGCCTCCCAAATAGCTGGGATTACAGGCACCCACCGCCACGCCTGGTTAATTTTTTGTATTTTTAGTAGAGACAGGGTTTCGCCATGTTGGCCAGGCTGGTCTCAAACTTCTGATGTCAGGTGATCCCCCCGCCTTGGCCTTCCAAAGTGCTGGGATTACAGGCATGAGCCACCATGCCTGGCCAGGTCGAAGAAATTTCTAAGCTGCAACGTGTTCGAGATGAAGATGTGGCCTGGTCAAACAACCTATGGTCAGGTACAGGAGGAAAGCAATGACTTAAAGTTGGAACTTATAATTAAAAGGGAGGCAGAGTACAAAAATTTGGAATATTTGCAACCTGGCCCCATGGTAGAGAAGGACAAAGCATTTTCAGGGCCGGGTGTGGTGGCTCATGGTGAAACCCCGTCTCTACTGAAAATACAAAAATTAGCCGGGTGTGGTGATGCATGCCTATAATCCCAGTTACTAAGGAGGCTGAGGCAGGAGAATCGCTGGAAGCCGGGAGGCAGAGGCTGTAGTGAGCTGAGAATGCGCCACTGCACTCTAGCCTGGGTGACAGAGTGAGACTCCGTCTCAGGGAAAAAAAAAAAAAAAGACTATAACAAAAAACATAAATGTGTGTGTGTGTGTGTGTGTATATATATATATATCTCAAAGCTTGAACCACAACACCCCCTGGCACATAAAAAAAAACTGTAAATCTCTGATTGTTCTTTAATTATTTCTATGTATATGTCATATCAGCTCAGGTCAATTGTAAACACACGTTTTAGGAATAGTGAATGGCATCACCATAATTTATATAGTGTATAATCTACCCAACTGTTCCTGTCTGTCCTGATTACGTTTAGTTTTATATGTGGAGGTTAAAAGGTTTTGCTGTGATGCTCTTTCTGTATTCTTTAAGTTTTCTGATCTTCCTGATCTTCCTAAGAAATACAGAGAACAATCCCACTCCTCAGAATGACCTGAAGCTATCCTGCCACCTTTTAAGTAGACTGCTATTGATTATTTAATTTATTGAATAATTCATTTAGCAAACACGATTTGGGTAACAACTAGGGTCCAGGCTCTGTGCCCAAGCAATGAAAAGAATAAGATTCCCCAACTGCAAAAGAACCAACATAAAATTGTCCTCATGGGGATTAGAAAATTAAAATTCAAAAGTCAAAAATATCTCTCCTTTCTTTTTTCCTTAAAGAGAAAACAGTTGTCAAAAAGAAAATTTGTTTTGAGACAGAGTCTCGCTATACTGCCCAGGCTGAAGTGCAGTGGCTATTGACAGGTACAATAATTGCACACTGTAGCCTCGAACTCCAGAGCTCAACTCCTCGATCCTCCTGCCTCAGCCTACTGAGTAGCTGGGACTACAGGTGTGTACCACTGTGCCCAACTATCTCCTTTACGTTCTACTTAAAATAATACACAAACTTCCTACAGCTTTTTGAAACTACTCACTTTAGTTAGTATCTATTCCCCGCTTTCTTTTATCTACAAAATGAGGGTAAAGATGTGAATAATCTACGTCCGATTAGCAACAAGCTACTTAACCAGAAAACACCAAAGAGGTGGTTGGGAGCAGTTCATGAGCAAATAAATTTGGAAAATGAGTCAAGTCATATTCCATATTGGGAATTTACATACATATTCACTTATTAAAGGGCCTGAAAAATAATATTTTAACTTTGGCTAATCCAGAATTTCCAAAACATATCTGACAATAGAACCATTTTTTTTCATAGATTTTCCAGCACTAACTTTAGGGACTGGTGAAGTGTGAGTCATAGGCATTCTATATGAGAATCACCTGAGGGTAACTTTATCAAAATCTTGCAAAGAGACTTTCAAGGGTTTAAGTTAACATTTAGATCATTAATGCTTTACAGGTAACAGTGCGTTAATGGCCAGGAGGACTAGTAGCCAGAGAGCAGAAATGGGCAGGATGAGTGTCAGGAATGTCCTGGGAAACTCCAGGCTGATGACAATAGGAATGAATTAGGAATCAAGCACCTAAATTTTAGTCCTGGTGTCCCCTCAAACTCATGTTTCATCCTGGGGAAGCCACTTTCCTCCCCGGACCATCTGTTAAGGGAGGGGTTGAATTAGACTGGTTGGCACTACCCCATAGGGTGTGGAAATGTATGAGGCCATTTTTACTTGTCAGTGACTAGGAGGATCACTACTGACATGTAGCATGGAAAAGGTCTATGGATGCTAGAGATTTGTGGCATGACAGATAGTTTCACACCTTGAAGGTTGCATGATTTTCTAACGTTCCTCTGGACATTCACATAGGAGGTTAAAAAAAAAAAACCATAAACCTGATTATTTTGGATACCAATGATCCAAGCCTACAACCTAATCTCAAACTGTACATAAATGGTTTAATATGCACTAAAATTTCCAGGAATGCAACTACATTGCAAATTGAGACAGTTGGACTTGATATATTCTGAACTTTGCCAAGAACTTTGGAATATTGCATCACTACTCGTAGGTTTTAATTAAATTACCAATATTTCAAGTCTGTATTAGTCTTCGCTTGTAGCTATAACATTCACGTTGACTCTATGTAGGGGTTTAAGCCTCTGAATGTTACATCATCTAGAGCAGGCTAAAGTGTCAGTAGGCTGATAAGGCGTCTGCACTAGAATGTTTCTGTTAACATCTTGCTTCTTTCATCAAGAAAGTCTTTGGCTGGGTGCGGTGGCTCACGCCTGTAATTCCAGCACTTTGGGAGGCCAAGGCCCATGGATCACTCGAGGTCAGGAGTTTGAGACCAGACTGGCCAACATGGTGAAACCCTGTCTCTACTAAAAATACAAAAATTAGGCTGGGCGCACAGTGGCTCATGCCTGTAATCCCGGCATTTTGGGAGGCCGAGGCAGGTGGATCACCTGAGGTCAGGAGTTTGAGACCAGCCTTGCCAACATGATGAATCCCCATTTCTACTAAAAATACAAAAATTATCCCAGGTGTGGGGTGCTACTTGGGAGGCTGAGGCAGGAGAATTGCTTGAATCTGGGAGGCAATGGTTGCAGTGAGCCAAGATCGGGCCATTGCACTCTAGCCTGGGTGACAAAAACGAAACTCCATCCTCCCCCCAAAAATAAAAAAATTAGCTGGGTGTGGTGGCACATGCCTATAATCCCAGCTGCTCGGGAGGCTGAGGATGGAAAATCACTTGAACCCAGGAGGCAGAGGTTGTAGTGAGCTGAGATCGCAACACTGCACTCCAGACTGGAAGACAGAGGGAGACTCCGTTTCAAAAAAAAACAAAAAACAAAAAACAGAAAAGTTGGCTGGGCGTGGTGGCTTACACCTGTAATCCCAGCACTTTGGGAGGCCAAGGCAGGTGGTTCATGAGATCAGGAGATCAAGACCATCCTGGCTAACATGGTGAAGCCCTGTCTCTACTAAAAACACACACACACACACACACACACACACACACACACACACAAAAAAAATTAGCCAGGCATGGTGGCATGTGCCTGTAGTCCCAGCTACTCGGGAGACTGAGGCAGGAGAATCACTTGAACCCAGGAGGCAGAAGTTGCAGTGAGCCGAGACTGCGCCACTGCACTCCAGCCTGGGTGACAGGGTGAGACTCTGTCTCAAAAAAGAAAACAAACAAACAAGTCTTAAAAGGAAATTTTTTTTAAATAAAGAAAGGGTCTCACTATGTTGTCCAGGCTGGTCTTGAACTGCTGGGTTCAAACTAGCCTCCTGTCTTGGCATGAGCCACTGTGCCTTGTAAAGAAAGTCTTGCTTGATGGAGACTAAAAACAATGTCAACAAAACTAGTGTGCTTAGTGATGTATTGGTTTTTATTCTGGTGTAAGTTTTTACCTCATTGCAGACCAGTAACAATTTATTTTATGTTTACAGCAAATTGTTCTTTTATAGTCATGTATATAAACTTTATTATAGATGTATTTTATTTCAGAAAAGGAAAGCGGACATAACAAATATTGGTTATGAAAAAAGAAAACTGGGCACAATGGGATTAATATCATTGGATCTAAGGGTGGATTGCCAAGGGCAGGGGCAGGGCATGGCAGCATTGGGTGAGGGGCTTTAGTTTGCCCATAGCATCATTAGCTACCCCACTCAGTTCTCTGATAAGGATAATTGAGAAATCTCAACTTGGCATAAAGAGAGTGCAGGTCAGTTGCCACCTTAGGACATCTCTTTCAAACAGAACACAGGCCATGAGCCCCATCTATGTAGAAAGTCTGGGGCACTCTGCTAGTGAAGTCTAAGTTCTTTGTCAGACTTTTTGTTCCCAGTCTATTTCTACATCTTTCGAGATTTGCAGTTCTATGTCTTGACCTATCAGTATAGCTACCCAAGTCACAGAAAGAATTGTGTTCTTCTCTATCTTCTCTATCAGGAGAGCAATTCAATGCTTTTCCCACCCCTAAAACAAGGATAATTACCTCCTTCATTTCCCTGTCCCCTGAATGTGTACTGGGAAATTGAGGAGAGTAAATTTTCTTTAGATAATCAATGCAATTCAGCCCAGCAAGAGTTAAAGCTGGCTTCCTGTCTCTGCTGGGGAGCCAGGCTGGACGGGGCTCCTCCTGAACTGGGCGCAGATGCCGCCATGCTTTGTTGATTACAATCTCCCACACCAAGGAGGCTTTGACTAGGTTTGACATAATCAGCTCACAGCCTCTGCCTGCACTCTTTCACAAACAGGCCATTTTCACATCTTTTTCATGGAATCCGACAAGCGGAAAAATAATTAATGTTACCTCAGCCCAACAATGACCCTGGCTCTGATTCAAAAAGAAGGCATGTTGCATAAACTGCCCTTTAATTGAGGGTTGGGGGCAGACCCCACATACTCCTGTATCGGTTCTGCCTCCCTGGCCAAGGATGATTAAGGCTTTCCTAAGATTGAGGACCCATGGTCACTGAGTACTACTCAGTTTCAGGTTCAAAGAGCTTCCGTGAAAGAATTATGTTCATGGTATTTAGCAAGCACAGACCTGTTGTGCTGGTCAGAGAATTCCAGATGGTTGGTTGTTCCCATTTTACTGATAAAAACAAAGTGACTTCCTCTTTGCAGAAAACACAAAATTAGAACCCATAACTATTTTTCAATGTTTCTTTTCTTTCTCTTGAAAAAGAAAATACAAATGTTTTTTGTTGTGGCAGTCTGTGTGGTCACCTTCACTGCTGTGGTGAGTGTGAAATGGTGCAGCCACTTTGGAAAATAATCTGTAAGTTTTTCAAACGGTTAAATGTAGAGTTACTATTTGATCCAGCAATTCCACTTCTAGATACATATCCAAGAGAAACGAAAACATACATTCACACAAAAAGCTGTACCTGAATATTCGTGGCAGTATTATTCATAATAGCCAAGAAGTGAACACAACACAAATGTACATCAGCTGATAAATGGATAAATAAAATGTGGTATATCCATGCAATGGAATAGTATTTGATCATAAAAAGGAATGAAGGACTGATGTTTTAACATGGGTGAACCTTCAAAACATGCTAAGAAGTCCGTCACACACACACACAAAATGCATATTATTTTATTTATACGAAATATTCAGAATGGGCAGATGTAGACAGACAGAAAGATTAGTGGTTGTTTCAGGCTAAGGAGCATAAATGATTGAGGGGTAAATAGCTAAGGAATGTGACATTTATTTTTGAAGTGATGAAAATATTCAGTGGCTCACTCCTGTAATTCTAGCACTTTGGGAGGCCAAGGCAGGCGATCACCTGAGGTCAGTCAGGAGTTTGAGACCAGCCTGGCCAACATGGCAAAACCCTGTCTCTACTAAAAATACAAAAATTAGCTGGGTGTGATGGCAGGCACCTGTAATCCCAGCTACTTGGTAGGCTGAGGCAGGAGAATTGCCTGAACCTGGGAGGTGAAAGTTGCAGTGAGCCGAGATCGCACCACTGTACTCTAGCCTGGGTGACAGAGTAAGACAGCGTCTCAAAAAAAAAAAAAGAAAATATTCTAAAATTGATTATAGTATTTGTTACATAACTCTATGACTATACTGAAAATTATTAAACTGTACACTTAACAAAAAGTATAAAGTGTACCCCAAAAATAATTACTCTAGAAAAATAATTGTCAAATTGTGGGCCAAGAACCCTGAAGATTCTGAAGGTTTTGCAGGGGTTTCTGTGAGTTTTTTACCTTTTCAACTATATACTCATGTGAAGCTGGATTTCCTTTTTCAAAATCATTCAGCCCAAAATATCATGAATTTCTTTAATTTAGCAATAAAACATAGTACAATGGATTGAATAAAAAAGCAAAGATATGAATCAAAGTGTCCATTTTTTTACCAAGCCATAAGAAATCTTCAATAATTTAAAAAGAAATAGACTTAACACGGTCATCAGAGAAAATCTGTAAAATATGGAAAAGTGAAAAAAGACAGTAGGCCGGGCGCGGTGGCTCACGCCTGTAATCCCAGCACTTTGGGAGGCGGAGACGGGCGGATCACGAGGTCAGGAGATCGAGACCATCCTGGCTAACACGGTGAAACCCCGTCTCTACTAAAAAATACAAAAAACTAGCCGGGCGAGGTGGCGGGCGCCTGTAGTCCCAGCTACTCGGGAGGCTGAGGCAGGAGAATGGCATGAACCCGGGAGGTGGAGCTTGCAGTGAGCCGAGATCCGGCCACTGCACTCCAGCCTGGGTGACAGAGCGAGACTCCGTTTCAAAAAAAAAAAAAAGACAGTAAATATCTTTCAGGATCTGACCAACCACAGGGAACGACTGATGGCACGTGGGCATGCTTCCATCTGGTCTTTTTCTGCCTCCTTGAGTCCCACCCACATCTTGTGAAGTGGTGAAGCTGTGGCAAGGGACCCAGCTCTGTTGAGCAAGCCTCTTCTCTCTTTGTCTTTCCACCATTCTCTTACAAGTAGAATAGCCAACATCCGCCTTGCTTCAGGGTGGCAGGATCCCATTTATAACTGCTTAAGACTATGTTTACTTACTGAATACAACAGTAGCACATGATCATTCAAAAAAAATATTGTGTGTGTGCATCTGTGCATCATGAATGTATAAAGCCGAAAGCAGGCTGATACGGTGTGCACTGGATCCAGGTGGCAAGTGCAAACGCATCTCTTAAACTCGCCAACCCCAAATCCCGTAAAATGACAGAAAAGTGGCTTAACGATCAGTTTATTATAGCAAATAAGAACAGATGTCACTAACAGACCAGAAATCATGAAGAATTCCCAGAAGACAGCATGTAGAATGGAAACAGATGAATGAGAGGAGAAACTCCAAACATACTCTGTCAAAAACTACAGATGAAGAAAAAGAAATCCAGAGAAACACCAAATTCCAAGTCAAATAATAGATTCACTGTCTCTTGTCTGCAATTCTTAAATCCAAAAGGTTCTCAAAACAGAAAGATCTTTTCCCCCTAAGTTTGGTACAAACTCATTTGCAGCAAAATCTGACCAGGACTGATGTAAAGCTATTTGTAGATTTTATTTCTTACTTCGTGTGAATATTCATTTCTTTCTTTGCAAAAAAATTAATATGTCTGATTACAGGATGCTACCCTAGACCCGTTGGAAGCATTATGAAATATCAGTAGATGCTATGCTAGTTAACAGAGTATCAACATGATTGGATTGAAAGATGCAAAGTATTGAGTCTGGGTTTTTCTGTGAGGATGTTTCCAAAGGAGATTAATATTTGAGTCAGTGGGCTGGGGAAGGCAGACCCACCCTTAATCTGGTGGACACAACCTAATCAGCTGTCATCGAATATAAAGCAGGCAGAAAAAAGTGAAAAGGCGAGATAGGCCTAGCCTCCCAGCCTACATGTTTCTCCCATGCTGGATGCTGCCTGCCCTCAAACATCTGATTCCAGGTTCTTCAGTTTTGAAACTCAGACTGGCTCTCCTTACTCCTCAAGTTTGCAGACAGCCTATTGTGGGACTTTGTGATTTTGTAAGTTAATATTTAATAAACTCCCATATATATATGGAATGCTATGAACATCCTTTCTCTCTCTCTCTCTTTTTTTTTTTTTTTTTGGAGACAGAGTCTTACTCTGTCACCCAGGCTGGAGTGCAGTGGCATGATCGTAGTTCACTGCATCCTCAAACTCCTGGGCTCAAGTGATCCTCCCATCTCAGCCTCCTGAGTAGCTGAGACCACAGGCTCACACCATCACACCTGGTTAATTTTTTTTGAAACGATCTTCCTAAACTCAAAAAAGGAGGCCGGGTGTGGTGGCTTATGCCTATAATCCCACACTTTGGGAGGTTGAGGTGGGTGGATCACCTGAGACCAGGAGTTCAAGACCAGCCTGGCTAATATGGTGAAACCTCGTCTCTACTAAAAATACAAAAATTAGCCAGGCGTGGTGGCAGATGCCTGTAGTCCCAGCTACTCGGGAGGCTGAGGCAGGAGAATTGCTTGAACCCAGGAGGCGGAGGTTGCAGTAAGTCGAGATCACGCCACTGCACTCCAGTCTGGGCAACAGAGCAAGAATCTGTCTCAAAAATAAATAAATAAACAAGTCAATAATAAAATAAAATAAAATCCAAAAAGTTTAGAATTTCAGCACACAACTGGATCCTAGAGATTTGGATGAAGAATGTGGGCTTACGATATCAGAAGAGGTACCTAGAATAAAATAAAAATTAGGTTTTCAACAATAGGAAAATGAATAATCAAGTGGGTGTATATGCCTATGAATTAAAAGGAAATTAAAGACATACATATTGGAAAGGAAGAAATAAACTGACCCTCTTTGCAGAGGGCACAATTGTCTAGAGAATCCCCAAGGAATCCACCAAAAAAGAAAAATGCCAAGAACTAATAAGTGAATTTAGTAGGTTTTCAGGATTCAAAGTCAACACACAAAAAGGAATCATGCTAGAAAGCACATATTAGTGATGAGCAATTGGAAACAGAAATTAAAAACACAATAACATTTATAATTGCTCAAAACTAGAGGAAATACTGTGTATAAATCTAACAAAACATATACAGCATCTGTATGATAGAAACTGTGAAATACGGATGAAAAAGGTTTAAAAAAAGCCTAATAGTGAGACATACCATGTTCATTAGTTTGAAGACTAACCATAAAAGTGTCAATTATGTCCAAACTGATCTATCAAAGCTTCAACAGAATTCTTTGTAGATATAGACAAGCTGACTCTGAAATTTACACAGAGAAGCAAAGGAACTAGAATAGCTAAAACAATTTTGAAAAAGAATAAAATGGGAGGAATCAAATTACCTGATTTTAAGACTTACTTATTACATGGTAACCGTAATTAAGACAGTGTGGTGTTGGCAGAGGAACAGACACTTGTGATCACTGGAACAGAACAAGAGTACAAAACTAGGCTCATATATTCACCAACAGATTGTTGACAAAGTTGCAAAAGTGATTCAATGGAGGAAGGATAACTTTTATAATAAATAGCCTTGAAACAATTGGATATTATAGGTTAAAAAAAGAACGCTGACCAGGTGCGGTGGCTCATAACTATAATCCCAGGATCCCAGTGCTTTGGAAGGCTGAGGTGGGAGGATCATGTGAGTCCGGGAATTTGAGATCACCCTGGACAACACGGCAAGACCCCGTCTCTATAAAATATAAAACATCGGGTGGGCGCAGTGGCTCATGCCTGGAATCCCAGCACTTTGGGATGCCAAGGCGGGGAGATCACTTGAGGTCAGGACTTCCAGACCAGCCTGGCCAACATGGTGAAACCCGTCTCCACAAAAAATACAAAAATTAGCCAGGTGTGGTGGCGCATGCCTGTAATCCCAGCTCCTCAGGAGGCAGAGGCAGGAGAATCACTTGAACCTTGGAGGTGGAGGCTGCAATGAGCCTCCAGCCTGGGTGACAGAACAAGACTCCATCTAAAATAAGAATAAAAACTAAAAAATTAAATCAAAAATTAGCTGGGCATGGTGGTGCATGCCTGCAGTCGCAGCTACTCAGAAAGTGGGAGGATTGCTTCAGCCCAGGAGGTCAAGGCTGCAGTGAGCCATGATCATGCCACTGCACTTAGCCCGGGCAACACAGTGAGACCCTGTCTAAAAAAATAAAAAATAAACATAAAAAATAACCTTGACCTACACCCCTCAGACTTCATGCAAAAATTATCTCAAAATGGATCATATTCCCAAATGCCAAACAAAAAACCATACAGCTCTTAGAAGAAAATCTTCATAACCTAGGATTAGGTGAAGAGTTCTCAGACATGATAACAAAGGCATGATTTACAAGACAAAAAAAAAAAAAATCAATAAATTGCTCTTCATCAAAGTTAAACACTTTGCTCTGCGAAAGATTCTGTTAAGAGAATAAAAAGACAAACAACAGGCTGTAATAAAAGTTCTGCAAATCACACATCCAACAAAGGACTTGTATGCAGAATGTATAAAGAATTCTCCAAATTCAACAGAAAGGAAAAAAACTCCAATCAGAAAACAGATAAGAAACACTTTACCAAGGAGTATATATGTATGGCAAACATGCAGATAAAAAAGTATTTCACATCATTAGTCATTAGAGAAATGCAAATTTCCCTAATGATGAAATATTACTAAAAGCTATGATGAGATATTATTACACATCTATAAGAATGGTTAAAAGAAAAAAAATTAGCCAGGTGCGGTGGCTCACGCCTGTAATCCCAACACTATGAGAGGCTGAGGCGGGAGGATCACGAGGTCAGGAGATCAAGACCATCCTGGTTAACACGGTGAAACCCCATTTCTACTAAAAATACAAAAAAATTAGCTGGGTGTGGTGGCGGGCACCTGTAGTCCCAGCTAGTCGGGAGGCTGAGGCAGGAGAATGGCGTGAACCCAGGAGGCAGAGGTTGCAGGGAGCCGAGATTGCGCCACTGCACTCCAGCCTGGGCAACAGTGCGACACTCTGTCTCAAAAAAAAAAAAAAAAAAAAGGAAAGAAAGAAAAAAATATTAGTAATACCAAGTGCTGGTAAGATGTGGAGCAACTGGATCTTTCATACATTGCTCGTGGGAGTGTAAAACGATTTAGCTACTCAGCAGTTCAGCTGTTTATGATAAAGTTTAAACATACTCATTACTTACCCAGCAATGAAAGTCCTGGCTATTTATTCCAGAGAAATCAGAACTTACATTCATATACACAAAAGGAATGAAGCATTGCTAGGTGCAGTAACTTGGATGCATCTCAAGGGTGGAATGCTGAGTGAAAAAACAAACAAACAAAAAAAAACAGGCAGGGTGTGGTGGCTCATGCCTGTAATTCCAACACTTTGGGAGGCCGAGGTGGGTGGATCACTTGAGGTCAGGAATTTGAGAGCATCCTGGCCAACATGGCAAAACCCTGTCTCTACTAAAAGTACACAAATTAACCAGGTGTGGTGCACATCTGTAATCCCAGCCACTCAGGGAGCTGAGGCACGAGAATCGCTTGAACCCGGGAGGTGGAGGTTGCAGTGAGCCCAGATTGTGCCACTGCACTCCAGCCTGGGTGACAGAGCAAGACTCCATCTCAAACAAAACAAAACAAAACAAAAACAATAAAATGACAAAATTATAGTGATGGAGAACACATCAGTGGTTACCAGGGTTGTAAGTAATGGACCAGTTCTGTATCCTGGTTTTGGTAATAGCTACTGGAATCTATGCATGATAAAATTTAATATAACTATTCACACACACACACACACACAGACACCAGAGTACATATAAACTGGCAAAATCCAATAAGATTTGTACTTGAATTAATATTATTACACCAAGCTTAATTTTCTGGCTTTGATGATGTACTATGCTAACATGTACAAGATATTATTATTAGGGGATGCTAGGTAAATGGTATACTAGAACATTCTGTACTATTTTTACACTTTCTCATGAGCCTGAAACTTTTAAAATATCAAAAGTTGTTTTTAAAAAGCAATGGTGGCCGGGCGCGGTGGCTCAAGCCTGTAATCCCAGCACTTTGGGAGGCCGAGGCGGGCGGATCACAAGGTCAGGAGATCGAGACCACAGTGAAACCCCGTCTCTACTAAAAATACAAAAAAAAAAATTAGCCGGGCGCGGTGGCGGGCGCCTGTAGTCCCAGCTACTCAGGAGGCTGAGGCAGGAGAATGGCGGGAACCCGGGAGGCGGAGCTTGCAGTGAGCCGAGATCGCGCCACTGCACTCCAGCCTGGGCAACAGCGTGAGACTCCGTCTCAAAAAAAAAAAAAAAAAAAAAAGCAATGGAATAACAACTGCAAAACTTCAAAAAGTAGTCACCAAGAGATTCAGGAAATGGAATAGATAAGAAATATACATATAGATGTAAGTTATTGGTTTTGTTGTAGTTCTAGGTTCACTGATGGGTTCATGGCTGCTCACTATTTTATAATGTTTTATGTAGATATAGATGTAGATGTCGATGTCGATATTTCTAGAGATCTAGATGTAGATGTAGCTATAAATGTAGCCATAAACTGGGGGCGGTGGCTCATGTCTATAATCCCAGCACTTTGGGAGGCTGAGATGGGTGGATCACCTGAGGTCAGGAGTTTGAGACCAGCCTGGCCAACATGGTGAGACCCTGTCTCTACTAAAAAAAAAAAAAAATTAGCCGGGCCTGGTGGTGCATGCCTGAAGTCCCAGCTACTCAGGAGGCAAGGCTGGAGAATATCTTGAACCCGGGAGGTGGAGGTTGCAGTGAGCTGAGATTGCACCAGTACACTCCAGCCTGGGCGACAAGAGGGAAACTCCATCTCAAAAATAAATAAATAAAAGTAGCCATAGGCATAGAGACAGAGTTAGAGGCAGAGATCTCACACATAATCTTCCCTGCACATCAAAACAATATTTTCAGACCTAATGAAGAAAAATAATTTTAATAAGAAGTTGTAAAACAGCATTGTGATAGCAGCCTATTCTCCCTTTTTTTTTTTAAAAAAGTCTATTCCTGTATGCACATATATGGGTGTAAATGTACAGGAAAAGGCAGAAAGAATACAAGCTGAAAGACTAGTCAAGAGTTCTGGGTGGTGGCGGCGCCTGTAGTCCCAGCTACTCGGGAGGCTGAGGCAGGAGAATGGCGGGAACCCAGGAGGCGGAGCTTGCAGTGAGCCGAGATCGCGCCACTGCACTCCAGCCTGGGCGACAGAGCGAGACTCCGCCTCAAAAAAAAAAAAAAAAAAAAAAAAGAGTTCTGGGGAGAATACTGGGATTGTGCATAGATGGGGAAGGGGAGAAGTAAGAGAGGAGAGTGAATTGGGATATTCCCCCTTTACTCTCTATATTTTATATTTTAAAAACATTTCCAAGATAATGTATTTGTATAAATTAGGCTTCACTGCACCACTGCTATGGTATGTTCTTGCTGAAATAGACATTTATTCTGCATAGGGATGTGCCTTTCTGCCCACAGTGCTTCTAATAAAACCATCACCTATGGACTTAAAGCGTGCCTTATTCACTTTTATTCACATAGCATTGCTGCTGCTGCTGCTTCCTTTTTTGTTTGTTTGTTTGTTTGTTTGTTTGTTTGTTTGTTTTTGAGACAGGGGTCTCACTCTGTCACTCAGCCTGGAGTGCAGTGGTGAGATTTCGGCTCACTGCAACCTCCACCTCCCTGGTTCAAGTGATTATCCCACCTTAGCCTCCCCAGTAGCGGGATTACAGGCATGCCACCACCACGCCAGGCTAATTTTTATATTTTTAGTAGAGATGAGGTTTCACTGCATTGGAAAGTCTGGTCTCAAACTCCTGACCTTAAGTGATCCAACCGCCTCGGCCTCCCAAAGTGCTGGGATTACAGGCACAAGCCACCGTGCCTGACCCACATAGCATTGCTTCTGACTAAGAAACTTACTTTACAGCAAACAAGGACTGCCCTGGGCTATGATCGTAGAATTTGCTTGTCTTGTCATGTTCCCATCATCCTAAGCAAGGGCTTCATAGACCAGTTATTAGCCTTTTGAAGACTCAGTTATGTCATCAACTGGGTGACAATACCTGGGCAGTACTAGGGCAATGTGTACTATGGCACATTGATATAGCTCAATGTGTTATCCACTGTGATGGTTAATACTGAGTGTCAACTTGATTGGATTGAAGGATGCAAAGTATTGATCCTGGGTGTGTATTGCCAAAGGAGATTAACATTTGAGTCAGTGGGCTGGGAAAGGCAGACCCACCCCTAATCTGGGTGGGCATGATCTAATCAGCTGCCAGCAAGACCAGAATAAAAGCAGGTAGAAGAATGTGGAGAGATCAGACTGGCTTAGCCTCCCAGCCTACATCTTTTTCCTGCGCTGGATGCTTCCTGCCCTCAAACATCCAACTCCAAGTTCTTCAGCTTTAGGACTTGGACCGACTTCCTTGCTCCTCAGCTTACAGACAGACTATTCTGGAACCTTGTGATTGTGTGAGTTAATACTCCTTAATCAATTCCCCTGTTTATATACCTCTATCCTATTAGTTCTGTCCCTCTAAAGAACCCTGACAGCAAGGCAAGGTGGCTCATGCCTGTAATCTCAGCACTTTGGGAGGCCAAGGCAGGTGGATCACCTGAGGTCAGGAGTTCGAGACCAGCCTTGCCAGCATGGTGAAACCCCGTCTCTACTAAAAATAGTCAGAGGTTGCAGTGAGTCCAGATCTCACACACTGCACTCTAGCCTGGGTGACAGAGTGAGACTCCATCTCAAAACAACAACAACAAAGCCAAAAAAACAAAACAAAACAAAACAAAAGAGTAGCACCTCTAAAATACGACTCCATAGACAACAATATGAAAGGTACTTCAAAGCTTTGAAATTCCTGAGTTCCTTAATTCAGTCCTCAGGAATTTGGTTTCTATTAGTAAAATACAAAAGTAATTTAAAAAGTTAAATAGAAATAGTCCCTACCAGTATAGATACTTGGTGGTTTATCTTGCTTATCTGAGGTTAAAATCAAAGATATTAAAGCTTTAAATGGCCATCAAATTGCCTTTTTTTTTTTTTTTTTTTGAGACGGAGTCTCGCTCTGTCGCCCAGGCTGGAGTGCAGTGGCGCAATCTCGGCTCACTGCAAGCTCCGCCTCCCGGGTTCACGCCATTCTCCTGCCTCAGCCTCCCGAGTAGCTGGGACTACAGGCGTCCACAACCGCGCCCGGCTAATTTTTTGTATTTTTAGTAGAGACGGGGTTTCACCGTGGTCTCGATCTCCTGACCTTGTGATCCGCCCGCCTCAGCCTCCCAAAGTGCTGGGATTACAGGCGTGAGCCACCGCGCCCGGCTCAAATTGCCTTTTTACCTGGGCAACTTGAGTGTCTTCCAAGGCTCACTTCTGCCTGAGAGAATGAGAAATCTCTGCTGTAGGTGTACAGATTGAGATGTGATTAAGATAGACATGGCAGGAAATTCACTACTTCCAAGGACCGGGAAGTCATGATGATGTAGCCTATCAAGACCCATAAGGATGGGACCACATCCCTGGAGGCAAGAGGCTAGGGCTCTTTTGAAAGGTAGAGTCATTTCTGGCACCAATAGGATGGTGAAAATGGTCCTTATATGCAAAGCATCATTACGCCAACGTTAGTGGACTTGGTTTGCTCAAGTCTTTATTTTAACAGTGGTAAGAAATTTGTGATCATTCATCATCAACTCCCTTACTGACCACTGTTGGCTTTTTAAATTCAATTTAATTTAATTTTGAGACAGGGTCTCACTCTGTCACCCAGGCTGGAGTGCAGTGGTGCGATCTCAGCTCACTGCAGCCTCTACCCCCAGAGCTCACTCGATCCTCCTACCTCTGCCTCCCCAGTAGCTGGGACTAGAGGCACACTACCATGCCTGGCTAATTTTTTGTAGAGACAGGGCTTCATACCATATTGCCGAGGCTGGTCTTGAACTCCTGAGCTCTAGCAATCTGCCCACCTCTGCCTCCCAAAGTGCTGGGATTACAGACGTGACCCACTGCACCTGGTCTGTTGGCCTTTTAAAGAGACAAGACTTGTTAAGACTTGTGTCTCTGTAGAGTCGCTTTCCTGTTGGATGAGTTTTCACCTGCCAAAAACTTCCACTGTGTCTCCCACCTGGACCTGTTGTTCCTCACTCTGGAAAGCTTTCTACATTTAATCAAAATCGAACTTACCAGCCAGGCATGGTGGCAGGCATCTGTAGTCCCAGTTACTTAGGAAGCTGGGGCTGGTGGATCATCAAAGCCCAGGAAGGAGGTAGAGGCTGCAATGAGCCATTTTGGCACCACTGCACTCCAGCCTGGGTGACAGAGACCATTGACCTGTCCCCAGAGCCTGGCTCTCTACCATCCAAGGTGACTGGCTGTTTGGCTGATTATTCAACCCTATTTATGTGGTAGTAGATGGTAAATTAACAGCAACGATAATGCACAAAATGCAATGGTTCCCATGACATTAACACTAATCCTCCCAGCAGCACTGTGAGGTGGGTTGAACTGTTTCCATTTCACTTATTTTTTTGTTTTTGAGACAGTGTTGCTCTGTCATGCAGGCTGGAGTGTAGTGACACAATCTCGGCTGACTGCAGCCTCTGCCTCCCAGGTTCAAGCGATTCTCCTGTCTCAGCCTCCCAAGCAGCTGGGATTACAGGCATGTGCTACCACACCTGGCTAATTTTTCCATTTTAGCGAAGATGGGGTTTTGCTCTGTTGGGCAGGCTGGTCTTGAACTCCTGACCTCAGTTGATCTGCCTGCCTTGGCCTCCCAATGTGCTGGAATTACAGGCGTGGGCCACTGCGCCCAGCCTGTTTCCATTTTAAAGGAATTGCAAAATACGAGAACAGAAGAGAGGGTTAGAATGGAGGACTGTCTGCTCCCAAAGCCATACTTGCCTGAAAATCCCAGGGATGTTTTACACCTTGCCATAATAACCAACGCCCCCAAATGGCTTTGTAGCAGGTATCTTTGCAAATCATAATCTTAAATCATGATTTCCCAAATCTGACTAAAGATAAGAATTTATCTGGCTGGGGCCGGGCGCGGTGGCTCAAGCCTGTAATCCCAGCACTTTGGGAGGCCGAGACGGGCGGATCATAAGGTCAGGAGTTCGAGACCATCCTGGCTAACACGGTGAAACCCCGTCTCTACTAAAAAATACAAAAAACTAGCCGGGCGAGGTGGCGGGCGCCTGTAGTCCCGGCTACTCGGGAGGCTGAGGAAGGAGAATGGCGTAAACACGGGAGGCGGAGCTTGCAGTGAGTTGAGATCCAGCCACTGCACTCCACCCTGGGTGACACAGCGAGACTCCGTCTCAAAAAAAAAAAAAAAAAAGAAGAATTTATCTGGCTGGGTGCGGGGGCTCACACCTGTAATCCTAGCACTTTGGGAGCCTGAGGTGGGAGGATCACTTGAGCCTAGGAATTTGAGATCAGTCTGGGCAACATAGTGAGATCCCATATTTATATAAACAAAAAATAAAATAATTTATCTGTAAACCAAATTAAAAATACAGGCTCTGGGAAGGCTGGGTGCGGTGTCTCACACCTGTAATCCCAGCACTTTTGGAGGCCGCGACGGGGGGATTGTCTGAGGTCAAGAGTTTGAGACCAGCCTGGCCAACATGGTGAAACCCCATCTCTACCAAAAATATAAAAAATTAGCCGGGTGTGGTGGCGCGCACCTGTAATCCCAGCTACTCAGGAGGCTGAGACAGGAGAATTGCTTGAACCTGGGAGGTGGAGGTTGCAGTGAGCTGAGATCACGCCATTGCACTCCAGCCTGGGCGACAGAGCGAGACTCTGTCTCAAAACAAAACGCAAAAACAGGCTCCAGGGGCACAGGCCAGGTCACTGAATTCAAGTCTTCAGTTCGAGGCCAGGGAAGCTGTGCCTTTAGTCTTGCATCCCCATGTGGGAACCACTGTCATAGTTGAAGGAGCACCTTATCAGTTGGATTTCTACCAGCTTGAGAGTTGGGTGAGGTAGATTATTGGAGAACGGTAGGGGGTCCTTAGGAATCTCAAAAATCTCATCAAATAGAATCCTGCAGCCACTGGACAGGGAACACTGTGGAAGTCAAGACAGGAAATGAGAGTGCAGAGGTACAGGTTTCCCACCCAGAGGTCTGATCTTGCCTAAAATTCTGCAAATGACTAAATCATGATCTTTTCTTTGAATGAGAATTGCAGAATCAGACCATCTGAATTCGTACCTGGTTCCCCCAGCTTCTAAACTTCGTGAGCTTGGGCAAATTACCTAACTTCTCTATGCCTGGCTTTCCCATTTACTAAACAGAAATGATCATCGTTATTTACCACCTAAGGATGTTGTTAGAATTTTAAAATACAATACTTAAAACTGTGTCTGGCACACAGTAGGCATCCAACAAATATTATTAGTCATTATGGGGTTAGATAATAATATCAAATAATAATAAAACTCAGTTCTACATAATGCTTATAGCACAAAAGAGTGAACTTCCAAAATATTTCTGGGCATTGCGTCAGGTGCTTTACACATAATTTTAAAAACTTCTTATTCTAAATTATAGACTCATAGAAAGTTGCAAAACTATGGAATGGTAATTCTCATTAGAAACAAAACAACAAAATAAAATGACAAAAAAAGTTGCCAAAATAGTACAGAGAGGAAATGCCTGTGTCCTATTTTCCCAGCTTCTTCCAATGTACCATCTTATAAACGTACACATATTTATATTGATATATATATATTATATATATATATACACACATTGTTTGTTTTGTTTTGTTTTTGAGATGGAGTTTCTCTCTTGTTGCCAGGCTGGAGTGCAATGGTGCAATCTTGACTCACTGCAACCTCCGCCTCCCGGGTTCAAGCAATTCTCCTGCCTTAGCCTCCTGAGTAGCTGGGATTACAGGCATGCGCCGCCACGCCTGGCTAATTTTTGTATTTTTAATGGAGACAGGGTTTCACCATGTTGGCCAGTCTGGTCTCAAACTCCTGACTTCAGGAGATCCACCCATCTTGGCCTCCCAAAGTGCTGGGATTACAGGCGTGGGCCACCGCGCCCTGCCTATAATATATATATTTTTAGATGAAACTTTCCAGAAGAAGAAACTGAGACTGACAAGTGAAGCAACTTACCTAACGACAGACAA
This sequence comes from Macaca nemestrina, assembly GCF_043159975.1. Lineage (NCBI taxonomy): Eukaryota > Metazoa > Chordata > Mammalia > Primates > Cercopithecidae > Macaca > Macaca nemestrina. Next base: position 103,022,093 of record NC_092137.1, read on the forward strand.
ACTCAAGTTCTCCAACTAAAGAGAAAAACTGCCTTTAATTTTTTGGCGTAGGGGAGTAGCTGACAGACAAATGACAATCAGGCCGGGCGCAGTGGCTCAAGTCTGTAATCCCAGCGCTTTGGGAGGCCGAGACGGGCGGATCACGAGGTCAGGAGATCGAGACCATACTGGCTAACACGGTGAAACCCCGTCTCTGCTAAAAAAATACAAAAAACTAGCCAGGCGAGGCGGTGGGCGCCTGTAGTCCCAGCTACTCGGGAGGCTGAGGCAGGAGAATGGCGTGAACCCGGGAGGCGGAGCTTGCAGTGAGCTGAGATCCGGCCACTGCACTCCAGCCCAGGCAACAGAGCGAGACTCCGTCTCAAAAAAAAAAAAAAAAAAAAAAAAGGAAAGTGACAATCAGAAAAAGAAGCCTGCTTCCCCCACCCAAATCCATTATTGAGGTGTGATTGACAAATAAAAATGCTGTATATCCAAGGCACACAAGGTGGTGTTTTTATATATATATACACTGTGAACTGATCACTACAATCATACTAACATATCCATCACTTTACCTAGTTAAATTGTCAATTTGTCTTTTTTTTCCTTTTTTTTTTTTTTCTGATGTGAGGAGAACACTGAACCTACTCTCTCTGCAAATTTTCAGAATACAATACATTATTGGCTGGGAGCGGTGGCTCACGCCTGTAATCCCAGGACTTTGGGAGGCCGAGACGGGTGGATCACGAGGTCAGGAGATCGAGACCATTCTGGCTAACACAGTGAAACCCCGTCTCTACTAAAAATACAAAAAAATTAGCGGGGCGTGTGGGCGGGCGCCTGTAGTCCCAGCTACTCAGGAGGCTGAGCCAGGAGAATGGCGTGAACCCAGGAGGCGGGGCTTGCAGTGAGCAGAGATCGCGCCACTGCACCCCAGCCCGGGCGACAGAGCGAGACTCCGTCTCAAAAAAAAAAAAAAAAAAAGGATACAATACATTATTAACTACCGTTGCTATGCCATACACTAGATCGCCAGAACTGAATCCTCTTACAACTGAAGATGCATACCCTGTATCAATAGCTTCCTTTTCACTACCTTCAAAAAGCCTCCTTTTGAAGAGGACTGAGTACTCTCACTTGCAAAGTGCTTCACCTTTTCAGAGATGGTTACATATTTTATCACATTTAATTCCTGAAAACAGCCCTGTGAGATAGCAGGGTAGACAATGTTATTATTTCAACTTGACATAGTCTAAGGTCACATGGCAGACTCAGATACAGCTGCCTTTAAAAATGTCCAGAAAAATGGTTACATTAACAGGTACTGAGTGTACCTTTTCATCCTATAATCTCGATACCACCAGAAAATAAACCAGCAAGTTGTCATCTATAAATGAACATTTTGTGGGGAGAACAGAATACCTGGTGTGCTGAATATGTGGAAACTCTTACTCATTTCTTTCTAAACTCTTCCGAAATGATAGAAAAATCATGTAACAAATGAGGCAACAGACTCTTGTGAACTTAGGCTTTCAGCCTGGAAGCCACAGCACAGGGACCACAGGGAAGAAAAATTGTTCTGGGCTTTTAGATGCCCAAACGCCTCCAAAGACACCTTCATACTGGAAATCATAAAAGTGAATTTGGCTCCCTCTTTAAAGCCCAAGGACCAAACTGGATTTACTGTTTGAGTGCAGGAAACTTTACCAAGATTATGGAAACAGAAAAGAATTCAAGATTAACACATACTGTACATTTCAGTACAGGTGGCAGGACAATTAGAAATCTAGTTAAGCTATAGAAAATCTTCATAAATCTGGGAAGGATTTAGGTCTTGGTGTGCTTTGGTGTAACCCATCATCAGATGCATGTTGTACTCGGTCTCCGTGCATCCAGACTCCCCAGGTGCCGGGGAGATGATGTAAAGGGAAGAATAAAGAAGCGATTTTCTCTGATCCGCCTTTTGTGTGGAGCAAACAATTAGGTGGCACTGGTGCCTGCAAGGGGGAACTGAGTAAGTCTCTGAATGCTGCCTTGCGTTAACGTTCTAAAAGTTTCATGTTTTTCCTTTTAAAAGTAATTAAGAGCATTCTCATGAAATAAAAAAATAGCTAAGGGAAAAGAAAAAAAAAATTCAAAAGCAAAGGCAACCCTTGACCATGGCGGCTCCAGCCATCTCACTGACATATTCTCTAAAATAAAATAAAATAATTATATATTTATTTATAAATAATATATATTATATACATATATATGTGTATACACACACACACATATATATGAATATAATATATATTAGAGACAAGGTCTCATTCTGTTGCCAGACTGGAGTGCAGCACGCTGTCATGGCTCTTTGCAGCCTCAAATTCCTGGGCTCAAACGATCCTCCTGCCTCAGCTTCCTACTCAAAAGGGACTACAGGCTGATCCGCGCACCTCGGCCTCCCAAAGTGCTGGGATTACAGGCGTGAGCCAAGGCACCGGGCCATAATTTTCTTTTCCTTAATTAAAAAAAAATGTGGCTGGGCATGGTGGCTCACACCTGTAATCATAGCACTTTGGAAGGCCGAGACAGAGGGATCACTTGAGGTCAGGAGTTTGAAACCAGGCTGGCCAATATGGTGAAACCCTGTCTCCACTAAAAATATGAAAAAATTATCCAGGCATGGTGGTGCACACCTGTAATCCCAGCTACTGGGGAGGCTGAGGCAGGAGAATCAGTTGAATCCAGGAAGCAGAGGTTGAAGTGAGCCAAAATCATGCCACTGCACTCCAGCCTGGGCAACAGAGTGAGACTCCATCTCAAAAAATAAAAAATATGGACTGCTTCACGAATTTGCATGTCATGCTTGCGCAGGGGCCATGCTAAACTTCTCCGTATCATTCCAATTTTAGTATATGTGCTGCCGAAGGGAGTACAAAATTTTATATAATTTTTATATGTCAATAAAGAGTACTCATCTGATTTCTTCCAACCATTTGACAATGTAAAAATCATTAACTCAGGCTGTGCAAAAGTAGGCAGTGGATTCCCTGGATCTGGTCCAAGCACTGTGGTTTACTAACTCCTGATCTAGACCTACCCTGCCTTCTTAAATCTCTTCTGGAGGAATCCCATTAAGTTGGAGAAGATGGAGTTTCCCCAAGTTTGTGCAGTGGTCTGTTTTCCAACTTGCTAGGGCCTAGATCCTGTCTTCTAGATGTTTTGACTTTTTTTTTTTTCTTTTTTTGAGACTGAATCTCACTCTATTGCCCAGGCTGGAGTGCAGTGGAGTGATTTCAGCTCATTGCAGCCTCCACCTCCCAGGTTCAAGCGATTCTCATGTCTCAGCCTCCCAAGTAACCAGGACTACAGGCATGCGCCACTATGCCTGGCTAATTTTTGTATTTTTAGTGGAGACAGGGTTTCACTATGCTGGCCAGGCTGGTCTTGAACTCCTGACCTCGGGTGATTTGCCCACCTCGGCCTCCCAAAGTACTAGGATTACAGGCGTGAGCCACTGCGCCAGGCCAAGATGTTCTCTCTGTGTCACCTGTCAGGCTCTGACAATCAGCTACCCTGTTCCAGAACAACTTGAACCCTTTTAATAGGATTCCTCTTCCATTCAACGATGCCTGTTCCAAAGCATGGATAAAAGGTAACAGAATACATACTTAAATTAGTTGGTTGAATTTTTACGGCATGTAAAACTGACTGATTTTTTTTTAAATAAACAAAAAAAGAAGAAAGAATGTACACTTAAGAGTCGCTTGTAAAGAAGCTTTAAAATCCGGATCTTGAAATGATTTTCCAACCCCAGCTCTCAACAGGGCGCTCGTTGCTCTACTTCCAGCTGCATTTTGCAGAGGGTGCGGATATGTTTGCCCAGAAACAGGCTTGCAGAGGCTAATTCTGGCCTCAAGAGTTGCTTTCTCCTGACCAAGAAGGTTGAGGAAAGAAAGCCCCCTGCCCTCTTTATCAGGGATTTCCTGTGGGTGGAATGAAAGACTGCTTTAGGGTACTTTGGGAATAGATTTTTATCTGCTTTGGCAGTCTCTCAAATGAAAGACCAGAAAACACACCTTGAATGTCAGAAAAAGGAGTTTCCTGCAGAGAGCTTTGCAAATCTTTTGTAATTCCAGTGGAGTCCTGGGGATTGTGCCCAGTGCCTTAGAGCAGAAATTTCAAACCTGCCGGGTGTGGGTGAGCACCGGCCTTCCAGGTACCTCCCCAAGCCAAAAAGTCAATACCAGGAAAGGAAGAGATGGGTTTTGCCTTGTTTTTGACTTGTCTTGGGGTGAGCCCAACAGTGAGAGGAAAATTCTAGTACAGATGCAAACAAAAGGGCCCATGACAGCCTATAGCTCAGTCCTGGAGAGGGGACAAGCAAAAAGGCAAGGCCCAAAATGCACTAGAAATAGGGCCTTCCTTGACCAAGGAGGATGCAGATTTACTGGGGGCTGCTGCCAGAATATGTACAAATTCCTGTGCCGTGGGGTGGAGCTCACGCTACACTCCCTCTCTCTTTGCAGGCGAAGGTACTTATGCCTCAGGTCCATACCAAAAGAGGGTCGAGGCAGGCAGAAATGAAGGTCAAGGCAGGCCCTCCTCTTATTAAACTGAACTGAAGTGTAGACCGAAGGCGTGAGCCTTACAGAGAAGCAGCTAAATGCAGGCACTGGTACTGGTCTGACCAGACCTGAGCCTTTCTCTGCAAGGTTTTGCCAGGAGTTAGGGGATTTTGTTTGTTTGGTTGGCTGGCTGGTTGTTGGTTAGTTGTTCCAGTAGTAGGAAATGTTTAGAGCCTCAAAAACAAGCCGAATTTCTTTCGCAGTCCTTTTTCCTTGCAAAAGCCCGGCAGGCAATCAGAGGTAGGAGTTCATTATTCTGACAGGAACCAATTATCAACAGTTAGCAGAGGACAGGCAAAAGCCCAGAGGGAAAAGGGTCCTTTCTCCCTTGAACACTGAACAAATTGAATTCAAGAGATAGTTTAACCTAGTAAGTGTTCCTAAATTGTTGTTAGGATGCAAAGGTGCGTCCCCATGAGATAGCAAATAAATATGCTTTTCATTTTTCAGAAGATGAACATGATGCCTAGAGTTCAAGAAGGATTTGCAACCATTGAGTGACAGAGCTGCATTGGGATCAATAAGCAGAGAAACAGAAAAGAAAATACACTCCCTATAGTAAACTGTAAACATGAAACAGAGCAGAACAGCAAAGAGGAAGAAAAATAGTAAGCTGACAGAAGTTAGATCATGTGTTGGGACAATCAATGTGGGTATAAAAAGCTCACCCATGGGCCAGGTGCAGTGGCTCACGCCTGTAATCCCAGTACTTTGGGAGGGTGAGGGAGGTGGATCATTTGAGGTCAGGAGTTTGAGGCCAGCTTGGCCACAATGGTGAAACCCTGTCTCTATTAAAAATACAAAAATTAGCCAGGCGTAGGAGTGCACACTGGTAATCTCAGCTACTTTGGAGGCTGAAGCAGGAGAATCGCTTGAGAAGAATTGCTTGAACCTGGGAGGGAGAGGTTGCAGTGAGCCAAAATTGTGCCACTGCACTCCAGCCTGGGCAACTCCATCTCAAAACAAACAAATAAGCAAACAAAAAAAAAGCTTACCCATGAAAGAGAAAAATTCTTAGAATGCCTCAGACACAGTTTTTCAGCCTATGCTTTATGCTTTGTTTCCTTATTCTCTTACTATATAGTCAATTACATTAACAGATTTTCTGATGTTGAATCATCCTTTAATAACTAGAATCAACTCTATTTTGCCATGATATGTGATCTTTTGATACATTACTAAATTCAACCTGATAATAATTTAAAACTGTTGAGAACCATGAAGGGTCAGAGATTTTTTAACCTGCTTGCAAGCTAACAAGTTAGCCTGCTATAGTGTCATGCATATTGACAAAATACGAGACTCCTGGGTCAGAGGCAAAGGACTTCATTACTCACAGCATAGCAAGCGGTGTAAACATCATGTTCCCCTGGATTCCCTTGCCCCACAAGTACCACAGGAACGAAGTGAAGGGGCTGGAATGGATGCTGTACACACAGCAGGCTTGTGCCATAGCTCAGCAACTCCAAGCTTAGGGAGACTGAATTTTTTTTTTTTTTTTTTTGAGACCGAGTCTGGCTCTGTGGCCCAGGCTGGAGTGCAGTGGCGCGATCTCAGCTCACTGCAAGCTCCAGCTCCCCGGTTCACGCCATTCTCCTGGCTCAGCCTCCCGTGTAGCTGGGACTACAGGCGCCTGCCACCATGCCCGGCTAATTTTTTGTATTTTTAGTAGAGATGGGGTTTCACCTTGTTAGCCAGGATGGTCTCGATCTCCTGACCTCATGATCCGCCCGTCTCGGCCTCCCAAAGTGCTGGCATTACAGGCTTGAGCCACCGCGCCCGGCCTAGGGAGACTGAATTTTTTATAAAGAGAAGTTAACAAAGCTACTAGAGGGAAACATTATTTGTATCACACTAGACAGTAAGCAAACCTGTGTTCTGCTCAGGATAGAGGTTCTATCACTATCTTCCGAAGTTGTTGATTGTACAAACATCCTCGAAAATATAGTCTGGGGCTGGGCGCGGTGGCTCACGCCTGTAATCCCAGCACTTTGGGAGGCCGAGGTGGGTGGATCACCTGAGGTCAGGAGTTTGAGACCAGCCTGCCCAACATGGTGAAACCCCATCTCTACTAAAAAAAATACAAAAATTAGCCAGGTAAGGTGGTGGGTGCCTGTAATCCCAGCTGCTCAGGAGGCTGAGGCAGGAGAATCCCTTGAACCCAGGAGGCGGAGGTTGCAGTGAACTGAGATCGCACCATCACACTCCATCATGGAGGACAAGAGCGAGACTTTGTCTCAAAAAAAAAGAAAAGAAAGAAAGAAAAGAAAATATAGTCTGGAACAAAGAGTAGTTAGTACCTCTATTTGTAAGACATGCAGAAACACAAGAGACCCACAGAATGTCTCCCAACAGACTTTTGTCTACATTGACATGTATTTGTAAGTGAAATTTATCTATAGTTTTTCAGTTATATAGCTATCCAGTATGAGAGGAGTCAATATTTTGCTAGCTCCATAGAAAATATTAATAAATTATCACACTTGTACACGTTTAAAGAAAACATTGGGATAATATGGTCTTCAAAGCATTGTAGAGCTTACTCATATAATTGTCTTGGTCTACTACCTTTCTCAGGTATGCATTTTTGACCACCATTTGAATTTCTTCTATGTATATAGATCTTTCAGAACTCCTGCCTCATCAGTGTCCGTGTTTTTTTGTTTTGTTTTGTTTTTGTATTTTTGAGATGGAGTCTCGCTCTGTCACCCAGCCTGGGGTGCAATGGACGTGATATTGGCTCACTACAACCTCGGGGTTCAAGCAATTCTCCTGCCTCAGCCTCCCAAGTAGCTGGGACTACAGGCGCCCGCCACCATGCCCACCACCATGCCTGGCTAATTTTTGTAGTTTTAGTAGAGATGGGGTTTCACCATGTTGGCCAGGCTGGTCCTGAACTCCTGACCTCAGATCATCTGTCCGCCTTGGCCTCCCAAAGGGCTGGGATTACAGGCATGAGCCGCCATGCCTGGCTGAGGCTGTAATAATTTACTAAGTAGACTCATGCAACCCTGGATCCAACTTTAGCCCACGCTAAATAATATTAAGATATCAGAAACATTTGGCATATAAAAGATGCAAGATGGATGCAAGATTCCTTTCATATCCACATTTAGCTTTTCAGTTAAGCAAGTATAAAACAGTGAAGAGCTTGAATCATAATAGTATGTTATAGACTTAATCTGGTAATAACTAGTAGCAATTCCCATTCTAGATGTGGTCTTCCTATTGGAGAAAATCAAAATAGCCTTCAGTATCTGATATGGAAGTATTTATGTGACAATGCTGTATTTTTCTTAATTTACTAAACAGAGGAAATTGGAGGTAGTTTGCTTTCATCAGGTAGGACTAGCTATAGACCTTTACTGCCCTGCCTGGAGGGTATGCTAAATCTCCAAGTGCATGTCACAGGTTTTCTCTGCTGATAACTTCGCCATTTATTACCCCACAGATCATTACTAGTTCTCTCCAATAGTGACACAATAATAACGGAGAGCAAGAATTAGATATCCATACATGTCTTTATAAAACAGAATACAAGAAAACAGAAAATAAATCTTCAAAACTTACAGGACTGTTTACCTAGTGAAGTTTCTGTAAATCACATAATCTGAAGTTTGACAAAATATGCTCTCTAATATGACAAATTCCAACAATCTGCACCCCCTCCAATGAAGAAAGAGGTACAGTGCTTGATGGGTCAACACAGGCAGTAATCCCCCATCTGTGGTTTCACTTCCCATGGTTTCAGTTACTTCAGGTCAATTGAGGTCCAAAACTAGTTGAGTGCAAACTGGCTGCAGGGCTCCCACCTATAATCCTAGGTACTCGGGAGGTGGAGGCAGAAGGATTGCTTGAGGCCAGGAGTTCAAGATAAACCTTGGCCAGTGTGATGGCTCATGCCTGTAATCCCAGCACTTTGCCCGCGCAGGCGGGCAAATCACCTGAGGTCAGGAGTTCGGGCAGGAGGCTGAGGCAGGAGAATCACTTGAATCTGGAAAGTGGAGGTTTCAGTGAGCCAAGATCGTGCCACTGCACTCTAGCCTGGGCGACAGAGTGAAATTCCATCTCAAAAAAAAAAAAAAAAAAAAAAAAGACCGGCCTGGACAACATATTTGAGATCTTGTTTCTAAAATGAATAAATAAATAAATAAATAAATAATGTTTTTAAAAATAGGTGAGTACGCGCTGGGCATGGTGGATCATGCCTGTAATCCCAACACTTTGGGAGGCCAAGGCGGTCAGATGACTTGTGGTCAGGAGTTCGAGATCAGCCTGGCCAACATAGTGAAACCCTGTCTCTACTAAAAATACAAAAAAATAGCCAGGGGTGGTGGCAGGTGTCTGTAATCCCAGCTACTCGGGAGGCTGAGATGGGAGAATCGCTTGAATGCAGGAGATGGTGGTTGCGGTGAGCTGAGATCACGCCACTGCACTCCAGCCTGGGCGACTGAGTGAGACTCCGTCTCAAAACAAGAAAAGAAAAGAAAAAACACAGTATATATAGGATTCAGAACTATCTGCGGTTTTAGGGATCCACTGGGGGTCTTGGAACATATCCCCTGTAGATAAGGGGAGATTACTGTAGTTCTTTGTTTGTCTTGCCCCAAGGACAAATCTATAATCTGACATCCTTGAGTGAAGTCCAGAGAAAAAGGAAACTTTCTAGCTTACCCCAAATTGTAAAATAAGTAGCTCTGCCGCCCTGTCTCAATACATACTTCCTGCTTCACGTGTCTAAAGCCGATAAGAAGGCCTTATGGAGTCTGTGACAAGCTTTAGCAGAATAATTGTGGATGTTGCTAGAATTTTAGAATGAAAGTATGCCTCTTTCAGTATATAATTCTTCTCCTTTTAAGACGCAATTCTTTTTTTCTTTTTGAGACAGAGTCTTGTTCTGTGGCCCAGGCTAGAGTGCAGTGGTGTGATAGCTCACTGCAACCTCCACCTCCTGGGCTCAAGTGATTCTCCTGCCTCAGCCTCCCAAGTAGCTGGGATTACAGGCATGTACCTCCATGCCCGGCTAATTTTTGTATTTTTAGTAGAGATGGGGTTTCGCCATGTTGGCCAGGCTGGTCTTGAACTCCTGACCTCAGGTTATCCCCCCGCCTCGGCCTCCCAAAGTGTTGGGATTACAGGCGTTAGCCACTGTGCCCAGCCGCAATTCTTACCTTAAGTATGAAATCTGACAGACACTAAATGCCCACTTGTGAGGTATCCATTGACCATGGGACCTGAGCTACCTGTCATGGGTATTAGGCACTATTAGATATACCTCATCTAACTCAGCAGCAACATTTCATCAAATTGAAGTGAAAGAAAAAAGTAAGCCTTGTGTAGTAGGCTTATTGTGAAGCAGTTTTCCCACGACATAGGTGGGAGCACACACCTGTGACTGCAAAAAGTTGGCTGTAAAGGATGTTGATTTATGATTTAAAAAAAAACAACTTAGCTCCGATTTATAGATATCTGACTTACCTCCCATTTATAGCTACCTGTGCACAGTATTCCAGCATCAACCAAGAGTGTCTGACTTCAGCCTTACTTCACATAGAAGCAGCCCTGAAAGACAATAAAGAGAGGAAATTCTCCTAGAAGATAAAACTTCAAGCAATAGATCTCATTGTAGAAGAGAAAGTCCAACATGAAAATCTTACTGATTCCTGAGGAGCAGTTAATGGTCAATCATATATTCAGTCTGTAAATGCTTTTTAGGCACTCTCTACATACCAAACACAGATCTACACTAAGTACACTGAGTAAACAGATCAGACAACATCTTTATTCGTGGAGTTTATATTCTCTTTTTTTTTTTTTGAGGCGGAGTCTCGCTCTGTCGCCCAGGCTGGAGTGCAGTGGCCGGATCTCAGCTCACTGCAAGCTCCGTCTGCCGGGTTTACGCCATTCTCCTGCCTCAGCCTCCCAAGTAGCTGGGACTACAGGCACCCGCCACCTTGCCCGGCTAGGTTTTTGTATTTTTTTGGTAGAGACGGGGTTTCACCGTGTTAACCAGGATGGTCTCGATCTCCTGACCTCGTGATCCGCCCGTCTCGGCCTCCCAAAGTGCTGGGATTACAGGCTTGAGCCACCGCGCCCGGTGGAGTTTATATTCTCAAGAGAAGACCACCATCACCAAGCTGGTCTGACTACAGCCACTAAGCACCAAATTTTCCATTGGTATTGACAACCCTGAATCTTCAATATGATACCATGATACTTCAAGGGCACTTGGTTTGTAGTTGGTCACATGGTATCTTTTCCATAATAGGGGAAGGATACATTTGCCTTTGCAGAAATAACTTTTTCTAGATTTGGATTTCTTTTTAATAGGGATTTTTGTTTGTTTGTTTGTTTGTTTGAGACAGAGTCTCACTCCGTCGCCCAGGCTGGAGTGCAGTGGCATGATCTCAGCTTACTGCAACCTCTGCCTCCCTGGTTCAAGCAATTCTCCTGTCTCAGCCTGCTGAGTAGCCGGGATTGCAGACATCCACCACCATGCCTGGCTAATTTTTGTGTTTTTAGTAGAGACGGCGTTTCACCATGTTGGCCAGGCTGGTCTTGGACTCCTAACCTCAGGTGATCTGCCCGCCTCAGCCTCCCAAAGGGCTGGGATTACAGATGTGAGCCACCACGCCCAGCCTAGATTTCGACTTGTGTTCTGCGTTTCATGCTGTACCAGGAATACCACCTATGTACTTTACTGAATGAATATCACACACTGTGACAGTAAACCATACAACATACAACATTCCCTGCCACAAAGAAATTCACTTCATAATAAACAAAGGAAACAAATGAGATGACACCCAAAGGACTTATTGGTCCTCCCATGTTCCCCATCAGTCAGAAAGAGCTGCTCTTGCAGAACGATATTCAAAACTCAGTTTAAAAAACTAACCTGCTGGTGTAGAATGGAAGTATGTTTAAAAAAGAAAAGAAATGAAAAAGAAAAAAGAAATTAACCTGGAGTCAATATCTTGAAGGTTGGAATATTATCCTACAAGATGCCCTGAACCAGCAAAGTAATGGCGCTCTTTCTCACAGAGCAAAAATAAAATGACCAGGGAACCAAGGAGTGGAGCTTGGGGATCATACCTCTCATAATTATACCAAATGAGGGACTTAACAATGTTTGCTTCCCATTCCAAAAGCACTGGGCTCTGCTGATTTAGAATAAGGAAGGATTGCTCATATTAAAGACACAATAATGATTCAAACTGAATTGGGAGCTAAGACAGCCCCTTGTCCATTCTGAGGTCTCAAAGAAGAAAGGAAGGAAGAGAGGAACGGATGAAGAGAAAACGAGCAAATGGAGAATGAGAAAGATGGAGAGGAGTAGGAGAGGCAGGGAGATAAAGATTTTCTTATAGCTCTGGAGTTTTTTGTTGTTGTTGTTGTTGTTATGGTTTTTTTTTTGAGATGGAGTATCTCTCTGTCACCCAGGCTGTAGTGCAGTGGCACAATCTCAGCTCACTGCAACCTCCGCCTCCTGGGTTCAAGCGATTCTCCTGCCTCAGCCTCTGGAGTAGCTGGGACTACAGGTACTGCCACCATGCCAGGCTAATTTTCGTATTTTTTAGAGATGGAGTTTCACCATGTTGGCCAGGTTGGTCTTGAACTCCTGACTTCAGATGATCAGCCCACCTCAGCCTCCCAAAGTGCTGGGATTGCAGGCATGAGCCACGGCACCTGGCCAAGTTCTGGAGGTTGGAAGTCTAAGACCAGGGTGCCGTATGGTTGGGTTCTAGTGAGGGCCCTTTTCCTGGCTTGCAGATAGCTGACATCTGGCTGCATCCTCAGACCACAGAGAGAGATAGAAAGAGCAAGAGTGTCTCTTTTTATAAGAACACTAATCCTGTCATGAGGTCCCCATCCTCATGATCTCATCTATGATTAATTATCTCCCAAAGCCTCCATTTCCAAATTCCAACACAGTGAGGGTTAGGGCTTCAACATATTGGAAAGAAATCTGGCCCATACTATCATCTTAATTAAGTGATAAAATCCACCAATAACAGGACAAGTTGATATCACGTCTTCTAATACGATGCAATAAGAACAGAATTACTTCTGTGCTGTTCCTGCCAAAAATACGTAACCTGAATCTGTTCATGAGAAAAATATGAAACAAATCAAAATTGAAACACATTCTGCAAAAGAACTGACCTGCTCTCCTCAAAAATGTCACTCATGAAAGACATGGAAACTGAAGAATGGCCCCAAAATGATGAAGACTTAAGAGATGTGACAATGAAATATTATGTGTGATCCTAGGTTGGATCCTAGACCAGAAAGAAAATGGCGGTTATAAAGGACATTATTAAGAGAATTAGCAGTGGGGCACAGTGGCTCATGCCTGTAATCCTACCACCTTGTGAGGCTGAAGTAGGTGGGCGCCTTGAGCTTCAAGCTCCTTGAGTTCAGGAGTTTGAGACCAGCCTGCGTAACATGGTGAAACCCCATCTCTACAAAAATTACTGGGGCATGTTGGCGTGTACCGGTAGTCCCAGTTACTCGGGGGGCTGAGGTGGGAGGATTGCTTGAGCCTGGGAGGTCGAGGCTGTAGTGAGCCTAGATTGCAACACTGCACTCCAGCCTGGGTGACAGAGCAAAACCCTGCCTCGAAAAGAGAAAAAAAAAAGAGAGAGAGAGAACTAGTAAAATTTGAAAAGGGTCTGTGGATTAGTTGTAGTACTTATCGTTATGAATTTCCTGGTTTTGGTAGTCGTATTGTGATTATGTAGCAGAGTATCTTTCTTTGAGGAAAACAGACATACTGAAGTATTTACAGGTAATGAAGTGTCATATCTGCAGTTATCTGAAATGATTCGGGGAGAGAGAGAGGTTAAATGTTAATGGGAAATCTGGGTGAATATACAGGAACCTTTGTACTATTCCACGCAAGTTTTTTATACACATGAAATTATTTCAAAATAGATAGTTAAAAACAAACGTTGACCTATATCGTGTGTTGGGGAAAAAAGTAACCTCCCCAAAACAAACAAACAAACAAAAATATGAGTTTAAACCAGATTACGGGGTAGTAAGTAAGCTTGAATTTGACCAGAGGACAAACACTGCAATTGGTATTGCATATTATGAAGGCGCTTAACCATAAGCCAACAGCAGACTGGGAATACTGGATGCAGGGTTCCTGCAGTAACCCGAGATCCTCAGAAAGGACCATCATTCTCACATCTTGATAGCACCCCCAGCTGACAGTAGAAGCACACATAAATTCTCTTTGGAGGAAAGCCAGGATTCTCACAGATTTAGATCAACCAAATATGAATTCACAATAAAGGAAATTGACACATAAAAAGACAAGTTATAATAAATCACTGTAAGCTGAAATTGGCCGGGCGCGGTGGCTCATGCCTGTAATCCCAACACTTTGGGAGGCCGAGGTGGGCGGATCACCTGAGATCAGGAGTTCAAGACCAGCCTGACCAAGATGGAGAAACCCCGTCTCTACTAAAAATACAAAAAAAATTAGCCAGCCATGGTGGTACCTGCCTGTAATCCCAGCTACTCGGGAAGCTGAGGCAGAATTGCTTGGACCTGGGAGGCAGAGGTTGTGGTGAGCCAAGTTCACGTCACTGCACTCCAGCCTGGGCAACAAGAGCAAAACTCCATCTCAAAAATAAATAAATAAATAAATAAACAGCTGAAATCATCAATAGATTTAGACTTCTAAAGACTTCAAATACTGGAATTATCAGATGTAGAGTATAAAATATGTACAAAATGTTTATAAAATAAAAAATGGAATTGTAAAGCTAAGTGAACAATAAGAGACTATCCAAGATGCCAATGCCAAGTTGAAAAAGAAACAAATAGAAGTTTTTGAAATTAAAAATGGTATTGCTGAAATTTAAAAATCAAGGGAAGATAAGTTAGAGTCCAGGGATAAAAGAAGAGAGAAATAGTGACTTGGAAGGTGGAGATAAAAATATTATGGGTCATGTAGCTCAGAGAGACAAGGATTTGAAACATGATAGAATGGTTAAATATATGGAATGAGAAATGTAACATACATGTAATCATAGTCTCAGAAGCGGTGAATGGAGGAGAGGTAATATGTAAATAAATTAGGACTAAGAAGTTTTTAGAGCAGTTAAAAGGCATGAGTCCGCAAAGGAGGACAACATATACCAAGCAAGGTAAACAAAAAAAACCTCACATCTATATATATTTTAGTGAAACCTTAGAATACCAAAGGCAAAGATAACATCTTCAAAGCAGCCACAAAGAGAAGCCCATTCCTCTCAAAGAGATGAGAGTTATTCAGACAGCTGATAACAAAGGCCAGAAGATATGGAATCACATCTCCAAATGATTGAAAGAAATAAAAGTCAACCTAGATTTCTGTGTCCTGAAAATTTACCGTCTTTCAGTATAAGGGCAAAATTAAGCATTTCTATGCTAATAAAATCTTAGGGAATTTATGGCCAAGAGAACTTCACCAAAAGAACCGTTATTAAAAAAAAGAAGAGGCTGAGCGCGGTGGCTCACGCCTGTAATCCCAGCACTTTGGGAGGCCTAGGAGGGCGGATCACGAGGTCAGGAGATCGAGAGACCATCCTGGCTAACACGGTGAAACTCCATCTCTACTAAAAACACAAAAAATTAGCCGGGCATGGTGGCAGGCGCCTGTGGTCCCAGCTACTTGGGAGGTTGAGGCAGGAGAATGGCATAAACCCAGGAGGTGGAGCTTGCAGTAAGCCGAGATCGCGCCACTGCACTGCAGCCTGGGCGACAAAGCAAGACTCTGTCTCAAAAAAAAAAAAAAAAAAGAAGAAGAAGAAGAAAAACCTGAGGCACGTTTTTCAAAATCAAGAACAAAGTTGTTTTTTTTTTCTTTTTTTAATACAGCTATATGGCCAGGAGAAGTGACTCATGCCTGTGATCCAGCACTTTGAGAGGCTGAGGCAGGAGTATTATGTGAGGCCGGGAGTTGAAAACCAGCCGTGGTAACATAGTGAGATCCCATCTCTATTTAAAAAAAAAAAAAAAAAAAACTAAAAGAGAAAAGGCCAGGCTCGGTGGCTCACACCTGTAATTCCAGCACTTTGGGAGGCTGAGGTGGGCGGATCATGAGGTCAAGAAATCGATACCATCCTGGCCAACATGGTGAAACTCTGTCTCTACTAAAAATACAAAAATTAGCTGGGCATGGTGGCATGTGCCTGTAGTCCCATCTACTCGGGAGGCTGCGGCAGGAGAATCGCTTGAACCCGGCAGGAGGATGTTGCAGTGAGCCGAGATTGTGCCACTGCACTCCAGCCTGGCAACAGAGCGAGACTCTGTCACCAAAAAAAAAAAAAAAAAAAAAAAAAGACAGGGAAAAAAGTATAGCTATAAGATTTACTTCAGGAAGAAGGGAATGATACCTGAACAAATGCGAAAAGGGATAGAGAGCAGGCCGGGCATGGTGACTCTTGCCTGTAATCTCAGCACTTTGGGAGGCTGAGGCAGGTGGATCATCTGAGGTCAGGAGTTCCAGAACGGCCTGGCGAACATGGCAAAATCCCATCTCTACTAAAAATACAAAAATTATCTGGATGTGGTGGCACTCATCTGTGGTCCCAGCTACGTGGGAGGCAGAAACACAAGAATCACTTGAACCCAGAGGGGCAGAGGTTGCATTGAGCCAATAACAGACCACTACATTCTACTCTGGGTGACAGAGCAAAAAAAAAAAAAAAAAAAGCATAATGGAATAGTGAGCAAAGAAAGTAATGAACACTTGTGTAAATCTAAACAAATATTGCCCTCATAAAATAATAAAAATACTGTTTAAGGACAAGGGCATTACTTGCTCTCCTCCCAACCCCAATACTCACAGCCTCACCACCGAAATCTGCCTTGGAAGCCACTAGGACTTATCCCATGTGCCCTTGCTCTATTTAGTCAATCATCAAGAAATCCGAGATTTCTCCATCATCCCAAATCACCTGGACTCACCCTTGTAAGCCTCCGTACTTCTTTTTATCTGACATTATCTCCTTAAACCTCCAACACTTCCTCCACCATTCTATTTTTGTTTGTTTGAGATAGGGTCTCTATTGTCCAGGCTGAGTGCAGTGGCACGATCTCAGCTAATCGGAGCCTCCACCTCCCAGGCTCAAGCTATCCTCCCACCTCAGCCTCCTGAATAGCTGGGACTACCGGCATGCACCACCAAGCCTGGCTTATTTTTTTTCTTTTTTTGTAGAGACAGGGTCTTGCTATGTTGCCCAGGCTGATCCTGAACTCCTAAGCTCAAGAGATCCTCCCATCTCGGCCTTCCAGGGTGCTGGGGTTTGTAATCCATAGCACCCGTTTTTCCACCATTCTTAAACCTGGCTTTTTTTTTTTTTTTTTTTGTAGAGACAGGGTCTTGCTTTGTTGCCCAGCCTGATCTTGAACTCCTAAGCTCAAGAGATCCTCCCGCCTCTGCCTTCCAGGGTGCTGGGGTTCGTAATCCACAGTGCCCAGCTTTTCCACCATTCTTACTTGTTTCCTACTTTCAGTTGATAACTTGGGGAGCCCTCTTTTCCTCTCACACCCCATATCCAATGCATCTGAAACTGATGTATCAACAATTATTATCAGGTCTCTGGGGTGGTATTTGGCCAAGAGGAGTAATCTGGAGCAATCCATGACTGGGTGAAATTTGGGAACCCCAGGTGCCAGTCTGCCCCACTCCCTGCATGCCTTGTTGCCATGCCTCAGAAAATTGAGGAAATCAAGCATTTTCTGCTCACTGCCTAGCAAAAGGATGCCAAATCTGTCAAGATCAAGAAAAAGGACAGCCTGGGCATGGTGACTCATGCCTGTAATCCGAGCACTTTGGGAGGCTGAGGAGGGGGATCACGAGGTCAGGAGTTCAAGACCAGCCTGGCCAATATGGTGAAACCTCGTCTCTGCTAAAAATACAAAAATTAGTGGCACGTGCCTGTAGTCCCAGCTACTCGGGAGGCTGAGGCAGGAGAATTGCTTGAACTCAGGAGGCGGGGTTTGCAGTGAGCTGAGATTGTGCCACTGTGCTCCAGCCCAGGGGCAGTGTGAGACTCTGTCTCAATAAATAAATAAATAAGAAAGAAAAAGAAGGACAATGCGAAATTTGAAGTTCAATGCAGCAGATACCTGTACACCATGGTCATCAGGCAAAAAGAGAAGGCAGAGAAACTGAAGCAGTCCCTGCCCCCTGATTTGGCAGTGAAGGAGCTGAAATGAACCACACACACTGATTTGAACTTTATTAAAATACTAATGCACACACACAAAACCAAACAGCTATATCAGTTCTTCCTTTAAAATACATCCTGGGCCAGGTGTGGTGACTCACGCCTGTAATCCCAGCACTTCGGGAGTCTGAGGCAGGTGAATCACTTGAGGTCAGGAGTTTGACCAGCCTGGCCAACATGGTGGCATTTTTAGTGGAAACCCTGTCTTCACTAAAAATAGGAAAAATTAGTTGGGCATGGTGGCAGGTGCCTGTACTCCCAGCTGCTGGAGAAGTTGAGGCCGGAGAATCGCTTGAACTTGGGAGGCAGAGGTTGCAGTGAGCCGACATCGTGCCACTGCACTCCAGCCTGGGCAACAAGAGCAAAACTCCATTTCAATAAATAAATAGATAAATCCAAAATCTGACCAGAATATCTTCTTCCCTTCCACTGCTACCACCTTGATCCAAACCGCTGCCATCTCCTCACAGTCTCCTGCCTGAATCGCCTATCTCAGCCCTCTCTCCCTATCACTCATTCTCAGACTCCGTAAGCCTGATTTATTCTTCTAAAGCTCAAGTCAGATCCTTCCTCTCCACCTTTATGTGTGTGTGTGTGTGTGTGTGTGTGTGTGTGTGTGTGTGTGTGTGTGTGTGTGTATGTCAGATCCTTCCTATCCATCTTTTTTTTTTCTTTCTTTGAGATGGACTCTCACTGTGTCACCCAGGTTGGGACACGGTGGCGTGATCTCGGCTCGCTGCAACCTCTGCCTCCTGGGTTCAAGCAATTCTCCTGCCTCAGCCTCCTGAGTAGCTGGGACGGCTAATTTTTGCATTTTTCGTAGAGATGGGGTTTCACCACGTTAGCCAGGCTGGTCTTGAACTCCTGACCTCATGATCCGCCCACCTCGGCCTCCCAAAGTGCTGGGATTACAGGCTTGAGCCATGGTGCCCGGCCTTTTTACTTATTATATTTATTTATTTATTTTTATTTTAGACGGAGTCTTGCTTTGTCGCCAGGCTAGAGTGCAGTGGCGTGACCTCCGCTCACTGCAACCTCTGTCTCCCAGATTCAAGTGATTGTCCTGCCTCAGCCTCCCGAGTAGCTGGGATTAGAGGTGCAGGCCACGCCCAGCTAATTTTTGTATCTTTTTTTAGTAGAGACAAGATTTCACCATGTTGGCCAGGATGGTCTGGATCTCTTGACCTCGTGATCTACCCACCTCGGCCTCCCAAAGTGCTGGGATTACAGGCATGAGCCACCGCATCCGGTCTTTCCTCTCCCCACTTAAGAAACGTCCTGCTATTGCTTATCATCTCAGAGTAAAAGCCACAGTGCTCACAATAGCGATGAGGCTTTACTCCTTCCGTCCTCCAGCACGCCCTCTCTGAGCTCATCTCTATCACATGCTTGTCATGCTCCACCCACCCAAGCATTCTAAACATGCTTCCATCTCAGGGTCTTTGCATTTGCTCCACCCTCTGCCTTAAATGTTCTCCCTGATAACCCAGCAGGAATTGTACATGAGCTGACATACTTACGCTGCATCAAGGTCACTGTCATCTTACCATATCAAACTGAAAATGTCTGCTATCTGTACAGTATGATATGTTTTATTGAGTAAATGATTTTTCTCTGTTTCTATGCTTCTGCACTAGTGGGTTTGTTCAGTAATAAATATGTGTGATCAGGCCGGGCGTGGTGGCTCACACCTATAATCTTAGCATTTTGGGAGGCCGAGGCGGGCGGATTGCCTGAGCTCAGGGGTTCAAGACCAGCCTGGGCAACACGGTGAAACCCTGTCTCTACTAAAATACAATGAATTAGCCAGACGTGCAGGCAGGTGCCTGTAGTCTCAGCTACTCGGGAGGCTGAGGCAGAAGAATTGCTTCAACCCGGCAGGCGGAGGTTGCAGTAAGCTGAGATCCACCACTGCACTCCAGCCTGGGCAACAGAGTGAGACTCTGTCTCCAAAAAATAAAAATAAAAATAAATAAACATATGTGACCTTTTATCTAACAAAATAAAAAAAAAAAGGAAATAAATAAAAACTTGAGTCGTTGTTTTTCTGGCCTGTTCACTGCCCCTTCCTACTGCAGCTCGCTGCCCTTGTTTGACCCATCTGGAAAGCCTTCTCCTTATCATTTGGGAGACTCAGGGAGGCCTTCCACAAAGCCCCAGACCTCAGGCCATTCCCTTGTTCTATCTATGACAACACTCTGAATATTTCCTTTATGGAATCATAGAGTTATTTTTACAGTTATTTGCTTAATGACGATCTCTCCTTTTGGAAATACTTTCATTTGTATTTTATTTTATTTTATTTATTTTATTTTATTTTATTTTATTTTATTTATTTTTTATTTTTTTATTTTTTTTGAGACAGAGTCTCGCTCTGTCGCCTAGGCTGGAGTGCAGTGGCCGGATCTCAGCTCACTGCAAGCTCCGCCTCCCGGGTTCACGCCATTCTCCTGCCTCAGCCTCCAGAGTAGCTGGGACTACAGGCGCCCGCCACCTCGCCCGGTGCAGGCGAGTTTTTTGTATTTTTTAGTAGAGACGGGGTTTCACCGGGTTAGCCAGGATGGTCTCCATCTCCTGACCTTGTGATCCGCCCGTCTCGGCCTCCCAAAGTGCTGGGATTACAGGCTTGAGCCACCGCGCCCGGCTCATTTGTATTTTAAATTTTTAAATTGTAGTAATTTATTTGTTTATGTATTTATTTATTTATTTTGAGACAGAGTCTCACTCTGTTGCCCAGGGTGGAGTGCAATGGTGCCATTTTGGCTCACCACAACCTCCACTTCCTGGGTTCAAGCGATTCTCCTGCCTCAGCCTCCTGAGTAGCTGGGATTACAGGCGAGGACCACCACCACACCTGGCTAATTTTTGTATTTTTAGTAGAGACGGCGTTTCACCATGTTGGCCAGGCTAGCCTTGAACTCCCGACCTCAGATGATCCGCCGGACTCAGTACTGGGATTACAGGCGTGAGACACTGCTCCAGGTCAAATTGTAGTAATTTATTTTTGAATAGAATATATGTACATCATTCACACTGTGATGTACCAAAGGCTGTGCATTGAAGCCTCCTTCCCACTCTTCTCCCAGCCCCTCCACTCACCTCTCCAGGATGCCCATATAACAAGATTCTTGTGTTTCTACAAATCATATTTTATGCATATGTAAACAAACATACATCTATTCTTCCTCTTCCCCACCACTTTTTTTTTTTTTTTTTGCACAAATGGTTCTAAATTATATACATTGGTCTTTTTGCTGTCTCCCCTCTCCAGTTGCCTCATGCGTTGTATTCATCTTACTCAGTTATTTAATTCATTTTAGCGATATCTCAAGGGAATAAAGATAAATCCTCATTTCATTTGTCATGTTTAACTAGAAGTTAAATGGAATTTTTTTGTTCTCACTTTTTTTTGTTTTTTGTTTTTTTACCTGGACACTCCCTACTGCAGAACTCATGTTCATGGGCAGTGTAAAGGAAGGATCTATGTGTTTATCTTCTACCCAACCACTTAAGATTGGCAAATATGGCCAGGTGTGGTGGCTCACACCTGTAATCCCAGCACTTTGGGAGGCCGAGGTAGGTGAATCCTTTAAGCCCAGGAGTTCAGGACCAGCTTGGCCAACATGGTGAAACCTCATCTCTACTAAAAATAGAAAAAAATTCTGGGTGTGGTGGTACACGCCTGTAGTCCTAGCTACCTAGGAGGCAGAGATGAGAAGATCACCTGAACCTGGGAGGTTGAGCTGCAGTGATTGAGCCATGGTTGCGTCACTGCACTGCAGCCTGGGTGACAGAGAAAGGCCCTGTCTCAGCCAGGTTCGGTGGCTCATGCCTGTAATCCCAGCACTTTGGGAGGCAGGGGATCACTTGAGGTCAGGAGTTTGAGGCCACCCTGGCAAACTTGGTGAAATCCTGTCTCTCCTAAAACTACAAAAAAATGAGTCGGACTTGGTCATGCACGCCTGTAATCTCAGCTACTTGGGAGGCCGAGGCAGGAGAATCACTTGAACCCAGGAGGCAGAGGTTTCAGTGAGCTGAGATCATGCCACTGTACTTCAGCCTGGGCGAGGTGACACAGTGAGACTCTGTCTCAAGAAAAAAAAAAAGGAAGACCTGTTTCAAAAATAATAATAATTTTAAAATGAAAAAATTAGCCAGGCATGGTGGTACACACCTGTAGCCCTAGCTAATTGGGAGGCTAAGGTGGGAGGATTGCTTGAGCTCAGGAGGTCAAGACTATAGTAAGCAGTGATCATGCAAGTGCTCTCCAGCCTGGGCAACAGAACAAGACGTTGTCTCAAAAAAATTTTTTTGGGGGGCCGGACACGGTGGCTCACGCCTGTAATCCCAGCACTTTGGGAAGCTGAAGTGGGCAGATCACCTGAGGTCAGGAGTTCAAAACCAGCCTGGCCAACATGGTGAAACCCCCTCTCTACAAAAATTAGCCAGGCATGATGGCGGGTGCCTGTAATCCCAGCAACTTGAGAGGCTGAGGCGGGAGAATCGCTTGCGGTGAGCCAAGATCTCGTCATTGCACTCCAGCCTGGGCGACAAGAGCGAAACACCGTGTCAAAAAAAAAAAAAAAAAAAAAATTGTTAATTTTGGGCTAGGCACAGTGGCTCACGCCTGTAATCCCAGCACTTCGGGAGGCCCAGACGGGTGGATCGCCTGAGGTCAGGAGTTCAAAACCAGCCTGTTCAACATGATGAAATCGGCCGGGCGCGGTGGCTCAAGCCTGTAATCCCAGCACTTTGGGAGGCCGAGACGGGTGGATCACGAGGTCAGGAGATCGAGACCATCCTGGCTAACACAGTGAAACCCCGTCTCTACTAAAAAATACAAAAAAAAAACTAGCCGGGCGAGGTGGCGGGCACCTGTAGTCCCAGCTACTCGGGAACCTGAGGCAGGAGAATGGCCTGAACCCGGGAGGCGGAGCTTGCAGTGAGCTGAGATCCGGCCACTGCACTCCAGCCAGGGGGACAGAGTGAGACTCCGTCTCAAAAAAAAAAAAAAAAAAAAAAAATGATGAAATCCCATCTTTACTAAAAATACAAAAATTAGCTGGGCATGGTCGTGAGTCCTGTAATTCCAGCTACTCGGGAGGCTGAGGCAGGAGAATTGCTTGAACCTGGGAGGTGGAGATTGCAGTGAGCCAAGACCATGCCATTGTACTCCAGCCTGGGTGAAAGAGTGAGGCTCTGTCTCAAAAAAAAGAGAGAGAGAAAAAAAAAAGATTTTGTTAATTTTGCAGTGAGCTAGAAATTTTGAATTTTAAAAAGTCATTAGTTTTTGGAAAATTCTCAGCCATTATTATATCAAATATTTCTTCTGTTCCTTTCTCACTTTCTTCTCTTTCTGGTATTCCTACTACATGTTAAGTTATACCTTTTGTAATTGTTCCACAGTTCTTGGATAGTCTGTTCGTTTTCATCATATCTTCCCTTTTCATTTCAGTTTTAGAAGTTCTAATGACATATCTCTTTTTTCTTTTTTTGAGATGGAGTCTCACTGTGTCCCCCAGGCTGGAGTTCAGTGGCACGATCTTGGCTCACTGCAACCCCACCTCCTGGGTTCAAGCAATTCTTCTGCCTCGGCTTCCCGAGTAGCTGGGATTACAGGCTTGTGGCACCACGCCCAGCTAATTTTGTATTTTTAGTAGAGACGAGGTTTCTCCATGTTGGTCAGGCTGGTCTCAAACTCCCAACCTCAGGTGATCCTCCTGCCTCAGCCTTCCAAAGTGCTGGGATTACAGGCGTGAGTTTTTAACTCTTTAAGTTTGTCCACAGGCTGGGCCTCCTGCAATTTGTCAGGTACAGTTTAAGTTTTTCTATCAGTACAGGCTTCAGCTTCTGGTAAGATGTGGTTCTCTGTGGTTCTCGGTAACCACCTCTTTCTCTGGTATTTGGGATGGCAGTTTGCCCTGTGACCTCAATTCTCTGATGGATCTAAGAAAAGTTGTTAGTTTGTTCAGTTTTTTTCTTGTTGTAAGTACAAAAGTGGTAACTTCCAAGCTTTTTCACATGTCAGATGAGAAACTAGAAGCCCCTTAATTAATATTTCCACCTCAGGGATTCATAACTTAAATTTCTAGCCTAGGTTTTTCCTCTGAGCTCCTGATCTATTTACACTTCCACTGAAATATCTCAGAGGTAACTCAGCACAATGTGGCAAGACAAAATTTATGATCTCTTCCCCAAAACAACTGACTTTTCAATTTCCCCTCCTCAAAAATGGCATTCCTCCCAGCTGAATTCCCAGGCCACAGAATACATTTCTGATGGCTTCCTCACCATATCCAACGCCTCACCAAGCCTTGTTGATTTTAATTCCTTGATAGCTCTCAAAAGGATCCATGCCTCTTTCTGTTGTCACTACCCTGGTTCAAGTCACTTACCAGCAACTGTAATAACTTCCCACATTTGTCCACCCCATCCCTGAAGACTCCCCTACCTCACCCACCAGTTCAAAATGCAAATCTGATGATGTGCCACCATGTCGCTGTCCCTGTGTCCTCCAGCCCTCTGTGACACAGACTGTATAAGAGCTGTTCCCTCTGTTTGGAAACACCCTTTCCCTTCCTGTCTCCTGGTTCACCCATGACCACTTCTTCAGATCTCCATTCAAGCTGTCTGCCCTCAGGGAAACCTTTTCGAACTCCCCAGGCTAGATTCCTGTCCCTGCTTTTATACACTCACAGAAGCCTGCCCGGCCCCTTCATGGCACTTATGCTGCTCTGTAATGACATATTCATTTGTGAATTTATTTAGTGGAAGTCTGTCTCCCCAACTAGAGTGTAAACTCCAAGAGAGAAGAAAACAAGTCTATCTTACTCACCATTTATCTCCAGCCCCTAACATAGGGCCTCGCGCAAAGTAGCTGCTATGAAAGTTTTATTAAATGACTAAATTAAATCTGTCTTCCACATCCTAATACCTCCCAGATGTACGTAGCCAGCCTGGTCCCCTCTTCTAATCTCGATCTATAGATTTCATCTCCGGCTACAAAGTTCCTCCTGGTGATCCACAAAGAATCCTACCTCCTCTGCAGGGCCCGGACCTGGTGAACACCATCACCTTTTACCTGTTGCTTCAGGCAGAACCTGATGGTCATCTCAAACTCTTCCTTCTCCCTCAACTACCACGTTCGGAAACCACAAAGTCTGTTCCCTCCTATCTCCTCAATATCTCCCAAACCTGCCCAATGTTTTCTTCCACAGCGTCCCTACCCTACTTTAGACCACTGTCACCTCTTGCTTATATTTCTACAGTAGCTTCCAGAATGGTCTCTTTAGGAAATCTTGTCCCTCCAAAGGATTCTTGACAAAGAACTCTATTTGAAACACAAATTTCATTCTTTTTTTATTGTTTATTTTATTTTATTTTTTTTGGGACAGGGTCTCACTTTGTCACCCAGGTTGGACTGCAGTGGTGTGATCATGGCTCACTACAGCCTTGACCTCCCTGGCTAAAGCGATCCTCCCATCTCAGCCTCCTCAGTAGCTGGGACTACAGGTCTGTGCCACCAGGCTTGGCTAATTTTTTGTATTTTTTTTTTGTATAGATGGGGTTTCACCACGTTGCCCAGACAGGACTCAAAGTCCTGGGCTCAAGCAATCTGTCTGCCTCGGCCTCCCAAAGTGCTAGGGTTACAGGCTTGAGCCATCACACGCAGTCCAAATTTCATTCTTAAAATGAATTTATTTCTTTTCTTTTCTTTTTTTTCTTTTTCTGAGAAAGAGTCTTGTTCTGTTGCTGAGGCCGGAGTGCAGTAGCACGATCTCAGCTCACTGCAACCTCCACCTCCTGGGTTCAACTGATTCTCCTACCTCAGCCTCCTGAGTAGCTGGGACTACAGGCACACACCACCACGCCTGGCTAATTTTTTTGTTCTTTTGGTAGAGACAGGTTTTCACCATGTTGTCCAGACTGGTCTCGAAGTCCTGACCTCAAGTGATCCACCCACCTCAGCTTCCCAAAGTGCTGGGGTTACAGGCATGAGCCACCGTGCCCAGCCTAAAATGAATTTCATTCTTAAAATTGGACGGCTGGTTGTGGTGGCTGGGTGTGGTGGCCTGTAATCCCAGCACTTTGGGAGGCCAAGGCTGCTGGGTTGCTGCAGTTCAAGACCAGCCTGAGCAACATAGTGAGACCACCTCTCCCCTGTTTTTTGTTTGTTTGTATTTGTTTTTGTTTTTGTTTTTGAGACGGAGTCTCCCTCTGTCACCCAGGCTGGAGTGCAGTGGCGCGATCTCAGTTCACTGCAATCTCCGCCTCCTGGGTTCAAGCAATTCTCCTGCCTCAGCCTCCCGAGTAGACGGCACTACAGGCATGCGCCACCATGCCCGGCTAATTTTTGTATTTTTGGTAGAGATGGGGTTTCACCATATTGGCCAGGCTGGCCTTGAACTCCTGACCTCAGGTGATCTGCCCACCTCGGCCTCCCAAAGTGCTAGGATTATAGGCGTGAGCCACCATGTGCCAGCCCTACCTCCCCTTTAAAGAAAAAAAATTTTTTTTTTTTTTGAGACAGAGTCTTGCTGTCGCCAGACTGGAATGCAGTGGTGCGATCTTGGCTCACTGCAACCTCCTACTCCCTAGTTCAAGCGATTATCCTGCCTCCGCCTCCTGAGTAGCTGGGATTACAGGCATATGCCACACACCCAGCTAATTTTTGTATTTTTAGTGGAGATGGGGTTTCACCACGTTGGCCAGGATAGTCTCGATCTCCTGACCTCCTGATCCACCCGCTTCGACCTCCCAGAGTGCTGGGATTACAGATGTGAGCCACCACACGTGGCCGAAAAAAAATTAGATTCTCATTCCCATTCGATTCTGTTCTATCCCATTCTATTTACTTAATGGGCTTTGCAGGCCATAGAGCCACCTCCCAGCCTCCACTTCCCTTCCCTGCCTGAGACTCTGCTGTGGGCTGGCCTGCCTCCCTGGGCAGCTTCTTCCAGTTCCCCACAGGAGCTATGTTCTTTCATGTCCCAGCCTCTGCATGGCTTCCTCCACCCACACTTAGTCCCTCCCCTTAGCACCCTTTGTCTGGCTAACCCCTGCTCAGGTCAGGGTGTGGGGGCTTTCCCAGAGAGTCCCACTGCCCCCCACGATTCCCTGATCAAGGCACTTGTCACCCTGCTGCCAGTCCCTCTTTGCTTCTTTGCTCTCACTGAAATATAAGTGCCATCCTTACTGGGGCATTGCTTTTGGCTGTGTCTCCCAGTAAGTATAGTAAGCATTTAGTAAAAATCGCTGAGCAAATGAAGGAACACTAAATTCAGAAACATCAGAATGAATCGTGATGCTGCCTCTCTAGGGAAATCCTGGCATGTAAGACGTTAAAAAGGAGGATTACTGCCACACGAGTTCTATCCCCACTACTGCTTCAGTAATGGCAAAACCCTGTCATGATAGGACACATGTGTTCTCACTGGTTCCTGAATCAAGAAAGGTAGATCTAGCAGAACATCAGCACAAAATCTGAGCAGGCTATGGAAGAGCCCATGGCTGACTTTACCATGATGTGTGGCTGGCATCGTTGGCTGCATGGCAGTTAATCTCATTGCAGGAAAGGTTTTTAAAAGCTTTACTTCAGTGGCAATCTTTTGGCTCTTACCACCAGTCTGTGGGAAAAGGTGCACTGTAACAGCTGCCGTGAATGTTTTCTTACTTTCCCAAAACCTAGTAGAGGGGGAGAGAAGAACTTGAAAGTCTTCTACCTAAGCAAATGCTGGGGGGCAACTGAAGGGTTGATGATCAAAGACTCCAGGTGTTTGGCAGAGGCTCTCAAGTACAGGAGGACACAGGGTAGGTATGAAAATGGGAAGGGGGAAGTAGTGTGTGGGGAAATGGAGATGGCTGAGTTCTAAATCCAGGCTAAGCACAGCAAAAATTCTTGAGATTTTACCCATCTTATAAAACTAAAGGAGAAAGATAACTGTCTGTTTTCTCTACCCAAGAATGCCAGTCTGGCAAGTGGGGTGTATCATAAACAAAAGTCATGGGAACATGGATGCCCTGAACATCAGTTTCTCCAAAAGGGGAGGAGGAACTAAGTACCCTTCTCTTAGGATCAATACAACAGTGATCTCACTTAGAGGCTTTTTCACAAACTAGGATGATGGCTAGGCACAGTGGCTCATGCATGTAATTCCAGCATTTTTGGAAGCCAAGGCAGGCAGACCACTTGAGGCTGGAAGTTTGAGACCAGACTGGCCAACATGGGGAAACCCTGTCTCTATTAAAAATACAAAAATTAGCTGGGCATGGTGGCAGGTGTCTGTAATCCCAGCTACTTGGGAGGCTGAGGCAAGAGAATCACTTGAACCCGGGACGCAGAGGTTGCAGTGAGCCAAGATTGCGCCACTGCACTCCAGCCTAGGCAACAGAGCCAGACCCTGTCTCAAAAAAAAAAAAAAAAAAAAAAAAGATGAGACAGGCTAAGACACGCATGGATGGGATTGCCCTTGAGTGTGGCTGGGTGAATCACATCATGGCCCTCACGGGTCCCTCATGCCCTGCTGGCTCCTCACCTCCAGAAATCATCCTATTTATAATATCTGTATTTGAATCAAAGGCTTAGTTAAAGGCAGAAAAAAAAAAAATCTATAAAATGCAGCCTGAAGGGAGTTGGTGGGGGTGGGGAGGGCCTAGGATGCTCAGGGACAGCTTCTCTGGAAAAGGGGCCTTAGAATTGAAGCCAGGTCAGGCACGGCGGCTCATGCCTATAATCCCGACACTTTGGGAGGCTGAGGTGGGTGAAGTGCTTGAGCCAAGGAGTTCAAGACCAGCCAGGGTAACATAGTGAGACTCTGTCTCTATTAAAAAGAAAAGAAAAGAAAAGAAAAGAGTTGAAGCCAGAGAAGACATGCGGCATTGAGCTCTTGTGGCAGAAGGAAGAACAGCAAAGACCCTTAAAAAGACAAGTTTGGGATGTTTGAGGGGCTACAGACGGTGAGTGGTTGGGAGTGTGTAAGGCAGAGGTGGGAGGGGCAGAAGCTATGGTTCATGCAGGGCCACAGAAGCAGCTTTTAAGCAGGAAAACAGTATAATAGTCTCTCTATATATAAATATCACACTGGCTTCCAAGTGGCGAGTGACCTTGGAATAGTAGAAAGGAACGAAATGTGAACATGAAGGAGCCAAGAGTTGTGGCTGGGAGCCCAGGGAGGAGGCTGCCATGGTCCTCCGGCCAACAGAGGTGGTGATGGCGGCTGAATCCCTGAGACGTCATGGAGCAGTTCTTGTTTCAGGCTTGAATGTGGGGTGTGAGACAGAAACAGAGGAAGCAAAATAAGAGTTAGTAGGTTTTTGGGACGTTGATTAACTGACTCACCTGGTAAATGCAGTTGTTGATGAATGAGTGGACTTCCCTTTCCCATGAGATTTCCATCCTGGTGGCTATTTGCCAAGACTGCTGCTCTGTTCTTACCTTTCTGTGATACGAGGCTAACATACTCACTGCCCAGCGTTGATGGACAAACAAAATGGAAAATGGATAATACTGATGTCAAACTTTCTGAGAAGAGACAAGTGGAGTAGACACAGAGGCCCTTCTTGTTGTTTCGGTTAGGCCAACACACAGATGAATGTTACCCCTCCCATCAAGCCTGTGGAGTAGATATTGCTATCGTCATTTCACTGAGGGTAGGACTGAGGCCCAGGACTGAGTCTGTATAACTGGGCTATGGCCACAGTGCTTATGAGTGGGCTCAGGTGTGCAGAGTTGAAGGTGAGCGGTGGTAAGAGTAGGGTCAGTTGACATAATCCTTAGAGATGGGAGGGAAAAGAGGACACCATGTTTGTTAATGCCCTGCTTTCTAATCCCAGTACAGAACACAGGGATCCCTGCATTGTGATTTACTGAATGAGTTTCAAGGAAGTAAAGGGGGGTGGGGGGAGTGGGGAGACTCCAACACACTCCAACAAAGGAGGTAGCCTTGAACCTCCTTTGAAGTGCAATGCAAAGAAGTCAGTCTCTCCACATAGGACTGGAGCGGAAAGCTGAGAGCCAGGAGTGTAGACACTGATACTGATGCTGATGCTGACTGGTTAGCTTGAATAGAATGTGCCTGGAGGCTGGAAGGGCTGAGGGAACTGACTCTAAGCATGTGCAAAGGCCTGAGGCCGTGAAGCAAGTTCCGCATGACTTGACCCAGTCCCTTCTACAGAAGCACTGTGGCTTTGTACACCCGAAACCATCCTGGTCTGTCTCGTCCCTGCAGAAGTTGCAGCCTCTCGGCCCAGGCCTGGGGAGCTGTCCTCTTCTCTTCCAGGAGGTTAAACCATTCTGTCTCCCCATCAGAGCCTCATAGCTAGGTGGGGAAGCTCAGAGCAGCCCCAGGGATCCTCTCTGTCCTGGGCACACCTATTACTGCCCTTCATCATGCTTGCTAAGGGTATGTCTCTTTTTCTGGGTAGTGAGCAACTTAAGTCAGAGAATGGGTCTTAGTCATCTTAGTATCCTCAAAGCCCAGGCCGATGAATGGTGCCCAAAGGAGATTTGCTGAGTCAGTGGATACATTTCCTGTGAGGCTCAGGCTCCCTACCAGCATCCCCATCATCTGGCTTTCCTGGGCAGCTTCAGAGCATGAGACCTGAGCCACTGACCTGGCTGCTAGCTGATCCTGAGGAGGAGGACATGCCAAGAAACAGCAACTTCCCTTCCCGTCTTCACAAAAAGGAGCCCCTGACCCAAAATCCAACCTCAGGAAGCACACAGAAAAAATGCCTGGAAGGAAACATTACTGAATGGGGGGCGGGGGCGGGGGGAAGAGCCTGGGTTCCAGGCCCAAGTCTGGAACCAACAAACTGTATGACTTTTGGCAAGTTACTTAACCTCTCTGTGCCTTTCCCTTCTCCACTTTGAAACAGAGAGGCACTATTGTAGGTTAAGGTCAGGAGGACTCTGACCTCACACAGCCTAATTTTGAATCCCTGTTACACCACTTACCGGCAGCAACCACTTAGATCTGTGACCAGGGCCCAGTTATACAAACTCCCCAGACTTTAGTATTCTGTTGATGAGATGGATAATAACAGTATCCATTTCATAGAGTTGTTGGGATGTTAGTATAGCTAGTTTCTATTTAATATGTGTAGGGTAGTGCCTGGCACCTGATAGGTGAGTTATTATTGTAATGTTGTCTTTTTAAAAATGATGACTGCTATTCATGCCTCCCAGAGTTTTGGTGATGATCTCCTGACATCATGAATAAAAAAGTAGGGAGGAATTCAGTAGGTATCTGGTCTTCTGTGGACTTTTTTTGTTTTAAAATCTCACAAGAAATTCCTTCTTTTTTCAGCGGAGCCAGCACCCGGCACACACCCCAGCTGATAGCTTTCCATGACAAAGGCAAGACCGCCAGGTCTCTAGCCCTGAAGCCAGCAAGTCTCCAGTCTCAGGAAAACAAGGGAAGGAGGGGAGGGTTCATTAACAACCTCAAGGTTTAACTACTAGAGCAGCTCAAGAAAATAAAAACCCATTAGACCCTGAGGATTTAGAATCTTTCCAAGTCTGGAAAGTCTCTGGAGGGAAGAGAAGCAGCTTGGGACTTTGCTCTGAGGTTCCCAGCAAAGCTTGGCCCTTTTTGTCCTGGGAGGGACTTGGGACTTGTGAGTGCCCTCAGGGGCTGGAGCGGGTGGTGATAGAGGGGGGAGGGGTACAAAGGCTCACAGCTCTGAAGCCTCTGGTCTCCCAGGCTGCTGTTTTTCCAGTAAGTTCAAGAATGGGATGAAGAATCTAAAAGTGTCAAGAAAGAAATCTGAAACCTGCTTATTAATTCCTCACCTTCTCCTTTGCCATCTTACTCTGAATGGTTCACTAGGGCCTAAAGGCTGGAAGGCAGCTACTCAAACTTATAAATATGCTGCTAAATGTCCTGTTATACACAGAACAACCTCTACAATAGAGAATTATCCAGCCCCAAATATCAGTACCGCTGATGACTGAGGAACCCTGGTCTAGTTAGAGGCAAGTTTCCAGCTATTTCCTTGGAAATGATGGGCTGCATGCAGTCCTCCTAAGGACCACACTCCAGGATGCAGAGCTCTCCTTGAGGCATGAGGCCTCAAAGCACCATTTCTTTCTATAGTAGAGATTGTTTGCTGCACTGAAATTCAATTTAATCTAAATAACAGAACCATTAATCTATTAGAAATAAACCGGCCGGGTGCGCTGGCTCATGCCTGTAATCTCAGCACTTTGGGAGGCCGAGGCGTGTGAATCACTGGCAGGCAGTCAGGAGTTCGAGACCACCCTGCCCAACATAGCAAAACCCATCTCTACTAAAAATACAAAAATTAGCCAGGCGTGATGGCATGTGCCTGTGGTCCCAGATACTCAGGATGCCAGGGAGAATTGCTCGAACCCACAAGGTGGAGGTTGCAGTGATGCAGTGAGCCAAGATTGCACCCCTGCACTCCAACCTGGGCAACAGAGTGAGACTCCAGCAACAACAACAACAACAACAACAACAACAACAACAACAACAACCCAAAATGTTCATAAGCCTAAAGATCCTCCTGAAGAGTAATTGTCTCATTCCAGCCTTTTCAGATGTGGGTAGGTGGAATGAGAAAACCAATCGTTTGCTCTTTCCACAGTGGTTTGTTGCCACGCTGCTCACATCTCTAGTTCTTTAGGACAAAGAAGCTTTAGACAGGAAAGCAGTAATGCCCAAAAGCCAGAAGTGATCCCACTTTAAGTTTATTTCATGTGATTCTTCTCAGCATGCAGTGAACTTTCTCAGGAAAAACTTTTCTTTGCTGCCGCAGTTTACATTATAAATTAATTTACAAATATAGAGTTGTGCTAGAAACAATATTTATATAAGTCCATGATATTTTCATATACAAAAATATCCACAGAAACCGTTTCTTTGAACACATACTATGGGAGTAGGTAGTCTTTGGTTGTCTTTCTGCATAATGTTTAAGTAATGGTGATGCCATTTGTACCTCAATAAGCTGTCTAAAAAAATAATTTTCTGTATGTATATTTCAAAATAAAACATTTTTAAAGTAATGCTGTGAGAGTCTCGGGGTGAAAAAATACACAGGGAATTTTAAATTTTTTTACAATGTGCTTCTGTTCCTGTTTCTAAAAAAGTTAAAACTCCAAACTAGCCACGCTCACATCCAAAAACATGGTACGAAGGCAACTCACAGGACGATAAATTCATTTTTGTGGAACACCGTTCCCATAAATTTGACAACTATCAGCATTTTAATGAACACTTTTTGAATAAAAAATTTGTTTTTTTTTTTGAGACAGTCTCACTTTGTCACCCAGGCTGTCCAGGCTGTTATACAGTAGCATGATCTCAGCTCACTGCAGCCTTGACCTCCCAGGTTCAAGTGATCCTCCCACCTCAGCCCCCCAAGTAGCTGGGACTACAGGTGCATGCCACCACATCTAGCTAATTTTTGTTATTTTTTGTAGAGATGGGGTTTCACCATGTTGCCCAGGATGGTCTCAAACTCCTGGGCTAAAGCACTCTGCCCGCTTAGGCCTCCCAAAGTGTTGAGGTTACAGGCTTGAGCCACTGCACCAGCCCTGAATGAATTCTGTCATTCGGCAACTAGTGGATGAGCGTACCAGGCACTCTACTGGGCACTAGAAGGTTGACCTTAAAAATTATTCAAATGATACCTCTGAGAAGTAACAGAGTGCTAAGATAAATAAGATTAAATATATATCTTTTTAAAAACTGACCACAAATGGTTTATTGTATCAAAAACTATAAAATCCCATTTCTTCATTATTTAAAAAATATTTTGTAGACACAGTCTTGCTGTGTTGCTCAGGCTGGTCTCAAACTCTTGGACTCAAGTGATCCTCCCACCTCAGTCTCCTAAAGTGTTGGAATTACAGGTGTGAACCATTGCACCTGGCCTAAAATTCCATTTAAGAGTTTTTATTTTGGCTGAGCATGGTGGCTCACACCTTCAATCCCAGTGCTTTGGGAGGCAGAAGTGGGCAGATCGCTTGAGTCCAGGAGTTCAAGACCAGCCTGGACAACATAGTGAAACCCCATCTCTACACAAAATACAAAAAAACTAGCTAGGTGTGGTGGCATGCACCTGCAGTCCAAGCTACTCAGGAGGCTGAGGTAGGAGGATGGCTTGAACCCAGGAGATTGAGGCTGCAGTGAGCTGCGTTGTTTTTTTTTTTTTTTTTTTTGAGACCCCCATCAAAAAAATTTTTTTAATTAAAAAATTATTTTAAAGTCAAAAAATTTAAATTTAAAATTAAAAAGTTAAAATATTAATTCAAAAGTTTAAAAAATTAGCTGCACACCTGTGAGCCCAGCTACTGGGGTGGGTTGGGGGAGCTGAGAAAGGACCACTGTTTGAACCTGTGAAGGTTGAGGCTGCAATGAGCCAAAATCTCACCACTGCACTTCAGCCTGGTTAAGAGAGGGAGAACGTCTCAAAAAACAAAACAAAACAAAACAACAACAACAAAAACCCACACACACACACACAAAAGCTATTTTTAATACAATTCTAATAATACTTTGTTAGAAAAGGAAACACCCAGGATACAAGCTAAAAGGGAGAGGATGCCAGGCTAACCATTACAAAATAGGGCAATGGTCACCCCAGATCTTGGACTCTGACCGCAGGATTCAGAGGTGCTGCCCAGGGGGAACGCACCAGATGACTTTTATTTTCAACTAGAATCTTTGGTCAAATGACATCTAGCATATATACTTGTACTTATAACTGGCTATGGAGGCTGGTTTCTCGGTTTTGTAGGAAGTAGAACACGGAGGTTACAAGTACCGGCTCTGGAACCAGACTGTCTGGGTCTGATCTTGCCTCTAGTTTACTATCAGTCTCACTTGGAAAGTGGTCACAACTGTTTTTTTGGCCCCCTGTGCACATTTGAGCTTGCAATCCTGGTATACAGTGATGATCAAAATAGACAAAGTGACCTGACATCCTGGAGTTTCACTTCCCTTACATGGAAAAGGGAGGGTAGTAATAATAGCCACCACCCAAGGTTGCTGAGAGGATTGAATGAATACATGACAAGTGCCTAGAACAGTGCCTGGCACACGGGGCTGCCTGTGCCATTTTATTGCCATTAGAATATACCATGTACCAGACAGAGGTGATTTGTGAGCTGCCTATGCATAGCTCAAGGATTTGTGGTGTTGCCTAGGACAGTATGATAAACAACCAAAAAAAAAAATCTTTAGAGGCAAAGGACACAAAGTTGGAGGTTTCCTATAAAAAAATTGAGATATCTGGCTCTTCTGTAAAAATCAGAATGTAGGCTGGGCGCAGTGGCTCATGCCTGTAATCCCAGCACTTTGGGAGGCTGAGGCGGGTGGATCACCTGAGGTCAGGAGTTTGAGACCAGCCTGGCCAACAAGGCGAAACCCTATCTCTACTAAAAATACAAAATTTTAGCTGGGCGTGGCGGTGGGCGCCTGTAATCCCAGCTACTCGGGAGACTGAGGCAGGAGAACTGCTTGAACCCGGGAGGCGGAGGTTCAGTGCCACTGCACCCCAGTCTGGGCAAGAGAGTGAGACTCTTGTCAAAAAAAAAAAAAAAAAGTCAGAATGCTGCCATGGGAGAGAGAAAGAACCAGCTGTTCCCAGCAGCCTTCTGTTAGTCAGTCCCAACTACCCTCTACTGCTTCAGTTGCCAACTGATGTTAGTTTTCTCACCCAGTAACTTCGTTGGCTTATGTTTTTTCAGCCGTCTGTACACACTTGAGCTTGCAATCCTGGCATACAGTGATAAGCAAAATAGACATGGTCCCCGCCCTCACGGGGCTCACAGGCTACCTATCACAGAAGAGAGTGAAACGGATTTCTCTCTGGAGAGGCCCACATGCAGAGAAAACTGTAAAAGCTCGCTGGGTTGTAGAAAGAGTTATCTACTACACCCTTGTTACTCCAAGTGTGGTCAAAGGACCACGAGATCACCCAGGAACTTGACAGAAATGCAGAACTCAGGTCCTACCCCAGACCTACCGACTTGGAATCTGCATTCTAATCAGCATGTGTGCACGCCTCAGGTGTGCATACTCAAGTCTGAGAGCCTGCTCTACACCTCAGAGCCCTCTCGGGGGTAGATGAGGCTGTTGACCATGCTAAAGTTGTGGAAAGGGCTGCTGAAGGGGCTGCTTTGGCCCCCGCTGGTGCTGGCAGGGAAAGGGCTATAATAGGAAGATCTCTGGCCGGTGCTATTGCTGGTGCTATTGCTCAGTTGCAAGGTGTCTGCTGAGGCCTCTGAGATGGAGGTCGGGGAGAACATGCTGCTGGAGGGCAGCTGGGCCCCCTGGATCCCTAGGTGGCGGCTGCCAGGGAGAGCCCGCTGGGTACTCACACTGCTGCTGACACTCAAGGAGCTGAGGCTGCTGAAGAAAGTGTTGAGACAAGGGGTGGAGGTGAGCATGGGTCCTCCAGGAGATGAGGCAGTACTCTTGGTGCCCTCCGGAGGCTCTGGGGAGTGGGAAGGCCTCAGCAGAGTGGAGGGGCTCTCTTCTTCTGGTTTCCCACCCACTCCAGACCCCAATCCTGAGGAGAGCCCTTCTTCGGACTTTGATGTCCCGGCAGCCACTGTGGAGCCATTGCTGGCCTCAGAGCGGCGCTTTCGCTTCCGACGGAAGTTCCCGTTGTCAAACATTTTCTCACAGTTCGGATCCAGAGTCCAGTAGTTACCCTTTCCTGAGAAGATGAGAAAAACCAAGTGAGAGAAGGACCTGTTTTATGCTTGTTTACTCAGCTTCATTTCTGGGAGGAGGAGAGCAGACTCTCATTAGATGCTGACAAAGATGCTCAATTCACTCTAATATTCAAACCAATCCTCTTTGGGGGAAAATGTTACTCTTCGCTTCAGAGAGAAATCCAGAACAAAGATGTTCTGGCCACCTCTACCTCCTCCTGGTGGTGTCTACTACTTAAATCTGAAGACCTAATTTCATTTCTG
The DNA here is from genome assembly GCF_043159975.1 of Macaca nemestrina. Lineage (NCBI taxonomy): Eukaryota > Metazoa > Chordata > Mammalia > Primates > Cercopithecidae > Macaca > Macaca nemestrina. The sequence goes on from NC_092137.1 coordinate 103,058,869, forward strand.
AGACACTTATAATTAAATCATGTAACACCTTCACTAATTCTAGATCCAAATCGTATGACCGTGCGAAGTCATGGAATCCTGATGCTACTTAAAGTTGAGCCTTAGACTGGGCCAACGTAGTGAGATGTCTACAAAAAAAAAAAAATTGAGCCTCTGTTTCTTTATTTATAAAATAGAGATAAGGATAGTACTAATTTAGTGGATTGACTGTGAGGATTAACTATATCAGCATAGTAGCTGGCACACAGTAAGCAGTGCAAAAACAGCACTTGTATTATTCATTGAAAGTGCATCATTCCCCACCTCTGAGAAAAATGCCCCACTGGAGAAAGGCAATCTCAAAATGACAAAAAAATTATTACTGAGCAATTGTTTTAACTATGCATTGGATGGCATAAATTTTGAGTATGAGGAAGCTCCTGGAAACTACATCCCCTCCTCATTTGGGGCAGGACCTGCCCCTACAAATCCTGCAAATGTTTCACCCATTGGGTAAATACATTTCAGACACCAGGGCCTCATTCTTCTGCATGTCATGCTAGTTTTGTTCTATTTACCACAAGTGAGGTAGAAAAGATCTATCATGTTGGAGGATTTTATATCCCAAAAGCTTTTTCCACTTCTAGTAAAAAGAATTCAATGTCTGAGAGTGCTGTAGAATGCTTATCTTGTGGCAAGTGCTTCACTCGGATAACCTCAGCTATTGCTCACAGCTTTACAGCGATAGGCAATATTACTGCTTCCACTTTTCAGATAGGAGAACTGGGGTGCAGACTGGTAAGTAACTTGTCATATTCCTAGTTAGTCATGATAGTCAGGATGTAAACAGGCTGGCTCCAGACTCAGCATTAAAAAAAAAAATTATTATTTATTTATTTATATTCTCTGAGATAGGGTCTCCCTCTGTCACCCAAGCTGGAGTACAGTGGCGTAACCTTGGTTCACTGTAGTCTTGACCTCCTGGCCTCAAGCCATCCTCCCACCTCAGCCTCCCAGAGTAGCTGGTACTACAGGAGTATATCACTATGAATGGCTAAAAGACTCAGCATTCTTGCTGGGCACAGCAGCTCACGCCTATAATCCTAGCAGTCTGGGAGGCCGAAACGGGTGGGTCACTTGAGCTCAGGAGTTCGAGACCAGCCTGGATAACACAGGGAAAGCCCATCTCTACATAAAATACAAATTAGCCGGGCACTGTGGCATGCGCCCATAGTCCCAGCTACTTGGGAGGCTAAGGCAGCAAAATTGTTTGAGCTGGTGAGGCAAAGGTTGCAGTGAGACCGTGCCACTGCACTTTTGAGACAGTTTTGAAACTGTCTCAAAAAAAAAAAACAAAAAAAAAAACAAAAACCCTCAGCATTCTTAACTAACCACTGGGCTAGGCTGCCTCCACTGAACCATGTTCTGCAAATAGTTACAGGAAAAAAAAAATATATATATATAACTACAATTTCAATAATATCTCCACCTATCTGGATATGTATATTGTGCCACATTGGTACCAACTTTTTTGACAAAAAAACTAGCCATAGACCCTTGAACTTTTAGGATAAAGTCCAGAAGAGTTTACATGACAATTTACATGATAATCTTGGGTGGTACAAAAGCCAAATCAAGAGGATGCATCTTCTAGAACTGCATACCCTGCCCACTACAGTAGCCACTAGCCACACACGATTATTGGGCACCTGAAGTATGGCTAGTCCAAATTAAGATGTAGTGTAAAATACACATGGCATTTTGAAGACTTAGTACCGAGAAAATAACAAAGAATCTCATTAGTAATTTTCATATTTGTCATATGTTGAAACAATATTTTGGATTATTTAGTTTGCATTGTATTTCCATTGGAGAGTGGTGCTCCACAGCGACTTCAGGGAAGAGCTCATTCTGAGCTCCAGAATATTCACATAATTTACACAAAATCCTGGATCTCTGTAATGTGCAACTAAAATGGTTTCATCTCTCTTCTCTTTTTCCTATCACAACCCCTACCCCTTTCCCTTTCCTTGTTCTGGGTTCCTTCTAAAAACCTCAAGTAGGATTCCGTTTCTCTCTTCTTCTTAATCATTTCTCCACCTCCACCGCTCAGAGCAGGTAACACTCACTCCACTGTAACACAGACCTCCTCACTCCAGGAGCAACTGGGCTTAGACCAAAGTCGCAGCAAATTTGGGATATTCATTTCTAAATTTCTAACTAGTTAAGGTACCCAAACTGCAATTTGCAGGACCTCCCTGCTAAAGTTCTCCCATTCCAGACTCCCGTGTCATGATGCCCGTGCCACTCTCTCTAGGGGTAAGCACCGTACTTGCTCTATTCAGGACACAGTGAGCCTCTTTGGAACCCGATGAGGAGGAAGTGCAACTAGGGACAGCCGGGCTGGCCCCCAGTTCTCCCACCGCGTCTTCTGCGAAACGTGATGGAAATCCCAGCTCACGTGGATCCCTTTATAACAATCCCTTATTTGAGAGCTTACTTGTAAGTAGACCCTCCCCTTCAAAAGGCCTGATCAACACCACCCAGGGGTAGCCGCCTGTTCTGGGATACAGATTTTTTTCGTTTCTCTAATTGGCCGGCCTCTGCGAGTGGATGTAAAGGTCAAGCTCCTTTCTCAATGAGTCTTCCTCCCGAAGATCCCCTGCTCCTTCCCTTTGTCCTCCGGTTGGGTGGTTTATTCCTCCACCCGCTCCCACCCGCAGCCTGGACAAGAAGACTCCTGGCAGATCTTCCAGCCGCACACCGACCCCGGCGCCGGCCCTCGCGCCCCGCGTCCGCCCTCCCCGGCTGGGAAGCACCTGCCGGCGGCCCTCACCTGGGTCGTCCTCGTCGCGGGGCACCTTCTTGAAGCAGTCGTTGAGCGACAGGTTGTGGCGGATGGAGTTCTGCCAGCCGGCCTTGCTGCGCTGGTAGAAGGGGAAGCTGTCGGCGACGAACTGGTAAATGTGGCTGAGCGTGAGCTTGCGCTCGGGCGCGCTCTGAATGGCCATGGCGATAAGCGCCGAATACGAGTAGGGCGGCCGCACCATCTTCATCAGGTCCTCGCGGCTGGCCATGGACAGCCAGCCCAGTTCCCCGGGCCCCGCGGGCGCGGCGGGCGAGGCGGGCGCGGCGGGCGCGGGCTGCGCGAAGGGCCGCTGAGCGCAGCCGAAGGTGCCGGCGGCGGGTGGCGGCTGCAGGAAGGGCCCGGCCGCGGCCCCTGGGGGCGGCGGCGGCGGCGGCGGGGCGCTCAGGTACGCGGCGGCGGCTGCGGCGGCGGCGGAGGGCGGGCCTCCCACGCCGGGCCCGTTGAGCCACAGGTAGGGGTTGGCGGCGGCGGCCGGCGGCGCGGCGTAGTCGGCCAGCCCGTAAGGCGCCCTGGCGGCCGGGGGGGCGCCCGGGGCGGCGGCGGTGGCGGCGGGCGGGGGCAGGCCGGGCTGCGAATACACTCCGAAGTTGTCGCCGCAGTAGAGGGCCATGTCGGCTGCCGTGGGCGGCTGCGGCGCGGCCGCGGCGAGGGGCGAGCGGGGCTGGTCTCGCCGCTCGGGCGAGAGCATCCCTTTGGGGGCCAAACCTGCGGCTCCGCCTCCACCCGCGCTGGGCGCCCGGTGCTCCGGGCCGAGGTCGGGCGGGTGCTCGCGGAGCGCCTGCGAGCTGGCCTCTTATAACCGAGCCCGGCGCGGCTCCTCCTGGGCTGGCCCGGAGCGGGGCGGTGGCCGCGGGCCTGGGCTCTCCACGCCCCCGCCACGCCCCACCTGCCCGCGCGCCCGAACCCGAAGCCCGCCCGCCCCGCCCCTACCACCCCTCTGCCCGGGCCCCGGAGCCTCCGGGAGGCCGGCGCCTCCAGGTTTCGGGCAAAAAGCAGCACCCAGTTCCTAGACCACGTTTCTTAACACCATAATAAGCAAAGCCAGGAATATTAAAGAGAAGACAACCCGAACAGTACTAATGATTTCTGAAAAGTTAACTTGGGGTGGCCGCTCGGGCCACCTGCCTAGTCGCCCTTTGCCTTTTCTACCTCTTTCCTCCTAACCTTTTGTCATCGAGTTGGGGTATTCACGTCCAGTCTCAACCGATCGGCTTCCAGTCGAAAATAGTCGATGTGATTTACAGTGCTTTGGGGTATACGGTAGAGATTATTAACGGGCCCCTTTGGCGTGTCCCCTTCTCGGGGATTCTGTGGTCAGAGGAACGGAAATCAGTGTTGAGTTTTTCTAACCAAACTGTAGGTTCGCTCACATTCGGGAAGCATTTGTTCGTTTTCTGTACGGTTTGTACGGGCTTTCGTTGTGATTTGTTATCTTCAGAAACATAAAGGTGAATGTTTTCAAAGACATTCAAATAAGTAGCTTCGGAATTAGCATTTTAAACCCGAAAGTTTCCAAGTTTTAAGTAGTATAAACTGTGCAAGAAGTGCTCATTTATAAAAACAGTCTCATCTAACGGGGAAATCTATGACTTGCCCTCTACTTTTGCTAATTTTTTTTAATGCATCTCCCTGCCTGGGAAAACAAATAAAACTTGTAAAATACTGTGGCGACCTCCCATTCCACGTAATCATCCTCGATTGGCTCAAAACAACAATAAGAAAATTGTTTCTTTTACTATTAAAAGTATTCCTAAATGTATTCTTAATACATGACAGGTCCGAGGTTTTCATTTAAACGAGAGGGAGAGGGAAAACGTTTTTTTCTATTTGCCAATTGCCAACTGGCAGTTCAGAATATTTAATGATTCGGAAACTTCCCTTCTCCAAGGCATTTATTTTCATGATGAAACTAGTTATGTATTTTGGAGGAATTTTTTTTCTTCTGGTGTCTCACCTCTTAAAAATGAAATCCAAAAATATTTAATCAGCAAATTTGGATACCTAAAATGCAAATCACACTTCACATGTCACTATTTAGTCGCCTTTTCTGGCACCAGAAAGAAATTATTGTCAACCCTTTAAAGCACTGTTTCTATTCAATCTTCAGGTAAATGCTGTAGAAAAGAATAGTGTTTATCTTAATTGTATTTTGGTTTAAGGATCTAAAATGTTTTCATAATTTAGATAAGCCCAGTGTTGTTTGTTTTTTTCTTCCTAAATGGCCTAAAATGAAATGAATTTTTTTTTTTTTTAAATAAGGATGACAACTATGAAAGGAAATTGGAAATTGGAAAACTTTTTGTTGTTGTTGTTGTTTTGAGACGAAGTCTTGCTCTGTTGTCCAGGATGCAATGGCGTGATCTCCAGCTCACCGCAACTTCCGCCTACGGGGTTCAAATGATTCTCCTGCCTCAGCCTCCAGAGTAGCTGGGATTACAGGCGCCTGCCACCACACCAAGCTAATTTTTGTATTTTTAGCAGAGACAGGGTTTCACCATGTTGGCCAGGCTGGTCTCAAACTCCTGACCTCCGATGATCCACCCGCTTCGGTTTCCCAAAGTGCTGGGATTACAGGCGTGAGCCACCGTGCCTGGCTTGGAAAACGTTTTAAAATAAGTTATGATACCGAACTTTAATATTTATTCTTAAATGTAAAGTTCTAAACTAAAAAGAGATATTCCAAAAGAAAAGCTGGGAACCTAGATGGCAATAAATTATGAAAAATTTGAAACCATCTCACTGTAGTAATTTATGTCCTTAAAAATATAATAATTTCTCTTTTAGCAGATTGCTTGCCCATACACACTTTGCAGTTTTTCTTTAGTGTCAAATTCTTAGCCCAATAGCTCCAAATTATTCTGAATGAGAGACCACAATGTCACATTATTCTTTCTTGTTTTGATGAAAGGTTCTACCTGCGTGGGTTATTTTGTTTCTTAACTGTAGGTTAGTGTGTGTGTGTGTGTGTGTGTGTGTGTGTGTGTACCTTAGTTTTATTTAAAAATGATAGAGCCACCTAGCGACTCTTCACTTCTGTTACAGCATACATCTCTGCAGGGATCTGTGGGGTGGACGCCCCCTCTAGGGGTTTGGAAGTTACATTTTCATATCTATTTTCAGTTACGTATTAATTAGATATAATTTTTATTGTTCATGGCCTAAATTATTGAATGTCAAAATCAAAATAAAGTTTTTGGTCTCTGTTTTTTTAATTAAACAAAAAAAGCAGTTGATGAACTTAAATAGATAAAAAATTGTGTTTAAAATGTAAGTTCTCTGTAATAATGTTTTGTTAAATTGCCTTTTACAATATAATCAAGGAAATTGATTAAGACACCTATGCCAATGTAAAATAAGAATAGCCTTACCAATAAGGTGCAACCCCGTCTCTACTAAAAATACAAAAATTAGCTGGGCGTGGTGGCAGGCACCTGTAGTCCCAGCTACTCGGGAGGAGAATTGCTTGAACCCGAGAGGCAGAGGTTGCAGTGAGCCGAGATCGCGCCATTGCAATCCAGCCTGGGCAACGGAGTGAGACTCCGTCTCAGGAAAAAAAAAAAAAAAAGGGGTAGGCAGTTGCAGACCGGGCGCGGGGGCTCACGGCTGTGATACCAGCACTTTGGGAGGCTGAGGCGGACGGATCACTTGAGGTCAGGAGTTAGAGACCAGCCTGGTCAACATGGTGAAACCTATCTCTACTAAAATACAAAAATTAGCCGGGTATGGTGGTGGGCATCAGTAATTCTAGCTACTGGGGAGGCTGAGGCAGGAGAATCGCTTGAACCTGGAAGGCTGAGGTTGCAGTGAGCCGAGGTCGCGCCATTGCACTCCAGCCTGGGCGACGGAGCGAGACTCCGTCGCGGAAAAAAAAAAAAAGAATAGTAGACAGTTGCATGTTTTCATCACTGGAAAATAAAACATTTTGGGAAATTATTCAACCCAAAGAAAACATCTCATTTATTTTCCACTGCTGTTTGGTAACATTCTTGTTGCTTCTTTGAAATGGCAGAGCGGCAATAGTGAATTATAATGGGATGCAGTCATTTTTAATAAATACTGTGATAGAATGTAAAATGTATTACACTCATTAATTTCCAGCATCCTAGAAATATTGGCACATTAGTGTTTGTTAACATTTTTACATATTTCCAAAGGAAGAAAACAGTAATATAAATTGAGAATAGCCTTAGTGCTCTTAACTTTGAATGGCTGCCAGCTTAGATCAACATCATGCTGGGTACAGAATCAGTCCTTCCCGTCTCAGCACCGTGATTTACTCATATCGGTGAAAAAAGCAAAACAAAACAAAACACAAATAGCAATCTACCTGTGTCTCCTATCTAGCTTTCTACTTTGCACTAGTTAGTATATCTCTCCGACAGCTTCAAGTGTGTAAATCAGCAGCTCTTTGAAGATGAATCTTTGTAATTATTATTATTATTATTATTATTATTATTATTATATATTTTTTGAGACGGAGTCTCTGTCGGCCAGGCCTGGAGTGCAGCTCGGCTCACTGCAAGCTCCGCCTCTCGGGTTCAAGTGATTCTCTTGCTTCAGCCTCGCGAGTAGCTGGGATTACAGGCGCCGGCCACCTTACCCGGCTAATTTTTTGTATTGTTTTTAGTAGAGAGGGGATTTTACCACATTGCCCGGGCAGGTCTCAAACTCTGGACCTCGAGCTATCCGCCTGCCTGGGCCTCCCAAAGTGCTGGGATTACAGGCATGAGCCACTGCACCCGGCCTTATAATTTACTCTTTAAAAACACCTTGCACACTTTAGAATAAGCAAATACCAATTTTTGAAATATCAATATCTGTTGAATTAATAAGTGGCTACTTACAAATGCCTCGTTGGAACAGAAATGAGCCTATTCAAGGAAGTGTAAAAGTACACACCCACAAAACAAATCCCAAAATAGGACCTGGGAAAAATTACTGTAGCAAAAAAGAGTAGAAGCATTATCCAATTTTGGAGAAAATGCCCCACTCTGAAAATAATTTACTAGAGTGGTGGGAAGATTTTAGAAAATGTCTGCTTTTGTTTTCAGTATAATGTAAGAAAGTTTGGCCTTTATGAAACAAGACGTTAGGATAAGATGAAAAACAAGCAAACTTTGGTACAAGTAGAGATGAAAAAGGAGGTGAGAAAATAATGCAAGAAAACTTGAATTGTGATAGGAGAATACAGCTTTTAGAGTAAGAGACCAAAATATGTAAAGTTAATTAGTGCATTTATTGTTTTGATGAGGAAAGGATGCTTTATTTAAGGAAAGATGTTGAGATAACTGAAGCTGGATCCACTACCTGATTCCTTATTTGGTGTCTTTTTTTTTTTTTTTTTTTTTTTTTTGAGACAGAGTCTCGTCCCATCACTCAAGCTGGAGTACAGTGGCACAATCTTGACTCACTGCAACTTCCGCCTCCCAGGTTCAAGCGATTCTCCTGCCTCAGCCTCCCAAGTAGCTGGAATTACAGGCGCCCACCACCATGCCCAGCTAATTTTTGTATTATTAGTAGAGATAGGGCTACACCATGTTGCCCAGGCTGGTCTCTAACTCCTGACCTCAGGTGATCTGCTTGCCTCAGCCTCCCAAAGTGCTGGGATTATAGATAGGTGTAAGCCTCTGTACCGGGCTTCGTGTCATTTTTTTCCAACTTTTTTTTTTCTTTTGAAACTAGGTTTTGCGGCCGGGCGCGGTGGCTCAAGCCTGTAATCCCAGCACTTTGGGAGGCCAAGACGGGTGGATCACGAGGTCAGGAGATCGAGACCATCCTGGCGAACACAGTGAAACCCCGTCTCTACTAAAACTACAAAAAAACTAGCCGGGCGAGGTGGTGGGCGCCTGTAGTCCCAGCTACTTGGGAGGCTGAGGCAGGAGAATGGCGGGAACCCGGGAGGCGGAGCTTGCAGTGAGCTGAGATCCGGCCACTGCACTCCAGCCTGGGCGACAGAGGGAGACTCCGTCTCAAAAAAAGAAAAAAGAAAAAAAAAAGAAACTAGGTTTTGCTTTTGTTGCCCAAGCTGGAGTGCAATGGCGCGATGTCAGGTCACCACAATCTCTGCCTTCCCAGGCTCAAGCCATTCTCCTGCCTCAGCCTCTTGAGTAACTAAGATTCCACCACGCCCGGCTAATTTTTTGTATTTTTAATAAAGACTGGGTGTCACTATGTTGGTCAGGCTTGTCTTGAACTCCTGACCTCATGATCCACCTTCTTCGGCCTCCCAAAGTGTTGGGACTACAGGTGTGAGCCACCGCACCCAGCCTATTTTTTTCCAACTTCTGACCACTTGGTTCTCGTTTTAAAGTTGGTAGTGTCATTAGAGAGGGGCAAACTGAACAACCTCTCTCCCATTCCTTTGATACCTCAAAGGCTGTGACTTACAGACTGAAACAGAACTCAGAAGGACTATTCATTTGCTCTTTTAACAAATATTTACATTTTATTTACTGAGTCTAGTGTTGGTGGGAAACTGAGGCAGCCCTTTCCCCCCATGAAAGCAAGCTTTCCACTAAGGTGATATTTATTTTCTGTTCCACGAATCCCTTTCCCTTCCAAGCTCTTTATGTTGACATTAACCAAACTACCCCTGCCTGTCACCCCACTCATCCCCCTGGGAGTTGGGGAAGACTAGAGTGAGCTACAAATACAGAGTGAACAAAAATGAAACCCAGGGCACGCAGAAGCAGAGGTGTGGCCCAGGAACCACCCAACCATATACCAGCCGACACCAGAGACCCATGGCCCTCTTCCCACTGCAAACGTTAGGCATATGAAGACTAGCAAAAAGGATGAATCCTGAGCATTCTAGAAGCCTAAGCATCTGAAGATCCCACAGAAGTTCCATATATTTAGTCCAGAAAAATAAGAGAAAAAATGGTCAGCCAAAATATTGATGCTCCAGCAATTCCTGTGCCTGAGCAAAGGTTGTTCATTTGCCCTTCCTCTGCTTGAACCTGAAGCCCCTTCCCTTTGTGAGTCTCGCTCCTCCCGTGTCTCTGGAATGCTTCCTGGCCCCTGGCTCCAGCTGGTTAACCCCATTCTTGAGTTTCCTCAGCTAACTTCTCACACTGTTCCTTCTGCTTTTGCCCCAGCCTCCCAATGAGTCTTCAGCTTTCCTCCAAGATCCGAGATCTGAGATCTTTTCTGGCAGCGCTTCCCTGCCCAGACTGAATCATGGTTCCCCCAGAATCCTCCCGTCGTGTCCTCCCCTGCAGCCATCTCCACAGCACAGAAGGCCGCATTTCTCTCCACTCCTCCCACCTCAGGGCCAGAAGGCAGATTGGTATCATCTTTGCTCACTATTGCCCCTGCCTGAACATTCTTTCTCCTCTCTCTTACCAAAAACTCCTTCAAGTCTTTTAGCTGTTCTGCCTTCTCTCCCTCCTTCTTCTTCATTAGACTTCACTCTCTGGCCACACTCTTCCAGTCTCCCCCAAGCCCTCCATCATGATGGGGTGGCCCCGCATTCTCCCGATGACTCATCGATTTCCCCGGCCCCCCATTTTCAATAACCAACACTTCTGCAGTTAGCCACCCGCTATCCCAGATGTTCTCCGAGAATGGGGACTGCTTCTTTTTGCTCATATATTTTTAGAGCTAACAGTTATGACACAGGTACTAAAAAGCTGGCGCTGCGCTTGGCACCCTACGTGCATTGTCCCATTTAATTCTCACGGCAATCCTATGGGATGAGAACTGTTATTCCACATTTTACAGAAAAGGCAACAGACACAAAGAGATTAAGTAACTTCACTGGGGTCCCCCAACTTACAAGTATGCAGCTGAGGTTCAAACCTAGGCAGTCTGTCTGGGGAACACATGCTATTAGAACGTAGCTGGAACTGCCTCCCCCATAATTTCCCCAGGCTCAGTCCACTGCTTGACTTGAATGCCTCTTCAACTGTTGTTTGTTGCTTGAATAAATTAGAAAGCATTAAATGGTATTTTTTAAAACAATATAAAAATGTTTTTGCACGCGGACATGTGTAGGGTGAAGAACATATGGAGATACAGGAAGACAAACCCTCTGCAAGCCAAGGGAGAGGCCCTCAGGGAAAATCAATCTGCCAACACCTTGATCTTGGACTTCTAGCCCCAAGAACTATGAGGAAATGCATTTCTGTTTTTTTTGTTGTTGTTTTTTTGTTTTTGTTTTTGTTTTTTTTTTTTGAGATAGAGTCTGGCTCTGTCACCCAGGCTGGAGTGCAATGGCGTGATCTCGGCTCACTGCAACCTCTGCCTCCCGGGTTTTCAAGCAATTCTCCTGCCTCAGCCTCCCAAGTAGCAGGGATTACAGGCATCCGCCACAACACCCAGCTAATTTTTGTATTTTCAATACAGACGGGGTTTTGCCATGTTGGCCAGGCTGGCCCTGAACTCCTGACCTCTTGACCTCTGGTGATCCTCCCACCTCGGCCTCCCAAAGTGCTGGTATTACAGGCGTGAGCCACCGTGCCTGGCCACATTTCTGTTCTTTAAGCCATCCAGTCTATATGATACTTTGTTATGGCAGCCCTAGCAAACTATTATATAGATGGGTTTCCATTCCTTCCTCTCCTTTAAACATTTTAATTACTGTTTTTTTTTTTTTTCCTTAGAGATGGAGTCTTGCTCTGTTGCCCAGGCTGGAGTACAGTGGTGAGATATAGCTCACTGTACTCTCAGACTCCTGGGCTCAAGCCATCCTCCCACCTAAGCCTCCCAAGTAGCTAGGACTACAGGCACATACCACCATGCCTGGCAAATTTTTAATTTTTATTTTTTGTAGAGCTGGAGTCTCACTATGTTGCCCAGGCTGGTCTCAAACTCCTGGCCTCAATATATTGAGCCTCCTTCCTTGGGCTCCCAAAGTGCTGGGATTATAGAAGTGAGCCACCTTGCCTGGCCATCTGCAGAATTCTCTGAAAACCTGCTTCTCCTCCTTTGTTCCTGATCTCTATGGAGGGTCTCTTGTTGATCTAGTTATCTAAGCCAGAGAATGAAGGGTCTTCTACCTCAGTGACCAAGTCGTGCTATGATAGCACTTTACTCTGTGTCCCACTGGCAGCATTGAGGTTCACCCACCTTCATTCCGTCCTGGATTACTGCTGTCGGTCCCTTGCTGGCCTCCCTGCCTCCTCTTGTGCCTTCCAATCCTCTCTCTACACCACCCTCATAATGATCTGCTAAGAGGGCAGATCCAGTCATGAGCCTCCCATGCTTCTAACTCTCAGTGGCTCCCATTGCATGACACTTGTGAACCTAGCAGAAGCAGCTCATTTAGCCAGCCTTGTCCGCACTCTGATGGCTTCACACTCTTCTAAAGCTCAGTTTTCCCAAATCTGGTCATTCTGATGTCCTCTTCATGAGTTTTGCTGATTCTCTATGCCACTTCTGCTATTAATTGCTTAATGTTTTTCTTTTAATAGATTCAATTTTTAAACTTAAATTCCATTTCCTCCCCACCCCCCCCCTTTTTTTTTTTTTTTTGGAGATGAGGTCTCTTGTCACCCAGGCTGGAGTGCAGTGGCACGATCTTGGCTCACTGCAACCTCCACCTCCTGAGTTCGAGCAATCCTCCCACCTCAGCTTCCGGAGTAGCTGGGACCACAGGTGTGTGCCACTACACCTGGCTAAGTTTTGGTATTTTTGGTAGAGACAGAGTTTTGCTATGTTGCCCAGGATGGTCTTGAACTCCTGAGCACAAGCGATCTGCCCACCACAGCTTCCCAAAGTGCTTGGATTACAGGCGTGAGCCACCACACTTGGCCCTATTTTTTGAAAAAGAAACCATACAGCATTACTGTAAATTAAAAATTTGAAAGATCACTTGCTGTAAACAGAAGGTAAACAATATAAATAGATCATTAATTGTACTGATAAAATTGTTTCCTGGCTGGGCACTGTGGCTCACCGCCTGAAATCCCAGCACTTTGAGAGGTGGAGGCGGACAGATCACTTGAGGTAAGGAGTTCGAGACCAGCCTGGCCATCATGGTGAAACCTTGGCTCTACTCAAAATACAAAAATTAGCTGAGTGTAGTGGTGCACGCCTGTAATCCCAGCTACTCGGGAGGCTGAGGCATGAGAATCGCTTGAACCCAGGAGGCAGAGGTTGCAGTGAGCCGAGATCTCTCCATTGCACTCCAGCCTGGGCGACAAGAGTGAAACTCTGTCTTTAAAAAAAAAAAAAAAAAAAAAAAAAAAAAAAAAAAAAAATTTGTTTTCTTATGTAATGTTTCAAATGTTTTAAAATGTAAGCATAAATACTGTAATACAAGTTAATTTCATTGATTACCAAAGATCCAAACCTAAAAATAGATCTTCAATAAGGATAGAACTATTATGATCAGTATAGAAGCAAAGTGATATTAAATTTAATGAGGATTATTTTCAAAGTATGTTCTAAATTAGTAAAACAAATTCTGTTTCATGAACTTTTTAAAACCAGCATGCCAGGCACGGTGGCTCACACCTGTGATCCTAACCCTTAGGGAGGCCAAGGCAGGCATAGGAGTTTGAGACCAGCCTGGGCAACACGCTGAAACCCCGTCTCTACTAAAATACAAAACAATTAGCCGGGTGTGGTGGCATGCGCCTGTAGTCCCAGCTACTCGAGAGGCTGAGGCACAAGAATTGCTTGAACCCGGGAGGCAGAGGTTACAGTGAGCTGAGAACGTGCCCCTGCACTCTAGCTTGGGGGACAGAGCAAGACTTTGTTTCAAAAAACAAATAAAAAAACCAGCATGAAGAATTGCAGCTCTCATGTGTCTATATGGGAATGGAAAAAGGTATTTAATTGCCCCATTTGATAGGTTTGGCTAACTTTTTATTTTATTTTTATTTTTATATTTTTTATTTATTTATTTTTTTTTTGAGAAGGAGTCTGGCTCTGTTGCCCAGGCTGGAGTGAGTGGCGCCATCTCGGCTCACTGCAAGCTCCGCCTCCTGGGTTCCTGCCATTCTCCTGCCTCCGCCTCCCGAGTAGCTGGGACTACAGGCACCCGCCACCTCGCCCGGCTAGTATTTTGTATTTTTTTAGTAGAGATGGGGTTTCACCGTGTTAGCCAGGATGGTCTCTATCTCCTGACCTCGTGATCCACCCGTCTCGGCCTCCCAAAGTGCTGGGATTACAGGCTTGAGCCACCGCGCCCGGCCTATTTTTATTTTTTATTTTGAGACAGAGTCTCCGTCACTCAGGCTGGAGTGCAGTGGCGCCATCTTGGCTCACTGCGGCCTTGAACTCCCTGGCTCAAGTGATCCTCCCACTTCAGCCTCCCAAGTAGCTGGGACCACAGGCACATGCCACCACTCCCGGCTAATCTTTTAATTTCTTTGTATTTGAGTAGAAGCAGGGTCTCACTATGTTGCCCAAGCTAATCTCGAACCCTTGGGCTCAAGCGATACTCCCACTTCGGCCTCCCAAAGTGCTGGGAGTATAGGCATGAGCCACTGTGCCTGGCCTTGCTACCTTTTATTCAATAAATATTTGCTTCCAAAAGCCATCTTAAGTAATCCTGGGATCTGTTGTGAATTTATGCAGATATTAGGTTGGCGTAAAAGTAATTGCAGTTTTTGCCATTAAAACTTTTTTGCCATTACTGTTAATGGCAAAAACTGCAATTACTTTTGCACCAACCTAAGTATAATCCCAGATAATATCAAAAAGGAAGAGAGAAAGGATTTCTTGTCCCTGACTACCGTTACTGGACAATAATTATGAAAATCTTTTGTCTTGGCTGGGCGCGGTGGCTCACGCCTATAATCCCAGCACTTTGGGAGGCTGAGGTGGGCAGATTACTTACCAGCCTGGCCAATATGGTGAAACCCTGTCTCTACTAAAAATACAAAAATTAGCCGGGCGTGATGGCGCATGTCTGTAATCCCAGCTACTCAAGAGGGCTGAGGCACGAGCTTAAACTGGGAGGTGGAGGTTGCAGTGAGCTGAGGTCATTGTACTGCACTCCAGCCTCGACGACGGAGTGAGACTGCCTCACGAAAGAAAAGAAAAGAAAGAAAAGGAAGGAAGGAAGGAGAGAGGAAAGAAGGGAGGGAGGGAGGGAGGACGGAAGGAAGGAAGCAATGAAGAGACTGTCTCACAAAAGAAGGAAGGAAAGAGAAAGAAACTGTCTCAAGAAAGAGACTGACTCACGAAAGAAAAAGAAGAACGAAAGAAAGAAAAGAGACTGTCTCATGAAAGAAAGAACGAAAGAAAGAGAAAGGAAAAAGAAAGAAGGAAAGGAAGTAAACCTTTTTCCATCTGTGTCAAACGGTTTTCATGCCCTGCAAAATGTTTTCAGTAAACGTTTCAGGTGAGTTTATGACCAGGTTCATTTATGAATACAAGAAATATCTATTGAGCATGCCAGACCCTGGCTCTAGCTGTAGGTATAAGTGATAAACCATGAATCCTGGCCGGGCGTGGTAGCTCACACCTGTAATCCTAGCACTTTGGGAGGTCAAGGTGGGTGGATCACGAGGTCAGGAGTTCAAGACCAGCCTGGCCAAGATGGTCTCCATTAAAAATACAAAACTTAGCAGGGCGTGGTGGCGGGTGCCTGTAATCCCAGGGACTCAAGAGGCTGAGGCAGAGAGTTGCTTGAACCCGGGAGGCGGAGCTTGCAGTGAGCCGAGATCGCACCACTGGGAGACAGAACGAGACTCCATCTCAAAAAAAAAAACCAAAAAACAAAAAAAGGTAAACAATGAATCCCTGCTCCCACAGAGCTTCAGACAAGATTCCCAGTCTGCATGACCCAGGGGACCAAGGGACTCCGTGGCCCCGGCCACCCCCTGCCCAGGCTTACCAATTTCGAAGGTCACTTTATCATGCCTGGGAAAACTGAAATAAGCTTCTCTTTTAAGACCAAATTAGGCTTTCAAATGAGCAAAGCTTATCTACAAGATATGCTAATTTGCAAATCCTCACCCAGTCATGCACATGATCCTTATGAAGATAGAAGTTTTCTTCTGGAAACACTGAATTCTTCTCTCTTACAGAAAGGCATGGGCTGGGTGTGGTGGCTCACGTCTGTAATCTCAGCACTTTGGGATGCCAAGGTGGGGAGGATCACTTGAGCCTTGGAGGTGGAAGCTACAGTGAGCTGTGATTGCGACATTGCACACCAGCATAGGTGATAGAGCAAGACCCTGTCTCAAAAAAATCAAATCAAATCAGCGGCTTCATCAGTTTGCTGGCCTACATTATATATAAAATATCTTTGTATAAGTGACAGATGTATTTTACTGACTTACCATACCTCTTCTTAACCAACTTCCAATTGAATCCAGACCCATTCTTCTAGTCCCAGCTGTCACAGCCTTTGTATCCTATGGCCCTCTGCTTCGTTTCTACTTTTAAAAGTTAGTGCCTGCCTTTCATATAATAGGAACCCATAGATGTTTTTGATGATGATGACGATGATGATGACTATGACAACAACTAAGATACCGCTGCTGCTGCTGCTGTTGTTGACCGTGATAATATTGGTGACAACCTTGATTGTATGGCTGCTTCCTGATTCTAGATCTACATGGATCAACCCCACTAGCCAGGGTTGAGATTGGAGAAGCTGAACTGACCTGATTTTCCAACCAGTGCCTCCCAGTCCTAGTGTGGAGTCTTTCAGGGAGTTTGTTAAAATGCAGATTCCTTGGCACCGCCCAAGATGCCAAGTCTCCAAAAGTCTGTATCTCTAGGGTGGGATGCCCGCAGGCTATGTACTTTTTAACTTCCTCCTTCCTCCCCCCTCAGTGATTCTGACACTGTCGAATTTGGGAGCATAATTAACTATTTAAAACCTTTAAAATGAAAAGAAATGTTGCTTTATCGACGTAAATGATAAACTAGTAATTCCCAAGTTGGGGAGATCTGAGAGGAACATCAGAATCAAAGTCTTTTTTTTTTTTTTTTTGTCTGAGATAGGTTCTTTCTGTGTTGCCCAGGCTGGAGTGCAGTGGCACAAGCATGGCTCACTGCAGCCTCGACCGCCGTGACCCAAGCGATCCTCCCACCTCATTCTCCCAAGTAGCTGGGACCACAGGTATGTGCTACCACACCAGGCTCATTTTAAAATTTTTTGTAGTGACAAGGACTCCCTATGTTGCCCAGGCTGGCCTCAAACTTCTGGGTTCAAGCGATCCTCTTGCTTCAGCCTCCCAAAGTGTGGGGATTACAGGTATGAGCCACCATGCGCAGCACACACTTTTTCAATATTGAGTATAATCACAGTTTACTAAACTTATAGGTGAAAAACCTATTGTTTTAACTTCCTCTTGTTTAATTATGAGTAAGTTTCTGTATCTCCTCATATATTTATTCTTTTTCTGTGATCAGTGTCCTTTGCATGTTCTTGTTGGGTTGTTTGAATTTTTTATTTTTATTTTTTTGGGGGACAGAGTCTCACTGTCGCCTAGGCTGGAGTGCAGTGGTGCGATCTCGGCTCACTGCAACCTCCGCTTCCCAGGTTCAAGCAATTCTCCTGCCTCAGGCTCCCGAGTAGCTGAGATTACAGGTGCGTGCTGTCTTGCCCCGCTAATTTTTGTATTTTTTTAGTAGAGGTGGAGTTTCACCATGTTGGCCAGGCTGGTCTCAACCTCCTGACCTTGTGATCCACCCGCCTGGGCCTCCCAAAGTGCTGGGATTACAGGTGTGAACCACCGCGCCCAGCCAGGGTTGTTTGAATTTTTGTTATGCATTGACAAGAATCTTTGCATTAGCCCTGTGATGGGCAAACTACATGGCTTCTGTAAGCTTTGGTTTTCTCATCTGGAGAATAAGAACAATAATGCTAATGCTAATAGTAATTGTAACTTACATTGGCCACTTATGGCAGGTACTTTTCTAAGCAATTCTCTCATGTCAGGGCTGCTAGTTCATACGGTGCCTTGGAGCAAATAAGAAAGAGAATCGTTTTCCTTGGGCTGGTACCACCCTGTGGTGGGGCACAGGGCTTGAGAGCAAGCACTGGATTTCAGCCTTACTTATTCCCTTAGTAGTTTGCCTTCCTTCAGGCACAACCTGCCTAACCATTCATAGCAGTCCTATCTCTTTTAATTTTTTTTTTTTTTTTTTTTTTTTTTTTTGAGACGGAGTCTTGCTCTGTCACCCAGGCTGGAGTGCAGTGGCCGAGTCTCAGCTCACTGCAAGCTCTGCCTCCCGGGTTTACGCCATTCTCCTGCCTCAGCCTCCCGAGTAGCTGGGACTACAGGCGCCCGCCACCTCGCCCGGCTAGTTTTTTGTATTTTTTTTAGTAGAGACGGGTTTCACCGTGTTAGCCAGGATGGTCTCGATCTCCTGACCTCGTGATCCGCCCGTCTCGGCCTCCCGAAGTGCTGGGATTACAGGCTTGAGCCACTGTGCCCGGCCTCTTTTAATTTTTATAAACAATTCTCTGAAGAATGGACTATTATCCTCATTTTAGTTCACTTCTCCAGGACCACACAGTAAATTAGTGGCAAATTCAGAGCCTATGATTAATTGTTGTGCTGTATGGCACCTACACACAGGGTTGAAGTTTGAAGTCAGTATCAATCAGGACAGTCCTCATGAAGCACTCAGCACAGTGCCTGATGGGTAGTAAATGCTTAATAAAATGTATGGGATATTAGCCTTTAGTCTGTCATGCATTGCAAATATTGTTTTCCATTTTCATCATTTGGCATTTGATTTTGCTTGTGGTGTTTGCTAACCTACACAATTTTTTTTTTCTTTGAGACGCAGTCTCGCTCTATTACCCAGGCTGGAGTGAAGTCGCGCAGTCTTGGCTCACTGCAACCTCCGCCTCCTGGATTCAAGCGATTATCCTGCCTCAGCCTCCCAAGTAGCTGGGATTACAGATGCGTGCCACCATGCCCGGCTAATTTTTTGTATTTTTAGTACAGACGAGGTTTCACCAGGCCGGTCTCGAACTCCTGACCTCGTGATCTCCCTGCCTTGGCCTCCCAAAGTGCTGGGATTACAGGCAGGAGCCACAGCACCCAGCCCTACACAATTTTTATGTAATCAAATTTCTTTATCTTTTCCATTATGACTTTTGTTACGACTTTTGTTTTAGTTGACATTGTAAAGACAAAATAATTGAATAAGAACTTCTCTTGTGTTAATTAAGGAACAGGCAAACTTAGACCCCAAAATACGAGATGACAGTGGGCTTCTCTCATGGAACTGTCTAGACTAGGGAGGTGGTTCTGCTCCTCTGGGCTCCTAGGAACCCAGGCACCTTCTCTGTTAAGATTATCTCACCTCTTGTCCTTAACCCCACCACAGCAGCTGGCTTCCTAGTACCACATGTATGCTCCTACCCCTGGGAAAGCGAAGCGATAGGGGCCGGGCACAGTAGCTCATGCCTGTAATCCCAGCAATGTGGGAGGCTGAGGTGGATGAGCCACTTGAGGTCAGGAGTTTGAGACCAACCTAGCCAACATGGTGAAACCCATCTCTATTAAAAATACAAAAATTAGCTGGACATGGTCGTGGGCGCATAATCACAGCTACTCAGGAGGCTGAAGCAGAAGAATTGCTTGAACTGGGAGGCAGAGGTTGCAGTGAATGGAGATCGTGCCACTGCACTCTATCCTGGGCAACAGAGCAAGACTCCATCTCAAAAACAAAAACAAAAAAACAAAAGCAAAAACAAAAAAAAGAAAAGAAAAAAGTGAAAGATTAGGAAGTGGAAAATAAGCATTAATAACTTCCCTCAAAGAAAGTGACGATGATTTCTCCTTAAATTCATCGGAGCTTAGTCACGTGGCCCCACCTGGTTGCAAAGGACACTGGGAAGTGCAGTCTTAAGCTGGGCATGCTGTGCCCTGCTGAAAGGCATACTGCAGCAGCCATACCAGGGAAACAGAGAATACCAGGCCACAACTGACCGTCAGTACCACACCTCTCCAAACCCTGTGTATGTGAAATTACTCCCTCCCTGAACTTCTTCTGGATCTTTTCCTCAGCTATAAGAATTACAATTCTTGTGGATGCAGATTCTGCTTTTTGTTGTTTTTTCCCCAAGCTTTTTTGTTGGGGATGATTATAAGAGACAATTCAGAGTTAGAAAAGAGAGGCCAGGTGTGGTAGCTCACACCTGTAATCCCAGCACTTTCGTAGGCCCAGGCAGGTGGATCACCTGAAGTCAGGAGTTCGAGACCAGCATGGCCAACATGGTGAAACCCCCGTCTCTACTAAAAATACAAAATTAGCCAGGTGTGGTGATGCATGCCTGTAGTCCCAGCTACTTGGGAGGCTGAGCCAGGGGAATCGCTTGAACCCAGGAGGCTGAGGCTGCTGAAGTGAACTGAGATTGCACCACTGCACTCCAGCCTGGGCAAGACAGAGCAAGACTCCGTCTCAATAAAAAAAGAAAAAAAAGAGAGAGAAAGAATACTTTTTTCCTACCGAGGGTCTTGGGACATTCCCCTTCTTTGGTCTGACCACTTTTCCAGCCTTTCAGCCAGTTAGTTGCTGCTGCTCCTCAGAGGCTCTCAGCCTCATCCTCAGGCAGCTCTGGCTCTTCCTCACCTCCCCAAAGTAGCTGAGGGATCCTTGATAATAGTCTCATGTTAATCTTTATTCATAGCTCATTCACAGTAGGTAACTAGGATGTGTTTCTGTGACTATTTGGTTGAGGCTTGCCTGAGAGGGCTGCGGACTGTGGATTTCTGGGGCACAGGCTGTGTCTGTTTTGCTCACGTCTAGGAATAGAACGGAGTCCTGGGCACAGAGTATGTGTACTCAATAAATATTTCCTCCACAAATGAACAAATTGTGAGAGAGGAAGGCAGAGAGCCCTGAGAGAATGAAGGAGGCTACCACAAAATTAGCTGATGTCTTGGGATGCCATGGGTACCCTGTCAGGGCTGAGAGTTGGGGGCTGAGAATTGGGAGTGGGATGGGTATAGCCTGGACAGATCTGGTGGAAACTGATGTACTGAATACTGCAGTCTACAGCCATCCATCGACAGGGCAAAACCTCTTCAGGGCAGAGCAGTGTTGGTAAGAAATGCCCACTCTACTGTATTCCACTCTACTCTGTTCCACTCTACTGCACTCTATTCCATTCTACCCTACTCTACTCCATTCTACTTTACTGTACTCCACTCTGTTCCACTCTGCTCTGTTCCACTCTACCCTACTCTACTGTCCTCTCCTCTCCTCTATTGTACTCTACTCCCCTCTGCTCTACTGCATTCTACTGTACTTTACTATAATCTGTCTTTTACTCTACTGTGCCCCCACTCTACTGTACCATACTCTACTCCACTATACTGTATTATATTATATTCTACTTTACTAGACTATACTCCAGTCTGCTGTACTTTACTCCACTCTGTTCTACTGTACTTTACTCTACTGTCCTCTACTCCACCCTACTCTACTCCACTCTACTCTGCTGTACTCCACTCCACTCCACTCTACTCTACTCTACTATAATCTACTCTACTGTATTCTAATCTACTCTACCACCTTCTACTGTTTTCTACTCTACTTACTCCACTGTACTCTACTGTACTCCACTCTACCCTACTCTACTGTACTGTACTCTAGTCTACTCAACTTTACTGTACTCTTCCCTACTCTACTGTACTTCACTCTATACTGTACTGTACTCTATCCTACTCTACCCTGCTCTATTGTACTTTACTGTAGTCTACTCTACTGTGATCTACTGTACTATAGTTTACTGTACTCCACTCTCCTCTGTGTGGGTAGAGGCCTCTGTCCCTTTA
Source organism: Macaca nemestrina (assembly GCF_043159975.1). NCBI lineage: Eukaryota > Metazoa > Chordata > Mammalia > Primates > Cercopithecidae > Macaca > Macaca nemestrina. Next base: position 103,080,424 of record NC_092137.1, read on the forward strand.
GAAGATGCATGGATGCTTAATAAATAATTGTTGAATTAATGAAATGTTACATGTTAGATTTTCCTAGCCTTTCTGTGAAATAAAATTACTGGTTCCATGACTTCATTCGTTTTTCTGGAACAAAGCTAAATCTTCTGTCAGAGATTTATTTCGAGAATTTACTATTAATTAATCTAAAAGTGACACTAACGTTTAAGGAAAATATAAGTTAGAAGTAGTGGTAAAACAAAAGTAATTAAGATGCCATGATTTCCCTATTGTTGTTACACTTTGACATTATTATTGAGTGTTGTCAGGTGTCCTAGTCAATGAAGTATAGCATATTGACTATCAAAATTAAACTGCTGAGGCACTGTTTCATTTTGGACAGATATGAGCTATATTATTTCTAGTGTGTCCATTTGTATCTATGGCTGACCAATAAAGAATTTTTGCATTTGATCAACTTGAGACATTTAAGCACTTTATAATAGACCATCTTCCTGTTTGCTGTTTAGGTTTTCTCCCGTTAAATAATTTCAAGAAAGTAAAAGAAAAAAAAAACAGAGTGGATGAGCTAACAGTTCTTCCTTCCAATCCTCAGTCTAGTACTTTGCGTAACCAATGCACTGTTGACTTTTGCAAAAATTAATAGGAGAGCAAGGTTTGGTTCTAACTTTCCCATATTAATGCACCTATTGGTTTTTTTTATTTTTGAGACGGAGTCTCACTCTGTTGCCCAGGCTGGAGTACAGTGGCACAATCTCGGCTCACTGCAACCTCTACCTCCCAGGTTCAAGTGATTCTCCTGCTTCAGCCTCCCAAGTAGCTGCGATTACAGGCATGTGCCACCACACCTGGATAATTTTTGTATTTTAGTAAAGACAGTGTTTCATCATGTTGGCCAGTCTGGTCTCGAACTCCTGGCCTCAAGTGATCTACCTGTCTTGGCCTCCCAAAGTGCTGAGATTACAGGTGCAAGTCACCGTGCCTGGCCTACCTGCTAAATTTTATTGCTTGAAATTAGTTCACTTTTATTGTTGACACTCTTTACGAAGAGTACTTGGAGGAAAGTCTTTTGAAAAGAAGACTTAAAATATTTGTTGTACCTGATGACACTTTTGTACTATTTGTTCAGTAGTAAGTCTCTGGCAGAATATTTGAATGGCAGCCACTTCAAAATAGGCAAATTGTTCCCCCTACTGAGCATGGGAAAATGCATCTCAGTGTCTCTGTATTTTCAGATCTTGTCTGGCAAAAACATTAGATCTGAAAAGAGGAGTAACTTCCAGATTAAAGAAAGCATTGGGCAAAGACCAGGAGGACCAAGGCTAGTAGCGCCAGCCTTAGATGATTTGCACATGAAGGCCGCCTTTCTGTCTGTAGCTTTATGCATTTCCAAAAGACACTCAAATCAGGGGCTCCGCTTGATCTTTTGCCTCCCGCTCAGCTCTTCAGAAATAGATGAGGAGCTGTGGCATTAGCCCAACACCTTTGTCAGGTGCGTTTTCTCTATTGTTCGACAAATGGCAAGGGATTAAGATGACGGGGTCAGGGTGGCAATTTTTTTATGATTCTTCCTAAGCCAGAAGAGATGCTTTTCTTAGAGAGTTGTGGAAAGGAATGCAGACTGCTGAGTGCTTTGGGAAACTTGTTTCAAAACACCTGGAGTGTGTGTGTCTAATCCATACTGTGAAACAGCTGACTTCTGCTTCCTCAAAGCCAGCTTCCCTGTCCACCCCAGCCCCTTCCCTTCCGCAAGGTTATTCCTCTGCCCCCTACAGTCTGCTCTTTTAATCTTAGGAATAAAAGGAGTTCCACCACCCACAGCTATGAGGGGGATGCAGTCACCTTTATTTACATAAATGAGAGAGCTCTGCCACTTCCTACCCCCGCCACTGAGGTGCCCATCAAGGGGGAGTTAGATTTTGGAAATGCCTACCCTGTCAAACTGACAAGGTCTGCAATAGAGACAAGTTTTTTTTTTAATTTCTTTCTTTTTTTTTTTTTTTTTGAGACAGAGTCTTGCTCTGTCGGCAGGCTGGGGTGCAGTGGCGCCATCTCGGCTCACTGCAACCTCCACCTCCCGGGTTCAAGCGATTCTCCTACCTCAAGCGATTCTCCTGCCTCAGCCTCCCAAGTAGCTGTGACTGCAGGTGCATGCCATCACACCAGGCTAATTCTTGTATTTTTAGTAGAGACATGGTTTCACCATGTTGGCCAGGATGGTCTCGATCTCTTGACGTTGTGATCCGCCTGCCTTGACCTCCCAAAGTGCTGGGATTACAGGCATGAGCCACAATGCCTGGCCTGCAATGGAGACAGTTGATGTGAATATGGGCCCCAGACTTCTGGGGAATTCAATGCCTATGATCTCTTCAGTACAGTTATTCTTCAGAAGCACCTTTGGGAAAGGTTCTGTAGAAATACAAGTAATTGAAACTTGTGCCGGGCGCGGTGGCTCACGCCTGTAATCCCAGCACTTTGGGAGGCCGAGGCGGGCGGATCACAAGGTCAGGAGATCGAGACCACGGTGAAACCCCGTCTCTACTAAAAATACAAAAAATGAGCCGGGCGCAGTGGCGGGCGCCTGTAGTCCCAGCTACTCGGGAGGCTGAGGCAGGAGAATGGCGTGAACCCGGGAGGCGGAGCTTGCAGTGAGCCGAGATCGCGCCACTGCACTCCAGCCCAGGCTGGGCGACAGAGCGAGACTCCGTCTCAAAAAAAAAAAAAAAAAAAGAAATTTGTTTCTCCAATTGTACCTAGCATCATTTATTGATCAATTTAGTGTCTCAGAACTCCTGCAAGCCACAGAGAGGTGACTGTATTACACAACACAATGCATAATTTTACATTTTAAAAGTGAGTAGGGGCCGGGTGTGGTGGCTTACGCCTGTAATCCCAGCACTTTGGGAGGCCGAAGCAGGTGGATCACGAGGTCAGGAGTTCAAGACCAGCCAAGATGGTGAAACACCATCTCTACTAAAAATACAAAAAGTGCTGGGTGCGGTGGCAGGCACCTGTAATCCCAGCTACTTGGGAGGCTGAGGCAGGAGAATCACTTAAACCCGGGGGGGCGGAGGTTGCGGTGAACTGAGATCACGCCGCTGCCCTCCAGTCTGGGTGACAGAGTGAGACTCCGTCTAAAATAAATAAATAATTTAAATAAATAAATAAATAAATAAATGAAAGTGAGTAGGATCTTGCAATTTTTTTCCTCAATTTGGGGTTGTTGGGAGAGGCACTCAAATTCCTTGTGCATTGGGCTTCTCTGTTAACCCTGAGAAATGGTAGCTGCCAACAGGCTGCTCAGAGATTAAACTTTTTTAAATCTCCACATATAGCATTGAATGCCCAGAGATTTAAGGCTGAATAAAGGGGTTTTTGAACATCTCAAAAACAAAACTATTTCTGTAAGTAATGTGTAAAGGCTTAGCATCAGTCATGCTTCAGAGAGGAAGAAAAGGAAGCAAGATGACATTGGATGGTCATCTCTGCTCTGTCTACGATGTGCAGAGACAATGGTGCTTGGGGCCTCATTTTAGAGGCCTTGGAAAACTGTGTGCCAAGAGATGTCCAGTGCACCGACAAGGCCTAGGTGATGACCTGTTTGCCCACAGGCAGCCTTTCTTCCATGATTGTCATGCTAACTGCCACACCAGGGTCAAGTCTTGGAGCTCCAGGGCTATTACACGGTTGGTTACTGCCATGTTCCCTGGTCTAACACTGCACCTAACACCTAATTGGCCAGTGGGGACTGCTTGCTGTGAAATCCTTGCTGCCGTGTCCTATTGTTCATCAATCAGAGGGTCTGATGATGGTGTACCTCTTCAGGTGTTCATTTAGCTTCCTAAAAATCTGTTTCTGTAAAAGGTAAGGAGTATTTTTAATCTCAAGCTTATCCTTGAAGGAGCCTATAATTGATGATGGCACTGAAGGTTGCAGTTTGCTTTTATTCAACTGTTTTCACCTATAAAATATACATTATGGCTTATTTGATGATGCACCCTTCTTTGGTAGATCGTGGGCTTTCTGCAGGAAATAGACAAGTTCAGATGTGAGAAAACTGCATATTCTTGACCTGTTTTCCACTCTTGATCCTCCCATGTAAATCCTATATCACTTTACTGTAAAGCTTTTAAGTAAAGATTACTGACAAGGTTTTAAGTATGTAAAATATGTAATCTTATTGTAAAGATTTTGAGTATGTGCGCAGTGGCTCACGCCTGTAATCCCAGCACTTTGGGAGTCCAAGGTGGGTGGATCACCAGGTCAGGAGTTCCAGACCAGAGTGGCAGAGGTTGCAGTGACTGGAGATCATGCCATTGCACTCTAGCCTGGGCTACGGAGTGAGACTCCATCTGAAAAAAAAAAAAGATAAATCTCAGATAATACATTTTAAAATGCATAGCCGTATAAGTCTAAGTACCGCAGGGCTTTGCCCTAGTTTAGGTTTGGAGTTCCTAGAATCCTACGAGCTGGATGCAGTTGGATTGAAGAATGAAATCTAATTATGAATTGAATTGGAGAAACTGCTACTTGCATTCCCTCTGTGGAAAAGGGAAGATACCATTGCTAGAAAGAATAGCATCTAGAAACTAGGAACATGCAATCCAATGAATCCCTCTTACCAAGAAGATCAATTGAGAGCATATCTCAACTGATCCAGGATCTCCAGACTGCAGAGAAATTCAGGGAGGAGTTATCACAGATAATAGCTAATTCACTATTTATGCCAAGCCCGAGCAATAACTCTAGCTTGGCCCTGCTGCTGAGCATTGGGCATTTCTAACTGTGCACCACCCAAGGAAGAAGTAGTGGGGAAAGTGAGCTGGCTGTCTCTGTAAAAAGATGACATGATTTGGCTGTTTCCCCACCCAGATCTCACCTTGAATTGTAATAATCCCCATGTGTCAAGGGTGGGGCCAGGTGGAGATAATGGAATCATGGGGGCAGTTTACCCTACGCTGTTCTCCTGGTCATGAATAAGTCTCATGAGATCTGATGGTTTTGTAAACTGGAGGTTCTCCTGCACAAGCTCTCTTGCCTGCCGCTATGTAAGACGTGCTTTGCATCTCCTTTGCCTTCCACCATGATTGTGAGGTCTCCCCAGCCACGTGGAACTGTGAGTCCATTAAACCTCTTTCCTTTGTAAATTACCCAGTCTTGGGTATGCCTTTATTAGCAGTGTGAGAACAGACTAATATAGGAGAACAGCGTTTCTTTAGAGGCATCTTAAAAAGCAATTGACTTTATGAAGCACCATCTCTGTATTCCAAAAAGAGATTAACGGCATTTGACTAGCTAAGATGTGATGATATCCAAGAGGCTACCTCAGCAGGAAAATGCTAAAAAAAATTCAAAATAATGCAGAAACAGTTGTAGGTGCCATCATCCTTAGGTAGAAATATTCATCTCTTACATATGCTGATGAGAAGTCTCTCATAAGGGTCACAGGAATATTTTCTGCAGCAGGCTATAGGAATTATGCAGCCAATATTTGAGTATGGTGTTTTCATGGGCTGTGTTAATAGACAGGGAGGAGACTCAAGCTTGATAAAGGGCTTGTCTTTCATTATGAGGTTACAGATAATAATGACAGAAAGTAAACCAAACTAGCAGGGTTACAGGCAAAATTCAGAACATGAAAAAATATAACTGGTACTTTTGCGCTGATCTCATCTCAGGAGTGGGGGATGTCAAATACTAAAACATATTTTACTTCTTTTTTTTCCACCCATGAGACCTTGTGGCAAAAGGGTATCATGAAGTCTCCTGAAATAATAGTAGATCCATTTCCATGTGGTGCCAGCTAAAACATGGCTTGATTCTTTCTTTATTTAGAGATAGAGTCTTGCTCTGTCACCCAGGCTGGAGTGCAGTGGCCTGATCTTAGCTCACTGCAACCTCCACCCCCTGGGTTCAAGTGATTCTCCTGCCTCAGCCTCCTGAATAGCTGGGATTACAGGCGACTGCCACAATGCCGACTAGTTTTTGTATTTTTAGTAGAGACGGGGTTTCACCATGTTGGCCAGGCTGGTCTCGAACGCCTGACCTCAGGTGATCTGCCTGCCTTCGACTCCTAAAGTGCTGGGATTACAGGCATGAGCCACTGCACTTGGCCAAACATGACTTGATTCTTATTGCAGCAGTGCAGCCCTGAGAAAGTGGAAATAGTTTGTTTTCTGCAAAGTGCCCATGCAGGATCTCCATGGAGATGGTGACAGGGACTCTAGGTGACACCCATCCTCAGTCATCACAAAGCTCTGTGGGGAAAGCTTGAATCCACTGATGAGCATAATTATAATATCAACAATAGTAAAATGTCAACAGTATCCACTGTTGTTCTTATTGCTGTTGCAAACTTTTTTTTTTTTTTTTTTTTTTTTTTTTTTTTTTTTGAGACGGAGTCTCGCTGTGTCTCCCAGGCTGGAGTGCAGTGGCCTGATCTCGGCTCACTGCAAGCTCCGCCTCCCAGGTTCACGCCATTCTCCCGCCTCAGCCTCCCAAGTAGCTGAGACTACAGGCGCCCGCCACCTCGCCCGGCTAGTTTTTTGTATTTTTAGTAGAGACGGGGTTTCACCATGTTAGCCAGGATAGTCTCGATCTCCTGACCTCGTGATCCACCCGCCTCGGCCTCCCAAAGTGCTGGGATTACAGGCTTGAGCCACCGCGTCCGGCCAGCTGCAAACATTTGTATGGGGTTTCATGAAGAGGAAAATTTATCCCATTAGAACCTCTGAAGAGATTTGCCTAAAAAATCAGAGCCAGTGACTGGCAGAGCTGAGCCTTACAATGACGTCTTCCAATGCCAGGACCAGTGGGATTGTGCCTGGAGGATACTCTAGATTTTATTTATTTATTTATTTCAAAAAAAAAAAAAAAAAAGAATTGCATTTATTTTTATTTATTTTTTAAAAGATACTTTTTTTCTGGCTGGGTGTAGTGGCTCATGCCTGTAGTCCCAGCACTTTGGGAGGCTGAGATGTGCAGATCGCTTAAGTCCAGGAGTTCGAGACCAGCCTGGGCAACATGATGAAACTCCATCTCTACTAAAAATACCTAAAATTAGTTGGTATTGCCTGTAGTCTTAGCTACTCAGGGGGCTGAGGCAGGACGATCGCCTCAGCCCAGGAAGTTGAGGCTACAGTGAGCCCTGATCACGCCACTGCACTCTAGCCTGGGCTACAATGAGACCCTGTCTCAAAAAAAAAAAAAAATTTTTTTTTTTTAGATTCGGGGAAATGTGCAGATTTGTTACCTGGGTATATTGTGTGACGCTGAGGTTTGGGGTACAAATGATCCCCTCACCCAGGTACTGAGTATAGTACCCAATAGTTGCTAAACCGTTGCCCCTCTCCCTCCCTTCCTCCTCTAGTACTCCCCAGAGTCTGTTGTTCCCATGTGTACTCATGTTTAGCTCCCATTTGTAAGAGATAACTTGCAGTATTTGGTTTTCGGTTCCTGTATTAATTCTCTTAGGATAATGGCTTCCAGCTGCATCCATGTTTCTGGAAAGGAAGTGATTTTATTCTTGTTTTATGGCTAGACTCTAGATTTTGGATGTCTCGAGGTTTATGCTGCATCTGCTTTTTTTTTTCTTGCTTCTGGTGCATTGCCTTCCATTGTTCCTCTCTATCCTTTGACTCTTTCCTCCCTCTTTCTTTCTTTCTTTCCTTCCTTCCTTCCTTCCTTCCTTCCTTCCTTCCCTCCCTTCCTTCCTTCCTTCCTTCCTTTTCTTCCTTCCTTCCTTCCTTCCTTCCTTCCTTCCTTCCTTCCTTCCTTCCTTCCTTTCTTTCTTTCTTTCTTTCTTTCTTTCTTTCTTTCTTTCTTTCTTTCTTTCTTTCTTTCTTTCTTTCTTTCTTTCTTTCTTTCCCTCCCTCCCTCCCTCCCTCCCTCCCTCCCTCCCTCCCTTCTTTCTTTCTTTCTTTCTTTCTTTCTTTCTTTCTTTCTTTCTTTCTTTCTTTCTTTCTTTCTTTCTTTCTTTCTTTCTTTCTTTCTTTCTCCTTCCTTCCTTCCTTCCTTCCTTCTTTCTTTCCTTCTTTCCTGTTTTCTTTCTTTCCTTTTCTGAGGAGTCTTGCTCTGTTGCCCAGGCTGGAGTACAGTGGCATGATCTCAGCTCACTGCAACCTCTGCCTCCCGGGTTCAAGCGATTCTCCTGCCTCAGCCTCCCGAGTAGCTGGGATTACAGGCATGAACAAACACACCCGACTAATTTTTGTATTTCTAGTAGAGATGGGGTTTCACCACGTTGGCTAGGCTGGTCTTGAACTCCTGATC